>NC_092516.1:18955394-19585394 GCF_047511675.1 Marmota flaviventris | reverse complement strand
TCCTGTGCTGTGGCTGCAGGCCTGGACGCTCTAGTGCCCGGCAGCCACTGAATTCTGTGTGACAAACACTCCCTGCCTGCTGACCATTATTTTTGTGAGCCGGGCCTGTGCCCGGCCCAGAGGCTATTGGGAAGGTCACGTTAGGACCCCGCGCCCCAGGAGCTCGCAGTCTCAGTGCACACGGGGGCAGGATTGCATCCGGAGCCGTCTCCACCGGCTCGTGGAAGCAAGGGCCAGGAGACAGGGCAGGAAGGGGCCCCAGGCCATGAGACAGGAGAGCACTGGGGACAGCAAGACCAGGCTACCAGCCTGTGGTGGGTGCAGTAGGCTCTTTTCAGCAGAATAAACACACTCCTGTCCCCTGTAGGGATTCATGGAAGACGAGGGCCGGCAGCGGACAACCAAGTACATCTCATGCGTGTTTGCGGAGGAGAGCGACCTGAGCCGCCAGTATGCCCGGGAGAAGGCCCGCAGCGAGCTGCTGACCACTGTGAGCCTGGCCTCGGTGCCCGAGGAGACACTCCTGCCCGAGGGCGAGGACGCCTTCCTCTCCGAGTCGGACAGCGAGGAAGAGAGCAGCCGCAGCAGCAAGCGCAGGGGCAGGGCCTCCCAGGGCCACCTGAGGTCCTCTGTGGACCTGGGACCAGGCACCCAGCCTCATCACTCCACGCCAACCAAAGGTAGGTGGCTGGCACGGGTGGGGGCGTGTGGGGCCGAGCGCCTGGGCCTGCGGGCACCTGCAGGGGCTGCCGTTCAGCTCAGTAGGCACCTCCGGGCCCCTCGGTGCTGCCCTGAGTCGGGGCGCACAGGTGTCACTCGCATCTCCTAGGAGGCTTGGCGAGGACAGTCATGTGGTCTGTCTCCTGCCTGCCTGCACAGCAGTGTCCTTGGCAAATGTTTTGTTAGGTTTTTACTATTAAAGGAATAGAATTCCGGAAGGTTCCTCTGTTCCCTTCCCTCGACATCTATCCAAAGCTCCCTGGGGTTTTGGTTCAGTAGAGATGACTGTTTGTGAAGCGCCCTGGAGGTGGGGCTGATGGCGGGTTTGCAGATCTAGCATCTGGCCTTGTGAGAGGGACACTGGCTGCCCGCGGGTCCTCACCTGTCTTTGAAGTGACAGTCAGCAGGTGTGGCCTGTTGGCTCCTGTGGCTGCCAAGCACAGAAGCCCTTGTCCCTTCCCTCTTGATGGTTCCCCTCCTGCCCTCGTCACAGGTGGGTGGAAAGTCCTAAACCTACACCCGTTGAAGAAGCAGCCGTCTTCCTCCGCAGGAGCTGCCGAGGACAGGGCCTGCCGGGGCCCCGCGGGCAGGGACGGCCTGCTGGACTCCAGCAACAACTCAGACCTCAACGTGTCCTTCGGCTCCCACTGCGTGGAGAGCAACAGCGGAGACATCGCAGTGATCGAGGAGGTCCGGCTGGACAACCCCAAGGTCGGTGTTGGCCAGGGGAGGGCATTGTCTCCGAGGGAGCCTGGCCGCTGGGCCAGCCTGCTCCTGCCTGTGCCTGAAACTCAAGGATAGCAGCCGAGCCAGGGGCAGGGGCAGGGCCAGGGCCAGGCACCAAGGGCCAGCTCTGTGCTCACGGGAGCCACGTCCTTGTTCCCACGCTCCTTCACGTGCCCGCACCCTGCACACAAGTCACCTGCACTGTGATGTCCCCAGGTTCCCTCTCCAACAGCTTATTCTTTTCACTCGAGTTTACTTTGCAAGGAATTCTGTGTTGCCAGTTTAGATGGCTGTGAGCTGGTGTTGCCCCAGAGGACGTTGGCCAAAGAGACATTTTGATTGTCACCACTTAGGGAGGGGACTCTCCCAGCAGTGCGGCGGCCAGGCCGGGGTACTGGTTATGGCTGCTGTTGATTGGACAGGTCCTGGCATGTTGCCCAATGGGCCTCGAACCAGGCTCAAGTGGTCCTCCTGCCTCGGCCTCCAGGCAGCCCTGCCCGCATGCAGGGTTAGGGCTAGGGCACCCTGCGCCTGGCTACGGCTGCATGTTTTCTTCCTTTCTTTTTGTGGCTCTGGATGTCCAGCCCGGGGCCTGGTTTGTGCGGGCCAGTGCTCCAGCGCTGCGCCCCACCCTGCCAGTCAGTGGTGCCTTGTCCAGCACAGACTCAGCCACAGTCCAGGCCAGGAGCACTCGCTGTGAGGGAAGAGTAACCCTCAAACAGATCAGAAAGCGTGTCCGGCATCTTGTCCACGCGCTGCATGCTCCAAGGCCTCAAAGGCACAGTGGGGCAGGCCAGGGCTTTGTCATCCGTGTGAGGACAGGGGTTAGAAGGTGACGGGCACAGGATGCCATCTATCACGTGATTCCAAAGGTGCCTCCGATTCTGCCAGGCCTTTGGGAGCAGAGCAGACGAGGCCCCCTGGGGGTGGGCTGTGGTGGGTGGGTGGCTTCCTGCTGCTGCTGGTTTGGGGTACGGCCCTGCAGGGTAAATCCCAGCTCTGGGCTGTGGGGGACGTGGGGCCCCTATGGGTTGGTGGCTGCCCCTGAATCAAGTGAGGACCAAGTGGGGACCGTACTCACCCTGCCCTGCTGCTCCTCTGTGCTCTGCTCCTGTCCCTGTGGACATATGGGGCTCGGTGGGGGTGCTCACAGACACACTGAGCCCTTCCTCCCTGCTGGGTGCCCAGGCTCCCTGTCCATCACTACTGGCCTTGTCACCAGCTGGGGAAGCTGGGCCTGCCAGCTCTGTCCCCAGCAGGGCTCCCACTGTGTCCCCTGCCCTCCTCTCCCCGCCCCTTGCCATCAGGTCTGTGAGGCCCCAGCACGCGCTGCCTACAGCCTGGGGCTCCGTGGTCTCTGCCCACTCGGCTCCTTTCCAGTGGAAAGTCACTCCTGAATGGCGGTGGCACTGCCTCCCCATTTTGGGTCTTTCTGGGGATAGTGGCGTCCTCTGCTCCTGGTGGCTCTTGGCAGGGTGTGTCTCCGCTCCCCAGCAGCCGTGGCCAGCAGCCTGCAGAGTGCTCGCTCTGACCCTCGGGGTGCCCTCTTGGGCCCAGCAGCCCACCCCCTGGTGGAAGTGCTGCCCGGCCTGAGTGCCCACATGGGCCGAGTGCACCTACACGGCTGTGCTGAGCCGCTACCCCAGCCAGGAGTGAGGAGCCGGCCAGCAAGCCGTGCCCAGCTGCCATGCCCGCCACACAGTGACTTGTGCCCAGTGACCCACGGGGCGTGTGCTGGGTTTAGGGTCCACCCAGGGCTCGCTTCTGAGCTTCCCCAACGTCTGACCCAGGGCACGTGGCGTAGGCTCCCGTTCACCCCAGGGACACCCGGGCTGGGCTCCAGAGCCTGCCGCTGCTTCTAGTCCGGTGCTTCCCGAGGGACGCGCAGGGGCCCTGTCCCAACTCCATCTCAGTGGCGCAGACAGTCCTGGGCTCCTCCCCTGTGAGGTGGGTGGTACTGAGAAGGCCGTGGAGCATTTTGAGGACACAAACCCCATGGGCCTCAGTGAGAAGCCGTCCCTTGCCTCCCTGGGGTGGGCCCTGGGGTTGCTGCGGTAACACTGAGGCCTGTTCTGGGGCCAGCAGATCCCCCAGGCCCAGGAGCCCCTGCTGGCAGGTGGCTGTGCCACTTCAGAACCCTGAAAGGACCCACCTCTTGACTTCCCTTCCTGAGGGCTAGGAGGGCACAACCCCTTGGCAGTGTCCGGCCCTGGCTGAGCCCGCCTGTCTCGTCCCCCAGGAGAGCAGCGGTTCCCAGAGGACCGGCAAGCACGGCACGGGCCAGGACAAGCCGCACAAGACGTACCGGCTCCTGAAGCGCAGGAACCTGATCATAGAGGCCGTCACCAACCTCCGCCTCATCGAGAGCCTGTTCACGTAAGCCCCGGGCACCTGCCCCGGCCCCGTCGGCCTCTGCTCTCCCTTTGTGGTCGGGAGGGTCCGAGTGCTCCTGCCGTTCTGAAGCTGGGCCTGACGGGGTGGGGGAGCGGGCGTGCCTCTGCCCCCCAAGGCCACCGTGGGCTGGGGGGGTGCTTGTAAGGAAGGAGAAGCGGCCCCAGCAGCGCTGGCCTGGGCTGGAGGAGGCCGATCTGTGGCCGGTCCCTGCAGCCCCCTCCGCCAGCGCCTCCTGGGCCAGCAGGCAGCGTGAGGGCCACTTCAGAGGAGGGGCCTTGCCCTCAGTCAAGGACGTGGCTTCTTCATGCTCAGTCCCTGACTGGGGCTGGACTCGGGGACAGGGGCCATCTGCAGATTCGGTGTCACCTTGGTCCCCTCTTCTGTGCAGCGAGGGGCTTGGCGAGATGTTCCTAGCGAGCCTTTTAGACCTGGCATTCTGTGACCAGAGATCTAGAAGTGTCACTGTGTGACTCAGTGAGACCTAGAGAGTGAGATGTGTCGAGGAGGAATAAGGAGCAGCTCAGGTCTGAGGGGACGGTGGTGACGGGAACGTCCCTTAGCTAGAGAATCAGTGAGCGCCTGGACTTGGTGAGGACGATAGCCTCCCGCCCCCGCTCCCCTCCCAGCTGTCCCAGGCCCCGATGCCTTGGGGTGCCGGCAGGGCTTGGCTGGGGGCCCTGTAGGGGGCCGTCTGGCATGTCCTCACGTGCTGTAGGGAGGGGTCTTCAGGGCTCCTGGAGGCCCACCTTCCTGGGGGAGGAACCCCATCACGCCTGGTTTGTGCTGGGTGCCGTCGGGGGGGTCCTTTGGCGTATAGAGTGGCCTGCTGTGTTCTGATGGGCAGCCTGAACTGCTTATTTTGTGACGTCGCAGGATACAGAAGATGATCATGGACCAGGAGAAGCAGGAGGGCGTGGCCACCAAGTGCTGCAAGAAGTCCATCGTGCGCTTGGTGCGGAACCTGTCCGAGGAGGGCCTCCTGAGGCTGTACCGCACCACGGTCATCCAGGACGGCATCAAGAAGAAGGTACTGGCTCCCCGGGCCCGCGCCAGCCCTGCTGAGGGCCTCCCCGCCCCTCGCCCTCGGTCTTGGCACCTCTCAGTGGTCCCTCTGTTGTGGGTGACTCCGCGTGTCCCAGTGTGCAGCATGCCCCTGACCTGGGGATCAGGGGTTCCCAACTTTGAGAGATGGATACAGAAAAAAGTGACAGCGTGGTTGATGTGAGAGTGGCGAGTCACCCAGGCAGAAGTCCCCTGCAGCTGGCCTTGGGTAAGGGAGGGAGAGGGCAGGCAGCGTCAGGAGGAGCTCAGGGACATTCGGAAGGTGGAGCACCTTCCATCCCGGGAGGGCAGGAGGGAGTGGCCGCCCAGCGAGCGAGCATGCCAGCCTCCAGCCCACTGACCCATCACCTCCGTCTCACTTTGTTGATTTCTGTAAAATGTCAAGTTTGGGGCCGTTCCCATGGCAACGGTCGCTCCACGAATTTGCACGTATTCTGTGGCATAAATTTTTCAGGGTCAGTAATTTGTGGTGGCGCAGCTGGGCACTGGGGGACGGTCACTATTAATTTCTGACCTCCCTTCCAGACTGTGGTTCCCACCTCTGCCTTGAGAAAGCTCTGCTTGGGGCCTCTGGTTTCTCATCAGCTGCCAAGGTCGTGCGTTCCTGCTCTCACTGTCCCCAGCACGGGGCTGCACCCAGCCCTTTTCATTTCTATTTGGAGACGGGGTCTGGCTGAGTGGCCTAGGCTGCCCTCAACCCTGGGACCCTCCTGCCTCGGCTCCCAGCAGCTGGGGCTGTAGCAGGAGCCACGGCGCCTGGCTCACGCCATCTTATTTCTCAAGAAATTTGCAAAAGACAAAGCGGTGCAAGAAGTGACCCAGGAAACAGCGTCTGCCGTTGCCAAAGTCTTTTAAAATAAAATGACATGTCCCTTTGACCCCCTCCCTCCCCGCAGCCTGCACGCTCCTCCTTATGAGGCGTCAGGATGTGCTGAAGTCCCTTCTCTGAAGGACAGATGGCCCATCGGCCGCACCTGATGTCTGTTGACCTTCGAGGGCCGATCTTCCAGATCACAGCCTCGGGTGACTGAGGGCGCTGGGGAGAGGCCACCCGGCTTTAGTGTCAGCTCTCTCTCTGGCTGCTCTGTGCTAGGGGCACAGGTGGGGAGTGGCAGGAAGGCACAGGGCAGCCGTCAGCACTGGGGTCACGTAACTGGAAATGGCAGGGTGCGGTCGGGGGTCGCGGGGTGCTGCTGTGGCCTGCCCTTCCACTGCGGGGGGCTGCAGCTCGTCAGCGCCCCTCTGGCCTGGAGTTCAGGGCTCGGGTTTGGTGGTGGGGGCTCGCGCTGGCCCCTCAGGTCCGCTGGCGCCACACTGGCTGGAGTGCCTGCTCCTGCCCAGCCTCTGCTCCTGTGTCCTGTCCCCGCTGTCAGGCCTGGGGGGTTTCTGGGTGTGGACCTCGGAACCGTGAGTGCTGCGTTTTAAACTTTTGAGCTGTCACCTGACTGTGTCTCCTTTGAGCCTCGTGAACCTACAAAGAAGGGATGGTTCAGAGGAGGGGTGGGGTCTCCACAAATGAGGAGCAGGGACTGAGCAGAGGTGGCCTGTCAGGGCATTGCTGTCTGTCCCCTGTCCCACACCTCTCTGAGCCCATTTGTGGTGCAGAGCTGCTGGCACCGTTTATTCTGAAAACCCTCATCGTTTAGAGGCCTGGCTCTCGGGTGCTCAGGCCACCAGCCTCCTCACCCATGGTTCAGCCACGCTCGGCCTGTTCCGCCCGTGTCCCCTCTGCTGGGCGCTGCGGGTGGCCCTGCGTCAGGTCCCCTTGTTCACTGCGGCTCTGCTGGGACCTGACCCACCCTCATGGTTCTGCTCGGTTCCTGGGAGGAAGTGAAATGAAGGCTGCCTACATCCTCTGCCACTTCATTTAGCCGTGCGCCTGGCAGGGGCCCCAGACGGAGGACAGCCGCTGGCTGATCCAGATGGAAGCGCTCAGGATTCACCGGGGGCGGGGGGAGTGTTCCCCCAGGTGCAGCGGGGACCCGTGGGATGTGACGGCCCCGCCAGGGAACTGTGGGCGGACGGCTGCACCAGGCACGGCTGCTGGAGGGTGGGACAGCCGTGATGTGATGGCCAGCAGCTCAGCTACACCCTTCCTTCCCTCTCCCGCTTGTCTTCTGAAATGTCAGGACCTCGGCCCTGCCTGCCCACTGGGACACTGACTCTCTCTGCAGGTGGACCTGGTGGTGCACCCGTCCATGGACCAGAACGACCCTCTCGTGAGGAGTGCCATCGAGCAGGTGCGCTTCCGGATCTCCAACTCCAGCACCGCCAACAGGCAAGTGGCGGGACCCAAAAGAACCTCGAGCAAGGCACCGGGGCCTGTGTGTCCCGCATGTCCTCAGACAGCCCTGTAGGTCACCTTGCGTGAAATCAGTGCGCTCATTGGGTCAGGATGGGTGGTTCACGACCCCAAATCTAAGTGAGGATTGATTCTTTGCTATTTTAAGAAAAAAATCCCAGTGTTCTGCCTCCACGGATCTGCCAGCGAGGGTTCCGAGCTCTCCCTGCCCCGGGCCTCGGGTCCCGAACTCAGCCTCATAACGCTGCCCGGAGACTGCCCTTGACTACCCAGTGGCTGCCCTCACCTTCTGGGGCTCTAATTTAGTTCATGGTCCACTTCAGACGGGAGAAGATGCAGGAAGAGAAAGTCCTCCGCCAGGCGTAAGCCCGAGGGCTGCAGAGTGCTAGTGGGGTGGTCTGCCATGAGGCCAGGGGTGGAAGACTAGTCTCACAGAACTCCCGGCTGCTGGCAGCTCTGGAACCGCCCTCAGACCTCGTGTGTTGGGCTCCTTCCTCAGACGGCAGCGCAGCCCAGTTGGTGGGCAGCCCCTCCGTGCCCCCTGCCCCGTATCCTGTGACTGGCACACTGTTCAGTTGTGTCCTCTGCCTGGCCTCTGCAGACAGCGGGTTGGACCCGCCCCACCCGGTGCCTTCGTCTAGGTCACGCAGACCGACACCGAGGCTCCCGGCCAGCTTCTCTGACGTGTTCTTGTGCCTGGTGTTTGGCTGCAGGGTTAGAGTCCCCCAGCCTCCAGCCCCTCCAGAGGAGGCCGAGGAAGAGAGCCCAGGGAAGGAGGGCCCACGCACATCCGGAGACTCCGACCTGCACACGGCCGCGAAGCCAGAGAGCACGCGGGTGAAGAAGACCGAGGAGAAGATGGGCATAACCCCGCTTAAAAACTACCACCCCGTCGTAGGTAAAGAGCAGCCCCCGCCCGCCTGCGACCGCATCTCATGGCCACTTGCGTGATGCTGGCGCACCTGGGGCCCTGCGCTGGGGCTCTGGGCTGCAGGCAGTTGAATGGGGTTGGAATCGCGGGCTGGGCCCTGCTGGGCTGCCACGTGCCTTCTCCAGCCTCCTTTCTCCTGTCTGCACAACGGACGTGGTCCGTGCCCAGCACGCCTCCCAGGCCCTTGGCAGACTCCTGGAATCAGGGTAGATCCCCACACGAGGAGTTGTTCACAGAGATTCCTTCCCTCTGCTGGCTGTCCTCTGAGGAACATTCCATGAGCTCAGAAAGTTCCCCCGTCCTGCCCTCACCTGCCTCCCCAGCTCAGGTGGTCTCCCTGGGCTCAGGCTCCCTGGGCCGCCCTCCCTGCCCGCCCACTGCCCACCAGCTGAGGCTCCGCACTCAGGCGCCTGGCTCCCCTCAGACATGCACATGGCTCTCAGGGCAGCAGCCTCCACCAGGCAGTGTGGGGGTGGCCCAGGTCACAGGCATTTTGTGGGACTCCCCTCTGAGGTGCATGGCCTTCACCCCTGGCCTCGTAGCAGAGAACAGAGGGCACCGAGGGGCAGGAGCCCTGCGTGGCTGAGCAGCTGTGCCCAAGAGTGGGCCAGACTGGGCCCTAGAGTGGACTCTGCTGCTGTGTCCACCTTGTCCCACCCTGTCCTCGTCACCAGGAAAAGTCAGGGGACAGCTTATTTGTATCAATACAGAAATAAGTTACTTTAAAAGAACCAAAATTTCGGGCTGGTGCTGTGTCTCAGTGGAAGAGCACGCGCCCCGCCTGTGTGAGCCCCTGGGCTCACCCTCAGCACCACGTGGAAATAAATGAACAAGTGAATAAGTCAGCCATAAGGTATCGTGTCCATCTACAACCGAAATGTTTAAGGAAAAAAACGAAATTTTGGAATATTTGGCACGTTCCCACGAAGCCAGAGACCTTGTCCAGTGGCCTTCCATGGAGGCAGCTGCCACCCATCTGTCCTGGCCCCCTTGCTCCCCACAGCCTGCCCTCTGCTCCTCACCCCCCATCTCGGCCCCTTGAGTCTGCCCCGCGGCCCCCGCCCACCCCTCCCCCTGCACATCTGCGCGTCTGATGAGCTACTGCAGGTGTCATCTTGAGTCACATTCCCCAGGAGGTGGACACCAAGGGAGGGCAGGCACTGGCCGTCTCCCTGGGCCCAGGCGCAGTGCCCTGGGGGGGGGTCTGGGGGTTTCCTGAGCGCTCTGCCCCCTTTCTTGCTTCAGTTCCGGGACTTGGGCGTTCCCTGGGGTTCCTGCCCAAAATGCCCCGCCTGCGGGTGGTCCACATGTTCCTGTGGTACCTGATCTACGGCCACCCTGCTAGCAAAGCGGCCGAGCAGCCCGGCGTCGGCGGTGAGAGGAGAAAGCAGGAGCCAGGCAGGGCAGGCCCGCGGCCCTCCTCTGGAAGCGACCTCGAGGCCCCTGAAGGCCCGGCCAAGGACAGCAATGAGGGCGCCCCCTGGGAGGCCGAAATGGAGCTTCCCACAGAGACAGGTGAGGCGCCGGGCGTCCCCTGGACGGGCGTCCCCTGGACAGGCCGGGGCGGCTCCCAGGTGCTCAGATGAGAGCAGGGCCCACCCCAGCCCAGGCTTCTCCCTCCCTCCTGCCCGTGGGGCCGGGACCTGCCGCGAGGCGCCCAGCCGTCAGGGTGACGCCATCCTCTTCCTAGTGTACGTGGACGAGTGCTCCTGGATGCGCCACATCCCTCCCATCCCAGTCCACAGGGACTTTGGCTTTGGCTGGGCTCTTGTCAGTGACATCCTGCTCTGCCTGCCCCTGTCCATCTTCGTCCAGATCGTGCAAGTCAGCTACAAGGTACTGGGGCTGGCCGTCACAGGTCCCAGGGCTGGAGACCACCAGTCACCCCGTCATGGGGAGAGTGCTTGGAGTTGCCCCCGGGAATGGGTGGTGGGGGTATGGGAGGAAGGATGGTAAAGGGGAGGACCTCAGAGACTCCTCCTTCTGGAGGGAGGGAGACAGATAACTGGTTCAGCAGTGACATAGGTCATAAAGAAAGGGAAAAAAAGAAATGACCTTCAGCCTTGTCATCCAGAGAGATAACCACTAGTTTCTGGTAGATTGTCTTTCTCATCCTTGTTATTTTTATTTTTTTATTTTGAGACAAGGTCTCACTCTGTTGCTGAGGCTGGCCTCAAACTTGGAATCCTCCTTCCTCAGCCTCCCCAAGTAACTGGGATCACTTGCCCAGCTCCTCATTTGTTTTGTTATGGTCGGGAGCGGGCGGTATGTGTTTCAATCAACCCTTAAAAAAAAAAAAAACCTGAGATTCTTTTTCTTCTTCTATTACCTGTTCTTTCCACTGGACAATTTATTGTATTTTCCACATCATTTTTATTTATTTATTTACTTTTTTGGTGGTGCTGGGGATCGAACCCAGGGCCTTATGCAGGCAAGGCACGCGCTCTACCAGCTGAGCCACATCCCCAGCCCACATCATTAAGTTTGTTAACTTGATGGATTCATAATAATTCTCCGTAAGCATGTACTGTGTTGGACCAATATTTTTTATTTAAATGCCATTTATTCTTCTAAATGACATGTTAATGAATATCTTTTAGAGCATAAATACATGACAGGGGTGACAGGGGAATGACAGAGGAGACGGCTGCCTTCCAGGGAGTGAGGTCCCCACCACCTCCTGGGAGTCCCCTTGCTCCACCCACCAGCAGCCCCAGGGCATGCACTTGCTGTCACCAGGGGAAGGGAGGGGGCAGGTGTGAGCCCCGGGCAGAGGCGGGGAGGGGTGGAGTGTTGGTGGGTGTCTCCTCAGCCTTGTGGCCACCCTGGTCTGCTGGCCAAGTTGACCTGCAGTTGGCCTCCGCAGGTGGACAACCTTGAGGACTTCCTCAACGACCCTCTGAAGAAACACACGCTGATCCGCTTCCTCCCCAGGCCCATCCGGCAGCAGCTCCTGTACAAGAGGTGAGGGCCTTGAGCAGCCCGGTCCCAGTGGCCTTGTACCAGGCTCCCAAAGGGCAGGCTCTGAGTGGCCGCCAGGTCCCCTGGACGGCAGGCCTCAGTGCGCAGGCGCTGTGCCTTTTCTTACGTGAGCAGGAGGCCGGGCAGCACCCGCTGAGGCCTGCAGTGGGCCGTGTGGTCTGGGGTGGTTTTTCCTTTTGTTGACTTTCCAGATCAAACCCGAGTGTGGGGGTCCAACCTCCGTTGCCTGGTGGGGTTTGGGAAGGGTGGGGTGGCCCAGTGCCGGGCAGGCCAGAGGCCAGACCTCCAGGGGCCCAGGTGGAAGCCAGACCCTGCTGCCCGCGGGGAGCGGCTGGGAGCAGGTGCCTGTGTGTGTCCAGGCGCTACATCTTCTCCGTGATTGAGAACCTGCAGCGGCTGTGCTACATGGGGCTGCTGCAGTTCGGTCCCACGGAGAAGTTTCAGGACAAAGACCAGGTAACGTCTCCAAGCCCAAGCGACGGTGGTGCCCCACGCGGGCCGCCCCAGTGCTGACCCACAGTGTGCTTCTCCCCACGGGGTCTCCTGCAGGTCTTCGTGTTCCTGAAGAAGAACGCGGTCATCATCGACACCACCATCTGCGACCCCCATTACAACCTGGCCCACAGCACCCGGCCCTTCGAGAGGCGGCTCTACGTCCTGAACTCCATGCAGGACGTGGAGAACTACTGGTTCGACCTGCAGTGCGTCTGCCTCAACACCCCGCTAGGTACACCTGCCTCCCCCATTCTCTGCGTCAGCGAGGCTGGGAGCCAGAGGAGGCTGCAGGTCGCTCACAGCCTCCAGGTTTCCAGGCTGCTCCCAAGGCCAGCAGAGTCCCTGGGGCTCCCTGAGAAAGCAGGATGGGGGGCCTTGGGCCAGGGGCTGCTGGGCCCCACCCAGCCGAGCACACACCTGGTCCTCATTCCTGTGCTCCCTGGATAAGTACCTGCGGAGCACCTGCCATGGTCACACGCTACTCCTTGCCACACAGTGACGAGAGCACGGCCTGCCCTGCCCTCACCACGCTTGTGGCTATGAAGTGGAGACACAGTTCACAGAGAGCCCCAGAGTGTGGCGGGTGCCAGAGCATTTTAGTGGGGTGCTTGGGAACAGCCTTCCCAGGTCCACCCGCCATCCCTAGGGGTTAGGCTGAACCAGCCAGGCCCAGGACTGGGGAGGTTCCAGGCAGGGAAACAGCCCGTGCAAACCCCCTGAGGTCCATGTTGGATCAAAGAGCAGAGACTGGCATGTTGAGGGGGTTGTGGGTGGCAGCCAGACTAGGGGGACCCTGGGGACCTGGTGAAGAGCAGTGACGCCACAGGGTGGCTGTGGGCAAGGAGTACCTCACGCTGGCAGCTGTGTGAGAGTGGACGCAGGGTGGTCCATCAGGGGCTGTGCCTCATGTCTGGGTGAGGAGAAGGGGACAGCTCTGCAGAGGCTGAGGAGGGGAGCTGGCAGGGGCCCGTCAGTGGGCGGTGCTGGGCTTGGCCCAGGGACTCCTCTCCTGGACTGTCCCTTCACTCGTATTGGCCTCACAGCAGCCCCCGCTGCTTCTAGACCTTCTCTCCAAGACCCCCGTCTGGCCGTATTCTGCGAATCCCTCAGGCGTATCTGCAGGGGTCAACAGGGCCTGTCCACAATGGGCATCTGCACACGCGTGTCGAATGCGGGGATCTGTGGAAGGTGCTAGAACCTTCACCCTGTGCTGCCTTTTCTAAGCTGCCCCACCCGCTCTGACCTTTTCTTGCCACATCGGTTTGCACCTGGGAGAGGAGTCTCTGCCTCACCCCAGGGCCAAGAGGCCAGCAGCACCCTGGATTTAGGCGAAGCGGGAGCCACAGTTGTTGGCACTCAGAGCCAGCAGGGCAGCCCGTGCGTGTCATCTTGACACTGTCCTGTGCGCTCACAGCAAGAGTCTTGACCACCGCAGATGATAAAAACTCCCGACCCCTCCGGTTTCATCCCTTGATAAAGATTTGTGAGCCACGCGTAACTCACTTCAGAGGTTTTCAGGCCTGACAGTCAGTGGATTCGTGTCCCTTTAGTGTCCCTGAGCAGAGCTGCGGGACCTTGCGCAGTCAATGAGGCAGTCGCTGCCCCTTCATTCAGAAGACATTCCCACAGGTTCTGCCCCAGGGACGGGGACATTGGGGAGGGCCATAGAGTCACCTTGTAAAGCAGGTGCTGCCCCGAATCACCCCGGGACAGGCCAGTTCCTAAGCCCACCCAGACACTGTCCACCCCACAGTGCTAGAACAGGGTGTCTCGGGTCCAGGTCCAGCTGACAGGTGTGTGGCGTTCCCACTGGCCACGCCAGGAAGCCAGGCTCTCCATGTGGACACCTGCCGGGAGTGTCCTTGACCTTGCTCCTGGGACCGGACCCTCCCTCACCTACTCAAGCCAGCGGTTTCCTCGTGACTTATATTGTCTGCAGGAAACGTCATTTTCTTGATTGTGGGATAATGACAACTTGTCGCCTGCATCAGGGCATCTCTTGAGTGGTTGGAAGGGTCTGCCATTGCGGGCAGCTGACCTGTGGCCACGGCAGCTCTGGCCTCCCTCTCTCTGGGTTCCACCTCCGTCCCTCCCTCCTCTCCCCCCCCAGCGCCTCTCCCTCCGCCTTCTGTCTCCCTTTATGTGGCCACTGGAGGCCTGGCCAGGTGGACCCTTCCCCTGGCAGGTCCCACAGGCCACCGGTCCTCGCACCGCTCACAAGTGGCTGCCAGAGCTCGGCCAGGAGCCCTGCTGGGCTGAGCTCGCGTTGGCTTTCAGGTGTGGTGCGCTGCCCGTGCGTCCAGAAGAACAGCCCGGATTCGAGCGGCGACAAGGAGGGCAGCCTGCAGAAGGAGCAGGAGAACGCCATCGACAGGCACAACCTGGAGCGCAAGTGCGCCATGCTGGAGTACACCACGTGCGTCCCCCGCCCCGCCCCGCCGCCCACCACTGTCCCCACCCCAGGCCACGCAGCCCAGCCCCTCCCTCCTGCTCAGGCCTCAGCAGAAGGCCGTGTCTGCAGAGGCAGGACCTGGGGGCCCGGCTGCGTCTGACCCTAGCTGTGCTTTGCGTGGTCACCAGCTGTTTTAAGTCCTATCAGTTGTCAACAGTCCAAAGTTGGGAATGTCACATAAAATTCTGGGTTTTCAACTTTGGAGAAAAGCGACCACCTGCCGACTCCGGCCTGTTGGGCTCCTCTGGGATTCGGGTCAGAAGTGAGTCCACACACGCTGCGGGCTGCTTCCGGTTGCAAGGAGGGCTCTTCCCCTGTTCCCTCCCCAGGGGCAGCCGGGAGGTGGTGGACGAGGGCCTGATCCCCGGAGATGGGCTGGGGGCCGCGGGGCTCGACTCCAGCTTCTATGCCCACCTGAAGCGCAACTGGATCTGGACCAGCTACATCATCAACAAGGCCAGAAAGGTGGGCACCGGGAGGAGCCAGGCTGCCCGCGCTGCCCCGTCCGGCCGTCTTCCCTCTAGGCAAAGCCAGAGTCACCAGGGACACAGCCAGCTGGTCCTGGAGGTCGCTGGGCCCCTGAACGCCTGTGGCCTGTGCTCCCAGTGGCCTCTGACTTGCCCTGCTGGACAGCTGCTCCCTTGTAAAGCAGGAGCACCAGGCTGGGGGCCAGAGCATGGGGGGACCCTGCAGGATGGTGGCTGGAGGCCGGTGCCCAGTCCTCACCCAGCACCCGCGTCTCTCAGGAGAACATCAACGCGGAGAACGGGCTCACCGTGAGGCTGCAGACCTTCCTGTCCAAGCGCCCGCTGCCCCTCGGTGCCACAGGTGGGTGTGCCCAGAGTCTACCCCGGGAAGGACATGGCACCAGGGCCCAGGCGACCGCGGTGCTTCCCGTTCGGCCCACTGTGGCCTCCGTAGCGCTCACCCTGAGGCTCCTCTCCCCTAACCGTCCCTAGGTGGTGGCCGGTTGGCTCTCTGGGGAGAAGCGCGGGCGGGCACTGAGCTATGTGCTGACCGGGAGGAGCAGTTTGAGGTGGACCGCGAGCCCACGCTGGGCAGAAGCCGCAGGGTCAGGGGCGGCCGAAGCCAGAAGCGGAAACGGCTGAAGAAGGAGCCTGGGAAGAGGACCAAGAGGAGGAGGAAAGGTCTGTGCGGCTGGTGGGCGGCCATCCGCATCTCAGTCCTGTGCCCCTCAGGCACAGGTGTCCGTGTCCCCGGGCTGCCAGCGCTGACTGCCACGGTCATCCCCAGCCGTGCGGCAGGAAGAGGCCTGCGCTGCTCCCAGGCATCTCCGAAGGCTGTGGGCTGTTTTCTGCAGGTCTCTGAGGGACTCCCACAGCTCAATTCAATGTCATTTAAACTGAAAAAGCTTCTCAGCAAGGTCCTCAAACCAGCCAAGGTCTGCTCTTCTCTTTGTTTCTTTTGATGTCTGCATTGATGCCCGTCAGGCCACAGTCAGAGTCAGGCCAGGGTCAGAGTCAGGCCAAGGTCAGTCGTGACTTTGGACTTGAGGAAGCCAGGAGTCAGGGAGCCTGCGGGGTCTCTCAGGTCTGACCAGCCTGCAGATGCCCCCTCCAGTCGGCCATGTGGGATCCGTCAGCCCAGCTTAGTGCAGAGCAGAAGGGAGCGCGTGCTGAGGAGGCCAGCTCTTGCTCTTTATGTCACCCACGTGGGCCAGCCAGCCTGCTGTAGGTCCTTCAGTATGTCACCCATGCAGGCCACCTGCTGGCTGTAGCTCCTTCCGTATGTCACCCACGTGGGCCACCTGCCGGCTGTAGCTCCTTCAGGGCAGACAGTGTTGAAACAGGCGCCTGCCTTGAGTGGGTCAAGTGTGGGCATCCTGGTGGGGGCACCCTGGCCTCTGCCCATGAAGCAGTCCCCTCAGTCTCACCTGCGGCAGATCCATGTGAGCTCACAAGGATTGGGGTTCATCACGAGGCACAATATGGGGTACTGCCCTTGGAATCCAGATTCCTCCCCCGACTTTGCTTCTACCTCTTTTGGCACTGAAGCAAAGGTGTAGCAGCGTGTGGTGTCTGCCTGGCCAGGTGCTGCCCGTGGGTCCCCAAGGCCAGGAGACCTTGGAGAGCCCCTTGACCAAGAGCTGAGATGCAGTCCCCACACCTGCTCCTGATGATGCCATGTCCCTTGGCACATCAAAATGGCGGTGATAACTGTATCCCTCTCCTCGGGTTGCTGTCGATATCCCTCCACAAACCTGCCTGCTTGGCACCCAGTGCATATCCTGGAAGGTGTCGACTGCTCATTTAGTGAGCAGCTACTTCCCACCAGGCTCTGCGCCAAGTGTTCACACTACTCATCCTCAGCAGCAGCTGAGGGCACCCAGGGCTGCAGTCGCTGTCCTGCTTGTCCAGCAGAGGCACCCTCAGTGCAGCCTGCGAGTGTCTGCATGAGGCACCTCCAAAGAAGTGAGGTCACAGTGGGAGCCACTGGAGAGTGGCCGATGACCAGGTAGAGGCCGCCATCGGAGAGCTGGGTCTCCGGTCACTTGCTCTCAGGCACAGAGAGCGTCTGGGGACTGCTCCGCGGGCCCTGCCCTGGAGGGACAGCTCTGGAGGTCGTCTCCTCCCCGTTTTTCAGGAGAGGCCCCAGCAGAGAAAAGCAAGCGGCTGCGCTACCACGACGAGGCCGACCAGAGCGCCCTGCGCAGGATGACCCGGCTGCGCGTGTCCTGGTCCATGCAGGAGGACGGGCTGCTCATGCTCTGCCGCATCGCCAGCAACGTGCTCAACGCCAAGGTAGCTGCCGCTGGCCCCGCCTGGTCCTGGCTCCCAGCGCCCATGCCTCTCCCAGGAGCTCCCAGGACGCGCCCTGCCTGGGACCCTGGTCTCTGGTGCCAGCGCACAGGGCTCGGCTGCGCTGCCTGGAGCTCTCCTCGCTCAGTGACCCCAGACCCTCCCTGGGAAGGTCATGGCCGTCTCCCTGCCCTGCCCCTGCTTCCCACCTGGGCCCTGCTGCGTCGGGTGCCTTGGTCACCAGAATGGCTGTCCTAAGACGGCACTTCTCACCTGCTTTCTTGGCCGCAGCCCAAGCATGGTGCCCCTGCACCGTCGTCACAGTTGTGACCAGATTCTCGTGGACTGGGGGCGGTGGCTGTGGCCTGGCCCAGGCAGGCGCCTCGTGCTCACCCCCCACCCCACAGCCCCCGCTGCGCCTCCAGTGGCACTGAGCCCAGCAGGTGGCTGCTCTGTGCCCTGACGCTCCTCAGGCCCACAGCCTGAGCCAGAGTCCGTCTCCCGTGTCCCCAGCACCTGCTGGCCCTGCTCTGGGGGTCCGTGCCGCCTGGTGCCGCCCTGCCCGTGTCAGTTGGCAGCAGGGTGTGGACAGGCGTCCACCAAGCTGCTCGGCAGGAGGCGGCCGGAGAGGGCTCTGCGGAGCCGCGGGTGCTGGCTGAGTCGCGGGCCGTGCTGCGCTTCACCCGCAGACTCACAGGGTCCCTTCTCCTGACCTTCGTCCCTCCGTCCCCTCCAACCCATCCCTTCTCCAAGGAGGAGGCTGGGAGACACCTGCCATCCCCATGGTGACAAGCACTGAGGTGCTGTTGGGGGTGGTCCCCACCCCAGCTCCATGAAGCCCAGAAACCCGGGCCTTCCGAGGCCCCTGCTCTGAATGGCCCTCTGCTCTGCCCTCTAGAGCTCACACCGCCCCCGCCCCCTGCGTTGGCTTTCTGCAGTGTCCTGAGGGCTGGCAACCGTGCCCCCTCCCGCCCCTCCTCGCCCCCTCCTCTCGCCCCCTCCTCGCCCCGCCTGCTCAGGGCCTGGCGGGAAGTCAGGCAGTGCGTGCCCCTGTGTCCACCAGCGCACTGGAAGCCCTCAGCAGAGCACGTGATGCCCTCATGACCCGCTGGGCATTGACCCTCCAGTGGGTGCCGTCCACTTCTGCCCAGGCCTCGCCCTGTGCTGGGCACACGTTGGGGCCCAGACTTGACTGACCCAGAGGGAGGAGGCTCCTGGGCACGGGCCCCGCTTCTTGCCACTGACCCGTCAGGTGGCCTGGGGAAGCTGACCTTCCGTCCCGCCTCTGTGTTTGTGCAGGTGAAGGGCCCATTTGTCCCCTGGCAGGTCGTGCGGGACATTTTACACGCGACCTTTGAAGAGTCTTTGGACAAGACGTCGCACTCGGTCGGCCGCCGGGCTCGCTACATCGTCAAGAACCCCCAGGCCTACCTCAACTACAAGTACGCCGCTGCCCCGCGCTGGGCGTCTGTCCCGCCCTCTCCTCGCCCCCTCCTCGCCCGCTCCTCGCCCCGCCTGCTCAGGGCCTGGTGGGAGGTCAGGCAGTACGTGCCACGTGGCCCCCGAGGCCCTCGGTGGTGGAGTCGGTGTTGGCACTGCCCTGTCCCTCACTGTCGGCCGCGTGTGGCTCTGGGGACCAGCATCTGCTGGGTTTTATTGGAGGTAGAGCTCCCTTGCGAAGCAGGTGAGGAAAGCAGGCTTCCAGGCCATGGCCCCACCAGCAGCCTGGGACCACCTGTGGCAAGGCAGAGGAGCCAGGCCACCTCAGCAGCCGCTGCAGGGCCTGATCCTGGAAGGGGAAACGGCACAGAGGGAGTGTGAGCTGTCAGGGCCACAGTGAGGTCAGAGGCTTGGCTCCCTGACCCCTGACCCTCTGTTGATGCCGTTGTCCTTCCCTGGTGGCAGCGAGGATGTGGGGCGGGGGTTTCAGCATGAGCAGGGGCTCCGTGCTTGCTCTCAGTCTGGGAGTCGCAGTGCTGGGGACAGGGCATTCACTCCTCACTCCCCTGTGAGGTAGGACGGGTACTGAGGACCTCGGCGACTGGCCTGCCTGCCCCTGGCCTGGGGTGTGGCCTGGGGTGGGGGCATCCTTTTCATCACCAAGCCATAAAGTGGAATGACACTCACCCGGGAACTCGGGGACGTTGCAGGGGGCAGGACAGGTGGGGGCAGCGTGCTCAGGAGAGTGGCTGGAGTCGTGGCCGCCTTTGCTCCTGGCCCAGCCCTGTGGGGACCAGGCGGGAGCTCCCATTCTTGGTCTTCTAGTAGAGGACGGAGCGGTGACCACAGGCTTGAGCCAGGTTTGCTTCGCCCAAGTGACTTGTTTTCCAGAGCCAAGGGCACCTGCGGGTACACGGGCCAGTCATCCTGCAGCTGGCCAGGCGGAGCCACGGGTGGAGAGCGCCCGCTGGTGGGCAGGCGTGGGGGCATCGCCCAGACCTCACCTGGCCTTGCCTGCCCGCAGGGTCTGCCTGGCCGAGGTGTACCAGGATAAAGCGCTCGTCGGGGACTTCATGAGTCGGAAATGTGACTATGAGGACCCTAAGGTAGGCCTGTGGCAGCAGGGCCCGCCTCCCTGAGGCAGGTGCTGGGTGCTGGCTGCCCCGGGCTGCGGGCCTTCTCGGGGTCGGCTGTGGCGTTCTCCTGCTCACTTGGGAACCCTCCTGTCAGTCCTTGGGCTCGGGACCTTGTTTGATTCAGCTCTGAGCATCGCTTCTGAAGGTGACTGGAGTCACCCTGTGCTCTGAATGCTGCTGTGCCGGGGCCTCTTGTAAGGAGCGTGGGTCGGCTCCTCAGAGGTCCCCCAGCTGGGCTCCCAGAGCCTCCCTGGGAACATGCCGCCGTGCGGGGCTGTGGCTGCGGCTGGCGAGGGAGAGCTATCTTCTCACCCAGGCTCAGTCCGCGCCTCTATCCTTGAGCTAGCCCTGGGCTCTGCTGCGTGGGTGCCAGGCCTAATGCCCAGGAGCCTTGGGGAGGGGGCCGCAGCCTTCCCCTTCAGGAGCTACACCCAGTGGGACCAGCAGAGAAGCCAGTGGCCGTGACAGCGCAGCATCCCGCTCCCAAGGGCGGCAGGCACTGGGGCACGAAGCCGAACAGCCAGGGCATCCTGGTCGATGCTGGCAGCTGGCGTCCTGTCTCGCTGACCTGGTCAGGGCGTGCTCCGGCAGGGGAAGGTGTGGGCACAGAGAGAGGCCACCAGCAGCCTCTGTGCTGCGGCTCTTCAAAGGTGCCGAGCTCTGGACTGAGCCTGGGAAGTGGTGGGCCAGGAAGGCCGAGGCCAAGAGGGAGGAGTGGCTGCATCCTTCCTGCCCAGCTCCAGGCCCAGGGCCATTAGAATGGCCCATCTGGACGCCCTAGGGGTGGGCCGGAGGAGGAGCCACCTCCCATCAGGCCCAGCAGCCTGGCTTCCTCACCTCCAGCCCAGAGGCGGCCGTGTGGCAGGTGCCCAGGGCTGGTGTGGGAGGAGGAGCAGGGGCAGCACCGGCCTGCCATGGCCTGCCAGGGGTCCCGGGAATGTGTCCGAGCCTCCCCTGGGGCCGGGGACCTCCCACACCAGTTGGCACCAGGGCCTTGGCTTCCTGGTACAGAGAGAGGAGTGTCCGCTGCCTCATCTGCCCTGACCTCCTCAGGTGATGGGTGACCGAGGACTTGGGGACGTGGAAAGTCAGGGCAGGCTGCGGGCTCCGTGTTTCTTGGGCATAGTGGCAGGAGTTATCAGCAGATGTTCCTTTCACAGAGGGGGGTTGACATGTCCCTCTCCGCCTCACAGGTTTGTGCCAAGGAGTTCAAGGAGTTTGTGGAGAAACTCCAGGAGAAGTTCAGCTCGGCCCTCAGGAACCCCGACCTGGAGATCCCGGACACGCTGCGGGAGCTGTTCGCCAGGTGCGCCCTCGGCCTGGGTCTGCCTTGTCCTTGCCGGCAAAAGCCAGCGGTCAGCAGGACTGTGATGCCAGGCGCCTGCCCGGGTGCATTTGGCCTCCCCCGACCTCCACCTGAGCCCCTCTCACGGGTAGTGTGAACCCGGGGCAGAGCACCCACTCGTGGCCCCTGGCGCCTGCGTTCCTCTCCCCCAGGGCTTCCTGCTCAGGAGATGCGCTTTTTGCTGAATTTTCTTGTTTTATGTAGGAAACTCCAAAATATAAGTGAGGGAAAGGGGACGGGGGCCTCGGGGCCGCAGCCAGGTGCTGCGGGGGCTGTGTGCAGCCAGCCCTGGTGCCTGGGGGGAGCGGGCATTCATCTATGAGATCTGGGCTCAGTGCTGCGGCAGAAGGGCCAGAATCGGCCTCAGGTGCCTGAGACCCAGGCCCTGTGCTTCCAGCTCAGCCTCTCGGATCTGGAAGGACACTCCTGGGTCTCAGCAGCCCTGCGGGGTCTGTGAACTGCACCTGCTTCCACAGCAAAGTGCAGGTGCGACTCCCTCCCCCGCACCCGTCCAGAAAGCCCCCCTCCCTGCCTTTCAGAGCTTCTTCCTGTGTAGAGGTGACATCCTCCGGGAGGTTTCTGGCCAGGAGCCGCACAGTGGCGCCTTGGCCCTCAGCATCTCAGTTGGAGATTTCGTTCCTTCCTCCACTGGGCAGAGATTGGTGGAGTGTCTGCCGTGTGCCAGGTCCAGGCAGTGATTTGTAGTCATCATGCACTGACACGCATGAGCCGTTTTCTGGATTCTGTTTTGTTTTTGCAGTAACTTGTTCCCTAGAATTCCCGACTGCATGGTTGATGCTCAGTCTTAAAGGTTTTTCAGTGGTCTGTTGACCTCTGTGTGACTTATGTCCCCAAGTATTTTCAGTGAAGTTCTGGGCAGCTCCTGGTCCTAAACGAAGACAGTTAAAGATGGCAGAGGGGAGCTCACGGGCCCCAGGAGGACAGAGTGGGTTGCACTTGGAACAGCTGAACGCTCCTTTGATCCTGAGCATTTGATCCTGAGGCAGGATTGAAAGGGGGTCCATATTTTTCCTGTTTGACTAAACGGAGGTCATGTTTTTCTGAAGAGGTGCTTTTTCTTGGCAGTAGATTTGAGATTTTACCTGACCTTTCTAGAAACCAAAGGAATGTCTTGCAAATGGCTGTTTTTAAAGTCAGCTCTGTAACTCATTTGCTTGGTGTAAACAGTCCAGTGACACCACGTCAGCTCCAAGGGGTGGGGGCAGGCACCCTGCATTGTGCCGTCCACTCAGCGGCTCTCCCACATTTTTGTTGTCATTTTTGATCAATGCATGAGAGTTGCGGGCATTCACAGTGCTCCATGTGACGCTTTGCCACGTGTCCACACTGCAGGAAGACCACACCAAGCCCAGTAACATCCCATCGCTGTGTGTGTGCGTGTGCACGTGTGTGTGTGTGTGTGTGTGTGCGTGCGCGCGCATGCGCGGGGGGAGGGGGGGGGGCCTGAACACCTCTCCTGAAGGCAGAGAGAGACGGGCAGTGCATTTTGGTAACTGAGGTCCCCTGCGTGCTCTAGGTGATGACTTCACTTCAGCGGTGGCCTGTGGTGCCCTCGTGGACTCCGTCCCTCCCCTTTCCAGTCCTGGGACAGTCACCCCCCTGCTCCAGCCCCCAGAGGGGCCTCTTTAGATCACTCTGGGTGTCCCCTCTGTCCCCCTCTTGTGCTTGTTTTCCAGTCACTGTGAGCTCCCAGCTCACCCCATGTTAGCCATGCCCAGCGCACCTCTGCCATTCAGTGACCGTCAGTGAGCGGACAGTTATGTCTCGTCCTCTCAGCCCCGTTTCTAAACGGGCCTGGTGGACGGGCAGGGCATGGTGTGTCCTCGTGTCACTGTGTGTGCGGGGTTCACTCACAGTCAGTCCGGCATCCCAGGCAGTGAGTGGCCCCGCGAGCAGCAGCGGTTGCCAGGCCCACTGTCCTGTGCTTCTGTCCTGTGCAGGTACCGAGTCTTGGCCATCGGCGATGAGAAGGACCAGATCAGGAAGGAAGACGAGCTTAACAGGTGAGCATCGCTGCGCAGAGCGACCTTGGTCAGTGACCTGCAGCCCAGCGCAGGGCGCCCCCTGTTCTGGTGGCCTGTGTTGGAACACAGCCAGGCCTCCTGTGCCAGCCGTGCTGCGCTCCTGCAGTGTTGAGGCATCTGCAGAGTTTCTTTAGCCCGCGAGGACGAAGATCCTTGCTGTCCCTGATCTCAGGCTCGCCGGCCTAGCCCTAGGCTGGACTCGCTTTCCAAGCAGAATCCTGTAGAAAGCCAGCCGGGCCCTGCGTCTGGCTGCACCCTGCGCCTCAGGGAGGAGCTACTCTCCTGGGGAGAAAGGCTCACTGAGCATCAGAGGGAAGGAAGCCCTGAGCTCTGCGCCCTTGGTGTCCTGTGAACCATCCCAGGCTACGTCGCCCCAACCCACGAGAAGAGAATTTTCCTTTGAAACCAGACAGTCACTAAGGCCCAGTAACATCCAGTAACAGAGTGACGCTGGCCGTGCTCCCTGGTGCACACCGTGGGCATGCGTCACGTTCCCAAGACTGGACACCAGCCGAGCAGCACCGCGCCCTCACGCCCTGTGGCCTCTCTTTCAGCGTGGACGACATCCACTTCCTGGTGCTGCAGAACCTGATCCAGAGCACGCTGTCCCTCTCCAACAGCCAGATGAAGTCCTGCCAGTCCTTCCAGGTGGGCTCGCTTTCCCGGCACGGGCCAGCTGCTTCGGCCGTCCCCTCGCTCTCCTCGGCTGCTGGGCCTCAGGGCTCGATCCCCCCTTGACGTCCAAGGCCTGCAGCCAAGGCCCTGGTCACACACACTCGGGTCACAGGGCTCCCTCCTCCCAGCACCTTTCAGACGTGTGGAATGGGGCGTTACCCCAGCCCCCGCCGCCGCAGATCTCGGAGCTGAGCCGCGCTGCTTGGAGGGGGCTTTTCGCCTCTCACCAGGTCTCCCCGTTCCCTTCTCCCGTCTTTAAGGCAACCTCCAAAAGCCCTGAATATTTTAAATATTTGGTTTAGGTTGTAAACCTCTTATTTAAAACAAAATTAGGCGGGAGAAGAAATGAGGTGTGACAACAAACTGGGAGTCACTGAGCCCATGGCACCTTTCCCCTCAAGCGCGTGTGGAGACAGGTTGGTGGTCAGGGTCCTTGGAGGGCAGAGCTCCCCTTGGTGGCAGTGGTCTCCCGAGGACTCTGCTTCCTGTGGCTGGGGAGCAGGAGAGAGAGGGGCCAGTTCTGTTCACCCCACACGGAGCCTGGGAAGCAGGTGGGCTCAAGGCTCTTAGACCAACGTGGTCTAAGAGGTTCAGAGACGTCAGAACACATGCCCACGGCCACACAGCTCATCACACCAGGATGCCACCAGAGACTGCCAGGGGCTGTTCCCTGCACCAGTGCTGCCTGGTGATCTTCCCTCTTTAACAGTCACATAAGTGGATTCCCAGTGGGGCTCTTTGCTTTTGTGTCTGTAGACCTAAACCTCTACTGCTCCCGCCCGCCCCATCAACACCCAGCCAGACTGGAGTGGGAGGGCACAGTGGAGAAGATACAGGTGTCATTTCCTAAAAGTCCCACTGAAGAGGTCAGAACAGTGGCCTCCCAAGCTTAGGGTACCTCAGAGTCACCCAGAGAATTCCTGGAGCCTGTGTCCCCGAGCCCCACTCCGCAGATTCCTTAAGGAGGGGGGGCAGGGCACACAGAGGAGCAGGCCGGGAGGGGCTGAGGCCTGAGCGCTGAGAAGCCAGTCGAGCTCAGGTTTGCGTCCAGCAAGTGCAGAGGCCCTGAGGTGGGAATGCTTTGACTTTTCCAAGAAAATTCAGGAGGATGGGGGGCATGGGAACCTAGGGGTGGGCTGTAGGAGGAGAGGCCACAGCAGTGGGCACAGTCCCACTCAGGGTTCTGGTAGGGACTGGATGTTGCTCCTTTGTGGAAGGAGGCCACTCGGATTTTCCAAGCAGGGAAAGAGCATGTGATGTGATTTCAGCACGAGAGGATCATGTTGGTTGCTGTGGAGAAAGGTCCGGGCCCTGGGGACTCGGGTGGCACAGAGCAGGGTAGCAGTTAGCTAGAGGCTAACCTTCTCCAAGCCCCAGCTGGGGCTGGGGGCACAACCCCTGTGCCTGGTCCCAGGTCCCACGCAGCCCCAATGCGTCCTCGCGCTGTGTTTCCAAGGCTTTGGGTAGTGGTGGCCGGATCCAAGTGGTGACCACATGGGGCACTTGGGAACAGGGCAGAGGCTAAGGGACGGTGACGTCAGAACTGCTGCCACCTTGACTCCCAGGAACAGGCTTGGGGTGGGCAGCCCCCTCCTCTCCAGGCGCCTTCCTCCACTCGGGGGTGAGGGGCAGATGCGGGTCTTCAAGGCTGGACCGGGGCGCCTGCAGGGTCCCGGCCCCGCGGCCACACAGCAGCGCTGGCCGGGCTGGGCCCTGCTGACGGCGCTGTCTTGCAGACCTTCCGCCTGTACCGGGAGTACAAGGAGCAGGTGCTGGTGCGGGCCTTCATGGAGTGCCAGAAGAGGAGCCTGGTCAACCGGCGCCGCGTCAACCACACGCTCGGCCCCAAGAAGAACCGGGCGCTGCCCTTCGTGCCCATGTCCTACCAGCTGTCCCAGTCCTACTACAGGTGCGTGCCCTCCGGACAGCGCCACGGGGGCCTCCACGCCTGGCGCCCGCCCTCTCCCCGTGTGCACAGACCAGTGCTCCCAGGGCTTGTCAGGGTCCTGGCCACTTAGCTGTTCCTTTGTCTCCTGTCTTATCAGGAGGGGACGGGTCAGTGTCCCAGCTGGGCACGGACCTCAGTCCTCATCCTCGAAGCTCAGAACCCCGGGGCCTCCTGCTCTGCTGCCCTGACCCCGGGCAGCGGGCACCCTGCAGATGGGGCCATCCAGGAGCCCACTGCAGCACCGCCCAGGGGCACGCTCTTGGTGGCTTCACGCTATGGCAGGCACCACTGGCCACCCCGCACACCAGGCATCGTGCCCACCAGCCTCCTGGCACGTGCCTGGACGTCCCTTCAGACAGGCCACAGCTGGCTTCCTGCCCACACTGCCCTCTGCCTGCCCCCTCCTCCTCCCGCGGTCTGTGTGCAGATGACGGGTCAAGGCCGTGGTCTCTTGGTCCTCCTGCCCCTTCCTCTGCTGTGGCTCCAGCCTCTTCCTAAGCCCTCACCCTGGTGGCCCTCGGCTCCTCTTCTTGGGATGGGGAGCAGGTGTGGGTGCAGAGTCCAGCAGGGCAGCTGGCCTTGAGCCACGTGTCCAGGCTGGGTCGTCATCTGTGAACCGAGGTGGGGGCAGCGCAGCAGGAGGACCTCGGGTCTCCTCTGGCTGTTTCTGCAGGGTCACAGAGAGGCACACTCCTGACAGGGACGAGGGCTGACCTCTGTGGCCCTGCAGGTGTGTCCTCTCCTGTGGGAGGTCAGCGCCCAGGGCTCTGGCCTGTCCTGGCCTGCGGGCCTCAGCCGCTCTCTGGTCTCGCAGGCTCTTCACCTGGCGCTTCCCCAGCTCTGTCTGCTCCGAGTCCTTCCAGTTCTATGAGAGGTTGCGGGCGGCCGGCAAGCAGGACCAGCCCGACCACTTCTCCTTCAAAGACCAGGACAGCAGTGACCCCCCAAGTGACATGGTGGCATTTTCTTTGGACGGCCCTGGGGGACACTGTGTGACCGCCCTGATCCTCTTTTCTCTGGGCCTGGTGTCCGTGGACGTCAGGATCCCAGAGCAGATCGTGGTGGTGGACAGCTCAGTGGTGGAGAGCGAGGTCATGAAGAGGTAAGGGCGCAGCAGCCCGCGGCCGTGCCCCCGCCCACAGTGGGGACGAGCCTGTTCTTGGGACTTGGCTTTGTGGTCTTCTGTCACCTGTCCTTTTGCATGGACAGACGTGGGCTGTGCTTCGCTGCCATGTGTTTGGCCTGCACCGGACCCTTGCCAGAGTGAGCAGGGAACTGCAGGGGCTTCTGGGAGCTCCTGGGGACAGGCTCGTGTCTGTGGAGGGCCTGGAACAGACGTCCAGGGAGGGGTCTCTGCTGTGCCTTCCAGGGGCTCTGGTGCCTCCAGAGGTGGACACAGGAAGCATGGCGGGGGGTGGGGCGCATGAGCTGGGACTTCAGGGAAGGTGGGGTGGCGGGTCAGGAGTGGCCCAGGTCCAGCACGCTGCCACAGAGGCCCGGGCAGGGCAGAGGCGCAGAGGAAGTTCGGATCCGGCCCTCAGGTTTCCTTCTCCCCCAGCCTGGGGAAGGACGGCGGCTTGGATGACGACGAGGACGAGGAGGAAGACTTGGACGAGGGCTCGGGGGCCAAGCGCCAGGGCGTGGAGGTGAAGGCCCACCAGGCCTCCCACACCAAGTACCTCCTCATGCGGGGCTACTGCGCGCCCGGCCTCATCAGCACCCGCAACCTCAACCCCAACGACAGCGTCGTGGTCAATTCCTGCCAGGTCAGGTTCCGGCTCCGCTGCACCCCCGCGGCCACCCAGCTGGCGCCCAGTGGTGAGTGTCCTGCCACAGCGGGGAGCACGGGTCTGAGGACATGTGCAGCCAGTGGGACCAGGAAGGCCCCCTCCTCACAGCCGCCTCAAGGGGCAGGTGTGGGGGCCAGTGCTCTGCGCCCTAGGGAGCTCATGCGGCTCCTGGGGGCCAGGGGGCCACCGCCTGGGCCTGCACCCTATGCCACTGCCCAGCACTTCCTCTGACCCCTTGCTGTGGGAGCTCGGCCTCCCGCCCCCTGCACTTCCGACCTTGACACTTTGGTTTTTGTTCTGTTTTCGCTGAAACTTGAGGCTAGCTGGGCCCCTCCGTGCCCTCAGGTTCAGATGTCCTCTCCTGCACTATGTAGAACACGAGGAGGACCTCCCCCAATTGCCTCCCCTCTGACCCTCCCCTCCCTCCCCTCTGACCCTCTTTACGTGGTCAAGGGTGGTGGCTTCGAGGTCGGCCACTACCCACAGTCGAACCCGTGCTGGGTCTGGGGTCTGGACCGGCTGAGCATAGTTGGCCTATAGGCCGTGGTCTTGGCAGACGCCTCCTGTAGGAAGCAAGGGAAACTCATCTGTCCACGTCTGGCTGGTGGGAGCCCAGGGGAATGTCCTTAGAAGGGCTGCCGGAGGGGCGCAGGGCACAGGGCACAGCAAGGGTCGGCCCAGGACAGCCAGAGTCGCGGCTCCCTCCGAGCCCTGGGTGCATGCTGTTAAGTCTCAAGCAAGAGAGGCCCAGTGGCCAGGGTGGCCAGTCCAGGAGCTGTCTTGGGGAGCCCAGGGTCACGTATCAGGAGTCCGGCAGCCAGGGCTCCATGTCCCCCACAAGGTGGCCCCACGCCCTTGGGGAGCAGGTTGACGCAGGGCAGGGCCCAGCTGGGCCATCTGCGCAGTCGGGAGCAGGGCTCCCGCGGGCTGAGCCCGGTCCTCCTCTCAGGCTTCACAGCTGCTTCCCTGGAGGAGCTGACCGTGGGGACCTCCTGCCTCCCCGACACCTTCACCAGGCTCATCGAGCCCCTGGGGCGCGCCTGCGGCTGGGAGGCCTTCGCCCGCCAGGCGCAGCTGTCTGGGTACAGCCCTGAAGACCTGGCCGCGGCCCTGGAGCTGCAGCAGGCCGTGGCCGCCACCGGCTGCTTTGGGGTGGACAAGGAGAGGCTGAGCAGACGGTACTCGGCCCTGGAGAGCACGGCAGGGCTGCGCACCAGGACCTTGGCCGACTACATCCAGGTGAGCCGGGCGGGCCCAGGTGCGCCCCGCAGGTGTCTTTGCTTCTTGTTTTTAGTTGAAATTAGTCAACGTTTAAAAATCAGGACACGTTGTGAGAGCCCCTGAGCCTGGCAGCCCTGCCCTCCCTGGAGCCGTGTCCCCACCCCAGCCCTAGCGGCCCCAGCCCTCCCCGCCTGCTACACTCTCCCCTACCTGCCTGGACCCAGTGACCCTTGAACCCAAAGGATGTCACAACCAAGGGGCCCCTTGGACTAGCATGTCCCCTGTGCTCGGTCAGCTGCAGGGTATGGGCCGAGGCCAGCGGAGCCGTGAGGACCCCACTGTGGTGTTGGTGTGGGGCGAGGCCTTGTGGCCTCCAGGGGTGGCAAGGCCCGGGGGATGGTCGGGGCTGCCCCAGCCTTCCTGGGGCAGAGTGGAAGCAGGGGCTGTGCCCAAGGCTCCAAAGACCCAGAGGGGACTCAGCTCCCAAGGCCCTGGTGGCAGAGCACAAGTGCCAGGTCCCACAACCGTCAAAGGGCAAGGTGAGGCGGCTCCCTGCCCCCAGTGCCCTCACTCCCCCTGATGGTGAGTGCCCGCTGCCCGTCGCAGGCGCACGTGGTCTGACTCGAGCCCGAGTCCAGGCTTGGGCTGTCACGAAGCCCAGCAGCCTGAGTTTGTGGGGTCTTCATATAATAAGAAGAGCGTTGGTGGCCCCACGCACCCGCTGGATGGAGCCGGCACGCGGGAGCGGGCTGTGTTGGCCTGAGAGGGCTCTTGTCCCTTCACGGGAGGGACGGCTGCTTCTCTGGGAGAGCTTGTGGGACTGCGTGGCACTGATTCCCTGGGACAGCCTGCCAGCCTGGAGGTCCGGGAAGCCCCCTCAGCCCTGGGGTGTGGCTGGGCTCCTGGGCGGTTACGCCTTGGCTTTAATGAGGAGCCGCTGCCCCGGGGCCCTTCCAAGGAACGGGCTGCCCGCCCCGCAGCTGGCGCTCCAGCCGGGGCAGCACACCCGCCCGCCAGGCCTGTCCTGCGCCCGCACAGACACCCGGCTCCCTCCCCAGGACCTCCTGGAGCAGCGCCAGGTGCTGGAGGTGGGCGGCAACACCGTCCGCCTGGTGGCCAGGGCCTTGGCCGGGCCCTGGCTCCTGCACTCCGTGCGGCTGAGACACTCAGAAGAGGAGGCCCAGGCCCGCGAGGACGATCAGGCCCGAGCCCCAGAGGGACCCGCCAGCGAGGACAGTGCCCAGGAGGAGCTGGCCGCGCCCTCTTGCAGCCCCCAGGGCACCAAGAGGCGAGCCCGCTGGGCCAGTCAGGGCAGCGACACAGACACCGAGGGTCCCCTGAAGTCCCCGGCAAAGAGGCCCAGGCTCCAGGACGTGCGTCTGGCCGCCAGCCCCAGGTCCAGGGCAGAGGAAGGGGCAGAAGGCCAGGCCCTGGCTTTGCCCCCAGCTCCTGAAGACACGGCTGCCGGGGGGCCTGGGCAGGAGGACCAGGAAAATGTCGGTGGCCCCAGCGTCCCAGGCCAAGAGCAGCCGAGCTGTCAGGCCAAGCTCCCAGGGGGCTCTGAAGACTCCAGAGGTACCGGCTTGGCCCCACCCTGTCCTCAGTCCTCCAGCTTGATTGGCCCCAGCCCCGGCCTCGCCCTTTCTCAGCTCCAACCTGGGGTGGGTCCTGCTCCAGGGTGGCTGCTCCCTGGAGCCCTGAGCTGCGCTCTGGCTGGGCCTGGCTGGCTCCTGAGGGGGTGGAGGTGTCTGCTGCCCCCGCCCCTGGGGCCCTCGGGTTTGTGTTGGGTCTGCTGGCCTCGCCCCCTCCCTCCTGGTGTGCACTGCGCACCCCCAGAGGGCCGTGGCTGCTGGGGCACGGCACCTGGGGGGGCAGCCATGGGCTCCTGCTCTTTAACCCTCCCCCCACCCCATCTCCCCCCAGGGCTCTCGGAGAGCTCCACGGCCAGCAGCCTCTCCCAGGCGCCTCGGGAAAGGTGCGTGAGTGGTTCCCTCCCGGGCCCGGGTGGGGGAGGCCAGTAGGGCAGAGTTTGTCCTTGGGGACAAGCCAAGCAGGTGGCATGGTGTCAGTGGTGAGCATGGCCTGTGGTGCTAGATTTCGGCTCTGGTGACCTGGACAGGCAGGAGGGTGAGAGCAGAAGTGCCAGGCGTCGTGGTGCTTGTCCACCTCCTTCCAGGATGCCCATGGCGCTCTTTGAGAAGCACAAGCCAGGCACTTCCACATGAGCGACCCTGGGGCCTCCTCACAGCCACAGGTGTCCTCGTCACTACTTTACAGATAAGAAATGAGCCCAGAAAGGTGCTGCCCCTGCCCAAGGTCACACAGCCCTTGGCTGACCACATGAACCAGGGCCCATCCCCCAGCCCAGGGCAACCCTGCCTCAGGGATTTGCACCTTCTGTCCCAGGACCACTGTGCCCTGAACCGGGAGGTAGCCTCGCCCTCGCACACTCGGCCAGGAAGGCTGCACCTCAAGCCTGAGAGCAGCCCCGAGCCCACACCCAGGCTCCCAGAGGCCTCCTGAAAGGCACCTTGCCCGGCGCGGCAGGGCCGTGTTCCCGTGTCCCAGCTCCCAGGGCTCAGACGCCGCCTTCCCCGGCCCCACCAAGGCTCCAGAGCCAGGGGCAGCTGGGGGGCCTCCACTCTTGGCCTGTTGCCGTCAGGGCCCGGGTGGGGGCAGAGGCCTCTGCTCCAAGGCACTGCTGCAGAGTCCTGGGCAGCCCCACTGCCTGGTGGAGCTGGGAGACCCCAGTCCTGACCCAGGTCCCTCCTGCCAGCGTGGAGTGACACAGGCCAGGGCTCATTGTGACCTTAGTGACAGCTGCAGCCAGCAGATCCCCCCTCGACCAGAGATCTGGGCCTCCTCTAGGCAAGAGGGAGGGGAAAGCCAGAGAGCAAAAGGTGGACAGTCCCAACCTCATGACCTGGGCAGGCGCCATCTCCCTGCAGTCGGTGACCTGTGACCGGGCTGTCCCTCGCTTCCCCCTCAGGAACTGCGAGAACATCTGCTTCGTGGGCCGCCCGTGGCGCGGCGTGGACGGCCGCCTGAACACCGCCGTGTGCAAGGGCATGATGGAGGCCGTGCTGTACCACGTCATGAGCCGCCCGGGCGCGCCCGAGAGCTGCCTGCTGCAGCACTACCAGGGCGTGCTGCAGCCCGTGGCCGTGCTCGAGCTGCTGCAGGTGCGGGCCGCTCCTCCTCAGTCTCCAGGCCCCACCCTGCCCCAGGCCCCTTGGCCCATCCTGCGCCCCCCACAGCTCCCCTGGGGCCACCACGGACCTCCCTAGGAGCCCTCAGCCCCTGCTTCCAGAGGGCAGCGCACCCGGACTGGCCAGGTGGCTGCCCTGCTCCTGCCCCTCCCCCAGGGGAAGCTCCAAGTTCCGTGTGAAACTAGTGGACTGTCCAGCTCAGACAGGCCAGGGGGAGGGGCTGTCCATGGCAGTGCTGTGGATGCCGCTGTCCAGGAGGCCTGTCTGCTGGTGGCCCCGCCCCCTGCCCGGCCTCGGCCTCCCACTGCCGCTGCCCCTGCGGAGGGAGGACATGCCCCACACAGGCTGAAGGGCCAAACTCTTGGGTGGGGCCAGGCTGCGACCTCCTTCTGCTCGTCCCCAGGGCCTGGAGTCCCTTGGCTGCATCCGCAAGCGCCTGCTGAGGAGGCCCAGGGCCGCCGCGCTCTTCTCCAGGCCCGTGGTGGAGGAGGTGGAGGCGCCCGACGAGCACACCACGGCCTTCTACGAGCCCACGCTGGACTGCACCATCCGCCTGGGCCGCGTGTTCCCCCGGGAGGCCAACTGGAACCGCTGGGCCTCCCTCTAGGGCTCCGCCGCCGCCCACCACGGCCCTCGCCGCCTCGGCCGCAGACCTCGCAGCTCCAGCCAGGCCGGGTCCCCTCCCCAGGACTGGGCTTACCAGCTTGGGGCTGGAGTGGACCCCGCAGGCCCAGCGGGCACCTTGCCCCCAGCCCCCAGCCTGCCATGGCCGGTGATTGCAGGATAGAAAGGAGGCCCCCTAGGATTTGGCTTTGATTTTTTTCTTTCAACCTCTTTTCTCATTTAGAAACAAGTCCCCCGGCATGAGTTTATTTATTTTTTAATTAAAGTGAAGTCAAACGTGTCTGGTTTTATGTGTTTCCTGAACAATTGTTGGTCCCCGAGGGGCTCCCTGCTTTCAGCTGTGGACTCAAGAAGAACTTCCCAGGCACAGGAAGGCCCCTGGGTCCTGCCCCTCCCTGCCCAAGCTGTCCCTTCACAGGGCAGCTCCCAGTGCCCTGCCAGGCATGTGGGAGGGATTCCGTCCCTTGAAGTTCTTTTTTTTTTTTTTTTTGGTACTGAGGATTGAACCCAAGGGTCCTTCACCACTATGTGCCATCCCCAGCCTTTTTTTTTTTTTTTTAGAGACAGGGTCTCACTGAGTTGCTTAGCACTTCGCTAAGTTGTTGAGGCTGGCTTTGAACTCATGATCCTCCTGCCTCAGCCTCCCGAGCTTCTGGGATTACAGGCGTGGGCCAGCGTGTCCAGCTTGAAGATCTCTTATCCTGACATTTAAATTATTAGTTGCACTATTTAAACATTCAGATTTTATGCATTAAAAAATATTAGATTTCTATCTTCTCTTGAAAAAAGTGAAAAGTTCTAGCAACTTGCCTCCTGCATAGGACAGTCTGAGGTGGTGAGTAGAGGCCGTGTCCGGTGGGTGGGACATCCTCCAGGTGACGTCCACAAGGCCAGCCCCTTGGGGAGACCACACTGGCCTCTGATCTGACCTGGCCTAACTTCCATCCCTGTGTCCATTCTCCTCTGCAGGCCCAGGGCCTGTGTCACTCCAGGCCCTGCTTCAGTGAGGGACGAGGAGCAGGAGGACTGGACTCCAGGGGAACCCTGCACGCCAATCCTTGGTCTCCTAGTTTTCATTTTTACTCTAGTATAAAAAGAGAATGTTCTGTGGGATTTTTTAAGGAGATCAGGCAGGAAAATGAACGTGATCTGCTTTACAAGCAGAAAACGCTACGAATGCTCACTGTTTGGAAAGCAGCCCGTGGTGGCAGGAAACAGGTATGTTTCAGCCGTGACATAAAACACTAGTTGACACTCAGGTCCCAGGGACCGAGTTTTCTATCTGCCTGAAGGAGAGCCGGGGACACTGAGGAGCCTGGGCGTGCCACACAGCACCTTCGGCACCGCATCTCCTTCCCAGTGCGTCCTGGACAAAGGCCAATTTGGACTCATGTTTGGGGAAGCAAGATGGAGATTCAGGGAGCAGAGATGGGCGTGGTGGGCGCAGCTGGACACTCCAGTCACTCCCTTCTCCCCGACCTGTCTACCCACCCACCTGCTTATCCATCTGCATGTCCTACTGTAATGCCCAATAGACCTCCAGGAGCCGAATCCAATGCAGTCACACAAGAGTCTTTATTGCAAGCTCAAGCCTGGACTCACAACCGTTTCCGGCACAGCGGTCCCAGGGAGTGAGTCCTAGGGAGTGAGTTCAGTGAGATTTTATAGGTTTTGGGGGGATACTCTATGCTTCACAACATCACACAGCAAATCATTCCATACTGCGGGAAAATCCAACAACAGCTCTTAACATTGATTAGCACATTCACTGGCGGGAACAAGTTGGGTAGGGGTGTTCCAAGAGGGGTATTCCTTTGAACTGATTGGTTTAGGCCACGAGGGTGTATGTGCTAACCTACATGGTTTCCCATCATGTTATCAACCACCATAAACTACTGGGGGGTCACCTGGCATCCCAGGTATTTTCCCTGTCTCATGCTGATTGGAGGTTGCAAGGGGTTACTATAGGTCCACACATAGCCTAACTGAGTCAGGGACACCTGGCGCCACAGACCTCTCCTGTTATTTGCAGACAAACAACTCAGCAGGGTGGGTATGTGCCTAGGAGTGCTCTGTGGGTTTTTCCCAGGACAAGGGTCACGACGCCCCCTTCCTTAGGACAGGCCTTGAGGTAGAAGCTGCTGTTATTTATTTATTTTCAAAAATGGAGTCACATCAGTTTCTCATTCCCCCTTTGTCTGGAAACTTGGGGACCAATCATGGGCAGGCCCTGCCTCTTAGTAGGATTTGGGCAGGCCCTGCCTCTTAGTAGGATTCTCCTTCTGGGTCTAGGGCTTGATAGTGGGTACACAGAACCATCATCTGAACTGTGTTTACTCTGTCCTTGACAGAAGCCACTAGCTTGTTCATGAGTGGTCCTACTAAGATTGACACTAGGGTAATTTTAGAGTAGACAGTAACCCTCAGGGGACAGTCCTCAACTTCCCAGACTCACTCAAAATTGGCCTCCTGACTCGATTTACCTATCTACACTGTCTATCTATTTCTGGCTTCATTTCCCCCCCTCTAATTTTAGGAACTCCTTATTGATGTAAGGAGAAGGGGCGACGGCTCATTCTGGCTGCTTCAGAGCTGAGAGGAGGCATCGAACGTGAGGGGGCTCGATGACGTGGGGGACATGAGTTCCCTTTTAGTAGTCAGTTCGGTTTGAAGTCTGGTTGGGGAAGAACAGGTTGTAAAGTCATCTAGGGATGGGTGCTTCTATGAGAAACAAAAACCATGAGTACTGAATAAATGTTGCAGCAGCTGGAACATGTCACTGTACAGAAGTTCCCTCACCAGGCTTTACCATCCCCAGTTATCAGGACTGTAAACATAACATTTAACTTTTAGGGTTACAGATGTCCTTCCCCTTAAGATACAGCTTAATAAGTTAATGTCATCTGATCTTGCAAAATCCTTTTACTAGTATGACCTCTGTGTCTAATAGAGAAAGCTTTAATTCTGTTACTCAGGGCTGGATACTCATACTAGCAAACACTAATCCTACCTGTGTAGGTTAGGAATATCTGTAGGCCTTAAACTAAAAAGTACTCTGGCTGTTCCTCTCGATAGTTATCAGGCATTCCTGCCTAAAATCTCTTCTGTAGCCTCCAGTCTTACTTATTCTTGGGGGCCAACACAAGGTGTTTACCTTAAGTTACATTTAACTATTATTATTATTTAAAATGCCCAGGAATAGCTGTGTTTTGGCTTTAACTGTCTTTGCTAGGTGTTTAAGATGAAGCAGTCAAACTGACTTTTGTTTCTGTCTATTGTTAACAGTCAGCTGAGTTTCCCTGGGAGTCCTGGGGGAACTTCACAGCAGCTTCTCAGTTCCGCTAGTGCCAGTTGCACTAGGATGGCTCCAGGCCTTGCTTGACCATGTGGCTCCCCTTGGAAGAAGCATCAGGGATGTCTCCCTTCTCTGATGACCCTCCTCTTCATAGCAAGTGCACTGATTGGCTTTCTGTTCCCCAGTGGTCTCATTAATCTCCCTGATCGGGAGGTTATGTGGCCCAGAGTTGCAAAGCTCTTTAGAGAAGTCCCCTGTTCCCTGGATTCAGACTGACTCAGAGGGCAAGACCCAAATATTGTTTTCTTGGCCCTTTTAATTTAACTTTAATATTAAATCTTCATCTTAAACATCCAGCAAATAAATTTCAACAGCCTTATATTAAGAGTACTGGGCTTTAATGTCTATCTCTCTATCCTGTAGGTGATAACTCATTATCTTAAATCAACCCAGGTTGTGTGTTCTTAAATCAGTGCCTCTGCAAAACATTAACAAGTAATCTTTAGACCATTTATAAGGAAACTAGAAAATAAAATTAACACGAGTAAAACATATTTAGTTCATATAATAGCTACCTTGAACTTTGTCAGAGTTATACATCATATCCCCTGTTTGAGATCCTAGTAATTTTAACAAAAACCAACTTTTGGACACAACTTTAAATGTACTGAAATCTGGCCTACTTCTTTCATAGTCATTCTCACATGTAGTGAGATGGGACACAGAGCCTTATCTCAGGTAAGGCGGGACTCCTCATAAATCTTTTTTTTTTTAAAGGGAAAGTGAGAGAGGGAGAGAGAGAGAGAGAGAGAGAATTTTTTTAATATCTATTTTTTTTTAGTTATGGGCGGACACAACATCTTTGTTTGTATGTGGTGCTGAGGATCGAACCTGGGCCCCACGCATGCCAGGCGAGCGCGCTACCGCTTGAGCCACATCCCCAGCCCTCCTCATAAATCTTAAGTGCTGTAATTCTGAAGCTGATCTTTGCTTTTTAAACATCATTTTAGAAAGCTTACATAAATTGTTGTTCAAGTTCACATGAACATTAGCTAACACAATATGATATCACATCTAAAACATGAATTAAAGAAAGGCTAAAAGATTTTAACCTTTTGTAGAAAAGTAGCAAAGTACTTTTGTGTTTTACAATATTAACCTTTACACAGATTAGGCTCTCGTTAACTTAAAAATACATTTAAATTATACCTTAGTGTAAAAAATAACATGGAACTTTACATATCTTTTTTATAATAGGTCCAGTTACAGAGCATCAAATGATATAAATAAATCTCCAACATGTTTTTCTTTTAAGCCTAAAATTTCCATACAACTTTAGATCACCAGCTTGATATAATGCCTTTTTAAAGTTTCTGCCTTACAGACTTGTACACCTGGAAGATATGAACACATTAATAGCACCACAATTACATTGATGTTTTTATATTAACCAAGATTAACTTAAAGACATAACATAGCACAATTCTCTAAAATAACAGTTCTTGTTTAACCAGCTGTTTAATTCCTTTAAGATTACTTGCTCTAGGAACAAGAAACAAAACTTAATAAATAACAATGTTATGGTAAACTAATGTTTTAAGGAATCTTTGTCTTTTTAACATATGACTGATTGTAAAGACAAACTTACACAGACCTTCTTTATAACTTACTTAAACTCTCTTATTTACTTCATCACATAAAGACTTTCTTATCCAGGAACACTTTTTTCTCTTCTATTAAGTATGATTTCCATACCTAGAACCTTCTAATTTCTCCTTTCCATCTGTTAACCTCCTTTTCTGTTCACATTTTGAAACAATCCTCGTAAATTTCTGAATTTAGGCAGATTATTTCATTTTAATAAAAAGAAATACTTGATTTTACTTATAATACTCTTAATTGGAACAGTTTAAACTTTTGAGCCTTTGTATAAAGAAATCTTCTATAAACCCTTGTATACAGAATCACATCTGTTTACCATTTCATGAAAACACAACGTCTAAATATCAGGGATGACAAAGCAACTTTATACCTTTTTTCTTCATTTACTAACTTACGAAAACATCAATAATGTTACCCAATGCAATTCAAGGAGTTAAGAGTACTCAATGGATTATTTAACATTTAGCATTTTAACCTTGTAAATCAATCAGATATCCAACAAAAGTACTAATAAATGAGTAATCCCATGTCGAATCTACTTTACTTATTTTATCAAAAGTGTATTGAACAGTGTTAGCCATTTCTTCCTCGTTGAAGAAAAGTCCTAGAACCAAAGCATATCAGACATTTCATAGACATCAACATTTTATTAGTTTTTTTTTTTTTGAACACCTAGAAAAACTTGTAAGCTTAATTTTAAAGACGTCATTATTTTCATCTGTTTACCCAATTTAAATTGAACCATTTAAATCACGTGAATCAAAGATATTTGGATCCTTTTTAAAAATTTTTATGAGCGTTCCTCATATATCTGCCAATTTTCGTATCATGTGCATGATATATGGGCATATGCACATACAGACATACAACACATAACACAAGTGTGCACACATAACTCAATAGTAAAGGCCTTGTAGCTTTACTTGGGTGAAATTTCCATTGCAATGTTTAAAATCTCCACAGTTGATCAAAAATAGAACTGATCAGAAAAACATTAACCTAGGTCTGTGGGATCCAAATCATGAGTTCAAAAAAATACAGAATCTAAGAAAAAGCAAGAGTCCTAGAAAAAATGACCGGCCAGAAATTAGTAAATAGCATACAATTTACTTCTTGGTTTAGTCTAGTTTGAGTTGGGGTAAAAAGACACCTTTACTCTTTTTCTTATTTTTTCTTGAGCCTCAGATCAGTCTCCTACTGAGCTTTCAGGCTTCTTCCATTTGCATTTCAACTTAAGTCCTGGCTGAGGTCTGGAAGGAGCAGGGAAAACTGCTATTCTGAGCAGAAACCTCATGCCTAAGGCATTTTAACCTTTAGTCATAATTTTCAGGTTTGGATGTTGAAAATTATGATGCAAGTTTAAGATACAATTCACAAAATTTCATACATTTACATCTTGTTTTGCCAAAGGAAAAATTTTCCTACACTAGAAAAACTTGCTCACACACAACTGAAAACAGGATCTTACTTGATAATATAAAAGCTACCATCAGAAGAAATCCCTTCAGGATCATTAAACCACTTCCTTTGTTCTGAACTTCCTAAAGTAATATTAAGTTACATTAAATCACCTGAAAAAAAATCCAAAAGAGAACCACAAACTACCATCTATATCCAAAATTAAGCTTTAGAAATTCCCAAGACTGTTGCTATTCAATGTCATTCCAATCAGCCAGACCAACGTCCCAATCCAACACATTCCTTTCCTAAATCCTACACACTGAGGGGAACAGATACCATACCATGATTTACTGTTAGAGTCTGTAAACAAGTCAAAATAACACCTGGCATTTTGCCAGGGGAATGTTAGAGTTCGTAAACAAGTCAGGATGGCGCCTGGCAAAATGCCAGGGGGAGTGGTTTGTGAAGTAACACCAGCGAGCCATTAAGTGTGGAGATTCCTTATTGGTTGACTGATGTATCTAGTTTATGCTAATTAGATAAGCTGTGTGGAATGTATAAATACTGCTCCTGTCCTGCAATAAATGGCTCCCACTCCTGCTGTATCAATGTACACAAGTTGTTCGTCACCCCCCGGTTATTTTGCTGCAGCCGGACTGCGGCAATTTACTATCCTTGCCCAAATTAATAATGTGCTGGTACACCCAGTGAAATCTTCCCAGGCTACCCAATTCAAAAATTGGTGAGAAAACTGAATGATTGGGAAGTTACCTGCCAACTTGGAAGTAGAGTTCTTTAGTTTCCCATCCTAAGTATTTAAGTTCTCTGGCATGAATCATCTGAAATCATAAACTAAACAATTACCTAAACCCAACTTTTAACTGCAAGATTGTGCAATGCTTCAAAAACCCATTCAGATACCAGGTTGTCACAATAAAATATCTTTTAGACACATTCAGCCAAAATCATCCCCAGGAAACAGTCTATAACATCAACACATCATTGCCCATGTCTTATAGGGCCAGAAACAAAGACCCAGGACAGACAGACAGAAAGGAGCTCCAGACTATGGCCGACAGACAGGAACCTTTAAAACAGGGCAGATGAGAGAAAAATCTCCCCAAGTTTCCAACTCCCATTTAATTATGACTCCTACACCAGTGGCACCACAGATGTCCCTGTGAGTGGACCAGATGTTCTCACAGAGGGGCAACCAGAAGTGTAAAATCTCAAGGGTCTGGGTGTGGCGACTTTACTGCATTCAGTGTCCCTCTCCCCCCGCTTTTTTTTAAGCAGACAGAGGTGGAGCGATCCTCACAGCGCAGGGAAGGAAGGAGGGAGTTCCCCGAAGCAAAAGGGCTTCGGCAGCTGCTGGGAGTCCCTCAGTCCCTCCTTTACTTACAGGATCAGCTCCTCTGGTTCCGTCCGACCCAGGCACCAGGCACGCTCCGTATCTCCTGACTTTCCAGTAGACAGCTCTCAAAAAGTCCATTTTTAGGCTTCCCAAGAAAGTGGAGTCGGGGCTCCTCTAGAGTCCCCCCTGGGGTATCAAAATTTGTAACTGAAAGTTCGGTTCCTGTCCTCGAAGCCAATTAATGCCAATTTAATAATGAGGACAGGGTTTTGAGAAAAAGAAAAAGGGAGATACTCAGTTCTTAGCCCCCAGCAGGCATTTCCCTCTGCAGTGGGTGCACTCAAGCCAACCAGGGGAAGAAAGAAAACGTTGCTTCCCTAATCCCATTTAACAAAGGGGGCTAAAGCTTATCAAAGTTCTTTAAAACACAGCTCAAAGGGGTGTAAGAGGTGAGAACAGAAACGCTGGCGGTTCTATTGACTTTGGGTCCCTTACAGGAGAAGCATACCAGGGACATTTTCAGGCTAAAATTTAGCTAAAGTCACCTCCACACATCGCAGGCAGAGCGGAACTTGGGACACTGCATCTGTCCAAAGTAAAACAATGCCCTCACACTTAACAGAGACACAGACAAAAAGACACACACAGATTCCCTCAGACGAAAAGATTGAGGGAGTATCCCCCTCAGATTGGGGTCTGGGACATCTCCCAGGAGCCCCTGCTGGCGACGCTATGGCAAGGCCAGTTGCCAGCCCAGAATACAGATTCTACGGGCCGTGGTGAGAACAAAGCAGACAACAGACACACGAATAACAAGACTCACCGGTGTTAGCTCCAGTTAGGAGGTCCTGGGGTCTGGGGGATCCCGGATGAGCCCCCAGATGTTATGCCAGATTCGTGGGACCCCAATAGACCTCCAGGAACCGAATCCGATGCAATCACACAAGAGTCTTTATTGCAAGCTCAAGCCTGGACTCACAACCGTTCCCGATGCAGCCGTCCCAGGGAGTGAGTCCCGGTCCTTTGTCCAGTGAGATTTTATAGGTTTTGGGGGATACTGTATGGTCACAACATCACACAGCAAATCATTCCACACAGCGGGAAAGTCACACAACAGCTCTTAACATTGATGAGCACATTCACTGGCGGGAACAAGTTGGGTAAGGGTGATTGGTTAGTACAGAGGGGGATTCCTTTGAACTGACTGGTTTAGGCCACAAGGGGTGTACGTGCTGAACTACATGGCTTCCCAACACGTTATCAACCACCATAAACTACTGGGGGGTCATCTGGCATCCCAGGTATTTCCCTGTCTCTTGCTGATTGGTGGTTGCTAGGCAGTTGCTATGGGTCCTCACCTAGCCTGACTGAGTCAGGGACACCTGGCGCCACAGACCTCTCCTGTTATTTGTAGACAAACAACTCAGCAGGGTGGGTATGTGTCTAGGAGTGCTCTGTGGGTCTTTCCAAGGACAAGGGCCACAGCCCCTTCCTTGGACAGGCTTTGCTCTGAGGTAGAGGCTGGTTTCTCAAAAATGGAGACACATCAGTTTGTCACTACCCTCCTCCCAGCCAGCCTTCCATGTGCCATCCCCCCGCCCAGCCATCCAGCCGCCCACCCCCCAGCCGTCCCTCCACCCAGCACCACCCACGCCTCCGAGAAAGCCCTTTCTCCCAGCTGTGCCCAGTGTCTGCAGAAACCACGGTGCAGTGGCTGCGGGCTGAGTGGCAGGGCCAGCAGGGGCCATAAAGAAGGGGGCCCGGGGGGCCATGCTTGGGCTAGAAGGGCACTTCAGAAGGAACCACAGTGAGCTAACCACACTGAGGTCACTCAGGAAGGGGCCCCGAGGTCCGCCCACTGCCCATCTGCACCACCAGAGCAGGCCTACCGCTGTCACAGGCTCACACAGGGGACTTCTCCTTCTTCAGCTATTTTTCCTTAAGTGTCGGGAGCCACCCTGGAGGCCCAGGCCTTGAAGCCCTGACCACGAGGTTCCCAACACTGCTGCCTCCAGTCTGGCCGGGCAGTGTCACCCCTCCAGATAACAAGGCGTGGCCCCAGGCGTAGGCCTCACCCATCACCTGCTGGAGTTGAGCTACACTCCCCTGTTCCTTTGTAACCCCACCCCTTTGCCCTTTTGGGGATAGAATGTTCCATGGAACCTCCCCTCGTGGGTGAATTCCAGCACCTCGCTCTCTTTCCAAGGACCCTTGAGGTCGCAGAGCCGGCTCCGATTTTGAAAAGGAGCTTCTGTGGGCTGGGGATGTGGCTCAAGCGGTAGCACGCTCGCCTGGCATGCGTGCGGCCCGGGTTCGATCCTCAGCACCACATACAAACAAAGATGTTGTGTCGGCCGAAAACTGAAAAATGAATATTAAAAATCCTCTCTCTCTCTCTCTCTCTCTCTCTCTCTCTTCTGTGAGGTCACCTGCTTTCTTGGCCCTTTTCCTAAGTTACTGGGACAGTCAGGTTCTGTGAACCAGCGTAGGTCTCCAGCTGGGACAGGTGGCCATAAACAAATGTGGGTGGCAGGCTGAAGCTCCCAGGTGGGCGCTCCTGCCCAGGCCCCTCCCAGGCCCCTGCATCTGTTTGCCCGGGAAACACAGCCACGATGCCCCTTTCACACCAGGCTCGCCATCAGCCGTCAGCGCTGCCCACCACTGACTCCCTGGCACGCCTGCACCCACACGGGCTGCAAGACCGCAGAGTGGCCCAGCCTCCCGACCACCCATCCTTCCCCTGGGCCCTTGACTCATTGCAGCCAGAGGTTTTCCAGATGTGCATATATGAGTGGGGTGTGTGCGCGCACATGGGCTCAAATGCGTGCATGCAACCAACCTGCTTAGTGGGAGCTCCCCACCCCCGGACCCAAGGCAGGTTCGTCCACCCACAGGGCAGCAGTCAGCGCTCGCAGTTCACCGTCGCCCTCACCGCCGGCACCTCCCACCTCAGGTCTCCATGACGACTGCGAGTCGGGTCCCCTACATGTACAAGCACCCGGCAGAGGCTCCGGAGCACCCCCTGCCCCTGGCCAGCACAGAGCCGGTGCCACTTCCTCCGCCATCGGCCAGTTCCAGTGCCGGGCAGCAGGGGGCAGCAGTGGCCCAGGCTGCTCTTTCCCTGATGGTCTGGGGGCCTGTCGCTCTTTGTCCCTCCACATTCAAGGCTGAGATCCTTGAGAACCGGCCCTGGTGGGGGTGACGTGCCCATAGAAGTGATAATAGGACCACAGCAGCACTTCCTGAGCCCATGGAAGGCACGAGGCACTGTTCTCTAGCACCCTGAGAGGTCGGGGTAACCCTTGTGCCCACTTCATGGACGAGGAGACTGAGGCCTGAGGAGCTCCAGAGAGCTCCCCGAGGTTGGGGCTGGCAGTGACCCCGAGCCGCTGGGTGGCCTGATGCCTTGGCTGGGCGTTGGAGGACGGCCCGGGGCCAGGCACCCGCAGACCCAGCCGTGGCCCAGCGCCCGCAGCTCGTGCCAGAGCCAGCAAAAGACGTGCGGTGCGGGGGGCGGTGGCATGTGCCAGGGAGACGAGGACCAGGCCAGGGTGTGGCCGCCGGAACCAGGAGCTGGGCCGTGGCAGGTCCCACAGAGCCAACCCAGACCCCATCCTCCCACCCCCCAGGAAGGTGTGATGGTTCCAGCTGCTGTGGCCTCTTGGTTGTCCTTGTGGTCAGTGGTTTGTGCTTCTTATTCCTTCACTGTCTGGAGAAGTCTGGGCTGAGGAAGGGAGGCTGTAGAAGGGAGGCTGTGGAAGGGAGGCTGTGGAAGAGAGGCTGTGGAAGGGAGGCTGAGGAAGGGAGGCTGAGGAAGGGAGGCTGTGGAAGGGAGGCTGTGGAAGGGAGGCTGAGGAAGGGAGGCTGAGGAAGGGAGGCTGTGGAAGGGAAGCTGAGGAAGGGAGGCTGAGGAAGGGAGGCTGTGGAAGGGAGGCTGAGGAAGGGAGGCTGTGGAAGGGAGGCTGAGGAAGGGAGGCTGTGGAAGGGAGGCTGAGGAAGGGAGGCTGTGGAAGGGAGGCTGTGGAAGGGAGGCTGTGGAAGGGAGGCTGAGGAAGGGAGGCTGTGGAAGGGAGGCTGTGGAAGGGAGGCTGAGGAAGGGAGGCTGTGGAAGGGAGGCTGAGGAAGGGAGGCTGTGGAAGGGAGGCTGAGGAAGGGAGGCTGTGGAAGGGAGGCTGTAGAAGGGAGGCTGAGGAAGGGAGGCTGAGGAAGGGAGGCTGAGGAAGGGAGGCCCATGCCCATCCCCCACGAGACTCCTGTTCCTGTGGGGGCACCTGGGCCTCTGCGCTGCATTGTGGGTGCAGCCAGCAGGGGCGCAACAGCCTGGAGCTAGAAGAGGCTCCCCTCCAGCCAGAGGCCAAGAGGGACACAGCACGAGAGTGGAACCAGGGGACCCTGGGCGTCACGTCTCCCCCTGTGCCTCTGTTGCCCCAGGGATGGGGAATGAAGGGCCGGCCTGACTCAACCCTGTCTCTTTCCACAGGAGAAGACCAGGACACTCGGGCGTGTCCCCGGCTGTGGCCTTGCAGAAACTGCTATGGTGGGGCGAGTCCCAGCAGGTGATGTAGGGGCAGCTCCTGGGGAGGGAGCAGGGAGCGGCTGGGAGCGTCCCCAAAGAAAACTGAGAGGCTCATTCCTGCCCCCGGGGTTACAAAAGAGGAAACTGAGGCTCGGGGTCAGCAAGCCCCTTACCCTGGTCACTTATGACAACTGTCAGAGCCTGGTCCCTGTCCCTTTGGATTTTTTGTCCCCCTACTATGCTGAGGTCAGCCCCAGGGCCTGAGACATGCTAGTCAGGCACTGAGCTACCACGGAGCCACTGAGCTACAACCCCCACCTCTTGGGTCCCTTTAAATATGGTCCCTCCTTGGATGGAAAGTGAGTTCTCCTCGCAGGGAGGAAGATAATGCTAGGACACTTCCTGCTGCCAGCAATAGGAACCCACCACAAACCAGCGTTAGCACAAAAAGGGAACATATCAGCTCGTTGCCTCAGTCAGGATAGGCTGGGCGTGCTGCGTAACAAACAGCCCAGCTCTAGCCACTTCAAACAACAAAGGATGGATTTCTGCCTCATGAAAACATCCAGCACAGGTACACTGGGAACACTGGTCCTTGCTCGCCTCTTCAGGCAAAGACCCCGGCTGATGGAGGAGTCACCATCTTAGTCACCACTGGTCACTGACGCAGAGGAAAAGCACTCTAGGGGGCATTTTGACTATAGTTAGATGCTCTATCCAGAAGTGAGATTTGCCACTTCTGCTCAAAGCTCATTAGCCAGCCCTAGTCATGTGGCCTCCTGTGACCACAAAGGTCCAGGAGGTGCAATCCTGGCATGTGCCCACAAGGCCCAAAGCTGGAAATAATTGGTGCAGAGCATAATGATTTCCATAATCATGGACCTCAAAAGTCTGGGAGGTATATGATTTCAGGTATGGCTGGATCCAGGTGCTCAAGAGATAGTCCCAGGAATAAGTTCCCACATCTCGGTCCTGCTTTCTTACATGTCACCTTGGTCTCAGGCAAGCTGTTTGCCCCTGGTTCCCCCAGCAGCTCCCAGGCCCGGGCTCTCCCCACAGCTCAGCAATCCCAGCAGACAGCAGGATGTGGCTGTGCTGAGGTCACACAGGTGCTCCCTGGGCTGGCATCAGCCACACCCACCGGGTGCAAAGGCACTGGCGCCCATGGGTGCTTGCGCAGAGTCTTCGACCTCTTTATCTGGGTCCCCTGCAGCAGAGCTGGCTGAGCGAGGGCTGGACGAGGACCGAGAGCCTCAAGTTCAGCTTCCAAGTCTAAGGATGGGTTTGGTGCACGCCTCGGGCAGGTGGCTGTCCTGCCCCCTCAGAGCCTGCGGGTGGGCATGGCGGCCAGGAGGGCTCCACGAGAGGGTACAGGTGGTGCACCAGGCGGCCCTGAGGCCATTCCACAGCCCAACCCCCGGACCCAACCCCCGGACCTCCTCCTCCAGCCCCCCCAGCCCCGGGGCCCATCAACCCTATGCCCCACCTGTTCCTGCCCCAGGAGGCCCACTGTGCGCACTGATCGCTCCGGGTCTGTTTCCAGTGGTCAGTTTGCGGCTGGAGGTCGGCCGTGGTGGGACAGTCACACCAAGGCAAGGAGAGAGCTACAAACCAGGCTTTATTGAGTGTCTACTATGCACCAGGCTGGGGGAGGTCAGTGAAGGAGGCAGGTCTCGGGCTTTGTCTTCTGCGTCCGGCTCTGTCTCTCCACCTCTGTTTGTCCTTCCATCCGTCCGCCTGGCCGTCCGCCCACCTACTTCCTGTCCATCCTTGGTGGGGGCCTCTCTTGGCTCCAGCCTCTGCCGCCCTGTCCACGTGCGGCCTCTCCTTCAAAGGTGGAGTCGGGGAGGGACGTCGCCCCAGGCCACAGCCCCCTGGAGAACTGAGCCTCCCCGGGGAGCCTCCACTCAGGTGGTGTCTGCAGGTGGCACCTTCCAACTGCCGCTCGGGGGAGGTGTGACAATCACAGCGACCTCAGCCCAAGTGTCCAGGGGGAGGGGCGGGGGGCTCTCACACGAGTAGGACCTGGTCCCAGGTCCCCAGTCCCCAGCGTTCCAGAACTTTCCAGGTGCTCACTGAGGACTCCTCCAGTATCTCTCTCAGCAACTTCTCCCAACTGCCTTGCTTCACAGGAAAGTCCTGGGCAGACTGTCAGCAGAACTAACCCCCGCTGCCTCCTCGCCCAGCCGACCCGGCTCCCACGGGAGGTTTCCAGGCCGGGTGGGGGATCCCCGGGGCTCCTTGACCCTGTTGGCCCCGAGACGCCACCTCTAGGTGGGCACCCTTGGAGGGAAGGCCGCCTAACTGCTTGAAAATACAAATAGAGGCGTTTATGAATCGTCTGTCACCCACAGCTGGCTCTGGGACTGAAGTGGGGCTGGTGACATGGCTTCATTCATTTTCAACAGGCTCTGAGAAGTCACTGAAAACCGACTGTCCCCGAGTCCCCGAGTCCCCGGGCTGAACACATAAGACATCAGGGCTGGGGGCGCTGGGCCGCTGCAGGGGCCCGGAGGACGTGGCCTCCGGCCACTGGTTCCTCCGTGTGTCCCCGACGCCCGTGAGTGCACAGGGCGGGTCCCGTGGGCACCGTGCCCACTCTGGGCTCCCAGCGCCTGGCACCGTGCCCAGCCTGTACCTGGTGCTTGATGAATATTTTTGAGGGTACAAAAGGGGATTTTTTTAATGGGCAGCAGAAGCCAAAAAAAGAACCCTGGTGGCAGGGACTGTTTCCAAGGGACACGGCTGAGCGGTTCGAGGCCCGGAAACCCCGAGTACCCGCTTCAGAGGGCCCTGGGCCCAGGCTGTCAGTGTCACCTGGTTTCTCACCCCAGCCACCTCTGCACGGGCAGGAAGCTGGCGGAGGGGCTGCTCAGGCTGCAGACTGAACCGGGGCCTCCCCACCCCGGGGCTGGCCAGGCTCCTGTACAGGTGAGGAAGCAGCCCAGAGAGGGAGTGCGACTTGTCTGGGCAGCACAGCCGCGGCCCCCTGGGCGGAATCTTCCTGCGCCCTGAGGGCTCACCCCCTCCCCAGCCCTTCCGAGAGGTTGCAGGGACAGCCTGGACGTGTGTGGCTGCTGGACTCTTCCCGGGACCTGGGGCCTGGCTTGGCACCTGTCACAGGCAGTGCCTGAGCCCAGTAGGCTGGTGGACCGGCGGCCCTTGCCTGTGCCTGCGGGTGCTCTGTCACAGCCAGGGCCACATGCAGCTGGGGACACGCCACCGCACACCCAGCCACGCACACCGTGAGCCACAGGCCCAGAGGCCCCTTCCCCGGGGACCGAGGGCCGCGGGCCTGTCTCTGCTAGTGCCCGGGTGGCCGTCTGTGGTGGCCAGCTGGGGACAGGGCAGCTGGGTCACCGCCTCGCTAGCTGGCTTGGGCCGTGGGGCCAGCGGGCGGAGGGCTCCTGACCACCCATTGGCGGAGGTAGCTCCGGGGCGGCCCCTCGTCCCCGGGACCAGCGAAGTCACACTCGACGGGGCTGCCGCAGTCGGAGCCCGCGAAGCCGCTGTCGAAGGTGTCCATGTCCAGGCCGGCGGCTGGGGACCCGGCCTCGCTGTCTGGGGCACCCCCTGGGGACCAGCCCTCCTGGTCGGCCAGGGTCAGCTCCAGCCTGTCCAGGAGGCTGCCCATGGGGCCCCCCAGCCCAGGGCCACCCGACGAGACGCAGCCGCAGGACAGGACCGTGGTGGCCGGGCCCAGCAGCAGGTCCCCGGGGCCCGGCTCCAGGCTGGTGTCCAGGCTCAGGGCGGGGTAGCCATCGTCCCCGCAGCTGCAAGGCCAGGTGCACGGTCCCTCGGCGTCCACCACGGTCACCGTGTCGATGGACACCAGGCCGTACGGACGGTCCCTCTCCTCCCCGAAGGCTGAGCCTCCGGAGCCACCTGCTCTGGGGGAGGCCGGGCCCCAGGAGCGAGGCTGGGACACCCCGTCGGTCTCCAGCAGGTCCGCGGGCCCCGCCAGCCCTGGGGACTCCAGTCCCTTGGCTGGACTCCGTGGGGGGACGCAGGCGGGCAGCTCCAGGGTGGAGAGTACCACGGTGCCCCAGGGCCCTGGGTCCAGGCTGGGGGCGCAGAAGGGCGAGCCCACCCACCTCTGTGGAAGAGACGCAGAGCGAGGCGGGGACACAGGACAGCAGGGGGACACAGGACAGCAGGGGGGACACAGGACAGCAGGGGGACACAGGACAGCAGGGGGGACACAGGACAGCAGGGGGACACAGGACAGCAGGGACAAGACAGCAGGGGGGGAGAGAGCAGATCAGGACCACGACGGCCCTCGTCCATCAGGTCCCCACCTCTGTCCTGCCCACTCTGGGCCTCAGTGTCCCCACCCATCGTGGGCAGCTCCTGCCCTCAGTAGCCTGCTCAGCCACGGTGGCCCCGAGGCCTGGGCTCTGCTGGGTGCACGGACAAAGTTCCCAAGTCCCCGTGACAGGGGTCGGAGGCCTGGACAGACCCCTCTCTGTCCCCCCTCTCTGTCCCCCCTCCGTCCCCTGTTCTACTTCCTCCTTGACCATCCACAAGCTCCACGTTCTCCTGTTTATGTGTCCCCATTAGAGGGGACACTCAGCCCCTGCAGAAGCCTCACCTTCTGTGTTCATGCACACAGCAGGTGCACAATAAGTGTTTATGAACTAATGAGTTGAGTGAATCAATGACAAAGCCCTTGAAGTGCAGATGACAGGGACACAGAATCAATGGGACAGTTGGGCCTCAGGGGAGAAGTAGGCAGGTCCCAGGTCCCTCCCTCCCCGCTCTGGGACCCCACCGCTGCACCAGGTAGACAGCAGGAGCTCAATCAGTGCTCTAGGTTGTCTGGCTCAGCTGGAGCCTGCAGGCGGCCCCTCCCCCCGTCACCACATCCTGTCTTTGGGCCCCTCCTGGGGTGCGGAGGGTGGCAGAGGGTGCTGGGCAGGAAGGGGTGACAGCAGGACCCCCTCGCTGCCCACCCAGGTCGGGGCGGGGAGGGGAGGCTCAGGCCAGTGCCTGTCGGGAGCCCGTGGGTCTGTCTCTGAGCTGGGAGGCCTGGGGGCCCGTCCAGGTCTGGTGACAACACACGCTGTTGCCCTGGGAACTGGGACGCCCAGGCCGGGCTCCAGGTCCCACGGGGCCACGACACTCCGGGCCCACAGGGCGGCCAGGGTCCAGACGGAGGTGGGGATCTGGGAGGGGCTCGCTCACCTTGAAGTCCCCACCGTGGCCCTCGTACAGGGGCTGGAAGAACCGCTTCGGGCTGGGCACGGGCGCCCACACCTTCTTACACAGCCTAAGGGGACAGAGACCACCAGAGGCTGTGACCGCAGCCAGAGGGTGGCCCCGACTTGTCCTGCAGGAGACGCAGCCCCTCCAGGACAGTCCTGCCCCCCCCCCAGCCTCTGATTCCGCCTCCGTGAAGCGGGAGCAGGGGGTCTCCGGCCTCTGGCAGGTTCCTGAATGAAGAGGTTTTCGTGTGCAAACACTGCTCTCCCTTCTGAGCCTCCGCTTCCAGGGAGGACGGGAGGGGCCGCTCCACAGGGCCAGGGCGGGACCACCTAGGTGCTGGGTGCTGGTCCCCCGCCCGTAATCCCAGCAGCTCGGGAGGCTGAGGCAGGAGGATCGCGAGTTCAAAGCCAGCCTCAGTGAGGCCCTGAGCCACTCGGTGAGACCCTGTCTCTAGATAAAATATAAAAGGGCTGAGGACGGGGCTCAGTGGTGGAGCGCCCCCAGTTCAATACCAGGTACCAAAACACAGAGCAAACCTCTGGTTAAGCAGAGGGGGTGGGGGAGGGTGCTCATGTCACTCCACCTGGCAGCCGGCCCCCGGGTGCTGCTCAGGCTTCAGAGCTTGGAACCCAGCAGACAAGGTCACAGCTGTGAAGAGCACAGGGTCCGTCCTGCCCCTGCTCCAGCTGTGTGGCTTTGGGCAAGTTCCTTGACAGCTCTGTGCCTTGGCCTCTCTGTTTGTAAAACAGGGGTAACTGCGGTGTATTGGCTCGTGGGCTGCCGTGGGTGGCGTGGGTGCTCTGCACGGCGTCCGGTGCGTGGTGAATGTGAGCTGGCCATTAGGATCTCCATCATGGTGACAGGCCCGTCCCCCAGCCCCGGGGAGGGTCTTGCTCAGAGGGGCCATGGCCCATCCCCCTTCCCTGCTGAGGACCCCAGCCTCACCTCCAAGGCAGGTGGACCTTCAGGCCCAGGAAGACAAGGACGGGGCCCAAGATGACCAGCAGGAGCAGCAGCAGCAGCTGGGGGGGCCCCCAGCCTCCCCTGGACTCTGCAAAGGAAGGCAAATGACCTCATCTCCGCCTGTCATCCCAGCGGCTCGGGAGGCTGAGACAGGAGGATCGCAAGGTCAAAGCCAGCCTCAGCAACTGAGTGAGGCCCTGAGCTGGTACCAGGAGGGGGTCGTCCACTCCGGGGTCGCACCTACCCTCCGGCGGGGTCTGAAAGATGACGGGGTCGCTCCACTCACTCCAGGTCCCCCGGAAGGAGGAGCCCGGCTGGGGCCCCGCCCGCACCTGCAGCTCGTAGCTGGAGCCCTGGCGGAACTCCAAGGGCAGGAGGGAGACGCTCCTCGAGTCCACTGAGACCAGCTTTGTCACCGGGCTCTGCGGGGCAGAAAGGACGCTCCGGTCAGGGTTCCCCGGGGGCCAGCCCCTGCCCCTCGCAGAACCGCCTTTCGGCAGCCCCCCGTGGAGGGGGCTGGGGTCTCCTCTCCTGCAACAGGCATCAGGCTCCGGGCCACGCTGGCCGCTCTCAGCAGGGCCTGGGCCTTGGCTGGTGGACTCCCTAACTCTGCTCTTGCCCGGAACTCTCCGGAGCAAAGGGCACCTGTGAAGCCTCCACATTGGGAACAGCTGGCTCTCTAACCCTGGGCCTGCCCTCGGATATGTCTGGGACTCTCCAACTATGGCTCTTCTCAGCAAAGTGGGAACCTTGCAGAAGGTTCCAGAAGGTTCAGGAAGTTTCCGAAACCTCCTCTATTCTGGTTGCATGGGTGGGACCTGGGGAGGAGGGGAGGAAGCAGGGTCAGGGAGGGAGACGGGGAGGGGTCTCCCCCCACCAGGGAGAACTCAGTGGTGCCTGGGGCTGCAGAGCTCACCTGTCACTCACACTCCCCGTCTCACAGCTGGCTGCTCCCTCCCCAAGCCAGGCCACCCACGGGGTCCTCACCCGAGCCCAGGGGTCCCCGCGGTTCCTGTACTGCAGCTCATACTGCATCCTGCCCCTCAGCGCGTAGAAGTCAGGCTCTTCGTAGTCAGAGCACCAGGAGACGTTGTAGTGTCCCGAGAAGGTGACCGTCACGTTGAAAGGAGGAGCCGGCTTGACTGAGGGGAGACACCCAGAAAGATAAGGCAGGGTGGGACTTAGCTGCAGCCCGGAAAAATCTGGGGCCCTCCAGAAGTCCCCGCCCTCCCCCTGGCCATCGCCCGCAAGGCCAGGGTCAGCAACCCCAGTGACTCTGGGCACAGCCCTCCCCGCCTCTAGGTCTCCGCTGCTCAGACCAGGCGAGGGGTACAGCCTGGGCGGCCACGGGCAGGTGTCAGTCAGAACTGGGGACACAGGTGTGAGGTGATGGAACAGAAAGGGCTGTTCTTGGGCTTAAAAGGGGCAGCCAGGACCCGGGCCCAGGCTGGCCAGGTGGAGGAGCCCACACCAGGACTGTCTAAGTATTTCCAGGAAAAAACCAAACAAGACGCCGTAAAACCTGGGAATCTAGACGATCCTGTGAAATCACTCCAGGTTTGTTTGGTTTTGTGTACTTTGTGGTACCGGGGACTGAACCTGGGGCGCTCAACCCCTGAACCACGTCCCCAGCCCTTTCCATGTTTTATTTTGAGCCAGGGCCTCCCTACATTGCTGAGGGGCTCACTCAGTGGCTGAGGCTAGCCTCCAATTTGCGATCCTCCTACTTCAGCCTCCTGACTCACTGGGATCACAGGTGTGCACCCGGCCCACAGGACAATGATGACGGCTCCTCAGCCTGGAGCTGCCCTGCTGCTCTGTGCTGGGCAGACTGACCCCACGGGGGCCCTGTGAGCTTGGCTCAATGCCCTCCGCGCCCGTGTGAAGGTCAGAGCTGTTCCCCTTCTTCTCCATCCCAGTTTGCCTGATGAACTTGGTCAGGACCCGGCCTTACTGCCCTGTGTAAGGGAACCAGTTTCCATCCTGGGGACCATGCTGAACAGCAGAAGGTGGTGACTGCAGGGGACCAGGTGACCAACTGTCGGCCTCTGAAGCCGCAGCCCTCCTCTGCCCCAGCTCTGCACCTCCAAAGGCCACTGGTCCTCCTGGCCCCTTCTGAGCCCCCAGCTCCTAGGACAGAGCCTGGGGCACGGCTACCCTCCATGAATACGTGTCACATTAACAAACGGCCCTTTGAGGGCTTCCAAAAGGGGACTCCAGCCTGCTCAGGTCTGAAGCACCCTGGGGGCGCCAACCTGGGGGGGAGAAGAGCAGGCTTTACCCCCCCCCCAGGGGCGCTTCCTTGGTCCTCATACTCTTCCCCTCCCCAGGGTGGCTGGGGACCGGTCCTGGGCGAGTGACCTGCGCTGAATGCCGAGGTTCAGTCCAGGGTGACAGCAGGTGACTGGAACTGCCCGGCGCGTGCCCAGGATGCTGGTGGGTCTGGGGTCCTCAGGGGGCTCAGCGCAGGGGGCCCGGGCCCCAGGAGGAGGGAGGAGGCCAGGAGGGGGAGGCAGGAAGTCACCTCCTGCCCTGGGCCCCGCTGGCCTCAGACCCTGAGAGAACTGCAAACCTGGAGCCACCCAGCAACGGGCAGTGGCCACCTCCCGGCCACCCGGCCCCCTGACCTCCCCTCTGCTCCTGGGGCTGCGGGGGATGGGCCAGCCAGGCGTGTGCCGGGACCTCACCTCTCACTGTGAGTGTGCATGTGTGTGCTGGTGCGGGTGTGTAAGTGGGTGTGTGAGCGTGTGAGATCGTGTGCGTGTGGGTGTGTGACAGCTCAGGCCTCTGTGTCCCTGCCTCCTAGGCCGGGGCTTGGGGAGACGTGGTGGGTGTGTCTAGGTGTGCAAAGCCTGGCTCCCGCCCGCAGGGCAACCTGACCCGGAGCGTGAACCCCAGACATGGTCACACACACAAGCCAAGGTTGCCTTCCAGACCCTTCTCTGGCCCCGCCCGGCCCTGGGCTTGGGGACACAGGACACAACAGCCCTCCTGCTCCAGCCCCAGGAAGGGGAGGAACCAGGTGGGACTGTGACCTCCGCCGGCCTCTGTGCTCTGTGCGGACAGCATCCCGCAGGCTGGTGGTGGAAGGGCCTTCTCTCTGCTCAGGGGGAAGCAGCCCCAGGTGACGCACACCTTGTCCAGAGTCACACCGACGGGCAGGGCCCAGCCAGGACCAAAGCCCGGGTGTCCCGGGTCCTGGCCCAGCTCTTCCCAAACCTCCAGGGTTCCTCATAGGGTCAGCCGAGGCCCAAGCCTCGCACAGCCCATCAGCCCCTAGTGACAGGGCAGGACCCTTGGGTGGGGACCCAGGACAGGCCCTTTCCAATGGAGCGGACAGCGGCTCCAGGCGGGAGCATGGGCCCAGCTCCCCTGGTCCCCACCAGGCCGGGCGCTCACTGCTGTCACCTGGTCCCCAGCAGGCTGGGCACTCACTGTTGTCAGCCAGGATGAAGCTGCCGCACTCCCGGGAGGAGTTGCCGGTCGGGTCTGTCACGTTGACACTGAAGACGTCATCGGGCATGAAGTGGAACACGTCCATGTGGCACGTGTACTTCGCGTGGGTGGCATTGTGGCCGGATCTGTGGAGGCTGCAGGAGGTGACCTCGTCCCCCAGTTCTCCGTACTGGTCTTGCCTTCGAGGAGACAGAGGCCGGTCATGGCTGGAAGCCTGGGGCCCAGTGCTCAGGGCCAGGTGCCCCGAGCTCCCGGGGAGGCTCCCCACCCCTGCGGCAGCCCTGGGGGGCTGTGTCCAGGCTGGGCTTTGGCACCCCCAGGGGACCCGCAGCGCACACCCCATTCGGGGCCCATCTTAGAAATCTGGGCCACTCTCATTTGGATCAATCTAAATCTGTCCCTGTCTGTCCCAGCACTGGGTTGCAGTCCCGTGGGAGGGGACCGAATACCCAGGGAGGACTGTGTCCAGGGCAAAGGGCATCTTTGAGCCTCATCCCCTGTCCTGGGTGGGCTTCTGGGGAAGCTGGTCGGGTGGGATTGGGAGGGATCTGGTGTTTTAACTCCCACTGGGCAGAAGCGATGGGTTCTGAGGGATGCATAGGAGTTCACCAGAGAGTTACATCCCCACCCACGTGCTCAGTGTCTGAACAGGACCGTCCTCTAGGACCATCTGCAAGGTGGGCACTGGAATCCCAGCTCGCGGGGTCTTTCTTGGAGTGAGATGGCTGAGTGGCCCCCAGGACGCGGCCGCTGCTCTGGTCATCACGGACCTACCTGCTGAGCCGTGTCTGTGGTCTCCTTGGTCCAGACCCCTGAACCCTGCAGGAGCCCTGAGCAGCGTCCCCAGGGCCACTTACCAGGTGAGAGTGAGCGTGCCGGGGTGGAGACTCCACGTCTCCAGGACGCAGGTGACCGTCTCGAGGTAGTCAGTGTAGCACACGAGATCCCGGCAGCCCCAGCCTGCAGGGTCGGGGACACGGGCTGTAGGGGGACTGGCCGCTGGAGGATGAGGTGGGGCAGCCCTAGGGCCGGGACGAACATGGGGACCCAGGGACCCGGCGAAGTAGGCCCAGGACACAGGGATCCGTGTCACCGGGGATTCCTGGGTTCGTGCCGACGTCCTGAGGCTGGCATGGTGACTCGGCTCTCCTGATGTGAAGTAGCTGAGACTAAGCTGTCCCTGTCTCAGCACCTGTGTCTGGCCCCTGGTCACTGTCCCTCCTTTAGGACATGCCACTCAGGTCCTGAGCCCCAGGCGCAGAGTGGGCTGAGCCAGCACAGACCCTGTCATCCCGCAGGAGAGTCAGGACCTCACGAAGTCACCCACAGCCTTGCAGACGAAGCCTCAAAGTCCCCTCCAGGAGGGGACCTCAGAGTCACAGCCGCGGAGCCCGCAGGACGTGGCCCCTGGGTGACGTGGCCCTGCTCCCAGGGGGAGGAGACCCAGAGCACCTGGACCTTGGTGCAGAGATCTGCGTCCTCCCGCTGCCCGGGGACACGGCAGCAGGGCCCGGCGGTCCCAGCAGATCTGCCTGGAGATTCAGCATCCGCCCAGCAAAGTCGCGACCCTCCCACCCTCGCACCCTCGCACCCAGGCCCCTCAGGGCGGAAACGCTGACGAGTCTGACCAGAGAAGCCCCATGGTCTCTAGTCTGTATGATGGGACGTCACTGCCAACGCGTCCTCCCCACAAGTGCTGAAGCTGCTTCCCCAGCCCACTAATGAGGACCCTCCTGGTCAGAGAAAGGTCCTTCCTTCCTTCCTCACAAACCCACTCCCACTGTGGAGGTGAGGACACAGGCTCCCAGGCTAGACCTCACCTCTGGGTCCCAGGCTAGACAGCACCTCTGGGTCCAGGCTAGACTTCACCTCTGGGTCCAGGCTAGACCTCACCTCTGGGTCCCAGGCTAGACTTCACCTCTGGGTCCAGGCTAGACCTCACCTCTGGGTCCAGGCTAGACCGCACCTCTGGGTCCCAGGCTAGACAGCACCTCTGGGTCCCAGGCTAGACCTCACCTCTGGGTCCAGGCTAGACAGCACCTCTGGGTCCAGGCTAGACTTCACCTCTGGGTCCAGGCTAGACCTCACTTCTGGGTCTCAGACTAGACAGCACCTCTGGGTCTCAGGCTAGACAGCACCTCTGAGTCCCAGGCTAGACCGCACCTCTGGGTCCAGGCTAGACAGCATCTCTGAGTCCCAGGCTAGACCGCACCTCTGGGTCTCAGGCTAGAGAGCACCTCTGGGTCTCAGACTAGACCTAACCTCGGGTCCCAGGCTAGACAGCACCTCTGGGTCCCAGGCTAGACAGTACCTCTGGGTCCCAGGCTAGACCCCACCTCTGGGTCTCAGGCTAGACAGCACCTCTGGGTCCCAGGCTAGACAGTACCTCTGGGTCCCAGGCTAGACCCCACCTCTGGGTCTCAGGCTAGACAGAACCTCTGGGTCTCAGGCTAGACAGCACCTCTGGGTCCCAGGCTAGACAGCACCTCTGGGTCCCAGGCTAGACCCCACCTCTGGGTCCCAGGCTAGACAGCACCTCTGAGTCTCAGGCTAGACAGCACCTCTGGGTCCCAGGCTAGACCCCACCTCTGGGTCCCAGGCTAGACCCCACCTCTGGGTCCCAGGCTAGACAGCACCTCTGGGTCCCAGGCTAGACCTCACTTCTGGGTCCAGACTAGACCTCACCTCTGGGTCCCAGGCTAGACAGCACCTCTGGGTCACCTCTGGGTCTCAGGGTATACAGCACTTCTGGGTCTCAGGCTAGACCCCACCTCTGGGTCCCAGGCTAGACACAGCACCTCTGGGTCTCAGGCTAGACCGTACCTCTGGGTCTCAGGCTAGACAGCTCCTCTGGGTCCCAGGCTAGACAGCACCTCTGGGTCACAGGCTACACAGCACCTCTGGGTCACAGGCTAGACCACACTACTGGGTCTCAGGCTAGAGAGCACCTCTGGGTCCAGGCTAGACAGCACCTCTGGGTCACAGGCTAGACCTCACCTCTGGGTCCCAGGCTAGACCTCACCTCTGGGTCCCAGGTTAGACAGCACCTCTGGGTCTCAGGTTAGACCTCATCTCTGGATCTCAGGCTAGACACACCACCTCTGGGTCTCAGGCTAGACCGTACCTCTGGGTCTCAGGCTAGACAGCTCCTCTGGGTCCCAGGCTAGACAGCACCTCTGGGTCACAGGCTACACAGCACCTCTGGGTCACAGGCTAGACCACACTACTGGGTCTCAGGCTAGAGAGCACCTCTGGGTCCAGGCTAGACAGCACCTCTGGGTCACAGGCTAGACCACACCTCTGGGTCTCAGGCTAGAGAGCACCTCTGGGTCTCAGGCTACACAGCACCTCTGGGTCCCAGGCTAGACTGAACCTCAGGGTCTCAGGCTAGATGGTACCTCTAGGTCCCAGGCTAGACCTCACCTCTGGGTCCCAGGCTAGACCTCACCTCTGGGTCCCAGGTTAGACAGCACCTCTGGGTCTCAGGTTAGACCTCATCTCTGGATCTCAGGCTAGACACCACCTCTGGGTCCTAAGCTAGACAGCACAACTGGTCCCAGGCTAGATGGCACCTCTGGGTCTCAGGCTAGATGGCACCTCTGGGTCCTAGGCTAGACCACCCCTCTGGGGCCCAGACTAGACTGCATCTCTGGTGCCCTGGTCTGTGCTGCTCAGTTCCCACCTGGGGAGGTAACCCACACTGGGCCTGGTTTTCACTTTGACCCGAGGGGCAGACATTGCTCATGGGTCAGGCTACCTCCCCAGAGTGGCCTCAGAATCCTTCCTACCACAGTTCCCCAGGCCACTCCACCAAGGGGGCTCATTCTGTCTTAGGGAGGCACATGTGGCCTGTCCTTGGGACACCCGATAAATGGCTATGGGGTTAGGAGCTGGGGCCACGTGGTGGTGACGGGTCAGCAATTCTACCAAAGGGCAGGAGGTAGCCAGCATTTGCCCTGTTAGCCCCTCCGTTCCTTCCACCCCGTGAGGACCCAGCATAAAGGGCGCCATCTTGGAAGTCAAGACCTTGACCTTGACCTTGGACTTCCTGGCCTCCAGGACTGTGGGAAGTCAATGTTGCCCTTAATCTTTTGCTCAGCAGCACACCCCAGCCCGGGAGAGCCAGGCGCCCATCTCTGCCCTGCTGCTGTCTGGCTGCGTGGCCTGAGCCTCAACCCTGTTCACCCCCAGCCTCCGTGCCCAGGTCTCCCGGGCGGCAGGGGGATGTCGGAGGTGAAGTTCAAGGCTGAGCACGTGTCAGGGGCTTGTTGCTTGGTCCCCTGGGTGTGGTGCCAGGACAGGGGACCCAAACTGGCCGGGGTTGCTGGCCACTCAGAAAGGAAAACAAAAGCCAACATCTGTTTCCTGAGGAGCTATTTGAGGCGCTGGGTCTTTGGGTAAAACCCAGAGCAGCCCTTCTGAGTCAGCAGAGCTGGGCAGAGTTCCCCTGCCCTCCACAGCCCCGCAGCGGGACTCCTGCCCAGCCCTGCTCGCCTGGCTCTCCGAGCAAAGTTGTTACCTAAGGAGAGACAGAGGTTAGACAGAAGGCAGGACTTCCGCCCCTCAGGGGTTGGGGGCCGGCCAAGGTGGACAGCAGGGGAATGAACAGAACCCATCCCCTGGTGGGACTTGAAGAACCGGGCCATCGGGGGCTACTTGGGCCGCATGTGTCCCGGGTGGGCTCTGGCTGGATGGGCGCTGGTTAATGGGGGGCAGCCACTCGACCTGTATGAGTCACAAGTGGACGGAGGCCATCGGCTCTGGGTCCCGACGGCCTCTAGCCATGTCCAGGAGCTCCCTTGGCCAGCGCAGCCCCAGCTGGACTGTGTGGGAGGAGGGGCCCCCTGCCACCCCCCGACCGGGGGCAGCTACTTACCACCCTGCAGCACCAGCAGGAGCACGGGCACGGCCCAGCCTCGGGGCATGCTGCGTCCTGGGGCCTGCAAGACACACACAGGGGGGGGGGGGGGAGCTGGGCGGCAGGCCTCAACCCCCGGCCTCCCCAGGCAGGCCTCAACCCCCGGCCTCCCCGGGCCAGCCTGGGCAGGGTCCTGCGAGGTCTGAGGGGTCCGCGGGGGCTGGCCCGGGCCTCCTGCCCCTTAGCCAAGGTCACTCCTCCCACAGCCCCCGCCCAGCTCCTTCTTCTCCCTCTTAGCACAGGAAAGGAGACCTCGAGGGGGGGACACTGGCTCTTCCTCTGTCCCTGCCAGGCCCACTGATGTGGCAAGAGTGGGATTAAAGGGGCGGGCACTTCTCTGCCCACCCGAGTCCTCTCCCCGTGCTGACAGTGGCCCTGGAAATTGGCTTCTCCCTCACCAGGAATCCAAGGCAGCCCGCCAAGGGACCGCTACCCCACACGCAGGTGAGGCCACCGGAGAATGAGGCTTCTTACCCCGTCCCACAGCCCAGGTCGGCCCACTGCGGGGCGCTCTAAGAAATTCAGTCCCAACCAAGGAAGGGCCGCCTGGGCCCCCGATCCTGCCCGAGATGGAGACCAGACAGCTTGTCTGGGAAGAGCCGCCTTCGACGCCCCGGCAGGGAGTGACCCTCCGGGCTGGGGACGAGGCTCTTCTAGAACTTTGCCTGTTAAAGCGGCCAGCTCTGCTGGGGAGCACCGGCGGCCAGTAGGACCCAGGCTCAGGAGCTCCATCCCAACCAGCCCCTGTCGAAGGGGCACAGCTGGACCTGGAGCCCAGAGAGATGACCCTGGGGTCCCATCCCAGAGATGACCCAGGAGTCCCATCAGGCACTGCTCTCCTCAGACACTGTCTCTGACCCCTCCATAGCAGTTCCTGATTGGAGTCCCCCAGATCCTACTCTGGCCCCATCGACAGCCCTGTGTGAATTTTTTTCCTAACAAAGTCAACAAGGAAGCCATCCTGGGGGACACTGGCTGTGCAGCCAGAAACTTTCAGAGTACCTGCTGTGTGGCCACAGGACAGCCCCTCGCCCTCTCTGAGCCTCATAAAGTGGAGACTTCCAGGGATTCGTGAGCATTTAGGGAGGTCGATGGCAGAAAACTCTTGACAGTGCCCTCGGACACATAAAGACTCGGCTGAGATCCCTGTAAAACTCGGAGCATCAGAAACGGAAACTCCCAGAAGGATCCAGCCAAAAGTTTCCAAAATTCCTCCCTTTCAAAATTTCGGCCACTGGCTCACAGAGAGATACTGTTCATTATCTATATTTTCTTAAATGGATCCACGTAAAAATCAAAGTGCAACTTCATCCTAATAGATAACATCCGTGTTCGTGTATTTTTTTATAACAGGCTTTAAAATGAACTACGGTGCTGTCACCATAAGGGAATGTTCGGAGGAACTCCATCTCCACCTGCGTCTGGGAGCAGTGCCCTGTGTGACCTGGGACCTTCAGCCTTGTGCTGTGACTTAGACCACGTCCTCCAAAGTTCAAGTGCTGGGACCTTATCCCCAAAGTCCCCTGTGGCTGGATGGTACTTGGTGGGGGGTGTCTTTGAGGGGTCTTAGGAATACATGAGGGGCATGAGGCTCTCCCCAGAGGCTAAGCAGGTGTCAGAACCTCGCTCTCAGACTCCCCGCCTCCAGCATCATGAGCCAAATCCTAGTCACTAAAAATGACCAGAACTGTCAGGCACGGTGGCCCACGCCTGTCATCCCAACAGCCCAAGAGGCTGAGGTGGGGGGGGGGATCGCAAGTTCAAAGCCAGCCTAACATTTCTAACATTCTTTTAGCGATACCCTGTCTCTAAATAAAATATAAAAAGGGCTGGGGATGGGGCGCAGTGGTTAAGCACCTTGGAGTTCAATCTCCAGTATTAAAAAAAAAAAAAAGACCCAACCTCAGGTGTTTTGTTTTAGCAGCAGAAAGTGAACTAAGACATTGTTGTTCCACCTTGAACAGGAGCGTCCGCGTCTGCTCTCCCACTAGCAAGTCCACAGCTCCGACCTCGACCGCAGCACAAGAATAGCCCTGTCCGGGTCCCTGCCCAATGGCTTCCTCTCAGCCACAGGAAAAAGTCTCCTTTCCAAGGATCAGGGCTCAGCCTCCAAACTCGTTGCCTTAGCTCTGCACAAGCCCGACTCCTGGGGGTGTCAAGGCGCCCGCTGGCTGTGTGGCCCTTGTCATGAGGTGTCCCATAAACTGGAGCCCACCTACGCAGCACAGAGTGGGCACCTGACCCAGGCCTGGCCAATTCGAGGGCTCCACTTGTCACCAAGGGCTCCCGGCCACAGCGGCTGGATCAGGGATGGACCTAAAACCAGGCAACACCATTGACACAGTCCTGGGGATTTTTCCCTAGAACTGCAGCAGGGGGACTTTTGGGGGTACCTGCTAGAAACTCGCAGCCATCTTGGTCACCTCCTAACGCCTGCCTGGAAAGGATGAAATTACTGTGAAGCACAGACTCAGAGTCCCCACAGCAGCTTTGAGGACCTGGATCCAGCCGTACCTGACGGCCGCATCTGGACCATTCACTGACATGAGCCCCCAAGCCCTTGCTTTGCTCAGCTGTGCCAAAGGCTGTTTCTGTTGCTTACCACCAAGGACATCTGATAGAGAGGGAGGGAAAAGAGGGCCCAGATTTGAGGATCGTGGAGCAAAATCCTTCCCCTGGTCCTCAGTTACCGTCTCGGAGACGGGAGCAACCCCGGCCTCTGCTCCCGGCCTCTGATTCCGGGCTGTGAGCCGCGAGAAACTCCTCCAGAGGCCGGATCCCTCCTCCCGCGTGCTCCAGAGGCAGCACCCCTCCCAGCACCCCGGGCCCCGTCACGCCCCTGTGCACGGCCGAGTCCTCTCCCCCTGGCACTGTCCCTCTCCTGTCCTCCAGCCCAGCTCCCACGGCCCACCTCTTCCCTCCCGATGCCATGCCGGAATGTTCCAGAACTCTGCCACTCGCACCTTCCCTGGGGCTGTTATCTGCTTGCTATTTCTCATCCCCTTCCCCCATTTTTTACTCCAATCAACATGGCCTCAAAGAAAACCCTGCAGATGACCAGGATGCCCGGGCGGGCGCCACACCCGCTGGCCCCCCAAGTGTCCCCTAAAGTAAACAACGATGCACCACGACAGGGACACAGCGGAGAGTGACCGCTCGGCCGGGAAGCAGGACAGCGTGGAGCCTTGGGGACGCCTGTGACCGGCCCAGGGCTCCCCGATTCAGCTTGCCCCCGTTTAAAAGCGGGAGGAAGAGCACCGTGTTTGAGGCCTTGCAGAACCAAATGGCCGGGGCCAGGTTCTGGCTTCTGCCCAGACGGTGAGCAGAGAAGGCAGAGGCCCTGCCCAGACGGCCGCCCCCCAGCGCCACCTCCCTCTCTGCCCCGCGCCCAGCCCTTTAGGCGTCTTCCCACTCAAGCGGACTCCTGAGGGCCGTGGTGACTTTCTCCCCATGTGAACCAGGCCACTCCAGAAAGAAGCCCAGAGTGTCCTGAGCCTTCCCTCCGTGGCCTCCCTGCAGCGCCCACCTCCACGGCCTCCTCCAGGAGAGAGAAGAGTCCCTGAATTGGAGTCTACAGCATCCCAGCTGTGTGTCCTTGGGCAAGTCACCTAACCCCTCTGATTCTGTTTTCTCATGTATAAAATGGGGGGTCACGGATCTCTGCTGCCGGTTTCTTGTGAGCACAGGCTGCACCCCGCAGGAGGAGACTTGCAGAAGGGTTCACCCAGCAGGCTCTGGGGCAGAGACATGATTTTGGCCAGGTTTTGGGACATTCTGGGACAGCAGAGAGGCTCGGGGGTAGGAGACCAGGCTGGAGTCTGAGCTGTGGAGAACGTGAAGTGCTTAACTTTCCCATCAGCACAGAAATGCAAACGAAAGCCACAGTGACAGACCATTTGACTTTATCAGATTGGCAAAGAAGTAAAAGCTCAACCCACATCACGTGGAGCCCAGGATGTGCCCTCACGGGAACTCTCGCCCGCCACCAGTGGGACGTAGACTAATATTTACTACCAGCATCCATCCTCCTGTGAACGCAGGTCGTCCGTGTGACCCAGGGACATGAGCCAGTGTCCCCCGAGGCCCGGCAACGCCACCCTTCACACTCTCCCTGTGCGTCCAAGAAGGGTCCACGGCAGCCTCACTTCTAAGAGGGACAAGTGAGGGGCAACCCAGACGTTCACCATCAGGAGAATGGAAACAATACAGGGTGACATAATGGCTCGGTGTGACAGTGAGTCATTTGCCATGGCACACGACGGAGCTTGTGACTCACAAAGAAAACAGGGAGAGACAGAACCCAGGCGCCACCCGCCATGGTGCCCGCTTCAAACCACATAAGACGATAGTTTAAGCAATCACACAGGTGTCCTGAAGGCAGGAAGGACCCACGGAGGTGACAAATGTCAAATCTGAATAGTGTAGAAAAGGGGTCTCAACAGTTTGGAAAAACTGGGTGAAACTACACTGGGTGTTGGTTATATGACTGTTTACACCCTTTGACGTGTCCAAACTATCTCACAGGCTGGGTGCAGTGGTGAATGTCTCTAATTCAGCAGCTCGGGAGGCTGAGACAGGAGGATCACAAGTTGGAGGCCAGCCTCAGCAACTTGTCGAGGTCCTGAGCAACTTAGCGAGACCCTGTCTAAAATAAAACATAAAAAGGGTTGGGGGATGTGGCTCAGTGGTGAATTGCCCCTGGGTTCAATCCCCAGTACCAAAACTAAATAAAAAAAAAATAAGTATAAAAAAAACCCAAAAGTATCTCACCACATTTAAAATGGAAACGAACCTCGGTTTTGTAAAATTACATATGGAGAGAGGCTGTGATGGACTAGTGTTCTACTGAGAACAGCCTCTAAGCAGGGGAAATGCTACATGAGCAACCAACCACGTTATTCAGTACTTGGGAAAAGGAAAAGCCATTGAGATTTTGCCAGTTCCCCTCAAATCGTTGAAAATGAGAAGCACGTCAAGAAATCCAGCATAAATTAATCTCCTGATAAGCTACAAAACTAAGAGGAGATCTTGGCAATTTCACAATACCCAGGCAAGAATCAGGGTTCAGAGCCGAAGGGGAGAGACGGGGCCTGGTGAGCACCCAGTCGGTCAGAGAGGGCTGTGCCTGGGGTAAGGGAGAATCAGGAGCAGTTCACGTCTGCTGGAAGAAGATGAAATATGTCTGGAAAAAGTGAGCTTCATCCAAAGCCAGCATCTGTACCAGTATCTGCATCTGTTTCCCTCCCTCCCTCCCTCCCTCTCTCTCTCTCTCTCTCTCTATCTCTCCCCCCCTCCCTACCCCCTCTTTCTGTACTAGGGATTGAACACAGGGGTCTCTACCACAGAGCCACACCCTGAGCCCTGTTACTTTGTATTTTGAGACCAAGTCTCCCTAAATCGCCCAAGTTGGCCTTGAATTTGTGATCCTCCTGCCTCAGCCTCCTGAGTTGCTGGGATATAGGCGTGCACCACCGGGCCCAGCCAAAGCCTCTATATGTTTCAGACACCATGTCCAACATTGAACTAAAACTACAAGACAAACTAGGAAGGAAACAGTATCAAAGGATAGACAAGAGGAAAAAAAAGACAATAGAAGTAAGCATATAGGTGACTCCGAAAAATGACATTATCAAATGTGATTCCAAATAGCCTTGATGAGTGTGCTCAAGAATTCTACCCGAAATAGGGAATCGAAAGAGAAGGAATCCTTGGTACCAAAAAAATCTGAAAAAAAAAAAAGAAGAGTAGGAATCGTAGAAATGAAAGAGACAATAACTGAAATTTGTAAGTACTGAAGAAGTGGATCTGTGAAATGGAAGGTGGATCGATGGGGAATACCCATATTGAATTATTCAGAGAAAAAAGCTCAAAAATCCAGAAAAGAGCAAAAGAGACAGAGGAGACATCAGGTAAGGGTCGAGCACATGTGTGACCAGAGTTAAGAAGGAGAGAAAAGCAGAAATGAGATATAGATACTCGTTAAACTCCCCGACTAATAGAAGACATCAATCACAGATTCCACAAAGCTCTACAAATCCCCCAAAGGATAAATACAAAGAAAACCACATCGAGGCCCATCACAGAAAAACTTTTTAAAAAATTAAAACCAAAGCTATAGTAGAAGTACTACAGGGAAAAAAGACATTTTGCCTTCAAAAAAGAAATAAGACTATCACTGATTTTTCTTTTTTCCTTTTTTTTTTGGGGGGGGGAGGGTACCAGGGATTGAACTCAGGGGCACTCGACCTCTGAGCCCCACCCCCAGCCCTATTTTGTATTTTACTTAGAGACAGGGTCTCCCTGAGTTGCTTAGGGCCTCGCCTTTGCTGAGGCTGGCTTTGAACTCGAGATCCTCCTGCCTCAGCCTCCCGAGCCGCTGGGATGACAGGTGTGCGCCAATGCAGCCAGAGTTAATATGGTCTTATCCATACAAAATCTAAAGGAATCCACACATCCACGCGCACACTCACCTATTCAGGTAATAAATGAATTGATCAAGGTTGTATATGCAGTATACAAAAGTCAATTATATTTTATATACACTGTCAATGAATAAGCTGAAATAAAATTAAGAAAGTAATTTTATTTAAATATCAAAAAGGAATGACAATAGGAGTCAATTTAACAAAATTTATTGGTTCCACTAGTACATGATTATTTAGCTTATAGAGTGAGTCTTGTACACTAAAAATGACAAGCATGGTTGAAAGAGACTACAGAGAGCTTAAATAAATGGAGGACACCCTGCATTCCTGGATTGGAAGAATATTATTAAGATGACTCTCCAAACTGATCTATGGATTCAAAATCATCCCTGTAAAAATGCCAGCTTGATTGACAAGCTGATCCTAAAATCCATAAATGGAAGGGCCCAAACCAGTCAAAAACATCTTACAAAAGAACCCAGTTGGAGGATTCATACTTCCCAATTTCAAAGCTACTACAAAGCTCTACCAATCAGCCCAGAGCGGTGGACATAGAGACATAGGTACAGATCAAAGAAATTGAATTGAGTCTAGAAATAAGTCCGTGCTTTTTTTTTTTTTTTTTTTGGTGGGGGGTGGGGGCGTGGAGTACTGGGTATTGAATCCAGGACCGCTTAACCACTGAGCAATATCCCCAGCCCTTTTTATTTTTTATTTTGAGACAGGGTCTTGCAAAGTGACTGAGTCTAGCCTCCATCTTGCAATCCTCCAGCCTCAGCCTCCTAAGTCTGATTACAGGTATGCACCAGCTTGTGTGGCTTTTCAATTGATTTTAACAAGGTACTAAGACAATGATTAAAAGAATAGTCTTTAGCCAGACATGGTGGTGCACCTGTAATCCCGGTGGCTCAGGGGGCTGAGGCAGGAGGATGGCGAGTTCATGGCCAGCCTCAGCACAAGCGAGGCCCTAAGCAACTCAGGGAGACCCTGTCTCTCAGTAAAATACAAAATAGGGCTGGGGATGGGGCTCAGTGGTTGAGTGCTCCTGAGTTCAATCCCTGGTACCCCCAAAAACTAAAAATAAAAAATAAGTCTTTAAAGCACAGGGTGCTGCTGAAACTGGATATCAACATAAAACTAAAAAAATTAATTCAAAATGGATAAAAGATCCATATGTAAAAGGTAAATTTACTGCTAAAGTCTTAAAATAAAACACAGGTGTAAATCTTCGTGACCTTGTAGCAGGCAAGAGTTTTTCTTAAATAGGACACTAAAAGCACAAATAAAGAAAAATAGATAGATTGAACTAAATCAAAATTCAAAATGTTCGTGCTTTAAAAATAATATTAAGAAAGTTGGGGGGCTGGGGCTGGGGCTCAGCAGTGGAGCGCTCGCCTCGCACGTGTGTGGGGCCCTGGGTTCGATCCTCAGCACCACATAAAAATAAATAAATAAAATAAAGATATTGTGTCCATCTACAACTAAAAAATAAATATTAAAAAAGAAAGTGTCAAGACGAGGGCGGGGTGGTGAGAAGTATCTGCAGATGGCCCAGATGAAGGGCCTCGGGTGCCAAGGGCCTGGGGTGCTAAGGGCCTGGTGCTCAGAAGAGGTGAGGCCAGACTCCAGAAGACAGAGAATCCAATTTAAAAATGGGCAAGAGATTTGAAGAGATGTTTTTTTTTCCCCCAAAGAAACACAAATAAACACATGAAAAGCGGCTGATCCTCCTGAGTCATAAAGGCACAGCGACATCCCACTCCGCCTCCCAGGAGGGTGACGTCACCACTGTCGCTGTCAAAAGCCAGCTGGGAGCTGGAGAAATGGGAACCCTAGATGTGGCTGTCCCGCGTGGAAACGGTGGAAGCCGTTTCAGTCTCTCCAAAAATCACACACAGGGTGACCAGGGGACCGAGCAACGTCACCCCCAGGTATTAGTGAAAGGAATGGAGCCACGTGGAAGAAGATCACCCTAAAGCCCTGGACACGGACCGTCACAGCAGCGTCCACAGTGGCCACGGGGGAGGCACCAAAATGTCTGTCAGCCCCAATAAACAACGTGGGACATTCATTCGCGGGAAGGTCATGGAGCCGTGACTAGGAACAGGGTCACTGGTGCCGCTTCACCATGAAGACCTTGAAAATTCATGCTGGAGAAGTCAGACACAAGGTCACATCTACATGCAATGTCACCAAGGGGCAAATGCACGGAGGCAGGAAGAGGGTCCCAGGGGCGGAGGCTGTGGGGACCTGGGGGCCCCTTTTGGAGTGGTGAGCTGTTTGGGACTTGGGACGGCCACCCAGCTTGGAAGGCAGACGAAGCCATTGAATTGTCTGCCTAATTGTCGGGTGGGTTTTAAAGTCTGTGAGATGTATCTTAACTATAAGTTTTTCAAAAAGTAATATTTATTCAGTCAAAAGAGACCAAAACCAGCAGAATAGAGAATTTGTCGTTGGGGGACCTGAATCCAAAGAAGGACCAGAGTGAGATTTTTAGCTAAAAGAAAATGACTCCTGATTGGAGTCAGGGTACTGAAGGACAGACGGACAAGCAACCAAGAGATTTGTTAAATAAAAATAGATATTAATTGCTAAAATACTAAGACGATGTCTGAAAGTTTAAATTAGGTGCAGAATCCATCCACAAGAATGGGGTCCAAGTAGACAAACTCTAGATCGGGCAGAGGGGTGGGGGGGAAGGGAGGGGACAGGGGATCGGCAAGGACGGTGGACTGTGAGGGACATCATCATCCAAAGTACAGGTATGAAGACTCGAATTGGGTGTCAACATACTTCATATACAAACAGAGACAGGAAAAACTGTGCTCTATATGTGTAATAAGAATTGTAATGCATTCCACTGTCATGTATTTAAAAAATAAAACCAATTAAATGTTAAAAGAATGGGGTCCTAACTAAAATAAGATCTATTTCACACTTCTATAATTATATCAAAATGGAAAAGATAAAGTACTAATTTGAGGTAGGTCCTTTAAAAAATTAAGTATGCATGTTCTACTCTGTAAGATAACCACAAAAAGAACTATCAAAGAAATAAAAAACTAAAAAGAACATAGAGCAATGATTTTAAAGTTAACTATTCAAAAAAAAAATGGACAAAGGAGAAAAAAGAGAATCGATCAAATAAAAAATAAAATAAGATACATAGCAAGATGGTAGGCTTCATCCCAAACACAGTAGTACATTCCTTAAGGGTAAATGAACCAAACGTTGGAATTAAAAACAACCTTGGTAACAAAAGTTGACACTAAAAGAAAGTGAAATGATTGGTCAATCCTTATCATGAATAAAATGCAAAACTCCTAAAAAAAATACTGACAAATCTAGTGATATATACAAAAACACCATATCAGTATCACACTGGTTTATTTCAGGAATTTAAGATTAGTTTGACATTCAAAAATCAGTAATCTATTTTACAACGTTAACAGAATAAAGAAGATATTTGCTCTGATCATTAAATGCATTCAGAAAACATTTAATGGATTGCAAAACCCTTTTGTGATTTCTAAAACTTGCTAGAAAATATAATTCCTCTGAACAGGAATATGATCCTGTAATTTGATAAAAGTCACACACACACACACACACACACACACACACAACATGCATAGCTAACGGTATCCTCAATTGAGAAATATTGAATATTTTCTCCCTGAGGGTAGGAAAAAATCAAGAATGTCTTGTATCAGAAGCCCACATCAACACAAGATGAGAAAAAGAAACAAATTGATAAAGAGAAAGGAAAGATAAGTATTTGGAATGGCACCTAGAAATATCCAAGATACCCAACAGATGAACTATTAGAATAATAATTCATAATCAAGGAAACTAAAGATGAGATCAATATAAAAATTTTATTGAATTTCTATAGATCAGCAAAATTGACACACTCTTAGGCAAAGAAGAGAGAAGGCTCAAGTACTAAAATTGGAAATGAAAGAGGAGACATTACAACCAGTGTCACAGAAATAAAAGGGGTACAGGAGAATACTCTGAATGATTATGTGCCAACAGATTGGGTAAACTGTTTTGAAGGAACTGACAAATTCCTAGAACATATGACGTACCAAGACAGAATCATGAAAAAACAGAATATCTGAATAGACCTGTAAGTGGTAAAGAAACTAATCAGTAATAAAAAAATTTCTCAATAAGGGAAAATGCAGGATCGGATCTGATGGCTTCACTAGAAAATTCTACCAAATATTTAAAGAAGGATTAACACCAATTCCTGTCAAACTCTTTCCAAAAATCAAAAGGAGGAAACACTTCCAAATTCATTCTATGAGACTCCAACACCAAAGCCAGAAAGAGACAAGAAAACTACAGACCAATGACCCTGCTGAATATTTATGCAAAATCCTCAACAAAACCTAGCCAACCAAATTCCACAGTGCATCAAAAGAACTAGACACCAAGATGAAGCAGGATTTATTCCCGGAATTCAAGGATGGTTCAATTTTTGAAAATCAATAAATATCACATACTGCGTTAACAGAATAAAGGACAAAAATCACACGGTCATCTTGACTGATGCAGAAGATGCATTTGACAAGATTCAATGCCATTTAATAATGATTTTTCAAAAACTCAACAAATGAGAAATGGTTAACATACTCAATGTTGAGAGACTGAAATCTTTTCCTCTAAGATCAGGAACCCTAAAAATTCTACAAACACTTAAGAACTATGAAATGAATTCAGCAAGGTTGAAGAACACAGAACACGCACTCAAATGTGACTTGCATTTCTATCCACAAACAATGAATAATCCCAAAAGGTGATTCAGAAAACAGTCCCATTTACAATAGAATCAAAAAGAATAAAATGCTTAGGAATAAATTTAATCAAGGAGGAGAAAGACTGGTATACAACATTGTTAAAAGAAAATAGACACAAATTAATAGAAAGACATCCCATCTTCATGGATTGAAGACTTAATATTGTTAATCGGTCAATATTACCTAAAGCAAATTTGGGGTTTAAAGCAATCCCTACAAAATCCCACTGTTTCTTTTTCTTTTCCATGAATATAAAGGTGCATTGGTGCATTCCTATAATCCCAGTGACTAAGAGGCTGAGGCAGGTGGATCGCAAGTTCAAGGCCAGCCTCAGTGACTTAGCAAGGCTCCAAGCAACTTATCGAGATCCTGTCTCTACATAAAAATATAAAAAAAGGGCTGGGGATGTAGCTCAGTGGTTAAGTGTCCCTGGGTTCAATCCCCTGTACCAAATAATAATAATAATAATAATAATAATAATAATAATAATAATAATAATAATAATTTAAAAATTGACAAAGAACCTGAATAAACATTTTTCCAAAGAAATAAAAAAATGTGTAATAAGCATATGAGAAGATGCTCGAACTCACTACTTATCAGAGAAATGCAGATCAAAACCACAACCAGATATCACTTCACACTTGTTAGGATGGCCATTATTAGGGACAGAAAAGGGAAATGACAAACATTGGTAAGAATGAAGAGAAATTAGAACAACAATTCTGCACTTTTCTGTTAATATTTTGAAAATTAAAGGTAGAAATGCCAGGTACATAGTCAGAAGAAGAAAAAGTGGCATCTCAAAGAAACATTTACAATAGCCAAGCCACGTAAGCGATCTAAATTCATTGAGAAGATAAATGAGTAGAGAAAATGGGCTACATAATACCAACCATGGAATATTATTCAGCTCTTAAAAAGCAGGAAATATGCTACCCGTGGGTGAAAACTGGGGGCAGTATGTGGGGTGAAATAAGCCAACGACAAGACAAAGATCGCAGGATTCCACTCTCATGGATGTACTTTGAGAAATCAAACTCATAGAAACGGAATGTAGACAGGCAGTTGCCAGAAACGAGAGGGAGGGAGAATGGGGAGTTTGTTTCTTGACAGCTGTAGAGTTTCACTCATGCAAGATGAATACGATCTGTTGTTTGATAATATGTATACAGTCAACACTCCTGGGCTGCACACCTGAAAATAGCTGAGGGCAAAAAAAAAAAAAAAAATCTTCCTTATGAATGAAATCCAAGTCTGGGACACTCCTCTTTGGACCATAGTAACTTCTCTCACAGGATTAGCAGAGGAAGATGAGGGAAAACTTACAAAAGTAAAGGCAAGAGCCCTCCATCATGGCCGGTCGCCATGACATCCACTAGCTGCTCAGGAGGCTGAGACAGGAGGACCACTTGATATTAGGAGTTTGAGGCCAGATTGGGCAATAGAGTGAGAACCTATCCACCCGCCCCCCCCACAAAAAAAATCAAAACAAAGACAAAGCAAAACAACCCAACAACAACCCAACGACAATAACAAAGCCCCTTCACCAGGTGGCCAGCTGAAGTAAGCCATGTTTGGGTTGTTTTTTAAGTATTCCCTCATTCATCTGGAATCCCAGCTTGAAACGTGCATTTATTAGTTATAAAATATGAAAATAAATCATTATATTTTGTACACCAAGAACAGATGAAATTTTAAAGATATGCAAGTGACATTAACATTAAAAACTAAATACCCAGGAATGACTATCGTTAAAGATAGGCAAGACTTCTACACAGAAACCTACAAAATGTTACTCAGATAAATTGAAGGAGATAGAAAGAAGCGGAGGTGCATACTATGTTCATGGATTGGAAGATTTAAAGACGGAAGATGTCTGTTCTTCCAGAGTTGAACTAAAGTTTCAATAAAAATCTCAAGGCTCCAAAAAAAAGTCTCCCGTGGGATTTTCTTTGGTGAAAATTCACAAAAGTATTATAAAATTTATATGGAAATACAGAAAGTTGAAAATAGCTTGGACAATTTTAAAAGAAGCATGTCGAGACTTAGAAATCAGTGATTAAGAAAATATGTCATTGTCGGCCCCTGGAAACAAAAAGCTCTAAAAACAGATTCATATAGGACCACTTGATTCTCAGAAAAGGCACCGTTAAAAAGCTGTGGGGAAGCTGGGCACGGTGGTGTTCGCGGTAATCCCAGCAGTTTGGGAGGCTGAGGTGGGAGGATCATAAGTTCAAAGCCAGCCTCAGCAACTTAGCAATATCATAAGCAACATAGCAAGACTCTGTCTCAAAATAAAAAATAAAATAGGCTGGGGATGTGGCTCAGTGGATAAGGGCCCCTGAGTTCAATCTCTAGTGGCAAAGAAAATGAAAGCAGTAGGGAAAGAACATTAAAACACCATGACATATTATCTGAATATTCATATGGAAAAAGAAACCTGGACTCCCCACCTCACACACCATAGTAAAAACAAATTCCAGAAACATTGTAGACCCAAATGTGAAACCAAAACACAACAAAATCATCTAGAAGGAAACATCATGTTTTAATGAACCCAGTGCGGAAAGCTCTGGGCATAAAGGAAAAGACTGATAAGTTTAGTTAAAAGGAAGAATTTTTGTTCATCCAGATTTCCGGGGCTGGGGTTGTGGCTCAGTGGTAGAGCGCTCGCCGAGCAGGTGTGAGGCACTGGGTTCGATCCTCAGCACCACAAAAAAAATAAATAAATGAAAATAAAAAATGGCCACTGACAACTAAGAAATTTTTAAAAATTTTTAAAAAAAGAGACAATTTTTTTTTCCAATAAGAAAATGTAAAAGAAACCAAAATTGGAACAAGAGAAGTATCTACATGGTATCACATATATGCACATTTAGGAATCTTTTCCGATTCATAGACATCTATTTCAAGTGCTGAAAACCATCTGGAGTGAGTACATTGTCGCTCAGTGTCCTCCACGATCCGCTCCCTGTGCCAAGGCTGCGGATAGAGCCCTGGAGCCCTCTGCGCCTGCGCGGGCAGGTGGCCCTCTGCGCTCCCCAGGGCTCCTCCGTGCGCTTCCCAACCTGGAAGGAACCGCTTCCCGCGTCTCCCGCTCTCCCCGGGCTGCGGGACGGCCACTTCCTGGGTCAGTCAATCCGTGTGGCCCAGGTGGGGGCCGCAGGGTGGAAAGTGAAAGGGGTGGGGGTTAAAAGTAAAACGGCCCGTTTCCCAAAGGAACCAAGAAGAAACCAAGAGGCGGGGGGAGGGACTCCCCAGAGGGGCCATAAACCAGGGCGACAGTGGCTGGAAGCAGAAGTGTCACTTCGGGACTTCCCAAGAGGGAACACAGAACCAAGGCTGCGAGGTCCCGCTGGGTCTTCCAGGGCCTCTTCTGACCTGCCCTGGGGCTGCTCAGTTCTGGGCCTGGCTCCACCTTTCTGTCCCCTCTACCCGCTGCGCACCAGGTGCCAACAGCTTGGTCAGCACGCGGCTCACCTGGTGCTGACACCTGGCATGTGCCCTCTCGGCCGCAGAACCCTCTGCTCTGCTGGGCCTGGCAGCCTCCCATACAGTCCTCCAAATTCAGTCCAAATGTCGCCTCCTCCGTTGGTCTCTGCCCCCCACGGAGTGAGAGTCGCCCCTTCCTCTGGAGTGCACCCCTCCGCCAAAGCCCAGAGCTGGGGTGTTTCCCTCTCAGCATCCCCGCCTTAAATTCAGTGCCCTGCCTGTGGATCTTATGTACTTGAGGAGGATAAAATCTCCAATGCTCCACCTTTCCCTCACCTCAGGACCTTTGCACGCACCACTCCCTCTGCTGAGGACGCTTTCCCCCCAGCTTCTTTGCATTTCCATCCTCAGATTTCAACTTCAGTGAGGCCTCTTCCAAGAGGCCATTCACTCTGTTGGAAATGGATCTTCTCTGCAGTCCCCAGCCCACACATCCCTGTGGATCTCCTTCATCTTAGGCTCAGTTTAGTGGACGTCTCTGGGCTGAAGCCCAAGCGCCCAGAGGTTGGGTGGTTGACCTCTCTGTTCCCGCAGCATTCCTCGTGCACGGCGCGGGGTCTGGAATGGAGCCCAGGTTCCACCAGCAGAGACGAAAGATGGAGAACGGATTCAAGAAAGCGAGGTGGGTAGGTGCAGGTAAGAAGGAGTAGCCTGAGAGGTCGCAGTTTCCACATCAGCTTCGTCCCTGTCCCCAGAGTCACCCTCTCTCTCCTCCCTCAGCTCCCGGAGTCTGAGTGCTGGTGACGGCTGTCATCAGATTAGTGACAAGGAGCTTCCGGAGGAGGGCGGCGGACGGCCGTGCTCACCTGAGCAGGTTCTCACGCGGCCCTGGGCCAGAAGGGCCTCTGCTGCGAACCCAGGATGGGCCTCGTCCCCCTCTCAGGCTCTCCTGGGCCTCGGCCTCCCATCTGTCTAATGGAGCGGGGAGCCTGGGGGGTGCCCGTGGCGTTGGCCGGCTGGGTCATGCCCTCTGGGGACTGGTGTGCAAGGGTCTCGCCCTGAGCGCTCGGGGCATGGGGAAGGGCCTCCCCCGGCAGCCTCCCGGCCTCCCCCTGAGCACCTGCTGCGCTCCCCTGGCCCCGGAGCTCGCGCGCACCCCGGGGCGCACCCTCCCCTGCCTGAGTCCTGCGTCCCAGAAGCCTCCGCGCCCAGGCTGCGCCCTCTCCCAGCTCCTGCAGCCCTGCAGCCCCGGGGAGGCGTGAGGCAGCTGCAGGATGCTCTCAACCGCAGCTGCTGGGGCTGGAGGCGGGAAGGCGGGGCCCGGCGAGCAACCTCCCCTCCATCCCTGGCCAACCAGGGCAGGACCAGGTGCTCCTGGGCAGGGTGTCACTAATTCACCCTGGAGCGAGCCGGCAGCCGCTTGGCCGAAACTGAAGCCCAGAGAGGCCCAGAGCCTCTGCTGTGGTCACACAGCAAGGAAGGGCTGGTGCATCTGCCTCCCTGGGGACCACTGGGGTGGCTGGACCCTTCTTGAGGGCTGCAGGGACCAGCAGCCTGGTCCCCATTGAGGGCCCCTGCTGCGACCTGGGGAATATTCTCAGGTTGTCTCAGAAGTTCCAAGTTGACTCAGCACTCTCCTCGGAGCTGTCGTGAAAAGTCCCTTTGGCAGAGGGCCAGGGCAGGGAGTGGGGGTGGTGGCACCTAGGAGCCGTGGGGGAGGGTGCTCCTCCCACTCCTTCCCCTCCCCCTCGGGTTTCTGGGGCCCTGGAGAGCCCGTGAGGAAGGGGGCGTGGAGCAGAAGGACCCTCTTCCTCAGGAAGGTGTGAGTCCCCCCCCCCACTCAAGATGGCTCCCTGAGTGGCCCGAAACCCCTCCTCCCTCTCTGGGCCTCAGCTCCCCCATCTGTGCAGTGGGGGCACAATCACCAAAAGAGCTGTCACTGGTTGAACTCAGAGCATGTCAGACTCTATGCCAGGTAACAGTCGCAGATATTATTATCAATAGTATTTAAAGTAAAACCACCCAGTGTGACTCAGGAGGCCAAGGCAGGAGGATCGCAAGTTTGAGGCCAGCCTCAGCAACTAAGTCTGACCCTACACAATGTTGTGAGACCTGCCTCAAAAAAAAAAAAAAAATTAAAAAAGGGCTGGGGATGTGGCTCAGTGGTAAAGCACCTCTGGGTTCAATCCCCAGGACCCCTCTGCCCCCCAACAAAAAAGAGTAAAACCTACTGGTCCTGAGCACATGCTCCTCATCAGAGCCTGTGTGCTCCGCTGGCTTTGGCTGTGTGAGTAACCAAGCCCAGGACCTGGGAGGTGTCTGACCCCATAGTATGTGCTCAATAAAAACCCTCTGAACAAATTCTCACGACCAAGCTGAGCTGGGTGCTCTGGTTCCTGTTCTTATAGAGCCCCGATTCTTGTTCTTACAGACATTTCCTCCTATCACAGACAAGCAACTGGGGTTCAGAGAGGTCACAGGAACACTCACTCAGGTCACACGAGCACTAAGTGGGAGAGCTGGGATTTGAACCCGGTTCCGTCTGATTCCAAAATCACGGTCAGCCGCGTACCCGTGAGTCAGCTCAGCGCCCCCAGTGACCACAGGGGACCCCGCTCAGCCTCCTGAGGCTGCTCTCCTCTCCTGCAGGTCTCCCCCGTATGGCGCCGCCACCGTCCCCTCCCCTGGTCACCCTCAAGGCTGTGGCCCGCCCTCCCTCTCTCCTCCTGGGGACTCCGGTCGACCTTGCTGGGGAGGTGGGAGCGGTGGGCTCGGGCTCAGCCTGGGTCTTGCTCTCCTGAGCCTCCTCTGTGGGGCCGACAAAGACCCAGACACCCCCAGGGCGGGGCAGGCCAGGCTCCCGCAGGACCTACAGCGGCGGGACCCCACGACCAGGGTCCCCACCTGGCCACGGCCCACTCCCCTGGAATGGATGCCCAGCGGTCCTGATGGGGTGGCCCTTCTCAGAAGGTGCCCTGTGACGTGAATCTTCTTTGCCTGTCACCTTGTCCCACAGGTGGTGACCTTGCCGTTGTGTACTCTGAGCTGGGTATTTCCTGGTCACAGTGAACCCGGGCAAAGACGTCCCCGCAGAGCCTCAGTCTTGCCATCTGTGAAATGGGCTGGGTCCTCTGAGGGTCGTGGGAGGTCCTCAAGTCCTGGGATTTTGTGAGCCCTGGGGCCGGGAGGGCCAGGCAGGCAGGGCTGCTGTGTCCCGGGAACGTCCCCACACCCTCTGCCACTCTTGGGGTCCGGCTCCTCCCCCCATGGCTCAAGGTTCCTCATGATACAAACTCCCTGTCTAAAAGGATACTTGGGACTGCATTGTCACCTTGCTATGACCTTGAGTCCTGACAGACAGCCCCCCCTTGTCCCTGTGTTACACATGTGACAAACGAGGACACGAGGCGAGACCAAGCGGAGATTTGCCTGAGCTCACCAGCCTGGGAAGGCACATGGCCAGACTCTCCGGCCAGGTTTTCCCCAGTCACCACGTGCTCTGAACCCCCCAGGGGAGCCACAGCTGTCCCAGGAGCAGCCTCGGGCTCCTTACGGCCCCTGCACTGCGAACTGGGCTCCTGCTGGGCAGAAACTGCCACCCCTCCAGAGTGTCCTGAGTCCTTTCCCCACACGTTGGCTCCCCTGTGGCTCTCCACCAGGTCACTAAGCTCCTCACTCCCCCTCCTCCACACACAAGAGGAGTGGCCTCTTATCATCTGACCCACCCCCGGGGTTCATGATAAAGACCAGGAGAGGCTGCGGGGTCACCTGGTTTACTGCCCACCCTGCCGTATCCTAGTTGAGGCGCCAAAGGAAAATCGTCCTCTGTCTCCAGGCTTCATTTCCTGTGAAATGGGCGCCCAGCCGGGTTTTGAAGGATGAGATAAAATACAGGTGACAAAACACAGATGCCCTGGCCTAGCTGACATCTCTGCCCGCCAAAACGGCCTGGGAGGCTGCAGTCTCCGCCCCTGTGCCCACTGCAGCCTGGCACCCTTGCCCAGGACCCAGGCGATGGAGCCCCTGATTCTTGGAGGCTGGTTTCTATGGATGGGTCATCTCAGCCATGCTCCTGCCTCGGGGCCCTGAGCTTCCTGCAGAGCCACATCAAAGACCTCCAGTCATTCAGAGCCGGCCAAGCGGGGACTCCAGCCCCACTCTGCCCACTGGCATGAAGCTTCTGAGACTCAGTGTCCCCAGGTGTCACCTGCCCACAGGCTGCGAGCCCTCCTGTTGGGCACTGAGGCAGGTCCTCCTGGGGGAGAAGTTGTCCTGCCCGGGGACAGCGACAGGACCTAGTTACCTGCTCCTGCAGTGTCTTCCTCAGAAACCCATTCCGTGGTCCCCGCGATCGGGCGGCCTCCGGGGTGGAGGCGGGTGGCCTCGCGGAGGACGGGAGACGAGGTGAGAGAGGCGGCAGGGTCCAGCCGAGTGGCGATCCACACCCTGCCCCGCGTCGGCCACCGCACGGGTCACCCAGGCCGAGGGACGGCGGGACTCTGGGCGGGTGGGACGCAGGCAGGGCCGGGAGCAGGCGACAGGAGCGCGGGGCAGGGACCCGCTGGCCGCCCGGGGTGGACGAGGCCCGGGGACAGCCTCAGGCGCAGCCCGGGAGAAGCAGGCGGGTGCCCGGGCGCGGGGCCCACGGCCACCCGGCGGAGCGACGCCCGTGGGTCTGTGCGAGGCGGCGGCGGGCGGCTGCCATCCCTGTCGCCGCGGCGGGCGGAGGAGGATGTGGCGAGGCCGCCCCGCCCCCGCCCGCCCCTCCCCGCAGAGCAAGGTGGGGACCGGCCAGGCGGCGCCCTGTGCTCGCCAAAGGTCACCCAGCAAGCCGTGGGGGCCGCCAGGACGACATGTGCCTCCGGGGGACAGGTGACATCATCCCCACAAGCCTCTCAGTGACCACGAGGGAGCCACTTCCCACAGATGTGCAAACCGAGGCTCCAGGCTGAAGGGGTATGGGGACCGCTCAGGCGTCCTGGAGACCCCCCTGTCCCACCTGCAAACTGGCCTGTCCCATCAGCCACACAACTGCCTGCCCACTGGGTCTGAGCAGCCCCGGTGACCCTGACTCTCCCCACCTCTGTCTCCTGCACTAGGACGAGCCCAGTCCCCATGTCCTTGAAGGCAGAACCCCCGGGGCCCCTGTGGCGTGGCCTGCTTTGCCCTTCTCTCAAATAGAGACACCCAAAGGCTGGCCACAGGGACCATGGGGACACGGAGACTCAAAAAGACACTAGAGAGAAGACATTCACCAGACAGAGAGAGGTTCTGTCTCCTAACAAGCCAGAGGCGCAGGACAGGTTCAAATGTCTCTGGTTGACATTTAAGAGACCAGGGGACAAAACCAGCTTACGCCCAGCAGCCTCAAGAGAGGAACTCGATCATCACCATGACCACCGCAAGACCGCCTGGCACCGGGTGGCATCGCCATCTGGGCTCATCCTGCCAACCCTGGGGGCAGGGGGGACTCCTCCACTTTGGGGATGGAGAGAGGCTCAGAGAGACCGTCCCACAAGCTGAGGGCGGGAGCTGGGATTTGAACCCATCCCTAAGCTTGCCCCCGAGTGTGCAAAGGAAATGTGTCCAGAGGGGGGGACGCTCTGGGTCCGCGCGGATGCCTGTCCAGCCCCCCCATCCCGCCATGGACTCAGTTTTGGGGAGCAACTTACAGATGCTCTGCAAGGCCAGTCCAGGGGGAAAGAGAACGCCTCTCCCACTTTATTTCTTGATATATGTGCCTTTTTCTTTTTCTAGCCATGTTTTGAGGAACTTGGGACACATTCCCCTGTGGTCACTCTGCAGGCTCTGGGTCCTGTACACAGCCCCAAAGACAGGCTTTGCCCTGACATCAGGAATATATCTCCCGAGCTCCGAAGAGCAGATCTTGGGAAGGAAACCAGCTTGCTCTTTCTTGTTCTCTTAATCTTCAAAGTGAATCTCCTGATACCGCGTCCTGCAATTGGTAGCCATTGAAAGATCATAAGGAGGAGTAAGAGATGACTAATTTGTGAAGGGCTTGCTTTGTACTAGGGGGTGAAGGACTTTAAAGATTTTTAAAGACTTTAAAAATCACTGGAGAGCACAGCTACCATCCTCGTCCATCGTTTCCCCTTGTGCGACAGATGAGGAAACAGAGGTTCAGAGAGGTTAATGATTTGTCTAAGGTCACACAGCTGGTGAGTTAGAAATGGAATACAGTCATTTGGACTCCAGAGCCCACACTTGAGATAACTCACTTCACTTCAAGATAAAAAAAAAAAAGTGGGAGGGTGGACATCGACGTGGGCAAGGTTTTAGGCAGTGCAAAGGTACTGAGGCAGAACCCATGTGGCTTGCTCCAAGAGTACAGGGACAGAGTGGCAGCAGAGACCAATGGAGGGGGGGGGAAGGTCACACTCACTGCATGCCACCTGGGAGGAAAGCAGATTTTGTTCCAGTGGAAATGGGGAGTCATCTCTGGCTTTCAAGGGGTGTCTTAGTCTAATTTGCATTTTCAAGAGTGCTCAGGGCATGCACAGGCTGTGTGTGGGACACAGCAGGGGCCACTTAGTCCCTTAGTACCTAAAAAGAAGATGGTTTGGGGACTGGAAATTTAACAGCTGCCAGGGCCACATCCCCACCCCGACCCCCAGAAATGGACGTGAAGTGTCCTCTGGGGCGGTGCCTCTGGGTCTCAGGAGTGTGGCCCGCGGAAGGGAGGTGTGGTGGGACCTCTGGGGCCCTCGCAACCCCGGAGGACTCAGAGCTGGTCACCGAGAGGAAGTGGTCTCTCTGCCTTTCAGTCAAGTGGTCTCCTGGGGGAAAAATAATTGCGACAGCCCCTCCCTCCGCCATTTCCTCTTTTTTATTTTTATTTCCACAGCTCCTTTGAGGTATTATTTATATAACATCAAATTCAGCCACTGAATTCAGTTCAATTAGTTCTAGAAAATGTGTCGAATTGTGCAACTCACCATGATCTAATGTTGGGAAATTTCCATCATCACACACACACACACACACAAAAAAAAACCCCAACAATCCCTTGGGCCTGTTTGCAGCCAGTTCCCGACTCCCACGTGCTTGATCGTCCTCTGCCAATTTTTTAAATTGCATTGCTTATCATTGTTGGGTTGTAAGAGCTCTTTACATATTCTGGATACTTGACCTTTATCAGATAGATGGTCTGCAAATATTCTTTCTCAATTTTCTGCATCGTCTTGTTACTTTCTGAGTCCTGTGCTTTCATGTAAAAGAGTTTTGGGGGGGTTGAATCCTGAGCTGTTTAACCACTGAGACACATCCCCAGCCCATTTTCTGTATTTTATTTTGAGATGCAGTCTTAATAAATCGCTTAGGGCCTCACTAAGTTGCTGAGGCTGGCTTCGAACCTGCCATTCTCCTGCCTCAGACTCCCAAGTTGCTGGGATTACAGGCGTGCAACACTGCACCCAGCAGTAAAAGAATTTTTAATTTTCTCATCCCCAGGCCCCTCTTTTTTAATTTTTTTTAAATGTTTTGAGCCAGGGTCTTGCTAATTTGCTTAGGGCCTTGCTAAATGGTGGAGGCTGGCCTTGGACTTGTGATCCTCCTTCCTCAGCCTCCCAAGCTTCTGGGATTATAGGCATGTACCACTGCACCCAGCAAGAGCTTTTAATGGTTATAAAGCACAGTTTCTCTCTTTCTTTGTTTGTGCTTTTGAAGCACATCTAAGAAGGATCCGTTACCAAATCGAAGGTCATAAAGATTTCTTCCAGTGTTTTTTTTTTTTTTTCCTGAGATTTTTATTGTTCTGTTACTTCTTCTATTTAGGTCTCTGACCCATTTTATATTCATTTTGGTGTATGGTGTGAGATAAGGGTCAAACTTTGTCGTTTCACATATACATCTATCCAGTTGCCCCAGCACCATTAAATAAATAAATAAACAAGGAATATTTCTTGATTAAATATAAATCACCAAATATAAATATTGAATTAATTAACTAAGAGGCCATTCTTTCCCCCATTGAATTGTCCTGGCATCCTTATTGGAAATCACCTGACCCATGCCGTTTATTTCTAGACTCCTGACCTGGATGTCAACAGACCGACGATGTCCTTGGTCAAATGTGTTGTCCCTGGGCCAACAGCCCGAGGTCCCTGAACACAGCGGCTCTGTAGTGAGTCTTGATCTTGTTGTTCTAACAGCTGTTTGGGCTCTTCTCTTGCAATTCCACATGAGCTTTAGGATCAACTTCTTCATTCAAAAGAAAAAGACACCAGTCGAGGTGAAGCATGCCCATAATCCCAGGCACTCGGGAGGCTGAGGCAGGAGGATCACAAGTTTGAAGGCAGCGTGGGCAACTAAGGGAGACCTTGTCTCAAAAAAAAAAAAAAAAAGTACAAAGGGCCAGGGATGGGGATGTAGCTCAGCCCAGCACCAAAAATAAATAAATAATTTTAATTAATTAAAAGAAAGAACACTGGGATTTTTATAGGGATTGCATTAAATTCACAGAGTGCTGTAAACCTGAAGATCGCCGTCTCAATGATGTTACGCCTTCCACTTCACCAAAAATTTGCTTGGGTCTTTCTTCTTTGATTTTTTTTCAGTAACGTTTCTTGCAACTCCTTAGTTCTATCTGTCCCCAGGGGTTTTATTGCTCTTGATGCTGTTGTGATGGAAAGTTCTTCCTTGCCTCCTGGGGCCGGGCTGCTCCTCGCTGGTGCCTTGAGACCCCGTGCGTTTCTGCAGGTTAATTTCTATCCTCCCACTTGGCCCAAGTCGTGTTTTGGTTCTAGTCATTTCTTTGCCGATTCTTGAGGATCTTCTCTATTTAGGATCACGTCGTCTGTCAATCAAGGTCGTGTTTCTTCTTCCTTTCTACTTGGAAGCTTTTTATCGCTGCCTCTTGCTGATCTGTTGGGGTTTGAACTCTGGGTATCGTGTTGAGGAGCGTTGGCCAAGAGGGCACCATTCTTGTTCCCAGTCTTAGGGGAACATCTTCCATTTTTCATCCGCTGTGAGGTTTCATATCCGACCCTTGTCGAATTGAAGGAATTCCCTTGGATTCCTATTTTGCTGAGGGTTTCAGTCCTACAAGGGCATTGAATTTTGTCAGATGCTTTTCTGCATCAATATAAATGATCACGTGGTGTTTGTCCCTTTATTCTGTGAATATGGTACACCGTGTGGCTTCACCTTATATTGAACTATCCTTGCATTCCTGAGGTTTGGTCCTGCTATATAAACTCTTCAAGGGGCCGTAGGACTCTGTTTTCTGGTATTTTGTTGAGGAATTTTTTGCATCTATGTTCCCAAGGGATGCTCATCTGTGACGTCCTTGTCTGGATTTGGTATCATAGAATGACTTAGGTAATATTTCCTCCTCTTGTGTTTTGTGGAAGAAATTAAAAAGGAATGAGGTTAATTCTTCTTGAAACGTTCCATAGAATTCATCCACGGACTTTTCTTGCCTGGGAGGTTTCGGGTTGGTAATTCAACTCTTATTTTGTGATATGTCTATTGGGGTTTTCTATTTCTTCATGAGTCAATTTTGGTAATTGGTTTTGGTGAGACTTTTAAAGTCTCCAGTGATTCCGTACTGTTTCTAGAAATTTGTCTGGTTCATTGAATTTGTTGGCATACGATTGTTCATCAGAGGATCCTTTTTGCTTCTGTAGAGTTGGTAGTAATGTCCCCACTTCTGTTTCTGATTACATGAAAGAAATCTTGCTTGTATTGAAGCTACCATCAATTTGTATTTCTGTTATATGCGGTTGAACCTATATTTGGTTGAACAGTCACAGATTCAGATTTAGGTATGGACGCAGATGCAGACATAGATCTGAATATATTCCTGACCCAAGAATAGATATAAATATATTTCTTCTCCTAAGGGGAAAGATCAAGCAGGGCAGACAAGTAACAATCTCTGTTGAATCCCAGAAAATAAAACATAACACATTTTATCGCTCAGGGATTTTTGTTTTGTTTCGTTTTTCTTCTGGTGCTGGGGACTGAACCCAGGGGTGCTTTCCCACTGACCCACATCCCCAGCCCTTTGTTTCTTTTTATTTAGAGACAGGGTCTCACTACTTTGTTGAGGCTGGCCTTGAGTTTGCAATCCTCCTGCCTCCGCCTCCTGAGCTGCTGGGATTACAAGCGTGTGCCCCTCAGGAACATTTAGCAACATTATTATTTCAGTTGTGAATGTTAAAACCAAATCAAACAAGCTTGGCCCAAACGGCCATGTGCTGCGACAGAAATTGTTGGCCATAAATTTGACAGAAAAAAAAAAAAGTTAAGAGCCCAGGGAATGATTGCGACAAGCCAACGTGTCCATCAGGCTGAGGTCACGGCCGGCTCAGCCTGGGCAACCTGGAAATCCCTGGACAAGGGAAGGTGCCAATTGGCACGTCTGCCAGGCTTCCTCCAGGGGTCCTGGGGCTGAGCCAGCTTGAGGTGCCAGTCTCTGGGGTTGGGGGAGGGAGTGAGGACTGGGGGACTGATCAGGGTCTTTGGGTTGGGAAAAAGAACTGCCAATCTTCTCCCGCCCCCTGCTGCTCACCAAGTTCGTCTCAGCTGACAGACAGACCTGCTTTTCCTTGTCAAGAGCTCAAATGCAGTGGTCAGGGAGACCCACCAAGCCTGGAGCTTCTAGTATTGTGATTAATAGCAGCATTTCAGGGGGTTCTGGTTTAGATATGGGGTGTCCTCCAAAAGCTCATGTGTGAGACAATGCAAGAAGGTTCAGAGGTGACGTGATTGGGTTGTGAGAGTCTTAACCTAAGCAGCACTAATCCCCTGGTAGGGATTAACTGGGTTGGTAACTGCAGGCAGAGAGCGTGTGGCTGGAGGAGGTGGGTCACTTGGGGTGATCTTGGGGGTCCGTGTTTTGTCCTTGGTGAGAGGACCAAGGTGGCCATGTCCTGAGCTTCCTCCCTCCACCACATGGGTACGCCATGATGTTCTACCACATCTTGGACCCAGAGCAGTGGGATCAGCCATCTGGGGACGGAGACCGCTGAAACCATGAGCCCCCCCCCCCCCCAATAAACTTCTCCTCCTCTAAAATTGTTCTTCTCAAGTTTTTTCGGTCACAGCAGTCACAAATCTAACTAAAACAGAAATTGGTATGGAGACATTGCTGCTTTACCTGAACCTGACCCTGCGGTGTGGAAGCTTGGGGAGCTTTTGGGAATTTGTCCGAGGAAGTTTGAAAAGTTTAGAGATGAAAACTGGAAAGGCTCTCAGGTGTTGTAAGTGGAGCTTAGCGGGAAATTCAGCCGAGAGTCAAAGACCAGAACCTGGTAGGACAGCAGACAATAAAGACTGTGCTCACGAGGTTTTAGAGGAGAAAGATCACTGTTGAAACTGGACCTCAGGCCGTCCACATTAGGTTCAGGCTAAGAACTTGCCTAAATATTGCCCAGGTCCTAAGACTTTGCACAAGGCTCAACGTAAAGGCGATGGGCTAATTGATCTGGCTGAGGAAATTTCAAGGCAACGCAGTCTTGGGGAGGCGGCATGGGTATTGCTGGTGGCTTTTAGCCAAGTTGATTGTGATCATCAGGAGCAGAAAGCAGAGCAGAAAAATTCGAAACACTTGGACTTGAAACATGGGAGTAAAACTGTGGCTAAAATTGTGGTTGTTAAAGACATTTTAACCACGAAAGAGAAGCTGCTGAGTGCTTTACCCAGAAACAGTAGGGAAGACGGCTTGAGGGTACCTCATGGATTGGCCAGACCACACCTGTTTCAGACTCCAGGGTATGAAAGTTAAAATCCCTTTGAGAAGAGATCCTGAGGGCTCCCAGCTTACACAGTGGGCTTGGGCAGTTGCTTTGCCAGGTCCTGACCCCAGGTACTCCGAGACGTGGCTATTGCTGGAGGTGGAGGCAGAGTTTGGAGTCCACCAGGTGGGGTTGGTTCTGCAGAGTGCAGGACGCTGCAGAGTGAGGAGGTCAATGAGGCTTCCACCAAGATCCCAAAGGGAAGGCGGGGAAGGCCAGGCCAAGTGCAGAATGGATGGAGTCCCTGTGGGCAGCCCCTGAGAGGTCCGTGCATGGAGACAAGAGGCTGAGAGAGGCCAAAAGAGACTAGAGCCAGCAAGATCCAGGGGCAAAGCTACACCAACCCTTGGGAGAGAACATGACCCTGTCCTGTGCCCCAGGTGCTGGATGTAGAGCTACGGGACCTGTTTGTCCAGCTGGATTTCAGTCCTGCTTTGGTCCCATCCCTTCTTTCTGTGTCTCCACCCCTCCATGGTGGAGTAGAAATAGTTACTTTGTACTTTTATATATTGGACGTATGTAACTTCCTTTTTGATATTTTGTAGGGGCTCCCCTTGAGAGTTTGCCTTGAGTCTCGGGAGACTTTGGATTTGGACTTTTGGGCAATCCTATAACTGTTAGGACCCTGGGGACTCTTGGAAAGGGACTAAATGTACTTTGCTTTATGAGATGGGGATGAGCTTTTGGGGGGCCAGGGGAAGAATGCTATAGTTTAGATAGTAGATGCCCCCCCCAAAGCTGACGTGTGACACAAGGAGAGAAGGTTTAGAGGTGACGTGGTTGGGGTTGTGACAGCCTTCACCTAATCGTGTATTAACTGGGTGGTGACAGCAGGCAGAGAGGGTGTGGCTGAGGAAGTGGGTCACTGGGTGTGCCCTTGGGGTATACACTTTGTCCTTGGTAAGAAGAGCTGTCTCCTCCTCTCTGCTTCCTGGTGGCCACGTCCTGAGCTACCTCCCTCCACCACGCTCTTCCACCATGATGCTCTGCCTCACCTTGGACCCAGAGCTACGGAGTCGGCCATCTGGGGCCTGAGACCTCTGAAATGTTGAGCCCCCAAATAAACTTCTCCTCCTCTAAAATCGTTCTTGTCAGGTCTTTTGGTCAAAGCAGAAAAACCGGCTGGCGAAACCAATGAGCATCCTTAATCCCCAAACCCCAAATCTGAAATGCTCCAGACTTGGGAACTTTTGGGGGGACCCCCATGATGGCCACCAAAGGAAAACTTCCTACCTGACCTCAGGGGAGGGGGTCACAGTCAAAGTGCAGGGGCCCTAAAATACTGTATAGAATTACCTTCAGGTGAATATAGAACATAAATTAACTTTGTATTGTGTCTCATTACCTACTTGCAAATATTCCACAATCCCATCCTTCCACCCTAATCTGAAATCTGGAACATCCCTGGTCTCAGGCAAATGAGACAAGGAGTTTCCTTTTGGCTTCAGCCAGTTTGGACCAGGTTGCTTTCCCTTATAGAAAACTGGTAGAAAAAGCAGACATTCCGCCATGTGGGTTGCAGCTATAGCAGTACTTAGAGGGCAATGCGTAGCCTTAAAACCCGGGTGTTAAGAAAGAAGAAAAGCTAAAAACAAAAAACAAAAAAACCCCACGTTTCAGACATCACTAAGTTAGAAAAGGACAGAAAAATAAACCTGGAGAAAGAAAGAGAAGGGAAATAATAAAGATTAGAGCCAAGAGAAAGAGGAAGGAAACCGACCACAGAGACGCTCCACCAAGCCCAGAGTCGGGTCTTTGGTGAGCCAGAATGGCGGGGGCGGGAGGGAACCGCCTCTTCGGGGAATGAGGAGGCCCCCTGTGGGTGGCAGGGAAAGAGGCATGAGACCCAGGAGGAAGCCAGAGCCGGGAGGGAAAGGCAGTGTCCAGAGCAAGGAGCCGGACCAACCTCGTCCCACGGCTGCTGGGAGCCACAGAAGGCTCTCAGGCGGGGAAGGGAGAGACGGAGCCACAGGCCATCAGAAAGGACCGGGCACCTGCAGGGCCTGGGGATCAGCTGCAAAGAGGGACCAGGGCTAATTGAAAAGGAGAAGCCAAGGAGCGTGCCCCCTTTGGTTTCCGGGAACTGGCAGCTGGCACAGGAGGAAACTGGCTGCATGTCACCTGCCACCTGCAGCTCCCCCAGCACAAGCTTGCTTTCCTGAGGGGCCTTGGACCCCCAGGTGATGTCTATGAGGCCTGGGGGCTGGGGGTGCAATGTCCCCCTGCGCTGGACAGCCCGTGAATGGAGCGTGTCCACGGGAACCTGGGCACAGCTGGGCTGGGTCATTCTGGGGCGGGCAGCCGTCCTGCGCATGGCAGGTGGCTTCAGCGTCCCCTGGCCTGTACCCCCAGATGCCTCTTCCCACCAAGCACGATCCTCAAGAGCCTCTCCTCATGTCCCTTGGGAGACAGAACCGTGCGGCTGTGGACCACAGAGGGGACATCTGAAGTGCTGTCCCCACCCCCTGGGGACAGGTGAGGCCCTTCCTATTTTTGAGCCTCTGCACCCCACTTGACACATGGGGGTGAGGAGGCCCCCCGGGGTGAGCCTGCAGACGCAAGGAGGTCTCGCGTCCCCGGCCAGGGCTCAACACAGGTGGCTGCTGGGGTCCTGTGCCTCGGGGTCAATCACTGAGGAGGGGAGGGGCCAGGGGCCAGGATGGCGGTGGCACAGACCCCCGCCTGCCCCCCTGTCTCCCACCAGCCGGATCCGCCTCAGGGACTCTTGCTGCCTCTACCTCCAAACCCAGAATCCACACGGAGGCCACCTCCCGGCTCTGAGCCACCAGCATCCTGGGCAGGCGGTTACGGCCGCGGCTTCTCTCGCTGCAGCCCCTGGGCCTCCCCTCGGGGTCAGAGTGACCACGTTAGACCCGAAGTGGGGTGAGCGTGTCCCGCCCAGGTTCTGAACCCCCAGGCCTCCCAGTGTCTACCCAGAGACTAAGACAACCTCCCCGCGGCAGGTCCTCCCGCCCCAAAGTCGTCCCCTCCCCTCCTGCTCCAGGGCTCTGGTCACCTGGTGGCTGCAGCTGCTCTCAGGGCCTGTGCACAGCTGCTCCCTGTCCCTCCAGATGTTGGTGAAGCGCACTCTCTTACTTCTCTCTGCCTGTGGTCACACCTCCCTCCCCCGCCGGGGCCTGCCCTGTGTGTCCCCATGTGTCCCCCAGTCTCCTGGCTGGCTGCCCCCTGCACTCGCCTGGGCCCTGTGGGAAGGCACGGGCTTCTTTCTGGATCCCGGCCCCTGCGCAGGCCCTGCACCTGCTGGCTCTCCCCGCCCTCCTCTGGCCAGCCCGGCTCTGCCGCTGCCCGTCACCCCAGGACACACACTGGCTCCTGCCAGCCCTGAGCCAGGCTGGCCACGGAGGACAGGCTGTTCCAGTGCCCAGCCCCAGCTGTGCTCCAGGGCTCTCCTGGAACCGCAGCTCCTTTCTGGACAGTGAGCACACATTGAGCGCCAACTGCATGCAGATGCTCTGCCTGGTTTATAGGCACTTGTGGGAGAATCCGGCGGGCAACCAGCCTCACCCCCGGCTGGACTCACATGGGCACAGCGGGGACCACCCTCTACCTCGGTGGCAGCTTTTCACCCTCTTCTCATTCTGTCTCTTCAAAGCCCCGTGAGCTGGCCTGGCAGAGGCTGGCCCGTCCAGTTGCAGGGCGGGTAGGTGACCAAGGAAAGACCAGGTCTCTCTGCCTCCGCAGAAGGAGGACAGCGGGAAGGGCCTGATCCTCAGAGCAGAGACTGTTCCACGAGGACCGTCCACAGCCCAGCCACCTCCAGCCGCCTCAGACGGGGACTGCCGACCCCCTGCCATCCACGCTCCCCTTGGCCCCCATGAAACGTCCCAACCGCTCTAAGACAGTCCTCCTGGGGGACACATATGTGCAGATACAGGTGAGTTCAACACACGCATCAAAACAGCAACAGCGAGCACACATTGAGCGCCTACTGTATGCCAGATGGCAGTATCTTATTCATTCCCCCAAACAACTCTAGGGGGCGGGCGTCATCGCTGGCCCGGATCACAGATGAGGAAACCGAAGCCCAAGGAAATGAAGGAAGTGTCCCTGGTCGCACAGAAAAGAAGACCCCAAATGGCGATTTGGACCTCTGGGGCTTGGGGTCAATCAGCCCCGCGATCCTTCTCACAAACCCCACACCAGCCCCCTCGGGTGCTCAGGAGCTCATTCACGGGCCTGTGTGTGCAAATGGGCACGTGAAACCCCAGCCCTACTCACACCCGTGTGCACCTGCGGCCCAAGAGCGCGGACGCAGCTTCCCGGGTAGCAGTGCGTCCTGCGACAGGCTGCGGAGGACCCCGCACGCTCCCACCCGGGGTCCCCTGAGCACGCCTGACGCGGGCTCCATCTGCTCCTGCACCCGGCGGCCAAGTGAAGGGACCGCCACCTGCTCCGGCTTCCACGCACTCGCGGGAATCCGGGGCTCCTCTCCTTAGAGCCACATGGTCCCGCCTGAGCCAGGAGCAGGCAGGGTGCAGGGGACAGAGACTGGCATTAGGTGCAAGCATGCCACCTTCCTGGCACCCCAGGCTCTTTCAGTCCCTGAGACCAGATCACGCTCCAAAGGACAAAGTCCACATGCATTTGCAGATGCGCTACCCACCCACCCTGCAAGCCCTTCTGCCTCCCATCCCCCAGCGCCCCCCCCCTGCCCCCCAACAAGCTCTTTCCTCAGTCACCGACCTCCTCCCGGCAGGGCTGGCCCAGGGACAGCGGCTCTTCCAAGAGGCTGCAGCCCAGGGCGGATGGGCCGCGATGACTCGGCTTCCAGGCAGCCGGCTGGGTTTCGGTGCAGCCTCCCTTCCTCAAAGGGCCTCTGCCTTACTGAAAGTTCAAGCTGCCGTGGTTTCCCCACATTCACATGGGAAAAGGTCAAAGTCTCACAAAAATATTTACCAAGCACAGTCAGTCAGTCAGTCAACAAGCACTTACTGACAGCTGGAGCTCAGGGCCTGGGGGGCGGGGGAGGTGGGGAGCACAGACCTCAGGCCACAAAAGGGAGCTGCGGTCAGCCAGGAGGGGAAGAGCAGCCCAGGAGGAGGGAGGCGTTCACACAAAACCTGGTGGCAGGACAGCTGGCCCTGGGCAGACCAAAGCAGCCATTCATGTGGCCCCCACAGCGTAGTCACGGTGCCCCCGCAGCCCAAACCCAGGGTCAACCAGCAAGGGACAAACCAGAGCCCCAGTCGCAGCCTCTGCTGCTCCCCACCTGCTCCCGGGCTCTGCACACCTGTCCTCCCCGGGACACAGGGAGGACGGAGCCAGAGCTTGGGTGCCTGGGTCAGGACGGTCTCAGAAGCATCAGGGACAACTCAAAAGCTCTTGTTATCCTTCGATGCATGTTCTGGTATATTCTTTCTCTTTTTCTGGGGTGGGGGGGGCACTGGGGATTGAAGCCAGGGGGCCCTGCCTCTGGACTCCACCCTTTTTATCTTCCATTTTGAGACAGGGTCTCACTAAGTTGCCAAGGCTGGCCTCAAACTTGCGATCCTCCAGCCTCAGCCTCCCGAGTCCCCGGGATTACAGGTGTGCACCATGAGAGCCTGCACTCAGGGCACCTGGGGGAATCTGAGACTGTCCCTGCTGGTGCGGACGGGACACATGGGCACCAAGAAGCCCAAAGAGCAGTACCTACCCAAGGTCTGCGGAGCCGGAGGACTTCCTGGAGGAGGCAGCGCCTAACCTGAGATGCAGTGGAGCGAGGCGGTGGGTAAGCCCCGGGGGCCGTGGCTGGGTGGCCTCGTGCAGTGCTGGGTGGCCTCGTGCAGCGCTGGGAGAACACAGCTAAGCACCCTGGGCAGCAGACTTCCTCAAGGACCAGCCGTGTTCTGAGGACAGCAGGGGTTCACTCAGCCAACCCCCCGTGACCCCACAGGGTATTCAGCGTCATCAGCTGTGCTGCACAGATGGGACAACACAGAGACAGAGAAGCCACGGGCCCTGCGTCCCTGATCTGCTCAGCCTCCCCACTATTCTACCTGTAAGCCTCTGAAGTGGGGGAATTTTGGGGGGTACCCAGCTATGGTAAACAACTGTCAGTTTAGTTCTGGGTTTAATTAAATGTCAGAGTGTGGGAAGTGATCGGCTCAGATAAAGTCCCTCCTGCCCAGCCCCACCACAGCCCTGCACACACAGGCAGGAGGAGGGTCCTGACGTTTACTAAGGAGGTCAACCAGCCAATCAACAAACGTTGGCAGAATCTTTAAGCTCTGGTTCAGCCCAGGGCTGAGACGGTGGGGGTGGGCCCGGGTTGGTTTCTTGTTTTGCTTGACTGAACACCTTGTCTGGTGCAGACCCTGTGCTGGGAAATGGGGACACAAGAAGAAATCAAGTCCCAGTTCCCGACATCAAAAATGTAGTAGGAGACACACGGGGATTGACTTTCTGTCTGTTTGAAATGTTTCATGATTAAAAATAAATAAGATTTAAAAATCACGGGGAGTGTGCACAGAGGGGAGAACAACCCGGCCCTGTATTGAGGGGGTGCTCAGAGAAATGCCTGAGATATTTCAGGTGGTGACATGCACTGGGGGAGGGCAGTTGGGAGTGGGTGAGAAGGATCATGTTTTTATTTTTGTTTCTGGAGATGGTGGTTGTGTTGTGAGATTCTGGAATCACACAGTGGTGACATGGGTACAACACTGTGACTCTACTAGAACCCAGTGTGTTATGGATCATGCATTTTTAAATGGTTGAAAGGGTGACTTATATGCTATATGAATTTTATGTCAATAAAGCTTAAACTCATTCTTTGACCAGGAGCCTTGTAGTTGCAAGTGATTAAAAAAAAAAAAATTAGAGTGTAGTTTCAGGCATGGATGGATCAAGGTGCTCAAATTTTTTTCTGCAGGTTGGAAGCCTCCGCCTCTGGAATCTGCTTGCTTCTCAACCCCAAGTAGGATAAGGGAGCCTCAATGGTAGTAAAAAAGTGTGTGCGGTGGGGTGGGGACTCCCAGAGGTGGAGCCTTATCAGCTATCAGCTACGAATCGCGAAAGAAAGTGACAGTTCCCGGGATGGATCAGGGAACGGCTCTCATTGGTCAGATTTAATCACATGAGCGCCTGGGAGCCAATCCCTACACGGATTGGGGAAGGAGCACTCTGATTGGCCGCGCCAGAGTCGCGCGCTGTGGGAGCGCAGAGTGACATCAGGTCCGCGGAAGCCACGTGCGGGGCTGGGAGTGGCGAGGGTCCTTCCCCAGGGAGGACCGTGCTGGGCGACAGGGGCACAGAGTGGTCCCGGAGGGGCGTGAGGGACAGGCCAGAGTGAAGAGACAGGCCTGGGGTCGAAACTGCACGAGGTGCTCTGGGAATGGGGCCAGGGCCGTGTCCCAGCGTGGCTGCAGGTGTCACAGGTGTCACACTGAGGGGCAGCCGGGCACCGGGACCTGGTTGCCAGGAGCTCTGGACACTTCCCGGGCCCATCCTGCTGCACGACAGGTCACGTGGGCCATACTTGCATTTCCCCTCCACCCTGATTCCTGAGCCCTTCGTGTTGGTTGACCTGTTTCGCTTTCTTTTCAGAGGAGACCTTGTCCCTTCACAAATGGAGCGCCAGCCTCCTTGACCATAAACAGACGGAACTGCAGAGCCCACAGTGAAACCAAAACCGAGTCATTTCAATTCTGGTGACTTGCTGGCAGCCTGCGGAAGGCCCGAGGGAGAGAGAGGCTGAAAAAGGAACAAGTTTCCCGAACTGATGCCCAAGGCCACCTCACATCACCTTCAGGACCTCCGGGACCTGTGTCCCCTTAGGAGCAGGAGGGAGACTCCGTCACCACCTGGTCCTGGTGCAGTGTTAGGATCAGCCCAGGGGCTGCAAGCAGGAGACAGTGTGGTGCATGTGGTGCATGGAGGAGCCGGGGCGAAGGGTCACAGGGACAGACAGACGGTGCCAGAATCTGCAGATGAGGAAGGAAGGCACAGGCCTGGTGATGCCTGCTGGGTAGGTTAGCAATCAAGACCAGGAACCAAAAGGAGGATGTCCCCAGAGGAGGACGAAGGGCTATTTTGGATACACTGAGTCTGAGATCTGTGGGTTTGTCCGTGGTGAGATCCGCTCATCGGTTCAAGACGTGTTTATTGAGCACTTACTATGTGTCGGGGGTGGGCCCTGGAATTCAACAGTGAAGCAAACGAAAATCTCTGCTCCCTGGAGGCTCCTTCCAGAGGGAAGACTGCGAACTGATCAAAATGAAAAGAGTCAATAACATACACCAATAGAATGATGCTCATCACGTCACATGGTGGGGTGTACCGGCTAGGCTGCAGGACGTGTCCCCGGGGAAGCTGTGGTCACTGGGATGTGCCCCACCATAGCTGGGGACATGGTTCTGGGGTTGAGGTGAGAGGGCTGGGCTGATGGTTTAGAACATGTCTTTCTATCACTCATCCATCAGTCCATCCAAGGAAGCCTCCTGAGTGCACTCTTGGTCCTGGGGATTGAACCCAGGGTGCTCCAGCCCTGAGCCCCACGCCAGCCCTTTGTATTTTGAAATTGGGCCTCACAAAGTTGCTGAGGCTGGCCTTGCAATCCTCCTCCCTCAGCCTCCGAAGCTGCTGGGATTACAGGAGTGCACCACAGTGCCCAATGGTGTCTGTGATCCCCTCTGTGCCAGGGGCGCTGGGTCCTGGGCTGCACAATCGCTGCCCCGTGAAACTGCAGTCAGTTTAGCGAAGGCTGCAGTTAACTCCAGGGAGAGAATGTGAGAGGAGGGGGGAGGGGGAGGAGACGAGACGGGGAGGGGGGAGGGGAGGGGGAGGGAGAGGAGGGAGGGGGAGGGGAGGAAGGGGGAGGGGAGGGGCGGGAGGGGAGGGGGAGGGAGAGGAGGGAGGGGGAGGGGAGGGAGGGGAGGAAGGGGGAGGGGAGGGGAGGGAGGGGGAGGGGCGGGAGGGAGGGGGAAAGGGTGGAGGGGGAGAGGGGAGCAGAGATCTTCGTTGGCTCTTCTGTTATATTCCAGGGCCCACGTGGTGCCCAACACACAGTAAGTAAGGATCAGGGGGGAGGGCGAGGGAGAAGGGGCTCTGGAGGCTGAGGCAGGAGGATCAAGAGTTGGAGGGAGGAGGGGGAGGGGAGAGGGGAGCGGAGGAGGTGGGGGCCTTTATGGGGGGCCCTGGATTCTTAGGGAAGGGCAGAGAGGGAGACCTGGGGCGGCTGGGCGCGGGGCAGGCCTCCAGCGCGGAGGGGGAGGCAGTTCTGAGAGGGGAGCAGAGGCCCTGTGCGGCAGGAAGGCGGATGGAGAGGAGCCCTCAGGGCTTCAGTGAAAGCAGGTTCAAGGCCGGGTCAGGCCCACTGTGCACTGAGAGTGGAGGAGCGGGTGCAGGGGAGGAAGTGGAGAGGAGGGAGGGGGAGGGGAGAGAGGAGAGGAGGGAGGGAGGGGAGGGGGAGGGCTACGAGGCAGGCGGAGGGGGCCTGGCCTGCACTGGGACTTGTGCAATGGTGAGGGCAGAGGCCGGCAGAGGAGGCCCCGGGAGAGCCCAGGAGCAGGGTGGGGAGGAGGCTCGGCCTTGGCAGTGCAGGTAGAGAAAGGGTTAAGAATTCAGGATGGGGCCTCTGGGCTCCTGGGGCAGGCGTGATGCTGGTCTTGCCACTGTCATCCCTGCTCTGGAGGCTGAGGCAGGAGGATGGAGAGTTGGAGGCCAGTCTCAGCAACTTAGTGAGACCCCAAGCACTTAGCAGACCCCCTTTCAAAATGAGACATAAAAAGGGCTGGGATGTGGCTCAGTGGGCAAGTGGCCCCCGCTAAATCCCCAGGACCAACAAAAGGAAGGCTTGTCCTGTCTGGGCAGACACACCAGGACAGGGACGCTGTCACCACCCCCAGCCCGAGGTGCCATGAGGTGAGCCACGGCCCTGCCCTCCATGGCCCCCAGGCCCCCGCAGAGGGCAGAGGGCAGCAGCGGCCATGGGAGGTGGAGGGGGGTGGAGGGCTGGGGGCGTGCGGCAGGTGGCCAGGACCCTGCCCAGGAGCAGCAGTGGCAGGAGGTGACAGCCATCAGATGCAGCTGCAAGCCCTCTGTGTGCGGCTGCGACTTGAAGACAGAACTAGTAAGAATTTCAAGGTGGGGGCTTCAGAGTGCCGCATTCCAGGGTGGTCCCCCTGAGCGTGGGACTGCGGGGTGACAGGGGCGCGGAGCTGGCCTCCCCACAGCTGGCCCTGTCCAGAAGCCAAGGTGGGACCCGGGGCTGTGGCCCCACCCCGCAGCTGCACTGACTCCCACAGATTTATCATGTGACACTTCTGCAGGTCAGAAGCTCAGTGTGGTCCCCAGGGTTGCCATCCTTCGGGGGACTCTGGGGAGAGTCCCACCTGTGACCTTGTGTGTCTAGGAGGCGCCTGCATTCCTTGGCTCTCGGCCACTGCCCCTGTCTTCAGGGCCAGCAGCATGATACCCCCAAGTTTCTCTTGGCTCTGATTCCCCTGCGCCCCTCTCACCCCCAAGGACCTGTGATTACAGTCGGTCCGTCTGGATGGTCCAGGATGACGTGCCCGTCTCCAGGCCAGGCCGTGAGGAGCTCTGATTCCATCTGCAACCTTCATTCCTTCTTGCCACATAACACAGCCTGTTCCCAGCCTCTGGGGATTCAGACAGGACGTCTTTGTATGTCTATTATTCTAACTACTACAATTGTTAAAGCTGCCAAAGGAACTCCATGGGTTTATTTTTTTTTGAAGCATGCTATGGCTTATTTAAGAATCCAAGGGTTGCTTTGATCATTCAATGATGTCTCCAAGGACACAGACCCTGCTGTATTCAGAACACTATCTTTCCTCTCCAAGCATGTCCTCTCATGATCACATGATGGCTGCCAGAGCACCAGACATCGCATATAAAGCAGAAGAAAAGTGGTAAAGGGGCCTTCTCACGCTGCTCTCAGGTTGGAAAGGAGAACTGGGAGCCTGCCCTGTGGTCCCAGGGTAGAGAGGAAGGACAGACAGTTCAGCTTTGTTGACCAATTAATTCAAGCTGAATTGGCAGCAGGAATTCGGCAAATGCCAGTTCCTGGGTGGGGTCTTGTGAGACAGTTATAAAGGATGAGGGGCCAGGGCGGCAGAAGCAGAAGCTGACCGCGGCTGGGGTGGAAGGTCAGCCTGCGGCCAGGCTCGAGGGCAGCCTGTGGCTGGGATCCTGAACAGGTCAATAGCTTGGGTCAGAAACCAGTCTTGTTGGGGTCAGAGGCCCCTCGCTGGCTGGGGACAGGAGCTGGACTCTGGCCAGGATCAGAACGTCGCCTGTGGCTGACACTGAGGTCACCCTGTGGTTGGAGGTCCTGAGGGAGCCGGTCAGGCCAGTGTCCTTCTCTGTCTCTGCCAATCCCCGCGTCCTTGCTTCGTGTCCTCCTCGGACAGACCGGTGGACGCTCAGCCTCGCGTCCCCAGGGGGGACAGAAGCAGGGTCTGGGCCAGGTCCTCTGAGGCTGGCGAGGGTGGGCATGAGGGAGGGGACAGCGTGGCAGCGTGGTGGCAGGAGGGTGCAGGTCTAGGTGTCCTCGCCTCTGCACCCGTGGGCTCCACGCCCTTGAACCCAACCAACTGCTGACTGAAAACTGTTTTTTTTTTTTAAATTGTGTCTGTTCAGAACATGTGCAGACTGTCCTCGTCACTGCAGAGTGACAGGGACCCCCATGCACAGTGAGAGCGCTCACAGGGTATCTCTAGTGATCTGGAGAGGGCTTACCGGGGACGGAGGGTGTGGGCAGGTCACCGGGACCCCCATGCCATTCCATACAAGGGGCTTGCGCATCCGTGGACGACGGTGTCTCTGGGGCACCAGGTGGGGTCAGGCACATCTGCAATCCCAGTGCTTGAGAGGCCGAGGCAGGAGGATCACAAGTTTGAGGCCAACCTTGGAAACTTAGCGAGGCCCTAAAAAAAAAAAAAAAGATAAAAAAGGCCGGGGACGTGGCTCAGTTGAGTGATCCTGGGTCCAAAGAAAAGAAAAGAAAAAACACAAGCGCAGCCCTAGCCAACTGGAACTGCGCATGCGCAATATACCGAATCGTGTGGGTGGGGCGATTTTTTCTTTCCTCTTGGATCTCTGTGGGTTTTTATTATTATTATTATCATCATCATCTTTTTCTTTTTAATTTTTTGGTACCAGGGATTGAACTCAGGGGCACTCAACCACTGAGCCCCATCCCCAGCCCTATTTTGTATTTTATTTAGAGACGGGGTCTCCCTGAGTTGCTTAGGGCCTCGGTTTTGCTGAGGCTGGCTTTGAACTCCCGATCCTCCTGTCTCAGCCTCCTGAGCCCCTGGGATGACAGGCGTGCTCCACCATGCCCAGCTTCTTTGTCCTTTTTATATGAAAGTAACATTAAATTGAGAACGTTGCCATTTCTTTGATGGTGATTTATACCCTCCCCTCCCCCGTCCACAGAGCCTTCGGTATTCCATCCAGAACAAGGGCAGCGCCCAGTCAAGGCACTGGCGTGGGCAGGCATGCTCCCGAGGGCCTGGCCTGCACGAACGTAGTCCACTCCCCCCACAACGCCTCCATGGAGATACCATTATTTTCCCCACTTTACAGATGAAGCAAGCACAGAGAGGTCGCCTACTGGCCCGGTGCCACACAGCTGGCCCTTGGCGCTCCCTGATGCCTAGTCTTCCTCAGGCTCTCCTTTGGGGGGCTGGCGGGGTTGTGGGAGAATGAAGGGAGGAGGAAGGTGGGGTTAGGTGGGTGGGGTCTCTGCGGCCGGGTTCCCCGCCCCCCGCGGGACCTGGAGCAGCTGAGATGAAGACGGGCGCTGGGGCCCCTGTGGGCCGCCAGGGGGCAGCAGGAGTCAAGCAGCCGAGCTTTGGGGCGCTTTTCCGGAGGCTTTTCTGTGGCCATCAGTGGAAGCCGGTGAGATCTGAGCCAAGGGCTGAGTGACCTGCTGGGAACACTGGGGCTAATCAAGATCACCTGGTGTCGCAATCTGTCATGTGCTTCCCACGCCACCGTCGCGGGCCTCCCTCCTCTCCTATCTAGGAGGAAACTGAAGCCCAGAGAGGTTAAGTACCTTGCGCCTGGTCACACAGCACCGAACTGGAGGAGGCCGAGGGTCCCACGAGGCAGAGGGCGCGGCCCCGCCCCTCCAGGCCGCACGGGAGAGAAAAGCTGGTGACTGTGTGACTTGCCCCTTACATCACGGGCAAGTCCCACGCGGGAACATGGGGCCCTGACGGCACCGGGTGAGGTCAGGCCGCCCCTGCAGCGGGGGCTCGAGAACGTGCTGGGTTTTTTTCTCTCTTTTTTTGGTTTTTAATTAATAACCTCCGTGGGAAAATAATGCCAGAGGGTTGTGAACAGGATGTCAGGGAGGGACTTCTCCAAACCCAGCCGCCCACGGGTGCCAGGTGCCCGGGGCACGGGGTTTCCGGTGGCTTCTCACTTGGAGAAGGCTGGCACCTGCCACCAGTGATCCGAAACGGGCTTTGAAGAGAAATCCAAGCAGATGCACTCAGGACCCCCTGGGACCCCATCTTTGTCAAAGCAGGAGTGGGGTGTGGTATTGGGAGGGACCCCCCAAGGGGGCAGCTAGAGGCCCCCCAGAGCCAGCTGGGCCCTTCCAGAGGGGACCAGGCCATCCCCAGCTGGCTCTGATGGTGCCACCAGCACCCTGCCCAGTCCCCACCCCGCTGACTGCCAGGAGAGGGGCTCCGACCTGCCACCCCCTCCCCGTGGCTCTTGGGGTGCCACGTGGGTGCAGTCTGTTCCCCCTGGTTTTCCTCCCTTCTAGATCTTTCTCTCTTGCCTTCTAGGCCGAGGTGAAGGAATAAATGTCGTAGGAATCAAGTTTAAATGTTAGTAAACAATTTAGAGCAAAGATAATCGCTGACGGATGGCCATGGAGTGAGATCGTAAGGTCCTCGGTCGCACTGGCTGCCCGTCCGGGCGAGAGGCCACCTCAGAACAAGCCGGGAGATCTTTCTGCTGCGATTTAAACACAGCGGGACCCCCAGAGCTGGGCTGCGTGGGGTCCCCAGGGGGAGCACGGAGAGGCAGAAATGGAACCCAGCTCTGGGGACAGAGGGACAGGGGGGCCTCCTGGCGGAGGTCAGGACTGGATGAGGCCAGCAGGGTGGAGCCCCAGGATGTTACCTGGTAGAGACCAGGGGACACTGGCGACGTTCTGAACCACCTGCGGACTCTGCCAGCAAGGAGGCTGTCACCAGGGGTGGCACCTCAGCCTCGGGCCTCTTTTGTTTATAACTCACCAGTGTATGGTGCCCTGTCCTTGGGAACAGGAAGTGGACTGGGGTCATTCCCCTCTAGCCACAGCTCCGTGGGGTTCATGGGACTCTAAAACCCCTCCCTAAGATGACCCTAAGAGGAGCCAGAGTCCCCGCTCCTCCCTCTCCCCAGCCTCCCTTCCTGCAGACTTGAACTAACATTTGGCCCTGGTCAGGATCTCAGCTTTTGTTAGCTTCAACAGTCACCCCTCAAGGAGGAGCTGTCCCTAGGTCCCAGTCACCAGGGAGCACCGCCAAGGGGTGGGCATGAGCCAGGGAGCCGTGAGGGCCAGGGAGGTGCAGGCTGGGGAGGCACAGGCCAAGGAGGCGCAGGCCAGGGAGGCGCAGGCCAGGGAGGCGCAGGCCAGGGAGGCGCAGGCTGGGGAGCCTGGGGTCATCAGGAGACCCTGCATGGAGGCCCGGAGGAGGCCCAGGGGACCGAGAAGCTTTGGTTTCCAAGCCATCTGCACCTTCTTGTATCGCCACCTGTGTGGCCAGGCTGGGTGGGGGGACCCACAGATTCTATCACCTTTTCTACTTTACAGATGAGAAAACTGAGGCCCAGGAGGGATTAAGGGACAGAGGAGTGAGTAGCCAGGCTTCACGCCCACGGCCCTGGGGCTTCCTTGACTTAATGGGAGATCAGGGGCCAGGTTTTAAGGACATTTTTAAAAGGTCCTTCCTTGATCAAGGAAATTCTGGGAGGCCTGGCAGCGGGTCCCCTGATGTGAGTCGGCTCATTCTGATGGGGATCTTTTTGTCCTAGGGCAAAAATATTAATGAGGAGGATTTCGACCATCCCAGTTAGTGCTGTCAGGAGGAATGTTCGTTCTCTGCTTCTGCAAGGTGGAAGGGAGCCTTATTGGGGAAACACTTTCAGTAGTTCCTCTTCTTCTCCTTGGCTCCAGATTCTGGGGTACCTTAAGTTTGTGTGGGATTGGGGGAATTGACAGGAGGCTGTTTTCTATTGCACCGGGTTTCTTAGTGCGTAGGGCTCACGGGTGTTTATGCTAAAATACAAACTCCTCACTCTGGCCCCATCACGCCCTGGCCATGGTCCCTGGCTCACTTCTCCACACTTCTCGTGCCTCAGGGACTTTTCACGTGCTTGACCCTCCTCCAGCATGTTCTCCCTCCAGTTCATCCTGGCTTCTTCTGGTCACTGCGGGCTCAGGTCAAATGTCACCTCCTTGACAGCCTCCCTAAGCACCATCAGCACCCTGTATCCGAGCTCTATTTGCTTTCTTTGCAGCTCCTGCTGGTGTTTGCAACATAGGCGCTCAAGATCCCCTGCCCGCCTCCCTGGGACCCACCCCATCGCTCCATCTGCTCGGACTGTTGATCACCTACAGGATGATGAAGATCCAGCCGCAGGCCCACCACGAACCCTTTCTGTGGTCTTGGCAAAGTGTAGCACAGGGGCTGGGGTTGCGGCTCAGCGGTGGAGCGCTCGCCTAGCACGTTCGAGGACCTGGGTTCGATCCTCAGCACCAAATAAAAATAAATAAAATAAAAGTATTGTGTCCAGCTGCAACGAAAAAATAAATATTAAAAAAAAAAAAAGGTGTAGCAACCAGGGTTGCCATCTGCCATGAGCGACTCAAACATGGCCAGCGCTGTCTGAAGTTCCCTCCCGCCTCCAGAGCAGCTGGTATTGCTGGAAAACTGGCGCCTGGAGACAGTCCTCTGCTAGCGACAGACGGCCCGCCCTCCACCAGTGACTGACGGCCCTCCCTCCACCATTGACAGACGGCCCTGCCTCCACCAATGACGGACGGTCCTGCCTCCACCAATGAGGGTCGGCCTTCCCTCCCTTGGATGACGGACGGCCCTCCCTCCACCGATGACGGACAGTGCGCTGGGCATGCGCCATGAGGCGCTCGTGGCCCAGGCTGGGCGTCCACTGGGTCACGCCCAGCGTCGCCTCTGTCCCTCCCCAACAGCCCCGTAACTGGGTTTCCGTGATCACTTGTTAAGTCCGCGGACTGCTCTCTGGTCCCGCCCCGGGGAACCCAAACAAAGGCCACCGGGCACTTAGCCCCGAGCCCCGCTCCGCCCGGGGAGGGCCCGTGTGCTCAGAGCCAAAGTCCCCACCGCGGTGCCGCCGTCTGTTTATTCAGTAAACAAAAAACACAGAGATAAAGGATCTTTATTTATACAAAACTCCCGCCCTGTCCTGTTCCACTGTCCCCAGCAGAGACCAGGTGGTAAGGCGACCTTGAAGGCATGCACACTGCCCAGCCCCGGTGCCGGCGGCCCGGCGGCCGTGGAGACCAGCTGCAGGGCGGTCCAGCTGCAGGGCGCCCGGCTTGTGTACCTGGGACCCCCTTGCCCCAGGCTTGCAGCCGGCACAGGCAGCTGGCGGCGACTGTGACTACTGGTGATGACCGTGTTTCTGGCCTTGTCTGGTGCAGCTGAGCTGCTGCACCTCGCATTATGGACCCAGAGCAGCTGTGTTGAGGGGCCCCCACCCCGCGCCCTGCAGCTCGTTTCCCACCGTTGCCAAGGCCTCCCAAGCTTTCCCTCCTTGGTTTGCCGGATTCTGGGCTCAGCTTCCAGTTCGGGGAGCTGGGGCAGCACAGGGTGGGGGACAGAGTGCCCTGGGCAGGCCAGAGCGGGCCAGGCTGCTGGGGAAGCTCGGACAGGCAGCCAGCTCCTGGGAACTCTCAGTCCCTGTAAGCGCTGCCCCCGGACAGCTGCCCCCGGCCTTCCACTCAGTGCACGTGCTGAGTCCAGACGGTGCCAGGGGAAGGGTCCGTCTCTGCAGCCTCAGTTAGGCCAAGTTCACGGCTTCCTTCCACAGATCTCTGGTAGGAAGCTCTGGTAATCTGCCCGCTGGGCTGCCCCCGGGCAGCATTTCCCAGGCAGGGGTCGGCCCAGATCCAACCCGCAGACTCTACATCCCGAGGGCAGAGACCCAGGAAAGCCTCAGGAGGAGGGGCCCGTGGAGACCAGGGCCACTCTGGGGGTCTCACTTGAGCTTGGAGCACTGCAGGGGGCCGGGCATGCGGACTGGAAGGACAGTGAGGACTTGCTCTCCTCTAAGGCACCCAAGGGTCCCTGGGGTGCTGGAGCGAGGTGGGCCTCCAGAGGGAGCCCACCTGGCCTGGGGTCCAAGGCCCCCATGGGGCTCCCTGGGGGTGACGACCTGTCTCCACAATGGCAGCCACAGCAGGGGCCGGCCACCACGTGGGCCTGGCCATCCCCCTCCTGGCCTTGGTGCTGCTTCAGGTGGCCACACAGGTGGCAGGTGAGGGCTGAGTAGACAATGCCACTGCCCAGGTCATCCCTGAGGGGGTCTGGGGCCTGCTCTGGGGGTAGCAGGGGCTTCTGCCCGTCCTCTCCCTTGACCTCCGGCTCGAGGCCAAGCTGCCCGAAGAGGGGGCTTGGGAGGAGTGAGTTTTGGGGGCCGTGCGGTGGCTCCATGTCCAGTCCAAAGGTGAACAGGGGCACGGTTAGCGGAGCCGGGTCCCCGGGGAAGCCAGGAACGAGGTTCTGGAAGGGCTTGTAGCCCCCGTCCCCGCTGCCAGCCCCAAGTCCTGCTGTCCCTGTGCAGGGGGCACTGGGAGTGAGCAGGCTGGAGAAGGCCCTGTACCCGGCTTCTCCGGAGGGGCCGGAGCCCGCCCCGCTGTCCTGGGCGCCGCCCTGCCCCACCGCCTGCGCGAACTCCCGGTAGCCGCTGCTGGGGGCCGAGGCGGGCACCGCGGCCGCCCCGTGCTGCAGGACGCTCTGGCGAAGGATCTGCTCCCAGGTTTCCGGCTCAGGCTGGAGCTCGGTGGGGGGCTCTGGGGGCCGGGGGACACGGGGCCCCTGGGAGGCAGGGCACCCGGCCAGCTGTGCGTCTGGGTCCAGCGCCGCGGGGCCCAGGGCCTGGCTCTGCAGGCTGCGGTAGGCAGGGTTGTCTGCGATGACCAGGGTCCCCTCGGAGCAGCCCGGGCTGGCCGGGCCCTGGCTGGTACTGGCCGGAGGAGCTGGCTCTGGGTGGAAAGGTGGCCCCTTGTCCTCAGAAGCAGCCCCCTCAGGCCCCACGCTGGGGAGGGCACTGTCCCCTCCTGGAGGTGGGAGGCAGCACAAGTCCCCTGAGCCCCGCTGGTGACAGCCGCCATCCTGTGCTCCCAGAAGGTCCAGAAACAGGCTCTCTGTCAGCCTGACCATGATGCCCTCGCAGCCCCCCTGGAAGCCCCCGCTGTGCTCGGGTGACGGGCAGACGCTGGCCTTCTCCTCCTCCTCTGCCTCCTCCCCACGCTCCACCGGGGCCTCCAGCAGCTCCACGCACGGGGCCACGCTGATGTTCTCCGGCCAGAGGACCACGGGGCGCCACGTGGGCTTCTCAGGGCCCGGGAGAGGCCCGCCCGCTGCAGCCTTGGGCTCCTCGTCCCTCTTCACGTCATGCTCCAGCAAACAGGGCAGCAGCTTGGCCAGGCACGTCTTCCAGTGTCTGCAAAGGAGCAGCTGGGTCAGGGTCAGTTGCCCTTGGCCAACTCCTATTCATCCTTCAAAGCCCAGCGGAAATCATCCCTGACTGACCCCGGTGTGCCTCCCGGCTTAGCACTCAGGCTCCACGGCTAGACTGGGAACCCCCGAGGGCAGGGCCTGTCTTACTGCAGGATCCCTGGGGCCCAGTTAGAGCCCAGCACCTGATACACACTTGGTCTATTGACTCAGGCAAAGTTCCTAAGGGGGACGGTGACATTTAGAAGGCAGACCACAGCCTAAGCCACCACAGTGAGAACGCTCGTGGGGTCCACGGGCTGGAGCAGGGTCCAGGAGCTCCCAGGAGGCCCTGCAGGGACAGCTAACAAGGACAGGGAGGTGTGTCCTGTCTGAAGGCTCCGGAGAGTGGCGATTTGAAAAGAAGCAAACAATCAGTGGGTTTTTAACAATGATGGCAGCCTCCCGAGCTGCTGACGGCCTCCTTGCTCAGGCCAGACTGGGCACTCCCAGGGGCGTCCAGCATGTGCCCGTCCTGCCTGTGAGACTTGGGGGTCCTAGCTGGCAAGCAGCCCACTCCCCCAAACACCCCTGCTCGGCCCCCTGTCCACACCAGGAAGAGAAAGCCAAGGTGAGGGGGGGCATGGGACTCTGTCCTCAAGGTGGGGTCACTGTCCCGAATCTAACCCTGCCAATCCGCACAGGCCGTGACCCAAGGTCAGGTACATACGGGCACTTGGTTGGTTCCTGGGCCGGGGGCCGCCTCTCCCACAGCGACACCTGAAACAGAGACAGACCATCAATAGCGCTCCCCGCCCGCCTGGTGACGGCTGTGTCCAGGGGGTCTGCGGTGCAGAGGTCTGGACGTCGGACCGGGCGGGGGGCAAGCACGGGTGGTCAGAGTCACCTACATTCTCAGCCTCGGTCTCCTGGGAACCACTGAGATTGTCCTAATAATAACGGTGACTCTGGCGGGTGACAGAAGTGGCCGCGGAGCTCTGCCACTGCCACAGCCGTGGGTCCAGCCTGCCCTGGGATGAGCTTCAGTGACTGGAGGCAGAGGACGATGCTAGGCCAGCTCTGGGCAGAGGCCCCAGGACGCCCTGTGACCTCCCACCCTTGAAAGCTGGGCCACTGTGCTGGAGGGTGAGTGGCCCATGGCATAGTTACTCCCACTCTGCGAGTGATGGTCGCCAGCCACTGGATCCCCGAAGGAGGCCCAGCCCAGCCCCAACCGCCAACCTGCGGAGGCAGGAGTATGTAAATGGTGGCCATTGCAACCTCTGGGTCTGGGGGTCATTTGTTATGCAGCAACAGCTGACTGATACACCGATGGTATTTGTAACGGGCACCTCGCGTGGGCTTCTCAGTGGATCCCCCACCAGCCAAAGAGGTGAACACGTCACAGCCCCCGGGGGAACCTGAGGCTCAAGTTCAGCAACCTGCTCCTCCTACGCTGCAGCTGAGTGGAAGGACCAGGACCCAAGCCAGCGCCAGTGGACTCAAGTCCAGTAGGGTCTCTGAAGAATCTAGAGAGGCCTCGTCCCCCCTCCATCCTGGGGAACCTGATACCACTCAGCCAGATCCATGATGGGGAGCTGCCCCTGCCCTGCCCTGCGGGGCTCAGGCTCTCCACTGCTTCCTGGGGACCCAGTGAGGAAAGGGCAGGGCTTCGGGCCAAGGAGAACTGAGATGTGCTGAGGCTTTGGGCGGCTTCCTGGTCTTAAGAGGAAGGCACAGAAAGTCTGCCACCTTCCGTTCCCCACCTCTGAGAGGGGTGCTTAACCATGAGCCACACCCCCAGTCCTTTTTATTTTTTTAAATTCAAGACAGGGTTTCACTAAGTTGCTTAGGACTAAGTTGCTGAGGCTGGCCTCAAACTTGCGATCCTCCTGCCTCAGCCTCCTGAGCTGCTGGGTTACAGGTGTGCACCACTGTGTCCAGCTCTGCCCTCTCCTGTTTTGTACCGGCCCTGGCCTGGGCAGTGATATAGAAATGACCCAGGCTAAGAGACCAACCCCAGAGGGGCCACCCCAGACTGGAACAGTAGCCCCGGGAGCCAAGGGGAGGGGACAGGAAGTCTCTGGACTGCATTAAGTCCTCCATCACCCTGCCCTGCAGCGGCTGCTGACCTGTCCCCTTGCCTTCCCCAAAGCCAGGGCATATCCTTGGCCTCGCAGGCGAGTGGAGCCATGTTCCCAGCCACCCAGGTCCGAAGCCCCCCACGCTCGGCTACCTGGGAGTCCTGGATGACGATGGCCATGAGGGGGCTGCGGGCCGGGTTGGGGATCTGGTCCCACCACTCTTTCTTGATCCTGAGAGACAAGAGGAGAAGCTGTTGGTCTCTGATCACGGGCCGGTTAACGCTCCGCTCACGACAACTGCCCTGTCCTCCGATCCTGAGGACGCCTCGGGGACCGTGCCGACAGGTGTTGCTCTGCGGGATCCTCCCGGTGACCCCGTGGGACAGATCCTGCTGCTCACCCCTTCCCCAGACAAGGAGACGAGGCCCCAGAGAATCAGGATAGACTCAAGCTGCAGAGAGACGGTTCTGGGCTTCCTGCGAGGGCAAGCTGCAGGGGGAGGTGTGAAGTGGCCTGAGAAGCTGGGGGGGCCCAGGAGACAGCGTCTCCCCCTCTTCCTGCCTCTGTCTGGAGTCCCAGTGCACTGTCACGGGGAAGGACAGTCCACGTCTTGAGCCAGCGCGTGTTTATTGAGCATCTACTACGTACCCCTCACCTAGCCAGGTGCCCTGGGACGTCTGGGAGGAGCCCTGGTGACGTCTGGGCAACTGGCTTTCTAGGTGGGGGCACGGAGGGTGCAAAGGCTCAGGTGGAAAACATGCCCCGTGCCTTCAAAGCACTGCCCAGAGCCTGGAGGGGGACGGTGAGTGGGGACTGGGAGGGACATGGGCATTGGGGACACTGAGGCTCAGAGAGCAGAGGCCAGCCTTGGGCCACTTGGAGGCATCAGTGATAAGACATGGAGGGGACTTGGATGTCCCGCCCACCCATGTGCCCAGCCAAGGGTGGGCCCCTCTCAGCCACCTGGAATCCCGTGGGGGGACGGCTTGCTAGTTCCATTTCAGAGCAGGGAGGACTGAGGCTCAGAGGCTCCGTGACCCACGGAGAGAACTCACTGCAAACAGGCTCCCCCGCTTTCCTCCCAGCCCCCTCCGAGGCGAGGGTGGGCTTCCCAGGTGGGTGCCTACGCCCTCAGACTCACTGTCACCCTGCAGAGGAGGAGCCCAGCGTGTCCGTCACCCGCCACCGGGTGCCAGGCTGGGATTCCGACCTGAGTCCCTGACTCCACCAGGACAACTGTCTCCGCTCTCCTGGCTCCTGCCACGTGCCCCAGTGGCTGGACCAGAGCCCAGGCACCCAGCGGAATAAGGGGGCAGGGGACGGCTCCATCTCCCTGGTGCCACCCCCGTCCCCCGCTGCCCGAGACGCCTCCTTCTCCCCAGTCAGGTGCAGCTCAAGTGCCCATCCCAGGAGCATGCGGAACACCTCTCCGTCCCCCTCCGTCTATTTCCTTCAGGGTCCCTGTACCGTGGACAGAGACGGCTGCATGAAAGGGCCAGGCGAACAGAAGGGCCATCCCCACCCCCTGGCTGGCCGGTGGCATCGTGGCTGAAGCGTGGCACTCACTTGGTGACGCTGTAATAGCAGGACAGGCAGATGGCCATGATGACCAGGCAGGAGACGCCCACGCCCATCGGCAGGCGCTGCACCAGAGGCGGCTGGTAATCTGCAAGTGGGGAGCACAGCGGTGAGCCCGCGTCGTGCCGGAGCCAGCCTGGGGACCCTCCTCCCAGGCCCTCTATGATCTGGCTGCCCAAAGCCCCTCCTGTCTCACTGCCAGCTACTGTCCCCCTGAGCCCACGGTCACATTTGCATCCCCACCCTCTCTGCTCCACCAAAGCTCAGCGCCACCTCGTGACCTTGAACTTGCCCCTCTCCGGAAGTAGAGCTGAGTGCACCAACTGGGGCAGGGATGCCTGAGCTCAAAGCTCACATTCATGTCATCTTCACCTTCTCCCAGCTCCCTCTCTACCACTATCCCCTCCCCTGACAGTGTATCAGTCAGGATAGGTAGGTCCAGCTGCAGTAACAAATAAGCCCACGGTTTCCATAGCCGAGCACCACAGACACACACTTGCTCCCATTACAGTCCAGTGCAAAAGTTGCTGTTTTATGTCTTCCTATCGCCTGACTCTGACTTATTTCTTTGTTTACTTTTCGTCTCCACCTCCAAAAACACTCCTCAAGAGCAGGAACTTCCCTCTGCTTTGTCATTACCATGTTACCCCCAGCATCTAGCCCGGGGCTGGCCACACAGCAGGAGCTCAGTAAATATTTGTTGAAATAATTAAAGAGTGTCCAGAACTTTGTATATTTGCTCTATATTTCCCTTTCCCTCCCCAGATCAATAGGAGAATCCAAACAACCCAACAGCCAAGCCCCAGCTATGTGGCTGACCCTGGGTTGGTCACTGGAGACAGATGCGAAGCCAGTTCTGCCTACAGAGCTCAGAAAACAGCAACTTTTGCGTTGGACTGTAATGGGAGCATGTGTGTGTCTGTGGTGTTTGGCTATGGAAACCGTGGGCTTATTTGTTACTGCAGCTGGACCTACCTATCCTGACTGATACACTGTCCGTGGGCAATTTCGTTGCATGCAGTTAGACGCACCCCAGGATATGAAGAGCCAGGGGGAGTTTCTGGCCACAGAGTAAAAGCGGGGTGTGGAGATTCCAGGTGCTCCGGACCCCCATACTCACAGTTGTGCCACTGAGCGCTGGGGCTCCAATCGCTCCAGGTGCCGTTGTAGCTCTCGGTCCAGGCTCTCACCCGCACCTTGTAGGAGACCCCGGACTTCAGGGTGCTGGCTGCGAGGCGGAGAGTGGGTTCCATGTAGGTCACATTGTAGATGATGAACTGGTGGAGGAAAGGGAGATGTCAGTGCGCCACCAAGGCGGGGAGGGGCGCCGTCCTTCCCTGCTGACCTGAGCCCATCTGCTAGGTGGAAGAGCCCCTGGCCTGGGCATGGGGAGGTGGGTTGATAATGAAAACGTGCCTACTCCCCAGCTGCTGGGATTCAGTGGGTTCATGGGGACGAGCATCTGTATGGGGCTGGGAGCACAGGAAGTCACAGTGTCTGACGCACGGGGAGGGTCCGTGCACCCCCAACCATGGTCAAGGGCCTTGTCCAAACTATCCCTGCTGGGAAGTGACCACCAAGACCTCCTGCAGAGTGAGCCAGGCACCTTTTCTTTCCTAACAAAGGGAGGGGGCCCAGGGACCATGACAGCCAGGCTCAAGATGCCCCTGGGGACCAGGAAGTCATTGTCTTGCGCAGCACCTGTGACATGAATCCGGAGAAGGGGACAGGATGTGGCTGCCCGTATGTGACAGTAACGTCCAGCTATAGGAACTCTCTCCAGCTCGATGGCTTTGGAAAGGCCACAGGGGCAGGGGCTCAGGGCTCCTCCGAACAACACCAAGCCTCTCTGGCCCACAGCCCTCAAGGAGCTGGACGCCACCGATGTCACAGGAGCTTGGGGGCTGTCCTTCCCCAGTCGAGCCTCGGCTGAAACCACAGCCACAGCCAATGCCCGAAAGCAGAGAACCCAGCTGAGCCGTGCCCACCGCCTGCCCCACAAAAATGGACCTCACAAACCATTAGCCCATTAACCATCATCCCAGATGTGGGGCACGTAGGAAAGCCTAAACCCAGGGGCTGGGGGTGTGGCTCCGCGGCACAGCACTTGCCTAGCACACCTGAGGCCCCGGGTTCAATCCCCCGCACCACCCAGAAAACCAAAACCCCAAACAAACTTGAAACAAATATCATCTTTTTTGAGTTCTGACCTTTTGAGAAGCCCTTTCCCCAAATAACAGGTGAACAATTGGAGCATTTGAAAAAACAGACCTATGTATTGCACATGCATACAAAAATTACAGAGGGAGGATCTATAAGTTCTAGATCCTTTTATTTATTTGCTTTTGCTACTGGGCATTGAATCCAGGGGTGCTCTACCACGGAGCCACATCTCCAGCCCTTTCTGTTTTTCATTTGGGGATGGGGTCTTGCTGTGTTGCTGAGGCTGGCCTTGAACTTGTAATCCTCCTGCCTCAGCCTCCGAGTCACTGGGACTGCAGGTGTGCACCACCACGCCCGGCGATCGCCAGCCTAGTCTAAGGCACCTGTGTCAATTCCATTAAAATATTTGCAGAATTGAAAATGTGGGGGCTCGTGCCTGAGACCCACTACCCTGATAGGGACGCGGTACCGCAGCATATGGAACCCAAGAAACCCAAGAGCCAATGTGCGCGCCTCCACCTTTCCTTTCCAGAAAGACTCTCGGCCTGTTGGCCCCGTCCTGCAGTCCCCTCCCCTCCCCGGCCAGACAACAGCGGCCAAGAGGCTGGGGTGGGCGAGACCCGTATTCCATTCCAAGTTTTTTCGTGCCAGGTGAATTTTCACTTTATGTAAATATTACTTTTAGCCCTGCCCCCCTAAAAAGCTTCAAACGTGGGGAGCAAAATTAAAGAGTGTTCACCATCCATTCTAAAGGAAGGGGGCTGCCCAGAACTCGCTTCCCTGCAGGACCCAGACCCACGCGCCCTCTCCCCCCTCAGGTCCCAAGTCCTGGAGGCTTGGCCTCTGTTTGTGAGTTTGGGGAGACCCCCGGACGCAGGGTGAGCCACGGGGGGATTTCACAACAAGCCGGGCTCAGGGCTGCTGGAGAGGCTGGGGGGCAGAGCTGGGGGGTCAGAGCTGGGGGGCAGGGCTGGGGGGGGGAGAGGAGGGGGCAGGGGAGGATGCTCTTTCCTTTCTCCCTCTTTCTGGAGTAAGCAAGAAGCCACCACCAGGTTATGTCACCAAAGGAGTCCCACAGCCTGGAGAGGAGCAGGGCACTGAGAAGTGTTTTACCAAGACACCAAACAGATGCCAGGGCTTCTAAAGAACTGCTTGTGGTTTGTTTGTCTTTGAATGAAAAGGTCAGAAACATCCGGGGCAGGACAAAGACCAGGGGCTCTGGGGGTCATGTCCTTGCTCTGCCGTGTCCAGGGGGGACCCCAGGAGAGGTGCTTCACCCCCCCACCTTGGTTTCCCTCATCTCTGGGGGTAAGGCCGTACCTGCCCACCGACGGGCGTTCACAGCATAACATGTGCCACCTGCCGCTGGGGACACAGAGTACGTGGACCATTGTTTTCAAAGCTGCAAATAGACGGGTGGCCTAATCTGCTTGCTCACTGCAAACCCCTGACCCCAGACTCTGCAGCCCCGGGGCTCATCCCACAGATGCCATGAGTTTTCATGGCTCCAAATCTCTCCTGCAGTCCCCTCGACCTGGCTAAGCTTCTTTCCCTCTCTCTAGGACACTCCTGGGCGTCCCTCAGTGCCCAGGTCCCATTCACTCCCCGTACACAGCCTTGGCTGGATCCTCCGGGATGATGGACTAACTGCATCCTGCAAAGTCCACGGCGGAGTTCTAGCATCTCGGTCTTCATCCCACCTGGCCGGAGCCACAGTGCGGCAGACACAGCTGGACACCTGCCCGGAATCTGTGCCATTGGGTTTAGGCACCCAGTGATCCAGGAAGGTAAACTGTCCCCAGCTCCAGGGTTGACCCCAATCCATGGCCTGTGGTTGGTTAGAGGGGAGCACGTGACCAGCCCTAGCCAGCAACCCAAGTGTTTAGGTGCGGCTCTGTCCTTGGGAAGAGGATGGGGGATGGGGCGGCTCTATAGCGTCTGCCCCGCCAACAGCAGAAGCTGGACTTCATCTTTCTGTCTCTGCCCTGGCCAATCAGAGCACTCCGCCTGCACCTCCCTCCTCTCACGTACAGTGATTGGTTTAGAGCCTGACACAAGATGCAAGCCAGACCAGTGAACATCATCCCTAAGATTTTCCTGGGACTCCTGGAGGGGGGCAATCCAGAAGCACTTTTCCCACCATGGCTTCTGGCTATAGACCTTGGGACACTCCACAATGGAAGAGCCTGCCTAAAGACAAAGTCAACACAGAATAAAGAAGGGTCCTGGATCCACCTGTGCCTGAAGGTGGCCCTAGAAATAAGCCAATTGGTAACATTTCTTTGTCCTCCATAGGTCAAACTTCCCTCCCTGTCCAGCAGCCCCCCTAGCCCATTCCCTGGACTCTCAGTGAAACTTGCACAGGTCTAGACATGGGAGGACACTTTACTGACCAAACCCAACCTGTCCCTTCTGAGCATCAGCACATCCCCTGCTCTCTGAGCCTCTGCTGTGGGCCCAGCTGCCCCCTCCTGCTCCTCCCCCACATCCTGGCCCAGTGCCAAGTGCCCAGACCCAAGACACAGAATCAGTCCCCAGCTACCCCCTGACTTGGCCAGAGGGAGGAGCCAGTGACAGGAGCTGACCTGGGGTCCTAGGATGGCTGGTGCCTGCTCCCTGCCTGCTAAGGCCACCAGCCTGGGACCCCGGCATGTCGCACAACAGACCTGGCGAAGGCTGCTGTCTTATAATTATAGACGGTGTGTGATCCAGCCCAAGGTCCTGCACCAGCCACACAAGTGCTCTGCCACTGAACTTCATCCCCAGCCCTCGGTATGTTTTTCGTTTTGTTTTGGTTTTGCGGAGCTGGGGATTGAACCCACAACCTTGTGCATTCGAGGCAAGCACCCTAGCAACCGAGCTAGAGCCCAGCTCAATGCGTGGGTTTTAACAGGAACCGCTCTCCAGCGCTGTGCTGGGGGCCAGGATCACTCACGATGAGAAGCACATGAGGGCCCAGCAAGGACACTGATCTGGCTGTCTGGTCTTCTGGGGGCAGAGTCTAAGCCTGCAGCCTCCTCCTTTTGACAAAAGGGAAGCTGATGACCAAAGCCGCTCCAGGGAGACTTGTTCCTCTGCGTGACATGAGCCCAGGTCATGGAATGACCATCTCGCTCAGGGACTCAGGCTATTGAAGAGTGTAGCGATGACCACCTGCAATCTCCTGCATCCCTCTGCTACTGGGAGACACAGATGAGGCCCTTCTGTGACAGCTGAGGGGCAGAGAGCTGCAATAAGGCCCCCTTTCTGTCCCTTGCGGGTCAGGGACCAGGAAGAACAGGGCAGAGCCGGGTCCTTAGGTCCTGGGATTGGGGTCCAGTTCCAGGCCCCGTCTCCAGCTCCCAGCTCCAGAGCCCGGGTCTCTGACACCCCCTCTGGTTCCCAAGAGGCCGCTAGAACCCCACCGCGAGCTCACTCACCTCCGCAGGGTCGTTTTCATTCGAAATGTTGACCAGGTAGGTGAGCTCCTTGTACAGGGTGCTCCCTGGAGGGTACGGATTGCTCCACGTCAGCAGCTTCGTGTCGTGGTCGCTGGTGTGAACCGTGAGGTTCTCGGGCGCCCTGGGTTTCACTGCGGGAGAAGCGGTACCTGCATGAGGGGCGTGTCCGAGGATGCGAGGCCCCGCCCCCGCCCGGCCGCTGGCCAATGAGAGCTTTCGGGGGCTGCATCTCTGCTGCTGGACGGCAGTGCCACACCGAGAAAGCCATACAGAGAAGGGTCATCGAAATAGCAGCGACCACGCTGCTAAAACTCCACGTGGCGCTTTAGTGGTTATTAACTACCTTTCCACCGACGGGGCAAAACCTAGGAGCAAAGGGACCCAGATGGCTCTGCCACTTTGATCCTGCACAGCGTGGCCACATCTGTACTATTATTTATTGGGGTAGGTGGCTTCATCCTGAGTCGCCTGTTTGAAAACGGCCTCCTCTTGGGTGATCCCATCCATGAGGTCGTAGGTGTAGATATGCATAAAGACCAACAATCCAATCTGCACATGCTCATCATGATTCTGGCGACCAGGATGGGGAACCCGGGCCTCGTGCATGCGAGGTAAGTGCTCTACCACGGAGCCTCAGCCCCAGTTTCTTTTCTCTTTTTTTTTAAAAAATATATATTTATTAAAATACTTAAAATAATTATATTTATTTTGCATTTTTTTCTTTTCATATTTTTGTTGGTGCATTATCCTAGTAATGAGTTTGGTTGCCATATATTCCTACATGAACGCAATCTGACAATCTACCTCGGCCAACACCATTCCCTGGCACCTCCCCATTCCCCCTCTTCTCCCCGTGTCGCTCCTCCCCTCTGCTGATCTCCCTCCCATGGCCACCAGAGCCCCCATCTTTCTTTTTCATTTTCCACTCTTGAGAACACACACGATCCTTGATTTTTTTTAGTTTGGCTGATTTCGTTAAGATTCTCAAATTCCACCCATTTTCCCCACAAATTCCGTGGTTTCATTTTTATTTAGGGCTGAATAAAACCCCACTGTGGATATAGACCACGTTGTCTTTATCCCTTCACCCACTAAGGGACACCTGGGCTGTTCCAGCATTGGGCTTTTGGGAACGGTGCTGTTGTCAACACGAGTCGAGTGCCTCACTGAGGTGCGATGGCTTTAATTCTTTAGGGTAAACACCAAGGAGTGGTGTAGCCCCATCAGATGTTCACCCCCAGGTTCTAAGATTGACTTTAGAGTTCCTGCATGAGGCAATCCCAATAACCTGGGGGCCACCACCCATGAGCAGGACTTCAGGAAGCACAGATGGACAATGAAAGCCACTATTATACATAATTATAATGTTCCCATAAAAAATAAAGGGTACAATTTTAAAAACCCAAAGAACAAAAACAAAAGCCTTTAAATTGATTAATTAAAAAAAAAAAAAAAAAACAAGACTCATTGATGGAAAAGATCAAGTCTTTTGAGAGACCTGGCCTTGAGTACTCTCTCTACTGCTGAGAAGCTGTGCGATTTAAGGAGGGTCGCTCACCTTCTCTGAACTACAGTTTATTCACCTGCAAAAGGGGATAATAAATCTTTTTTGGAAACTGAGACTCAGAGAGGTAATGTGACTTGTCCCAGGTCACACAGCAATAAATTCCTGCTTTAAAATCCTCTTTAAACAACACAGGAACAAACTCCTGGGAGAATTGCTGCGGGGACTCTGGGGACGGGGTAAGATCGGCTTTCCACGAACACTCTACAGAGAGGGGAAGCGCTGTTCCCAGCTCCTTTTGTGATCTGCAGCGGGCGTGTGCTCAGTGGCTGGGCCTGGTGTCAAGACGCCTTCCTGGGCCCTTAAATGCAAGGGGTGGCATAGATGAGCCCCACGGGACTGGCTTGTCATGAGTACAGCCCCATTTCCAAGACGGGAGGACCGAGGTCCAGGAAGGGGCAGGAACCCCACCAGGGTTGGAGGGACACAGGAACCTCTTGGGTCACCTTCTGTCCTGGAGCCGGCCAGCGCAGGACACCCGCGCCTTCCCCTCCCGGCCCCTCACCGTGGTCGCTGGGCTTGAAGAGGCCGTGCCACACCTGCTGCCTCCCGGCCCACAGGACCAGCTGGTAGGTGTCGACTTTGACCAGGTCGTCCATGGGCATGATGCACACGCACATTGCGCCTGCGCTGTTCTCGGGGATGCACGTGCGGTTCCTGCAGACGCAGGTACTGAGTGAGGCTGGCTGGGACCCGCAGATGTCCCCAGGACATCAAGGAAACAGGTGCTCCTCCAGCTTCCCCCCACCCTGACTCGAGGACTGGGTCCGGGGGCTCTCGAGCAGCCAGGGTGCGGTGGGAGCAGGAGACCAGAGTGGCCTTCCGTGCTGCCTCCAGCCCTCCGCCCCCCACCACGGCCAGCCCTCTGGGCACCTCCTGGTCCCCAGCCCCAGCCCCAGCCCCGCCAGGGCTTACTCGGAGAATTCGAAATCCAGCCAGTAGGACAGATGGAGCTCCGCGCTGCAATTGAGGGGACCGTCCAGCTGCCACTCGCAGGTGGAGACGCTGATGTAATCTGAGAAGCAGGTGGGCTCACGCAGGACCCTCATGCTCCCTGTGGGGACACGGCATTGCCTGAGATGCTCGGAGCCCAACAGCCGGGGGGCCCGCACCCAGAAGGAGGGAACCAGGCCAATGCGGGCGAAGCAGAGGGTCAAGTCCCCAGAGCCGGGCCAGGACCAGGGCACTGGGGCTTCCAGGTAGCTGTGGGGCCGTGGAGGAGAAGGAACCCCATGCCTTTGTACCCGGTTGGTCGAATGAAAGGAAAAAAAAACTGGGCGCGGGGGTGCACGCCTGCGATCCCAGCAGCTCAGGAGGCGGCGAGTTCAAGGCCAGCCTCAGCAAACTTAGTGAGGCCCTGAGCAACTCGGCCAGACCCGGTCACTACGCAAAAAGGAAAAAGGGCTAGGGGTGCAGCTCAGTGGGTCAGCACCCAGGGTTCAATCCCCGACACCAAAACAAAACAAAAAGAAAAGAAAGAAAAAAGAAACGAGTGCGAGCCAGGGGCCACTATCCATCTGCCTCCTCCCTGTCCCCTTCAATTCCCATCCCCTCTGCCTGCTCTGTGCTCAGGAGGCTACCTGACCCCCATGGTCGTCTCTGCCCAGGTCCCTTGTCCTCTGGCTTCTAGTAGATTCGGCCACAGGAGAGGAGAAAGGGAAGGGTGGGCAGAGGCTGGAGGGCCGCATCAGGCAGGGGGCACGGGGTCCGCTAAGTTGTCCCAGATTCTGGGCCGCCCGGCTCCAGCCTTGAGCTTCAGGCTCAGCACTGTCCCCTCCCGGTCCACACCGATGTGCTCTTGTCGGGCGGACAGGGCTTGCGACGTTAGGGGGAGGGCCCCGTGAGAGGCTTGGGCGCCCAGGAACCATCTCCAGCTCATCTCAGGCCCAACTCCGGCCCCGCCCAACCCCAAGTCCCGCCCACCCAACACCAAGCCCCACCCCTCTATCCCAAACCCCGCCCGTTATCCCAAGCCACTCCCCTCCCAAGCCCCACCCACTCAAGCCCCGCCCATCTATCCCCAAGCCCCGCCCCTATGTCCCTAAGCCTCTCCCCTCCCGAAGCCCCGCCCTGTCTCAAGCCCCGCCCCTCCGGCCGCCTTCTGAAGCGCACGCCCTCCCCTGGGGCTTGGGTAGGAGCTTTCCGAGGCATCCTGGACCCCCCTCTCTCCTGTGCGCCCCTTCCAGCCTGTCCCCAAATCTACCTGCCAGGTGGACCCAGAAGCCCTGTGTCTCCTTCTGACCTGGGTCCTGGCCCCTCCTGTCCTTTCCCGCGGCACCCGGGACCCTCCCTGGCCTCACCCCTCCTGCCCCTCTGCTCAGACCCGCCCGCGCTGCCCCCCAGGCCCCTCTCCTCCTGCTCCTGTCCCTCCACAGTGGTCCCCCTCGGGTCCTCCACGTCCCGAGCCAGGGGGCTTTCCACTGGGGCCTCTGCTGAGTGCTCCCCCAGGCACCACCATCCGGCCCCCACCCCAACTGCCCCCTCATCCCCCACCTCGCCCGCCGCCCGGCACCCGACCCTGTTCCACGTTCTCCTTTTCCACCTCTGATGACCTTTAGCGACAACCTTGAGTTATTTCTTTGCCCTTCGAGGACAACCGTGAACTTCCACATGAATTACTATCAACGAAAATAACTGCACTCAGGACCATTTGTCACTGGCTGTCCCCTCCCCCTGCCACATAAGGGGATCTCTGTTCTGTCCGCTGATGTGCCCCGGGACCTTGGCACACCGTTAAGAGTCAATAAGTGGACGGTAGTGAGATGGTGACTTACCAACGACTGTCACCCACACCAGGATCAAGCAGCTCACAGGGGACAGGGGGTGGGAGCAAAGCCACCCCATGGGGAGATGCCAGGGCGCCTGTGGAGAGAAAGTGGCGTTAGTGCTGACTGGGGTTCTGGCTCGCTCGCCCCACACAGTTTTCCCAGCCCTGGGCACTTGTGCCTCTGTCCTGAGGTCCCCAAGTTCACTGCACTCTGTAGACACCAGATGCCACCCAGATTCACAGGGCAGAGGCTCAGCCACCGGTCCCCTGTTCCAGGGGAGTTTCTTCATGGGGCACCCTTGGAGAGCCGTCCCCACACATGCACGATGACTTCAAGTGTAAGCACCAGCTCTGTCACTTACTGGCTGTCACCCTTAGGCCACCTGTGTTTCAGGGCCTGGTCTCCCTCATCTGCCAAGTACTCTCCAGGAGAGCCCCGTCTCGCTCGGGTGTGGCGGGGGTCACATGCGTGGAAATGTGTGGAGCCCTTACGCGGTGACGGGGACACAGCACAGGGACACAGCGCAGGCTGGAGAAGTGTCCTCAGCCACCTGAGCGCATCCCTGCTGCTGAAGAGCAGCGCCCCGTCCAGGCAGTCTGTGAAGAGGGGTGTGGTGCCCACTAGAAAGGCCAAGACCAGGCGCAGGCCCTGTGGGGGCAGGCGACGGCTTCGTCTCCCCTCTCTGTCCCCTGTGGCTGTCCCCTGTGGCTGTGCCCGTGGCAGAGGAGCAGGAAGCTGCCGGGCCTCCTCCTAAGGCCCTCACCTCTCTTATGAGACACTCGGTCACTTCCCTCGGGCCTCCTCGGTGTATGTCCCTAAGGATGCAGTTCCAACACACGGACTTGGGGACACATTTAGACCATGGCCCCCTGTTCTTGTCCTTCAGAAAACGGCCCCAAGGCGGAACCCCAGGAGCAAGACGTCAACTCTAACTCCTTGTAAATGTGACGTGCTGGCTTAGCGCCGCCCCCCGCCAGCCATGTCCCCCCAGGCCCAGTGTCCCCTCCCCACTTGGGTCTCTGTGTTGGGGTCTCTAGGTTGGCAGCTCGGGTTGGGGGACCTGCGTCTTGAGGTCTTTGGGACCCTCGGGCTTCTTTTCCTGCCGCCCAGGATGGCCCCGGACGCCCCCCAAGGTGCGCAGCATCGGGCTCGGCCACGGGGACGACTTCCTGCCCCCCCCAGATCCCTAACCCCTGCGGGAAGCGCCCCGCGACTCCGCCCCTCAGGAGAGGCCACCTAGTGGGCCCCCAGCCCTCCCACCTGGCCATGGGCCCTCCCAGCTCCAGGAATGAACTGCGCCCACCACACTCAGGGCGCCTCCCCCCACACCACCTGCCTCCCGCTGTCCCCTCCCGGCTCTTCCTGTCCTCTCAGAGCCCCCAGCCCTCACATCTGAAGGGCACAGTGACACACGCACCTCCCTAAGGAGTGATTGGCACCTGGGATGGAACCCAGGGCTGCCCCACCACTGAGCCATCCCCAGACCTTTTAAGATATCTCATTCAGAGTCGGGGTCTCGCTGAGCTGCTTAGGGCCTCGCTAACTGGCTGAGGCTGGCCTTGACCTTGCGATCCTCCTGCCTCAGCCTCCGGAGCTGCTGGACTGCAGACGCCTGGCTGAACCGTCCTTATAACTCTCCATTCATTGCAGTTGATGGTCACTCAGGCCCCCGGGCACCTCCTAAGTACAGCCCATGGCGTTTGACGACGGGCCACATCCTGAGGACTTCACCGTGTGAACCACACAAACCTAGGTGGCTAGGTTCCTCCTGGTGGCCTCTTGATGCCACCAAGAGATGACGTGAACTGAGATGTCTGAGGCCCTGCTGGCGGCACGTGACAATCTGTTATGCGATAATTTCTTTAAAAATCCGTCGCAGGCGAGCCCTCTGCCACAGTGACAGACAGGAACAGAGGCGCTCCACTGCCACTCCTCAAACACCGCTCGGCCTCTGGGGGACCGGAGGTGTTGACACCCGTGTCACCGCAAGCAGGGGAGGAGCACCGTCCTGGGCCAGCTGCGATGGTGACAACGGTGTTCTGCACAGAGGGGACTCCGAGCTCCTTGGGGAAAGTGCCAGGGGACTCTGGGGACCGTCCTCGAGGGACGATGGGACCTGCCACCAAGACCAGGAATCAGGCTGGACGGGCCAAGGTGGGCCAGTGGAGGACAGCGAGGAACTGCAGCCCTGGGCCAGGGACAGCCAGAGAGAGGAGGCGAAGGTCCGCTGGGCCCGGGCCCCTGCGGCCCCCTGCAGACCCCGAGAGCCACGGTGGATGGCGGAGGCGCCGGACAGCAGCACTGACCTCACCGAAGCCCACAGGCACTGCTCAGCCCGCGGTCAGAGTGGCCACACTAACGTGGCCACCTGTGCTGTCCCTGCTGAAGGCGCGACGACGGCAAGCACAGACACCAGACAAACTGGGACAGGGGACAGCAGGGGAAGGAGCGAGCGCACGGCCTCGGGGACAAGGAACCCCGGGGAACCCCCACCCCCACCCCAGTCTGCAGCCATCTGTCATCCCCAGAGCCAGGGCAGCTGGGCGCAGGGGCCTGACACACGCTGTGCCTGAAACTTATCATTTTTACCTCTTGGTGCCAGGGAGGCTTCACCACTGAGCCACGTCCCCAGCCCTTAGGTATGTATTTATTTATTTATTTGAACAGGGTCTTGCTAAACTGCTGAGGCTGGCCTTGAACCTGTGATCCTCCTGCCTCAGCCTCCCGAGCCGCTGGGACTACAGACATGTAGGTACCACTGTGCCTGGCTCTGTAACTGTTTCTAGAACAAATTCACGTTGGATGGGATGTGGGGTCAGCCAGGGGTGGGAGGAGGTGTGACATCTTCCCCAAACCCCGATTTGCCCTCCTTGCTGAAGGTCACACTGAGGATCAAGGAAAGGGGTGTGAGCAGGGTGTGTGCCGCGGGGTCCCCGATGCCTGTGTCCTCCACGCGGCCCCAGTGACTTTCATGCTCACAAGTTCACCCATGCTCACAGTATCCTGCGGCAGAAGACACAGAGGCGTCCCGTCAGCCCTCATTCTGGATGACAAGAAACAGAGAAGCTGGGATGCAGTTCAAGGTCACACAGCAGGACCAGCACGGTCAAGTGCCCCCCTCAAGGCGGAGGGAAACGTCACCCCGTGGCAGTCAGGGTGGCTACCTTTCATCTACTGCCAAGGACACACCCCGACACTCAAGCGCACGTGAGCGCGCACACGGGCTCGCCTGGGGGGGGACACGTGGGGTGGCTGTGTTTCGAGGAGCCATGGCCTGATGAGGTCTCGCTGTGCCTTGCAGGGAACAGAGGACAGAGGGGCAGAGGATCAAAGGAATTAGGATAAATGACAGCCCCGGGATCAGGGTCAGGCCTGTGGCCAGACAAGTTCAAGTTCAGGGTCTGCACCAGGGATTCCTGGTGGGCGGGGTCTCCCTCCTGGGCCATGGCCCTCCTGGGCAGGGAGGCCCGGGAGGAGCCGCCTCTTCTGGTACCTTCTCAGGACGCTGGCGCCGGGGTCAGGGCGGAGCGGGGCTGGCCCACGGCTTCCTCAGACTCAGCCAAGTCTTTGTGCAAACAACCCCGGCTGGTCCAGCGCCTGTGCAGACGCTTGGCTCAGGGCTTCGGAAGCCCTGCGTGGGGCTGGTCCAAGAACCTGCCAGAGGGCGGCTGTCCCCACTTTCTGGATAAAGAAACTGAGGTCAGAGAGGTCAAGTGCCTTGCCGGTTGGCTCCCACAGCTGGCCGGAGGGCTAGTTCCAGGACCCCAGTCCGTCCGCTTCTGAGACCGAGGTGCGTTGCAGTAGATGAGAGCCTGCAGCTTCTCCCAGAATTGCAGGCTGGACCCCAGAAGATGACGTGAAATGAGTTAGAGGAACCCTACGGCATGTCAGACCGGAAAGCGGCAGAAAAGCCGTGGGGGGGTTCCATTTTAATGGTGCTGCAGCAGTTTAAGAAAAAAAAAAAAAGTCACCTGAGGTCATATGAATAGAGGTCTAAGATCCAGCACAAAGGAGGTAAGAGTGTCCAACTGTGTGTCCCTTGCAAATGAGGACTGCTGTGATCACAACCAGCACCGAGAGGATGTGACACCCCAGAGAGTCTTTACCTGTGTCCTTCAGCCTCGTCGTTCACCTAACACACAGTATTTACCACACGCCAGTTTTCTTCTAGTCGTTTTACGCGTATTAACTCGTTTCCATTCGAAACAGCCTTATAAAGCGGGTACTATCACTTTCTCCTTTTCCTGATGAGGGACTCAAGGCAGAAAGGTGGGTGACCTGCCTGAGGTAGCCCAAGTGTGACCGGGTTACGATTTGAACCCAGCACTCAGGCCCCTCAACCACTCTCTCTGCCTGGAACCCCACGCCCTGAATGTTCCGGGGTCACTGATCCATCTGCATATCTGATGCCATATGAGCCCTCTCCCTAGCAAGCGCACGCAGTTAATATTGCTCTCTGTTTAGGGGTTCAGGGATCCCCCTAAGCCCAAGTGTGGACTCCGAGTCAAGGTCCCCTCCTCTGGGCAGTGGCAGCCATGAGGGTCTTCTGGCAGGAGAGTGACATGATTTTTTCAAAACCCGTCCTGGGGCTGAGCGAGGTCTCTGGGGAAGGGCAGTTAGCAGTCTCTGCAGACCTGTGCCACCCTGTCTCTCCACGCTGTGGCCAGAGTCATTTTTAAGCCATGCACCATATGTAAGAGCCTTCGTATATAAAGAGATCTTACAAATCAACAAGACAAACACTCCTTTAAGAAAAATAGGCAAAGGACATAAATATTTCATGAAAAAATTGATGCTAGAAGATGTGAAATAGCCACCTGCTCGTCTGTGAAGCTCAGAGCGTAAAAGGTAGCTAGTTGGACATCACGCATTTGTCTGTGCATATATTTTTGGCCTCTCCCAGCCCATGCCACCCTCTAAGTTTCCTTTTTATCCTCTCTCCCTGCCCCCCAAGCCTCCAGGGGCCCTTGGAGCCCTGACACATCCCAGCTCCTTCCTCCCCGGAAGACGGGGCCCCCAAACCTCTTCCACCTCTCAAGTCAGCCTTCCCTGGCCCCAGCCCCATCTGCCCAGGGCTTTCTCCTGAAGTCTGTCACCCCACTTTGTTTATTTCTGTCACTGCTTATCACCATCTCTGATCACATTAGTGAGGTTAAGCGTGTGAGTGTCGATCTGATTTCAGGATGTGGATGGAGAAGATAGACAGATCTGGTGGCAGAGAACGTTTTCAACTTCCCTACATCAAAAGAAGGGAAAAGGGGCTGGGGGGTGGAGCTCAGGGGTGGAGCATTCGCCCAGCCTGGGGAAGGCCCTGGGTTCCGTCTACTGTATCAGGACAGCGCGGCAAGGAAAAGGTAGCCGTGCACCGTGCATAAGAGCCTTCATATATAAAGAGACCTTACAAATCAACAAGACAAACACCCTCTAAGAAAAACAGGCCAAGGTCATAAATGGTTCATGAAAGAAGTTGATGCTAGAAGAGGTGAAATAGCCACCCTCAAGATGCTGCTCGATGGAGATATTGAGAGCGTAAGAGATAGCGAGTCAGACATTACGCATTGGTCTATGCATATGTTTTTGGTCTCTCTCTATGAGAATGTGAGAGGGCAGAAATGTCTCCCCCGGTCATTGCTTTGTCCCCAGTATCGACAGCAGTGCGCAACACCTACAGGCCACGTGCTCAGTCAGCACCGATTAGTGAGTGAGTGAGTGGTAAAACCTCAGCGACGACACTCCATCATCTGTTTTAAACCAAGACCACCTACCAGGCTCTTGCCCGTGATAACTGCAGTGTATGGTGCTGCTTCTGGGTTCCAAGTGCGCACAGTGCATTCGTCACTCGGTTCTTACAGTCCTGTGAGGCAGGTGCCGTTAACACCCATTTACAGATGAGCCGATGGAGGCCCAGAGAGGTCAGAACACCTTCTCGTGGTCACAGAGCCAGGATGAACCCGGGCAGCTGCCCGGCCCCTGGAAGATGCTCTGATCAGATAGAAAAAGTGAGGCCCAGAGAGGGCAAGGGGCAAGGTCAAGGTCACGGAATTAGGAAGCAGCAAGGTCAGTGGACACCCCGCCACTCACTTTACAAAAGCATCACCGGGAGGTGAACCGCGAGCCTTGGGGGGTCAGAGCGTCCGGGCCTCTGGTCTTCGCCCCCCTTGGCTGGAAAGCCTGTCCCCAAGACGGGCGGGTCCTCGGGCAGGAAGCAGCCAGCGTGACGGGTAGCACTTTGCAGAGGAAGCGGGGCGCGGACTGCGGGTGGCCTCAGGAATGCTGACCCCTGGGCCTCCCCTCTGGGGCTAGCCTGGCCTGGAGTCCCTCGGCCTGCAGGACAGCTGGGCCGGGCTGGCCAGAGGCCAAGGACACACTGATCCCGGGGCAGCGCCTGACCAGTTCCCAGAAACGGCCACCACGTTGGCAGCCCCCCTCCCCGGGTGCTGAGCGTGGCCAGGGCCCCCCACGCCCTCAGCTCCGCCCGCCTGGCCCGGCTGGTGGGAGGGAGGGACGGCCACAGCCCCGTCCTGCTGCCCCCAAGCCCAGCGGACAGAGGTCAGCCCCTCCCTGGGCACCTGCGGTCCCCTCGCAGGCCCTCACCACCCCCCCCACCCTCTGCTCTTGTTGCAGGAGTTTTCTGAACACCTACTGTGTGCAGGTGACACCAATGCCACCACCACTCAGTGGTCCGTCCCTTTCTTGTCACAGGTACTCGGGCAGACGCAGGCCCCTGGTGCACTTTGAGCGGGGACATAGAACAAGGTTTTTAAGGTCCCCGGGCTGGGTGCACAAAAGCCCAGGGGTGGAGGGTGGCCGGGGACAGGGGAGCTGCTGCACTGGTCCCAGCCGGAGCCACGGGGCTCCCAGGGGCTGAGGGCAGAGGGACGAGGGTGGCCCCCGGGGACGGCTGGCAGCTTGCTGTGGGGGGGGGATAGGAGACAGGACGAGGATCCGGTGACTCTGGGGGGTAGGGACTGCGGGGACCCAGCCTCTTGGGGGCTGAGGTGGCCCTGGGTGGGGGACCGCCTGGTCCTAGAGGGTCAGGTTTCTCCGAGGGGGTCACAGAGCTCTTAGGACCTCCCCTCCCCCATGGTGCGATCATCAAACCCAGTGACAGATTCTGCAGGGTCCCTGGGGAGGGAAGCAGGAGGGACTGGGGGCTGGTGGCCTCGCTGCAGAGGTGGGGGGCGGCCGAGGGCGGGCGCAGGACGTCCTGGAGGTCTGGAGGCGGGTTCTGGGGTCATCAGCGAAGGCCAAGTGCACAGGGACAGGGACAGGGGAGGGCTGGAGACCATGGGCCTCCTTCACAGGACAGGGCCCGGGCCAGATGTCCCCGGAGGGGCGCAGATTGTCACCACATGCCCAGGGCCACCCTGAAGCACCGGGACTCTTCCTGTTGGCTAGACTGGGGGCCGGGCCCCTGGGGAAGCCCCAGGTGACCCCTCCGGGTCCTAGCCATCAAGCCCGGCCCTGAGCGCGCACTGAGGAGCGGTCCCCGCCGGCCACCCAGGGCCAGCTCCTGCCCGCCTGCTCCCTGTGCCCGGCTCACCGCGGCCTGCTGGGCACCGCGTCCCTTACGCTCAAATCGCCACAACCTCAGGGACCCCACTGCCCTGGGCTCCGGCGCGCAGTGGGGCGCCTCCCCGGCGCTGTCCCCCAAAGTGGCTCCCCCCACCCCCCCCCAGGCACTGTCCCCAGGGCTGGAATTTTCCGCCTCGCAGCTGCATAAACACTGCCCGATTCTGGCCGGGAGTCCCCTGCAGCAGGCACAGAGCTGGGCTCCCCTCCAGGCAGCCGGACGGCATCTCCCGGGCGTCCTGCACAGCCCAGGGGCAGGGACCAGGAGGCTGGCGCCAGGAGCTGATTGCAGAGTGGCCAAGTGACATCCGGCTCCTGGTGGACAAGCCCCCCGTGTGTCCCCGGTCCCACTGGCCATTAGTGGCGATGCCCTGAGCCCCTCTGAGCACGGGTTCCCCCTCCCCCGCCCCAAAGAGCAACAGCAGCTCAGGCTGCTTAGGAGCCCTGGACCCTCACCTAACCACCCGACCCGACCAGAGGAGCACAGCAGGTGGGTTAATAGCATCCTCATTGTAAAGATGGGAAATGGAGGCCCAGAGAGGTCCAGGAACCTGCCTAAGGATGCACAGCCTGTAAATAGTGGGGCTGGGATTCGAACCCAGACTTTCTAATTCTGGAGTCCTTGGTACTGTGCCCAGCACCCAGGAAGCATTCACAGACTCGATCCTCTACTACCCGCCTCTGTTTGCCCCTCTCAGTAAGCCCAGTGTGGAAGATGGGGCCCCACATTCCCCGGGCACAGAAGAAGAGACTGAGGTTCAGTGGGGTCAGAAATTTCCTGCGATGATGAAGCAGGAAACTGTCAGTTAGGACCGGAGCTCTGTCACTGCTGGCCCAGCCCTCGCCCGGAGAGCGTCTGTCTCAACATGAGCAGGACTTTGCCCCTGGCCAGCCCAGAGCCAGGGACAGGTGGCCACAGATTAGAGTTCCCTGTTTGCATCCTGTCTGGGGAGGGGGAGGTGCTGTCTCTGGGTTCTTCCTGTTATCTCACCCACAGTGCTCCTAGCCTGGGAGGGGACACCCAGACACGGAAGGCCTCCACGTGGGCAGGGACCCCAGAGCATCTACGACCCAGAAGCATGCCCCGGGGACTAGGTGCAAGCTCCACTCTGATTGGCTGAGAGATCCTACAAGCTGGGGTCCACTCAGAGCCTCAGTCTCCTCATCTGGGTGATGGGAACAGGACCATTTGCTTCACTGGGTGATCGCAAGGAGGCAAAGAGACCATGGCGTGGTGGGGGAGGCCTAGGACAGCGTTGGTGGAGTGGGTGGCAGAGGCTCTACCCTGAGGTCGACGTTCGCCATCACAGCCCAGGCTGTGTCTCAGGGACACAAGTGTCTTCCTGGGAAGCAGGCCAGGCTCAAAAGAGCACGTGGCGCCATTTATATGCAGCTTAAAAGGAGAGGACCTTTCCTGGGGTTAGAACTCAGGGGGGTGTCCTGGGGGAGGGGGTGCAGCCAGAGGTGGCAGCAGGGGACCTTTGCAGGGGCCGTTAAGCTACTAATTCGTACAAATGCCTAGACCTTTACCCCCTCTGTGCTCTGCACACACAGGTTGCAAGAGAAAGGCAAAGAGCCAGGCAGAGGCTGGCGTCATGGCACACGCTGTAATCCCAGCAGCTTGGGAGGCTAAGGTAGGGGGATTGCAGGTTCGAGGCCAGCCTCAGCAACTTGGTGAGGCCCGGTCTCAAATTTAAAAAAAAAAAAAAAATTAAAGGATGTAGCTCAGTGGTAAGGCTCCCCTGGGTTAGATCCCCAGTACCCAAAATATGTAAATAAATAAATAAAAATATTTTTGAAAAGCCTGGCAGAGACATTGCTTGCAATCTCAGCCACTCAGGAGGCTGAGGTGGGAGGCTGAGGTGGGAGGCTGAGGTGGGAGGCTGAGGCGGGAGGATGGCGTGAGCCCAGGAGTTCTGGGACAGCCTGGGCCACACAGTCTCTTAAGAAAAAGAAAAAAATCAAAAAAACTAAACTTAAAGAAAAACAGCTCCACAGGAAGGAAGCCGCGGGGCCTGCCGTCCAGGGTGTGGGGTAGTCAGCAAGGACCTGGGGACCTTGAGTCCTTTAACCCTCTGCATGACTCTGGGGTCCCCAGGCCTCCCTGACGGGCCTCCTTCCCTCCTCTCACCTGTCCCCAGCAGCAGGGGTGGCCGCCCGGGGCAGCTCCATGCAGGTCGCCCCCCCTGGAGGGAACTGACGCCCCAGGAGGACCCGGATGGAGACCTAGCAGTGGACAGTGGGCGGGCTGCAGACCTGCGCCTGACCCTGAAGCCCGGTGCCCACTCTCCTGCTGGGCACAGGTCCCGGGGCTGCCAGGTCTCTTGGTTTTTGAAAAGCAGCTGGACTCCGCCTGCTTACGTGTGTTGTCCTTTTATTTTATTTTTGGGGTCCTGGGGATTGAACTCAGGGACATTCGACCCCTGAGTCCCCCCCAGTCCTGTTTTGCATTTTATTTAGAGACAGGGTCTCCCTGAGTTGCTTAGTGCCTCGCTTTGGCGGAGGCTGACTTTGAACTCTCGATCCTCCTGCCTCAGCCTCCCTAGCTGGGATGACAGGGGTGCCCCGTGGTGCCCATTTACATGAGTCATCTTGATGGCCCTGAAGTCCCACCGTGTGGCCCCTGTGTGGCTACAGTCACCAGCTGGTGCCCTCTGGGGTGGGGGTTGACTGTCCCGAGATGCTAGAGGCCCTCGCACGGGGGAAAGGGCAGGGACGGACCCCACTGCAGCCCAAGCCCTGGCACCTGCGAACATTGGAGGCCGCCCTCCCCTCCCCCTGCTCTGCTCACTGGTTGCCATGGTGATGAGGGTCCCCATGCCCTGCCCGGTGTCCCTGAGCTGCGCCCCGTGTCCGGGGGGATTCCTAAACCTCTGGAAGCCCCACGGCCCCCTCCCCACTGGGGAGCCCCTTCCTGCCCCGCCTGGCGGTCCCCAGACCTGCCCCAGGCTGCCCCCTCCCCACTCAGGTGGCTTCTCCCTGAGGACGTCCCCCAGGGCCTCGGTCACCTTCCGCCTGCCCGGGGCTCTGCCGCCCACCCTCTCCCTTTCCAGGGCAGAGGCACCCACCTACGGTGGCCAAGCCAAGGTCACCCACGGCCTTGTGACTCGCTCACCCATGACTTACTGCACCTGTGACCGGCCTGCACGGGGCTGTTCCCAATGCCTTTTGTATTCCTTCTCATGTTTATATGTGTTTTTATTTTATTTGGCTGCGCTGGGATCAAACCCGGATTGAACTCGTGACCGTTTTAGCTGATAAGCCCAATAGGAGCCCGAGTGAGATGTGGTGGCCACCAGGTAGGAATGTGGGTTGCATCAACAAAGGTCTGTACTCCAAGTCCAAGGAGGCCAGTGCTCTATCACTGAGCCCCACCCCCAGCCCCGCCTACCTTATTGATTTTCAGGAAAACCTGGAGAGAAAGGCAGGTCGGGTTACACCCCCCTTCAAGGACGAAGAAAGGAGATCCCAACAGGAAGATGATCTGCTGGAGATTATGGTCACGCACAGAGACTAGAATGAGAGCCTTGTTTCTATAAAACTAATCTGATGCCCCGGGCTGTGGACATGGGAGGCTGAGGCAGGAAGGTCACTAGTTCATGGCCAGCCTCGGTGACTTAGTGAGGCCCTGAGCGGCTCAGCGAGGCCCTGTCTCAAAATGAAAAAATTAAAAAGGGTTGGAGAGGGGGCTTAGGGGGTCAGCACCCCTGGGTTCAACGCCCAGGACCAAAAAGAAAGCCAGTCTGGGCAGACTGGGGGCAAAGCAAATTCCTACCACTTTAGGGCTGAACCAAAGGAAGTAAAGAACTGAGGAATTAAACAAGAAAAATGCAAATCAGGATAACACAAAGGGGCTGGGCAGGGGCTCAGCGGCAGAGCTCGCCTGGCATGCGCGAGGCCCCGGGTTTGATCCTCAGCACCACATGAAAATGAGCAATAAAATAAAGGCATAAAAAGTGTCACATCTGTTAGGAAATTAAAAAAGAAAAATAACACGGAGAAGAGTGATATTGATATTAAATAAGATGGGATTCAGCCAGGCGCGGTGGCGCACACCTGTGATCCTAGCAGCTCAGGAGGCTGAGGCAGGAGGATCGTGAGTTCAAAGCCAGCCTCGCCAAAGTGAGGCCCTAAGCAACTCCGTGAGACCCTGACTCTAAATAAAATGCAAAATAGGGCTGGGATGGGGCTCAGGGGTCAAGGGCCCCTGAGTTCAATCCCCAGAAACCTAACCCACACCCCCCCCCCAAAAAAAAGAAAAAAGATGGAATTCAAGATATTGAGGCAGAAAGGGGAGAACGTGGAGGTTTGTAGTGATAAGAGGAGCAATTCTCCAAGGAGGTGTGAGAGTCACGCAGCTTGCTCTACCCCAGGGCTATGTGCCCGCAGCACCGCTCCAAAATGAAAGCAGAAGCCGGAGGAGCCGGGTTCAGATCCTCCAGTGCAGAAAGACACAGAGGAACCCAGAAGACAGAACAACGCGATCAGCGCCCCTGAGCTCATGGACGCGGTTCTAGAACTTTACACACCACAGAAAAATGCATCCTTTAAAAGTACAGGAGGAACATGCAGGAAAAAAATGACCTGAAAACCCTACAAAGACCTCAGCAAATTCTCCGTCGCGGGGAGGGAAGTCACGTATCTTGATCTCAATGATCATCGTGACCCAATTTCAAAGTCAACAAAATGACTTAGAAAACAACCCCAAATATTTTAAAAGCCCATGACACTTTCAATAACTCTTCAAAAGGAAATCGAAAGGGACATTATAAACTATTTGGATGGTGGAGGTCGGTGGGACCAGAGTTATCGAAGGAAGCCAAAGCAGCATTTCAAGTCAAAATCATAGACATTCAGCCCCAAATGCAGTTAACTGGAAAACAAGAAACCCTGAGAGCAATGGTTAGCCTCCAACAAGGAATCTCAGCAAAGAAGGATCTCTGACGGGCAGACACTCATGTAGAAGAAAAAGATGAAGGATTTAGCTGACGAGCCCAAGTGGGACATAGCTGCTACAAAGCATGACTGCAGGTCGCTTCAACAAAGATATATACTCTAGCTCCAAGGAGGTCATAGTCTTCTCTTGTTTGACTGGGAAGGCTTTGGAAGAGGCTACGGACGGCTGAATTGAATTATGTCCCAAGCCAGACTGTGATCATCTCTTCAGGAGGATTGCAAGTTCAAAGCCAGCCTCAGCAACATCGGGGCCCTAAGCAACTCGGTGAGACCCTGCTAATTAAAGGAAGACTTATAGGAAGCGTAGTTCTGCACGAGCCACGGGTGTGTGTTCTGAGAGAGAGAGAAATCCAGGGCTGGGGGGAAAGAGGGAGTCACTACCCCTAAGGGGCAAGAACTAGACAGAGCCAGAGACTGGAAGCTCCCAAAAGCTCATTTGGCTCAATCTCAGGAAAGATGCTCCCCAGCTGCAGTTGCTCAGCTGTGGAGTCCACGGCCTCTGGAGGCCGGCCTCTGCGGGATGGAGGGGAGGCCCAGCCAGGATGGGCACCCCTCCCCCGCCGGTTTCACTTCCTCTTTCCAGGAGACGGAGCCCTTCCCTGGCTACTCCAGGAAAACCTCAGGGCTCCCCAAGTTCTCTAAAACAGATGAGGCACCCCCTTATTTCCAACCACGAAACTGGTCAGGGCTGCTCCCCGGGCTGGCGGGAGGGGGCCGGGGTGGGAGGCGGGGGCTTCTGGATCAGCGGCCCCCGCTCTGAACCAGACTCTGCCTGTGACTGTGGCAGCCAGTGAGTGTCCACCCGGGCCCCGGGTTCCCCCTAGGGAACCGGGGGCCATGCCCTGCTCACCCCCAGGACTCCTCCCTGCCTGGTCCCTGACCTGGAGCCCAACTTCCGCTCTCCTTGGCGCCCTCTGCCCTCTGCTTTCGAGCGTGGGGTGTTGCTCAGCTCAATTACCACCTGTAAGACTACTGCGGGGCCCAGTGCCACGGATTGGCAGGTCCAGCCAGCAACTGCGACAGCCACTAACCTATCCTTCTCCTGTGCACTCACTTCCACCCCACCCCACCCACTTCTTGGTCTGGAACAAACCCACCAAGCCTGTTTCACCTCAGGACCTTTGCACATGCCGTTCCCGCTGCTGCCTGGTTCCCCCCTCTGTCCACAGAGCCACGTGTCTTGGGACTTCAAGTCTCAGCTCCCTCCTGGGTGTCACCTTCCCCACTAGACTGTCAATCCCACGAGGGCCCTTGCTACTGGGTAACTCTCGAAGGTGTCCCCAGTCCCTGGTCTGTCTGTGGCGTGAGCATGAGCCCCCAGCCTGCTGCGGCTGCCACCCAGGACACGTAAGAGCTGGTTATCGTCACTCTGTCCACGGGCTGTGCCGGCTGCAGGCTGCAGACTCCTTAGACGGAGCCCCAGGCCCGCCCCCCCCAAGCCCTTGCCAGGCTTCCCGGCCTCTGCCAGCACCCACTTCCTCCCTGTCCAGATGTGGGCCCAGCTGGAGATGGCCTGGGCGGGAGGTCATGGCGCTGGATCTCTGAAGCAGCCCGGAGAAGGTCAGGAGGCCCGCGGGGGCCCAGGGGGAGGATGAGTCAGTCTGAGCCGAACCTGAAACCTCAGGGCTTCCTCCACTCTTCCTGGAAAGGCGAGAACTGGCACCTCAGACGCAGCTGTGCCCGCAGCCCGGGTGGCCCACGCCAGCCGGAAGTGGGGTCCCTGGCACTCCTGGGTCCCTCCCCGGGGTCCCCTCTTCCCCAGGCCTCATCCCTTGTCTCTCAAATGCCACCTCCTCCCAGAGGTTCTCCCCGATGCCACCTGTGCCCGGCTTGACATCGGCCCCTGGCACAGGATGATGGGGGTCCCCGACCCTCATGGGGAATCCAGGATCAGAATCAGGTTGCAGAAGACCCTCGGGGTAAAATACCAGGAGCTGTGCCGGCCCAGGGCTCTGCAGCAGCACCCTGCACCTTCCCATGAGCACCAAGACATGGGTGTCGCGCCAGGGGCGAGGCCGAGGCCCTCAGAGCCGCACGGTTGGTTCAGGACACGATTTGCTTCCAAATACGTGACGACAAACTCGATTTTCCGAGCTCCTGGGCTTCAGAAGGACAGATTAAGGTCGTGGATCCGTATACATTTACTTTTTTTGCTTAATGCCCGTCTGAACTGCAGGGCACCAAGGGCCTGGTCTAACGCTCTGTCACCAGCACCTGGCACATCCAGGTGCTCAGTAAACCCTCGAAGAAGAAATGAACGAGGCAACCGGGTGCTGGACCCGGAGCTGTGACTCCATCCCAAAAGGGGAGAGAGAGAGAGCAATCGCCGAGCCCCTTCCACAGGCCAGGTGTCTGTAAACACTAGGTAGTTTTTATGGCCGGACGCGGTGACGCTCACCTGTCATCCCAGCAGCTCAGGAGGCTGAGGCAGGAGGATAGCAAGTTCAAAGCCAGCCTCAGCAAAAGTGAGGTGCTAAGCCACTCAGTGAGACCCTGACTCTAAATAAAATACAAAATAGGGCTGGGGATGTGGCTCGGTGGTCGAGTGTCCCTGAGTTCAATCCTCAGTACCAACCAACCAACCAACAAAAAAACCTATGTCATGAACACTCTCATTCCAAATACCCATGACAAACAAAGGGAGGCTCAGAGAGGTCGAGCAACTTCCTCAGGACGGCACAGCTAGGAAGCAGCAAGCTAGGGCCCCTATCTTTGAACCTGTGCCCTTCTTTCTGCCTCAGAGACCCAGAACTATCTGCTGGGAAACCCAGCCAGTCCTGAGGGATGCAGCTGGCCCGTCGCCTCTGCAGGACCTCACCCCTCCTCTGGGTGCCCTGCTCCTTCTCGAGGCAGGTCAAGTCTGCGCAGCGTCCCAGCAAGCCCCAGCCTCCGCCCTTCCCTGCCCAGCAGAGTCTGGCCAAGCGTGCCTGGGCAGGTCTCCACCGTGCCACCGAGTCCCTGGTGGCACCAGCAAACTGGCGACCAAATGGGAAAGATCGGGGGCTGGGAGGGAAGGTCGGGGTGAATCCTGCGTCATTCTCAGATGTGGGAACCTGGGCGAGGCCCATACGTCTCTGGACCTCAGTGTCCTCATCTGCCAAATGGGTCAACTCAGCCGCCACCCCCCTTGGGGGTTCCTAGGAGGTGCAGACGCCGCCGATGCGTCTATTTAACAAGCACACAGTGCTGGCTGGGCACCAGGCTCCGTTCTGTATGTTGGCCACAGTGGGACTCACGGGATCCTCATTGACGGGGCATAAGCCGCGTCTGTCTCCGGGTCCCCAGTGTTCCCAGAAGCGAGCTACATGGTAAGTAGCAAAGCCAGTCTTAGAACCTGGGGACCAGGCTCCTAACCTCTGAGCTCTACTTTCGGGCAGGTAGGGGCAGACAGAAACACTCACTGTGGACCTACTGTGTGATGGGAATTGCATTGCATATGTTTGAATATCTTTTTTTTTTTTTTTTTTTTTTTTTGCAGAACTGGAGATGGAGCCGGGGCCTCCCACATACCAAGCAGGTGCTCCACCGCTGAGCCGTCCCCAGCCCCGTGTTAAGAATCGGGTTGTCCTGCACCTCCATGAAAACCCTATTCCTACTCATGTGAGGAAGCTCTGCCCCAGATGCAGTAGGGGCTGGCGGCCAGCTAGTCCCAAAGCCATCAGGTCCCCATTCCCCCAGGGGTGGTGAGGGCTGGGCAGGGGGGGGACTTGGGAAGCGGCTCTCTTCTCCCTCCCTGGACACTTAATGTCCTCTCCCCTGCAAACTCAGGAGGCCGCGTGCCTTAGCTGTGGCCACGCCTGGGCTTTCTGCGACTTGGTGACTGCTGTCTGAGGCCTATCACCCACTGAGTCACTGCGCAGACACTGGAAGGCCTTGGGTCCCCAGACCTGCCAATAACCGGGCATGTGGAACTGGGGCAGCTCTCTAGGGGTTTGTCCTCCCCAAGGCCCCCCTCCAGACCCGGAGCAGGGCGGGGCCCAGGAATCTGCCGGGACTCTGATGGCTAGTGCACAGGTCACAGCACTGACCCGGCTGCTGGGCCTGCCCGTCCTGCTTCCCAGAGCAGACTCAGGAGTGCCCTGTGAAGAAAGCCTGTCCGCCTGCCTGGGAGAGTTGGGCACAGCTGCTGGGGTCCCTCTGCCCAGGAAGCCCTCCTCAGCACTCCCCATGGCCACATCCACAGGGGGGAGCTGCTTCACAGCCAGCGGGTGCCCAGGCCGGGTGAGCCAGGCAGGGGCTCGGGGATGCTGGCCAGCGCCACCCCCACCCCATGCTGGGCCCCTGTGCCCTCATCTGTGTCATGGGCTGTGGCTCTCTGGAAGCCCCTGGCTGCTTGGGGCACCCTGGGCAGACTTGCCTTGGGGTTTCACCTCTGCACTGTAGGAAGGGACTGATGTCCCTGCAAATGCCCAGGCTCCTTTAAAAGGCCACCTGCGGTGGGAGAAGCCAAAAACAGAGCCACAGCTCCCAGAGTCCTGGGGAAGGGCAGGGAGTAAGAGTCCCCGGGCAGAGCCAGCGCTGGCCTGGGGCACTCTCTGAATCCCAGCATGAAATTGCGGGTCCTGGGTCGGGCCTGGTTCTGAGAAATGCCGACCTTACTAAAAGAGAAAGAGACGGCGCGGGGGCGGAGCGAGAACCCGGTTCCCGGGCACCGCGGATCTGAAGGCCGGGAAGGGACCCGGGAATCTCCATTTTACAAAATTCCCCGGGAGGATCCGCTCCTGCGGGCGGTTTCGTGCGCACAGGGAGAGCTGGGACGCCGTCGTGGCTGGCGTTGGGCCCCGGGGTCCGGTCCGATCGGGCTCCCGGACTCGGCGGTGGGCGGCACCTCGGGCAAGTTAGGCGAGCCCCGGAGCCTGCGCGTCCTCGTCGTCGGTTAAATGACCATGACAGATCGCCCCGACCGCAGAAACCTGCTTGCGGTTTCGCTCCGTGCCTTCAGCGCTCAGGACAGAACCCGAACCAAGTCCCCCAGGAGACGATCGCTGTGGCCAGGTCCGTGCGACACCGGATCCCTGGACCTGGCGCCCGACTCCGCGGTCCTCCCGGCTCTCCCCACCTCCGGCTGACCTCCCGAGCGCAGAGCAGGGCGACGGTCCGGGGCGCAGGGCTGCGTGGCCCCAGACCGCCCTAACCCCACGCTCGCGACATTGCCAAGTCCCCGACGGGGGCTGCGCCTTTCGGGACTCGCCGGGTGCCCGAGCACCAGGGCCAGCCTCCCCGGGCCAGGCGAAGGGGACGGACCCCCGAGGCACGCGGGGAGGAACAGGCTTGGGGTTCCGCGGGGGCCCCAGCGGGCAGGCGTTCCCAGCGCGGGGTCGGGACGGTCCCCGAGGTCCCCTCCGCCCGGGGACCCAGCCCTTCCCGGGCTCCCGACGCGCGTCCGGGACGATCGCCCCGCGCTCCGATCCGCGCGGTCCCCGGGTCCTACCTGTGCGCCCCTGCTCCATTCGCTGTTCCGGCGCCCAAGCGGGAAGAGGCGACACTGGGCTGCCGGCCCTGGCCCGCGCCGCGCGGGGTTTTCCTAGGCTCGGGACCCGCCCGCCCGTCTTCCTGCGCCCCGCCCCGCCAGGACATTTGCATGCCCCGCCCAAGCTATTTGCATGCACCTTCCCTCCCAGGTCATTTGCATGCCCCGCCCCGCCCCGCTCCTGGCAGCCTCCGGGTGGAGGGAACCGATCTGTGCCCCTGTCACCGTCCGTGAGAGTCACCGTCTCCCATGCAGCAGCCGAGATCGCCCCCCCGCGGACCCAGAGCCCCGCAGTGGTCCCCTTGCCCTGGGGACACAGCGCGAGCTGCAACCAGGCCTCCCAGGTTTAGCTGGGCCTGCCTCCTGCCCGGTCCCCTTCCCCGCCAGTCCCCTGGCCACATCTCTGCGGAGGGGGCCCTGGCGTTCGGGGCTGAGGGCTGCGCAGTCCGACCCCCTCCCCTTTCCCAGCAGCGCGCCTTCCAGGTGCCAATGTTTGCTCTTTCTCTGGGCGAATGTTTGCCGAGCGCCCGCGCTGGGAAAATGCAAAGAGCAAAACAACCTTCAGTCCACGGTGGTCAGGGCAACCGTGGGCCCTGGGCCAGCCTCCGCGGACGCGCGCACTTCCCCCCTCCTCGGGGTCACCTGTGAGGATGGTCACCGCTGCCATCCATTTACAGTAGGGAAACTGAGGCACGGGGCTGGTAAGACCTTTGCTCAGTGGAGCTGGGATAGGAACTCAGGCTTCACGGACGGCTAGGTCACTGGTGGCCATAGAAGCCCGATGGAGCCAGATGGTAGGGAAGGCAAACAACCCTGAACAAAGCATTTCAGCTAATGAAAAGTTCTAAGAAGAAAAATAAAATAAAACAAAGAGGGATCTATCTATTAGGGTGATGAGGCAGGCCAGGGAAGGCCTCTCTGAGAAGGGTACAGAAAACCTGAAGAGGCCCTGGAGAGAGAGCATATCTTAGAAAGCAGGGACAGCAAGTGCAAAGGCCCTGGAGTAGGAACCAACTTAGTTTGGTGGATGGTGGAGCTTCAATTGCTTGAAGCCAGGATGGCAGTGGAGCTTTGAGAGAGGTGAGAGGGAAAGAGAGATGAGGTAGACTCAGGCTGCGCAGGACAGGAAGGCCAGAGAGTAATTTGACCCCTGTCCTCAAGGAGCTTCTAGTCCAGATGGTGGAGGTGAACTGCTCAGAGACAGGGAGGGCCCAGAGGGATCAAGCCACATGGGGGAGGGTGAGCTCAGGAAGCAGCGGAGCTGGGGTGGGTGAAGGTCATCTTCCTAGGGGACAGGTCACAGCACTTGGATTATTCTTTCAAGCACTCACTCTGACTTGGCCCTTCTGTGTGCCTCACCCTGTGACAAATGCAGATGAGGAACAGACCAAGGCCCTGCCTCTGGGACCTCACGACCACGTGGGCAAGACCCTAAGTGACGGTCCAGTGGACCCAGTATCGGGAGTCAAGGTTGGCTTCCTGGAGAAGGTGGCTTCTGGTTGGTGACCCCAAGCATCAGTGGGGGTGAGGGAGGAGACAGAGGACAGGTGGAGTGGGCGGCAGGGTGAATAACGGGGGTGACACGTGCTGTGGGGGCGTGGGGGACCCACCACCCTCCAGCCTTTATGTATGTACACCTCAGTGTGCCAGGCCCTGGGCTGGGGTGGCAGAGAGTGAGAAAGACACGGCTGGGCTTCCTGGGCCCCGGGGGTCCGCTGGGCAGCCCCAGGTGACAGGCACCATCACACCACGGAGGGAGTGCAGTGACCCAGCTGAGTGGGACAGGCCTGGGGTGGGCCTTCCTTCCAAGAGGAGCAGGACCGTCCAGTCCAGGGGTGACCCCCACTCCCGTCCCACCCCCACACCCCGCCCGTCGCAGCCCCTCCCCTCACTGCCCTTCACATGCTCCAGCGCAGTGCACCCGGGGCCCCAGGCGGTCTAGACCCCACCCTGCAGGTCCTCTCCTTCAGATGGAATCTTCTGGGGCCCTGAGTCGGGGGTCTGAGTCGGAGCCCAGTCTCACTTGGAAGGCAGCAAAAGCCCCCCTTAGTCGTCCCTCGGGAGTGGGTGGCTCAGGCTCGCAGCCTGTTTTCTGAGTCTTTCAATCACCCTTCGCTGTCTTCTCCCACGTCACCTGTGTCTGGGTGCCAGCTCTGGCCCCCACTGGGCTGTGTGGCTTGGGCCGAGGGGGTCTCCCTCAGGGGGCCCCACCATCCTCTCTGTTCCGTGGAGACAGCGCTGGACCCATCTCCTGGGGCTCCCTCAGGGGGACTAGCGAGGTGCACGTGTCGGTGCTTAGAACAGCGCCCACTGTGCCTTGGGCCCTTGGTAAATATTTATTAGAGCAGGGATAAGAAACACTTAATCAGAGTCTCTCCTTGAGCCCGTGGCTGAGTTGTGAAATGACATTCCAAACAGCCCTTCCGAGATCGGAAAGGATTGCACAGACATGGTCAGATAGGAAGACGTTGGGGAAGTCTGGGGGAAGAATTATGGGGATTCTCTGTGCTCTCCTTGCGACTTTACTGTAACTCCAAGGTTATGTCAAAATGCAAAGAAAGAAAGCAGGTCATTGTTCTGAGGTTCGTGGTTTATCTTCTCATAAACTGTTTCAGTCATCAGCCATCCAAGCTGCCTGTCAGGTCTGGAAGTGGGCCTGGGGCCTCAAAATAATAAAAACTGTCTCCCAATCCAGGGAGTTCCCAAGTTCTTGCCTCATCACAAGTTCAGCCCACATTACATCACTACACAGTTAATCGTGTTGGAACCTATCTTTCTGTTTAAAAAAAAAAAAAAATGAATAGACTCGCTAGGCGCAGTGGTGCACTCCTGTAATCCCAGCGGCTCGGGAGGCTGAGACAGGAGGATCACAAGTTTGAGGCCAGCCTCAGCAACTTAGCAAGAACTAAAGCAACTTAGCAAGTCCCTGTCTTAAAATAAAAAATAAAATGTGCTGGGGATGTGGCTTAGTGATTAAGCATCGCTAGGCTTAATATCCGGTACAAAAAATAATAATAATAGACTTTATTTTTGGGTACAGTTGCAGCTTGGTAGAATAATTGAGCAGATAGTCGAGAGCTCCCGCAGGTCCATCTCCCTGTGCGCAATTTCATTTATTATTAACATCTTGCATCGGTGAAGTGCAATGAGGTGCAATGTTGGCGTTTTATTATTAAAGTCTAGAGTTGACGTTAAGTTTCAGTCTCTCTCTCTCTCGTCCAGTTCTGTATTGACAAATGCACTATGTCACATATCTACTGACAAAGTGACATAAAGAATAGTTTCTCCTTCTTAAAAATTCCCTTTGCCAGGGCTGGGGATGCCCGTGGGTGGTGGAGCACTTGATCATCACGCACGAGGCCCTGGGTGCCAGCCCCAGCTCCGGAAACCAAGAAAATAGCCCTCATGATCCATTATGCACCTCAAGCCCTGAAACCACTAAACGTTTTCCTGTCTCCATAGTTTTGCCCTCATTCAAGATGACACAGGGTTGGAACTAGTCTGTAGCCTCTTAAGACTGGCTTCTTTCAAGAGCTTTTAAGATTCCTTCATGTCTTTTCCTGAGCTGTTTCACTAGCCCTGCCATTCTGAATACTGTAGTTTTATAGTAAGTTTAAACTTACTTAAAAGATTAAAAAAACTTTTAAGTTTGTTCTTCCCCTCATGACTACTCCAGGTCTTTTGATTTTCTACCTGATATTTAGAATCAATCTGTTGACACAAAATAACTTTCACAATTCGACTTTCTGGGGTTCTGATCCAGGTTGTGAGAATAAACTTGGGAAGAAATATCAGCTGAACAATATGGAGTCTTTGTATCCATGAACATAGACTACCTTTCCATTTGTTGAGCTCTTTGGTTTCTTTCATCAGAGTTTTATAGTTTGCCTCAAACATATCCTCTACATATTTGTTAGGTTTATACTTATGTGTTTTTCTTTTTTTTTGTATGTATGTTTATGTGACTGGCATTAAGTTTTAATTCAAATTCCAATTTTTTGTCGCTGGTATATGGGAAAGCAATTGACTTTTGTCTATTACTCTTGTAGCCTGAACTTGTGCTACAATGATTAATTCTAGGAGGTTTCTGGTTGACTCTTTGGGATTTTAGCATAAAGATAATAATATCATCCACAAAATGTGTTAGTTAGTCAGCTTTCTCTCACTGTGACAAAACACCTGAGAAAAACAGCTTAAAAAGAAGAAAGGTTTATTTTGGCTGGTAGTATCAAAGGCTTTAGTCCACGGTCACTTGTTTTGTTGCTTTGGGGCCTATGGCAAGAAGAGTGCTCACCCCATGGCAAAGAGAAAGAGGAAGGAGCTGGGCCCCCAAGCACACACTTAACACCCTCACTTCTCTCCACAAGGCCTGGCCTCCCAAGATGTCCACTACTTCCCAACAGTATCATGGGAGCCTTTGAAGGACATTAAGATCCAAACCATAACACAAAGACACTTTGGCTTCTTCCTTCTCAGTCTACAGACTGATTCTTCTTTTCTTTGTCTTGTTGCATTAGGTCGGACTTCCAGTATGATGGTGAAGCGCTGGGGAGGGGACGTGGCTGCTTTGTCCTTGATGTTTAGGGGACAGCAATGGGGTTTCTCACCACCAAGCAATGTGTTAGCAGCAGGGTTTTAGCAGATGGATTTTTTGTCCAGGTCGAGTTTCTTCTTCTCCCTCCACTCTGCTCCTGGGTCCCTGAGGGTTCTTATCAGGATGGTGTTGGATGTCATTAAATGTCTCTTCTGCACCTATTGACATTGGTGACTTCTTTCTTCCTGATGTCGAATCAGGCTTACGGGACTGGGATGAGTCTTGCAGGGTTGGAAGTCAGAGTTCAGTGCCCACGTAATTGGGTCTGACTCATGAACATCTTTGAGGACTTTGGCCTCTGAGTTCATGAGGGATAATGGTCTGTAGTTTTCCTTTCTTGTAGATACTGGTTTGGGGTTTCAGTAGTAATGTACTGCTGGTCTCAGAATCAAGTCAGATTCTTTCTGCTTCTATTTTCTGGAAGGGATGGTAAAAAAAAAAAATGGTATTATTTCTTCCTTAAGTGTTTGGTAGATTTCATCAATGAAACCTTTCCTTTTTGACAAGTTACTACTTTTGGGGGGCTGGAGGTACCGGGGATTGAACTCAGGGGCACTGGACCACTGAGCCACACCCCCAGCCCTATTTTGTGTTTTCCTTAGAGACAGGGTCTCACCAAGTTGCTTAGGGCCTCGCTTTGGCTGAGGCTGGCTTTGAACTCACAATCCTTCTGCCTCAGCCTCCCTAGCCACTGGAATTACCATGCCACCGTGCCTGGCATGATTTCGTTGATTTCTGCTCTAATATTTTTTTAGCTCTTCTTTTTCTAGTCTCCTCGATGGAAATTTAGATCTTCGATTCTAGCACTTTCTCCTTTTATTGTATATGCATTCCACGCTACAAATTTTACCTATGCACCATTTTTGCTAGATTTCCCAAATTTGGAGAGGCTATATTTTCACTCAGTTAAAATGTTTTAACATTTTTATTTCGTCTCTGCTTCGTGTGTTATTACTTAGAAATAGGTTTTTAATCTCCAAATATTTAGGGACTTTCCAGCTATCTTTCTGTGATTGATTTGTAGTTTATTATCATTGTGGCCTGAGAGCATTCTTGGTATGGTTTCTAATATTTTAAATTTGTTAAGTTTTTTTTTTTTTTTTTTTGACACCAGAGCATGGTCTAGCTTGTCGAATGTTCCATGAGAACTTGAGAAGAAGGCATGCGCTGCTATTGTTGGATTCAGAATCTACAAATGTCAATTAGAACCTGTTGATTGACAGGTTGTTCAGCTCAACTGCATCCTTACTGATTTTTCTGCCTTCCCGGATCTGTCAGACTCAAAAGGAGGCGTCAAAGTCTCCAACTTCCAATCATTCAATAATATTCTTATCCAAATAATCATGGATTTGTCTATCTCCCCTTAAGGTCTATCCGGTTTTGCTTCATGTTATTTAGACTCTCCTCTTTTAGTCAGCTATTTTGCTGCTGTGACAAAAAGACCCCGAAAGAACAATTTTAAGGAGGAGAAGTTTATTTGAGGGCTCAAGGTTTCAGAGGTCGCCATCCCCAGTCAGCAGGCTCCATTCCTGGGGCTCCAGGTGAGGCCGAACATGACGGTGGAAGAGGGTGGGTGGCAGAGGGAAGCAGCTCACAGGATGATCAGGGAGCAGAGAGAGTCCACACCCCAGACGCAGATATAGACCCCAAAGCCATGCCCCCAATGCCCATTCCTCCAGCCACACCCTACCCACCATCAGGGGATTAACTCGCTGATTGGGTTAAGCCTCTTATAACCCAATCTCTTCACCTCTGAATGTTCTTGCATTGTCTGTCACATGAGCTTTTAGGGGACCCTTCACACCTAAACCATGACACTCTCTGATTTTTTAGCTACATCTACATTGAAGACTTTTATTGGAGAAGCATTTGATTACTCTTAGTTTGGTATATCCCTCCTGGCACTTTTAATCCAACTGTGCCTTTATATTTACCCTTAGTTTCTTATTAACATTTAGTTGGGTCTTTTTTTTTTTTTTTAAATCCACTCTAGCAGTCTCTGACTTTTACTTGGTGTATTTAGACCATTTACATTTAAAGTGATTATTGACATAACTGAACTAATATCTACTATGTTGGAAATTGTTTTCTATTCATTTCATTTTTTTTTTGTTCTGTTTTTGAAAAACAATCTTCTCTTTTTCTGCCCCTTCTAGTTTTAATTGAACATTTGACGTGATTCAGTGTGCTCTCAACATTTCGGTTTCAGTTTGCACAATTCTTGCTCTCTGATCATTCTCAGCATGGCATTACAGAAAGGCAAGAAGTCTAAGAGATCATTCTGAAATTTTAATTTGGACCTGAGTCATCCAGGATAATTTTTTTTTTTTTCAGAGCTAGGGATTGAACTCAGGGCCCGGCACATGCTAGGCAAGTACTTTGCTAAATCCTCAGCCCTAAAAATGGAATTTTTTGATTCTGGAAATTTGGGTACCTTCCCTAGTGAATAGTCAAGGTTTTATTTCCCAGTTTTGCATTTTCCTATTTTAAAATAGATTCCTATTTAAAACTCATATGGGAGAAGTTTGAAGGCAATAGAACCCCTGGAAATCTCAGGACTGTTATTCACGTTGAATGCTCCTAGATTAAAATCACAGCTGTTTCTGAGAAACAGTTCTCTTAAAGAGGTCTGAAATATCTTATCAAGAAACACTTTAAGAAGCTGGAGTTGTGGCTTGGGGCTGAGGTTGTGGCTCAGTGTACAGCACTTGCTTAGCACGTGTGAGGAGCTGGGTTCAATCCTCAGCACAACATAAAAATAAAGACATCTACAACTGTCTATCTACAACTAAAGAACATTTTAAAACTCAAAGAAATACTTTAAGAAGCATAATCCTCATGATTGGCTTCATATGACCATATCAGATAAGGAGATTTATGAATTTCGTCACTTCCTCCTTAGTCAAGGCGAAGATGGCTCAGTGTCTGAGGACCGGGTAAAGTCTCCTGCTCTAGGGTTTTGCTTTTGAATACAACAAATGAAGTATACGTGAGAAAGAAACATCTAAGATGGATTTTTAGTTTATCAGTGGATAAAACACATAGTACTGACAATTTTCAGTGGTTGTTGTAGAGTTTGCGATATTTGTTAACAACCTCATCTGAAACCATTTTTCAAATAACACTATCAGGTCACAGAGTGTACAAGAGCCTTATAACCAACTAGTTCCCATTCCTCCTTCCCATCCCTATCCCATTCATTTTATTCCATTCATTTCATTTATCCATCTGCTGTAACTGCCCAATGTATTGCTGTTATTATTATTATTTTGAATTTAGAGTGATTAGATCAATTAATTTTTTTAGAATTTTTTATTCCACATTATTTCATTGGTTCTCAGATCTTGCTCTTATGTAGACAGAAGTTTCTGACCCAGGTCCTTTTCCGTCTCTCTAAAGCATTTCTTAGAAGGCGGACCTATTGGCAACAAATTCCCTTTGTTTTTATTTGTCTGGGAAAATCTTTATTTGTTCTTCACCTTTGAAGGACAATTTTGCTGGATATAAAATTTTAAGTTGGTGGGGTTTCTTTCAACACTTGAAATAATTTGCTCCTGGGGCTTAAACATGGATGTGCACCCGAGGAACTTCCGGATCTAGGGGCCTAAACATGGATATGCACCTGACAAACCTCCGGATCCTGGGGCTTAAACATGGACGTGCACCCGAGGAACTTCCGGATCCGGGGGCCTAAACATGGACGCCTGAAATGCTTCTGGATCCAGGGTCTTAAACCTGGACGTGCACCTGAGGAATTTCCAGTTGCTATGGCCTAAACATGGACGTGCGCCTGAGGAACTTCGGAATCCTAGAGTCTCAACATGGATGTGCACCAAAGGAACTTCCGGATCCTAGAGCCTAAACATGGACATGCACCCGAGGAACTTCCGGATCCGTGGGCCTAAACATGGATGTGTCCCTGGAACTTCTGGGTCCTTGTGCCTGTAAAGGGCAGGGCGTGACTCTCACAAGGGACGTGGCCCATGAAGGGGAGCTGAGCATGGGGCCTGTTGGGGGGCAGACTGAGCTGTCACACCCTGAACTTGAATGTGACGGTGGCCTCACTTCCCGACCGTCCCCTGGGTGTCACTTCGTCCCCTTCCAGGCGGTGCCGGGGAGGAAGTGAGACCAGGCACAGGGACACCATCTTTCTTCTCACTTAACCAGGTGCCCGGCCTGGCTGGGGACGGGGACGTCTCGTGACACTGGCTGCCTCCTGCATCCCTGCCCCAGGACCTCAGGGACCACAGGCGGGGACAGTCGTTGACATGATTCTCCCCTGGCCGCTCACCCTCAGCCCCAGGGTCTGCCCAGGGAGAGCTCTGTCTCCCAGAGGGTCAGGAGGCCCCTGTGACCTGCTGCTCCTTACCCACCGTCATCCTGGGCGAGCAAAGGTCAGGACACCAGACGCTACTGAGAGTGACATCTCCTGGATGGGCGGCTGGGGACTTTGCCTGTCCCCAGGCCTCGGACACCGCATGATCCCCCCCCCCTTCCCCAGAGACAGAAAATAACCCCACACTGCCCAAGACTTATTTTTAAGCTTTGGATTCTGAAATTTTCCTGCTGCCACCTTCTTTGTGAAGCCAGTTTTCCAACAGAGACAATATTCCAGGGGAGAAAAAAATAAAAAACCAACATGGAGTCAATCAAACCAAGCTGACACATCTGGTCCTCCCAGAGAAATCTGGATTGGGGGGAGAGCAGCCATTCTCCACTGGCGAAATAGTGAAGTTCCCTTGTCCTTATTTTGTGTAAGCAAAACAAATAATCTGATGTTGACTCATCAAATTATTTTTGCTGAATGCTTGGCTCATAGGAAAACTGATTCTGTTTTATGGAATGAAGTGTTACCTGATTTTAAAATGTAAAATGAAGCCAATTAGGATTGTTAAATTCCACTGTCATAATTCTGTTCTTTGATAGCAGAAATAAATAAACCTTTAAAAAAATAAAGAAAAAAAAAGGAATAATTCGCTCCTGTTGACCTAGACAAGTGTTTCCTTTTTAAGAAAGCCGTTTTTAGGTGTGATTGAGTTTTATTTGCCTTCTTTTTGATTTTCTGTAGCTTTAAACATGATATTTAGGGTGGAGACATTTTGGGTACTTTTTCTGCACGGTCTTCTTTGGGTTTCCTGGACCTCTGGATCGATGTTTGTCATTCATCTGGACAATTCTCAGCTGTTACCATTTCAATTATCAATGTTCTTTTCTTGTTTTCTTCTCCTTGAGATATTTTTATGACACATACACACCACTTCCGCCCCTGACCCGCGCGGGCAGCTGAACAAAGGTCCCTTGTGTAAATTTATGGTGACACAAATTAAAACACAGACATAATTTACTTTGACCCAAGCTTCAGGACAGCTCCCCCCACCCCCCAAGTCTGGGCCTGGTTGCAGTTTTCTCCGCAGACTATGTTTTCTGTCTTGCCTGTTAGCAGGTTTTATCTATTTTCTTTTTTTCTGAAATCCAGTTGTGGTGACTTGAGTAATAGGAACTGAGATAGTTAGGATTTTAGTGGGAGGTTTTAGGACCCTCTGGCTAGGAACTGGGCTGGGACCCCTGTTTGCTGGGGCCAGCGATGTCAGAGGCTACGGCTTGCTCCTTGTTTCTCCTCCCCTCCCCTCTCTGTTTGGGTTTCCTGAAGGACTCCTTCTTAAATAAAGTCTGTCTGTGGCTCTCGCACTCACCACCGGCTGGAATTATTCCGGAGCCTGTTAATGAGGTGGTTGGGGGTTGGGGAGGGAAAGACTCTGTGATATAATTAGGTCTCGCCATCTCAGTGGGCCTGAGTCCCAGGCCTATGACTTCAAGATCATTTCTTCGACCATTTTTTTTTCTTGCCTCACTTGAGACAGGAAGGCTACGGAGCGCTGGCTTTAACCTCATTTCCCTCCTCGGGTCAGATAAGGCTCTGATAGAGTACTTTCCTCTGGAGGGAAGGCCTTTGTTAGGAGAACGCTTTGGGTGTATTTCCTAATCTCATTTCCCGCCCCCTGAGTGTACTTAAAAGTGGTTATTCCCTCCCTGTGTTTCCTGAAGCGTGAGGATATTTTTCTTTGATCTTTCAGAACGTGCTAGACACCTAGAAGTGAACCATGCAGGTGGGAGGCTCCTCCAAAGACTTGGTCCCCCAGAAGTTTCCAACTTTCCAAGCTGGTTCACACACTCAACCTCGTGCCATTTATCAAAATCGCCATTAAAGGGTTCCTACCAGTGATTTGGTTCTGATACCCTACATTCATCTGCTTATCTGGATTTTGGGGGGTGACCGTTTGCTGGGTCCTCGATTCTCCAATGGATCTAAGAAAAGTGTTAGGCTTTCCACGTCAGCGTTTCTCCTGGGAGCAGGGCGGTGAAGGGTGCCACCTCTGGACGTGTGGGAAGTGTACCGGGAGCCCCACCTTCCAGCTGTAAACAGTTTGGCTCCCACGGGGAGCAGACGCTGAGGTCAGGATTCTGATGCAAGCAGCCATCCTGGGAAGACCAGCAGAGACCTAGTGATCCTCGGGGAAGCCAGACGGGGAGGGCAAAGAGTCCACCCTGGGTTATGGATCAGGGAATCACTCTTTTCCCCTGGGCTCAACTTTGCCAGAGAACTCTGGGAAACAGTGGAGAATGGGCACCTCAAACCTATTCCACCAAGCGGGGCGGGAGCTGGGGTCTTGAGACACCTACTTCTCTCAGTCATTGGTTGTTGGCTCAGATGATCAATGATGATCCACGACGGGTTGAGCGTGGTTCTTGGCCCGGGAAATGGCAAAGTGGTGGAATGCCGGCAAAGGAACATCGACAGCAAGGTTGCTCCGTCTCTCAAGTGAGGAATGACGTCCGGAGGGTCCCCCACCCCGAGAACCAGAGATGGACAGGCCGGAGAGAAGGAGAGGGAGAGGAATAAGTGTGGGATCTGAAGAAAGAAGTATTTCCAAGCGTATTTAAAGCATCCCTCATTCTCCCCCGACACGATGCTGGGTACGTTGAATTCCCAGGTGTCAGTCAAGGGGAGAGTGGCAGGGCACAGTTAGCTGTTAAAATGTGTCCTGTCCTTTATCACCTCTCCCACAGAAAGGTACAGTCTGGTTCCCTCCTCTGCACTGTGGTATGGCCCCTGGGACTCTCCTAAGGAAGAGGATACTTGGTGATCATGTGACTTCCAGGGCTGGAAAGAAGCTACACTTGTACCTGCAGTGCCCCTCCCCCTCCCCCTCCTCCCCCTCCCCCTTCCCCCTCTCCCACTTCCTCCCTTCCCCCTCTCCTCCCTCCTCCCTTTCCTTCCTCCTCTATCTCAGCCTCTCCTCCATCTTCTCTCCCCCTCCCCCTCCCCCTCTGCCTCCTCTCCCCTCCCCCTCCCCTCCCCCTCCGCCTCCTCTCCCCTCCCCCTCTCCTCCCCTCCCCCACTCCCCTCCCCTCCCCCTCCCCCTCCCCCCTCCCCTCCCCCTCTCCCCTCCCCTCCCCCTTCCCCCTTTCCCCCCTCCCCTACCCCCCCCCAGCCTGTGAGAACTCAGCTCCCCTGGAGCCAACCGTGCTGGACTGAGCACTTTGGAGGGATCGCCCAGGGCTGGAGAGAGAGGCCTGAGGAGTCCCAGCTGCTGGGGACAGCCCAGCCCAGGCCCAGAGACAAGTTCCTCTTCCAGATGCTTCCAGCTGCCAGTTCTGGAGTCATCCCAGCCGCCTCCGAGGGGCGTTGAGATGAGCGGAGCCCTTTGAACTCTGACCGAGTTGCAGAATCAGGAGTGAAATCAACGTTGCTGATGTTTCGAGGAGCCGCGGAGCAGAGCCCAGACAGGCTGTCTCCACTGGCCCCGCCAGGCTGCGCCCATAAGCAATTAAGCGCGGCTGGGTTTGGGGGGAGCTTGTTGTGCAGCCGCCGAAGCTGGGTCCGCTGGGCTCCTAGAGCGGCTTCCCTCAGCCTGCCACAGACCCGGGGTGGCTGGAGGGCAGCGTGTCCTCCTGAGCCCGTGGACCAGGACTCTGGATCATGGGGACCCTGCTCCGGCTTCCTCAGCCTCCCTGGGGCTGGGGATGGCTGCTGACCTTGTCTGACTGAGAAGACACAGAGATCTGTGTGTGGTGGGGGCTTCTTTGGGGGCGTTGTTGGCTTTCCTAACAGAAAAGGTCCTCACACAGTGTCTTATCATCATGAGGGAAGGCCAAGTGACTGCCAAGTGGGACCCAGCATCGTCCCACGCCTGTCATCCCAACAGCTCAGGAGGCTGAGGCAGGAGGATGGCAAGTTCAAGGCCAGCCTCAGCAACTTAGCAAGGTCCTAAGCCACGTAGCGAGACTCGGCCTCAAAATAAATAAATAAGGCTGGGGATGCGGCTCAGTGGCTAAGCGCCCCTGGGCTCCATCCCAAAATAAGACAAACAAACAAACAAACAAAACCCCTGCAGGCTGGGAGCCCTGACATCCGGGCCACCTGAGTCCACTGCAGTCACAGCCGACATCTAGCCTTCTTGTAAGTCCTGGTGTCTCTGAGCAGCAGAACCACGCCAGTTAGGATGGACCTGTGGCCTCCACGTAACTGGAGAAAACGTAGATCTGTTTAGGCTTCTGTTCACAGAGCATTTTCAATTTTGCTTTGTAACAGAGCAGACCCGGGGGACCTCCTGACGGTTGGAATCATCTGAGACCTCTCTGCTGACTCGGCTCAACGGGCGCTGGTGGGTGACCTGCCAAGAACCCTGAGTCAGGCTCTGAGGACGTAGCCAGAGACTAGTCATAGGGGCTGAGGATTTGTCCCTTTTGCTGCTATCCTTGGGACAGAATGACAGTGGTTCCTATTTTATTATGTTAGGAAAGGCAGGTTCCACAAACGGGCTTTCTGTAAAGGAAATGGTGGTGGTGGTGATGGTGGTGGTGGTGATGGTGGTGATGGTGATGGTGGTGATGGTGATGGTGGTGGTGGTGATGGTGATGGTGATGGTGGTGATGGTGATGGTGGTGGTGGTGATGGTGATGGTGATGGTGGTGATGGTGGTGGTGGTGGTGATGGTGGTGATGGTGATGGTGGTGGTGGTGGTGGTGGTGGTGGTGATGGTGGTGGTGGTGATGGTGGTGATGGTGATGGTGGTGATGGTGATGGTGGTGGTGGTGATGGTGATGGTGATGGTGATGGTGGTGATGGTGATGGTGGTGGTGGTGATGGTGATGGTGGTGATGGTGGTGGTGGTGGTGATGGTGGTGATGGTGATGGTGGTGGTGGTGGTGGTGGTGGTGGTGATGGTGGTGGTGGTGATGGTGGTGATGGTGATGGTGGTGATGGTGATGGTGGTGGTGGTGGTGGTGGTGGTGGTGGTGATGGTGGTGATGGTGGTGGTGGTGGTGGTGATGGTGGTGGTGGTGGTGGTAGTGGTGATGGTGATGGTGGTGGTGGTGGTGGTGATGGTGGTGGTGGTGGTGATGGTGATGGTGATGATAGTGATGATGGTGGTGATGGTGACGATGTGATAGGACCTGACGTGCTGCAGCACTGCTATGTGCCTGGTCTGTCGCAGGCTCTTGCCATATATCAATCCATCTCCATTTTGCACATGAGAACCCAGGGGATCTTGTTCAGCCCCCACAGTTGGGCACTGTTGAGTGGGCACAGCTTCTTGCTGGAACCTGACAGATTCTGGGGGTCCCCTTCGCTTGCTGCAATGGGCAAGATCCCCCCCAGAGCAGTGCGCCGCAGGCCTAGTGATTCTGGCTGAAGAGCGGCGGACACCTGCTTGCTTATGTCACTGATTTCCAGGAGACAGACGGGGGGACGTTCATGAATTACGCTGGTCTCCTGTCCCCACTTTCTCTAGGCCACCACCAGATTAGGTGGCACACTTCCCAAAGTGGAGTGTGTCCCTCTCGGCTGGGAGCCGACCTGGGGCTGCCTGTCACTGGGGTGACAGCAGGGTCCTCAGCCTCAGCACCGTGGGCACCTCTATGCACTGCAGGCTCTCTCTCCATCAGGATCCTGGGCCTCCTCTACCTACTGTAGCATCCCCCTTAGTTTCGACAACCATAGTTACAAGCCATGGCCAAATATCCCCTGGAGAGCAAAGCATCCCCAGGATTACAGCGACTGTGTTAAAGGCGACAGACTTTGGACCTACATGATGTCATCGACCTCAGGACTCTGAGAAGACTCTCCCTTCCAGATGGCGGAGACCCTGTCCAATTTGTCTCCCTTCTCGTCCCCTGGGGATCCTCTATCGCTCATAACAGTGACGGGTCAAGCAATAGTTGTGACACGGAACACAGAATTGGGACGAGGACCAAGCTAGAGTGTAAACAGAAAGCCTGGGAGGGCCCAGGAGGGGGGACTGAATTGGGTTCTGTTACGATGGCGGCAGAGGGAGGTGGGCGCCTGCCTGAGCAAAGGTTGGGGTGCACAGGGGTATCTCAGGGAGGGTTGGGGGGAGGCAGGACAAGCCATGCAGCCCAGGGCCTTGTTACAAAAGGTCTTTGTTCTAGTCTGGACGTGGGGTATCTGGAAAAATCTCCTGTGCGAGGCAGAAATGTTGAGGGTGGAAATGATTAGATCAGGAGATCTGTAACCTAATCAGGGGATTGAGCCAGTTGATGGATTAATAATTTGAAAGGACGGCTCTGCTGGGGGTAACTGTAGGCAGCTGGGGTGGGGCCGGAGGAATTAGGTCGCTGGGGGCATGACCTCGGGGATGATATATTTGTCCCTGGCTCCTCTCCCTGTTTCCTGGCTGCGGGAGTGGACCGCTCTCCACCACACTCTCCCGCCATGATGTTCTGCCCCGGGCCCAGGACAATGGACTTGGCTCACCATGGACCGAACCTCTGAAACTGCGAGCCCCCCGATAAACTTTTCCTCCTCTAAGTTGTTCCCGTCAGGTGTTTTGGCCCCAGTGAGGCACAGTTGACTCGTATGGTCTTGAGCAACCTCTGGAGGGTGTGAAGTCTTCCAAGGGTTCCAAGCCAAGACCTTGGGTTTTAGAACAGTTCCTCTGGTAGCCGAGGGCGTGGACGGTGAACCACGGGGAGACTCGGCTGTGGATGGACTGGCAGGTGTCACGGTGATCTAAGGGAGAGTGGAGGCCCAGCAGAAGGATTCGAGGCATAGCCAGGCACCGTGGCTCACGCCTGTGATCCCAGAGACTCAGGAGGCTGAGGAGGAGGATCGCAAGTTCAAGGCCAGCCTGGACAACGTAGTGAGACCCTGTCTCAAAATAAAATAAAAAAGGCTGAGGATGTAATTTAGAGGATGTAATTAATTTAGCCTTTGCCTAGCGTGGCTTGGGCTCAGTCCCCAGTGCCACTTTAAAAAAAAGAACAAAAAGTAGCAGCACCCGGCGGGTGAGCAGGACTTCTCCAGCTCAATTCTGAGACCAGGGACGGGGTGGCCCCAGGGAGAAGTCAGAAGCAGCAAGACCTGAAGGTGAGACCAAGCCTTGGGTCACTGATCTGAGCCTGTTATCCACAGTGAGAGATGGACTTTCTATTTTTGGCCTCCATCAATCTCTCCCTCTCCCTCTCCCTCTCCCTCTCCCCCACCCCCTCTCTCACACACACACATATACACACACTCCACATCTCTCTGTCTGAAGCAAAGATCTACAAGGCCCTGTCTCCCCTGCAACCAGCTATTCACTTTATTTTCTATTCTGCTCTATCTTATTCTCAAAATGCTGATCAGGAGCGAAACAAGAGCAAATGTATGGATCTCACGGATGGGAGGTCCCCCACTCGGCCAAGCTGACCTCCAGGGGTAGAAACTGTAGGGGGGCTGCCTGGGGTGCAGACCGGCTGGGGCTGGGTTGACTACAAAGAAGGGAGAGGAGCTGTTCCCCGTCTTGATTCGGCCGCGGTCGCAGGGCTCAGGCCTTCATCAAAAATAAATACATAAAAATAAATGCCACCAGGGGACTTCCCGGGGCTGTGGCGGTGTTCTCTATCTTGAGAGGCATTTGCATGGCACAGGTGAGCGCCTCGGGTCAAAATGCACCCAATGGGCCGCTTAGGATGGGTGCAGGGCACTGTAGGCAAACTGTACACCAAAAAGGAGGGCAGAATGTTAAGTTTTGATGCAACTTACTTTTAAAGTGCATTAAGAAGCAAGATCGACTGAGGAATGCAGCCAGGAATGACAAAGTTCGTATTAGAAACATTACTTTATGTCAAGACAGTTCGCTCAGAAAAGAAGATTTTTCTTTTTTTTTTAATTTTTATTTATTCTCTTTAGTTATCTGTGCCAGTAGAGTGTATTTTGACCTATTATACATACACAGAGTACGACTTCCCATTCTTGTGGTTGTACATGATGTGTCGTTACGCTGGTCGTGTGTTCATATACGGACACGGGAAAGTGATGTCCAGTTCATTCCACTGTCTTTCCCATTCCCATCCCTCCTCCCTTCTCCCCACTCCGCCCCCTTCCCTGTGAGTCAGCATTCACGTATCAGAGAGAATATTTGGCCTCTGGATTTTTGGGGATTGGCTCATTTCACTTAGCATGCTAGTCTCCAGTTCCATCCAATTACCAGCAAATGCCATAATTCCATTCTTCTTCATGGCTGAGTAATATTCCACTGTGTCTATGTACTGCATTTTAAAAGAAGTCTTTTCAATCAATGGTGCAGGGCCACCCTCACGCAGATGAACAAAGTGGGATCCTGGCCTCGTTCACTCTGAACATATGAAAGACCTAAATGTAAGAGCTAAAGTTTAAAACTCTTAGGGAAAATGTAGACATAAATCTCCCTGACCTTGGGTTAGGCAAGGTTGTCTTAATTATGACAAAAAAAGTAAAAGCAATAAAAGAAAATGTAGATAAGTCAGAGATCATCGAGTTTAAAGGCTTTTGTGCTTTACAGGACTCGACCATGGTGGGTGTGGTTTGTCCCAGGCTTTGACTCGGTGTGGTGGTGCTCATGGGGCGGGAGCTTTATTTTATTTTATTTTTGGTACCAGGGCTTGAACCCAGGAGTGCTTCACCACTGAGCCACATCCCAGCCCTTTTATATTTTATTTTGAAACAGAGTCTCACTAAGTGACTGTGGGCCTGGCTAAGTTGCTGAGGCTGGCCTCCAACTTGTGATCCTCCTGCTTCAGCCTCCTGAGCCACTGGAATGGTTTGTGCCTCCACACCTGGCCAGTGGTAGGACCTTCAAAAGACAGGGTCTAGTGGAAGGTCCATAGGTCATGGGGACATGCCCTTGAGAAGGATTAAGGCAGTTCTTCTGGAGCCCTGAGTTAGTTCTTCCCAGAATGGGGTGTTATATAACAGTTCCTCCTCACCCTGGCTTCCTGTCTCACCTTGTGGACACTTCCTGCCATGATACCATCTACATGAAATCAGAGAATCTGGCACCATGTCCTTGAACTTCCAGAACAATGAGTTAAATAAGCTTCTTTTCTTTATAAGTTACCCAGCCTCAGGCATTTTGTGGTAGTAATAGAAAACGGACAAATACAGACACCATCCAAGTGAAAAGAAAATCCATGGGACAGGAGAAACAATTTTTGTAAATCACATATGGAATAAAGGACTTGTATCTAGAATATATAAACTGCTGTAATTCAATAGTAACGATGCAAACCACTGATTTTAAAAGGGGTAAAGAACTTGAATAGACAGTTCTCCAAAGAAGATACCAAAGTGGTCCAGAAAAAAAAAAATGCAAAAACGCTTAACCTCATCAGAGAAATGCAAATGAAAGCCAAAGTGAGATCATATGGCACACCCACCAGGATGGCTATTTAGCAGTTTGAGTCCGGAACACTCCCCAGACTCTCCCCGGGGCCATCTGGGGCTGCCCAGGACACTGCGGGCGGAAGACGGCCTGCGTCCAGTCCCTGAAGTTTGATCATTTCCAAGGCCAGTAACTACAATGGTTCTCCCACACCTGGAAGCTAATGAGTAATGAGCACTATTAATGCTTATTTCAAATGTAAAAAACCTTGAGATAATGTACTAAATTGTTCAGAAGGTTGTTTTCTTAGTGGAATGCTACAGGATTTTCTTTAGCATCATTGCTGGAGTTCCTGCCTTCGTCCCAGTGCCGGTGAGGAGGAGGATGGAAGAATTTCCAGTGTTGCTAAAAACCGGACGAGACTTCGGCTGAGAAACGGACGAGACTTCGGATCAAGCTAGTTGCCTGCAGAACTTACCTGGACTGTCATTTAAGCTAGCTGCCTGCAGAACTTACCTGGACTGTGATTTACCTGGACTGTGAGTTAATCTATTGAGACACTACTTTACCTGGACTGAGACAACAAACTGTAATCTACACAAATTGTAACTCTTTGTATCTTTGCAAACGGTGTCATTGCTGGTATAATTTTTCCAAGGGCTTCTTGCATGGAGCCATCAAGTGGCTTGGTATTGTGGCATTTTGTATCCTCCCCTTCTGCTTGTAGCAGATTATTTATGGTGTTTGTGTAAAAACCACTATGGTCGTTATTTAAATTAAACAAAAGGGGGAAATGTTAGAGTCTGTAAACAAGTCTGGATGGCACCTGGCAAAATGCCAGAGGGAGTGGTTTGTGAGGTAACACCAGCGAGCCATTAAGTGTGGAGATTCCTGATTGGTTGACTGCTGTATCTAGTTTATGCTAATTAGATAAGCTGTGTGGAATGTATAAATACTGCTCTTGTCCTGCAATAAACAGCTCCCACTCCTGCTGTATCAATGTACACAAGTTATTCTTCACCCCCCGGTTATTTTGCTGCAGCCGGACTGCGGCAGGTAATAACAAATGTTGGTGGGGAAGTGGAGAAATGACCACTGGGATTGGAAAGGGTCTGGCAAGTGCTCACGTGGTTCTGCCTACGGTGCTGTGAGCCAGCAGCTCAGCTCCTAGGTGTAAAGCTGGAGAAATGAAAACATACGCCCACATAAAGTTCTGAATACAAATGGCCAAGCAGCTTGACAGCAGGCCGAGGCGGGAAGGACCCAGATGTTCACCAGCAGTAAATAAAAGGTGATCTACCCACAACAGAGATAGCATTTGGTGATAAAAAGACACATGCCATACGATGAACCCTTAAAACATCATACTGGGTGAAAGAGGCCAAGGTAAAGGGCCACCAGTTCTATGATTTTATTTATGCAAAATGTCCAGGACGGGCAAATCTATGCCAACAGCTAGTAAGTTTGTGGTTACCTGGGCCTGGGAGACTAGGAGACCAAGGTTGAGAGGTCCAGGACTTCTTCTTGGGGTATGAAAATGTTCCAGCCCCGTACAGTGGTGCACACCTGTCATCCCAGCAGCTTGGGAGGCTGAAGCAGGAGGATCACAGATTCAAAGCCAGCCTCAGCAACAGCGAGGCCCTAAGCAACTCAGTGAGACCCTGTCTCTACATAAAATACAAAACAGGACTGGGGTTGGGGCTCAGTGGCTGAGTGCCCCCGAATTCAAACCCCACCCCACCCCCCCCAAAAAAAAAAATGAAAAAGAAAGAAAATGTTCTAAAATTGGTGGTGATGATGTGGACACACCAAGGCCATTGAACAACTTTCAAAAATCAGTAAAAAGCGCCCCGTGTGGTGGCACACGCCTGTCATCCCTGCAACTTGGGAGCCTGAGGCAGAAGGATCATGAGTTGAAGGCCAGCCTCAGCAATTTAGCATGGCCCTAAGCAACTTAGAGAGACCCTGACTCAAAATAAAAAGGGCTGGGGATGTGGCTCAGTGGTGAAGCACCCCTGGGTTCAATCCCTGGCACCAAAAAAAAAAAAAAAAAAAAAAAAAACCAAAAACCAAACAAACACCTCAAAACTCAATAAGCAGAAAACAAAGACTCCACTTTTCAAAATGGGCAGAACTTGTAAGCCCAGACATACAAACATGGACATACAGCAAATAAACACACGAACAGAGGCTCCACATCATTAGCCATTAGGGACATTAAAAACACAGCAAGAGGGCCCGGGCCGGGGCGGGGGCTCGGAGGCAGAGCAGGCGCCTAGCGGGTGTGAGGCACTGGGTTCGAACCTCAGCACCACATAAAGTAAAATAAAGAAGCTGTGTCCACCTCTAACTAAAGAAAAAATTTAAAAAAATACAATAAGATATCATTGCACAAATATTCGAATGGCTAGAGACTTTTTAAATAGTGACAATACCAGGTAACAGTAAAGGACTGGAGGGACCCCAATTCCCATACAGCGCTGATGCGGGTGCAAACGGATACAGTTGTTAGGAAAAGTTTCTTACGTAGTAAAATACGAGCCCCTTGCCCCCTTCTAGGACTTACCCCGGAAAAAGGAAGACCTAGGCCCCTACACAAACCCTGTCTGCAAAGGTGCGCAGGGATTTTGACTGTGACGAAAACGGAAACAATTCAGATGTCCCTTAGCTAGCAACCGGGACAGAGAAAACGATCCATCCACCCAAGGGCATGCGACATGGCAATATAAGGACATCTGTGGTACAGAGGACACCCCACACGCACGCATCTCGGATGCTTGATGCATTACGCATTCCCTGGGAAGCCGCACTCACATGCTCCATACCATGTGGCTCTATTTATAGGGCCAAGTATAGGGACAGAAAATAGGCCAGCAGCGGGGGGTCAGGGGTGGGAGGCAGGGTCGGCTGCACAGGGCATGGGAGAACTTTCTGGAGGCAGTCAACTCTTCTGGGTGGCTTACGGTGGCAGCTGCTGCCCTGGGTTTCTCAAGACCCATAGAAAGGACCGTGCGTTCAAGAGGACGCACCCGGCTGTCCACACTTCAATTGTAAAAATGCCTACTCACGGTGGGGTCTCCGCGGAGGGGACACGGGGACTCGCTGGACAACTCTCTTGACGTCTTAGTGGGTCTGAACACGTTCATAATCATAGGTTTGGTGGAAAAAAACATCAAAAAGATGTTGGGTGGCGGTTGAGCATAAAGAAATGCCCGAGGACGCACCGGAGACGGGAGTCGACTCACTCCGCCTTTCCCAGCTTGGCCGTGACTTTGAAAACGACTGCTTGAGACCAGATGGTGGCATCTGACCTTCCCCTGGGCTCCTGGTCGGTGCACTGCACTGGCCGATGATGTCCCCCTCTTCAGGCCCCGAGATGGTGGAGGTCCCATGGGAGGCTGGGGCGCATGCCCTACTCCTTCCTATCCTCCGAGGGGCGCACCTTAGAGGGAAATGCCACATCCTTTCTCCACGTCAGCCTGGGTGGAGCGCAGAGGGCAGGGATTCCCGGAAGTCACCAGTGTGGATGACAAGGGCGAGCCCTGTCCCATCAGCTAGGTCAGATTTGGGTGTCTCCCCTTCTCTCTGGGTGAGCAGAGGCTTCCCAACAGGGACAGAGGGTCCCTTTCTCACCAGCCTTATCTCGGGGGACACAGGGCCAGGCTTACTTTAATGTATTGATGGAACCCGTCCCTGTATGTGCCAGATTATTGAAGTGGTGGGTAATGTCAATTTATAAGGGGGACGTGAACCAGGAGGTGTTCCCATTGGGGAAGCCCCCAGTGGGTCGATTTCTGCCTTTGTTTTGTTTTGGGGGTGGGGGGTGCTGGGGGTGGAACTCAGGGCCTTGCACTGGGCTAGGCAAATGCTCTACCATCTCATTCCATCTTCAGCCCTATTTTTTCTTTTTATTTAGAGTCAGGGTCTCCCTGAGCTGCTTAGGGCCTCGCTGTGGCTGAGGCTGGCTTTGAACTCGCGACCCTCCTGCCTCAGCCTCCGCAGCCGCTGGGCAGCCCTATTTTTAAAAGCTGGTCTTCCTGCCAAGGTTTTGCAGCCTGAGATAAAACCATGCCCTCCTCACCGGCCTCATCCCTGCACACTCCAGCTCTGAGGAGGAGCCGTACCTCTTTCCCCTTCCCATAAACCTTTTCTCTGTCCCCACCCCCACCCTGGAGAACTCCTATGCACCCTCCAGTGCCCCTGCTCAAATGGCCCTCACCCGTGGCATCTGGCTGGACTTCCCCTCAGGGGAAGATTCTTTTTCTCTGCATCTCCACCAACCTGCCCTGGCGGCTTGGGGTTGGGCTGGGTTTCTCTCTAAATTCACGAAATGCCCTAGGAATTTATGGCTCCAAATAAAATCAAGTCTGAAGCTAAGCCCGGGAGCCCCAGAGTATAATAAATTACTCTCCGTGGCTGGCTGGGCTCTCCGGTGTCACCAGGGTGAAACGGGGTGGGGGCAGGGCATCATATTATTGAAACCCTTAGGGGGGCCTCTGGTCACTGATCTGCCAAGGACACCGCTGCTGCTGCTACTCTCTGCAGTTTGGGGCCTGCTCTCCCCATCGGAGGCCCTGTATGTCCCCTTCCCCCCGCCCTTTCCTCCCTGGGAGGTTTCACTAGAAACAGACCTTGGCCTGGCTGCCCAGGGGAGGGGGCCGGGGTCACTGAGGCCAACACCCTGCTCCTGTGGCCCAGCGCTGACCTCACCACGTCCCTTCTCACCCTGCCTGGCCTTCTTCTGAACTGTGAGTCTTTTGAGGTCCAGGAAGGCTCATTGATCTTGGTCTCCAAAGAGTCTTTCTCACTGTGGGACAAGGACACGTTTCTGTGAGCCTCTCTGGATGTCCCCTTCCTTGTGGTCAACATGGGGAGAACAATAACGCCCTGATATCTTCGGATCGAGCCGAGCAAGCCCTCAGGATGGCACCCGGCAAGCATCAAGAGCACAGTTCACACTAGTTTACACCACGGCTTTTTCTTTCCATGATTGTGACTTGCCGTGATCTGTAGATGCCTACAGAGCAGCCATTCCCTCTCCCTTTTCCAATATAGAGGCTAAAAATGCAGGGTGCTTACCTTCCCAGCCTCCCCCCTTGCAGCTGGGGCACTAGCAGGTGACCCCCATCTTGGGCCAACGGGACTTGAATGAGACTGTGTGGGAGACTTCTGGGAAAGATTTTCCTCCCTGGTTAAAAAGAGACAGAGATAGAAAGAGAGACTTTGGACATTGTTATGGAGGAAGGAAAAGCTTGGTGCTTGGTGCATTTTGTGACCAGGAGGGCAGAGAGCCCCTTGGGACACTGTTGAATTTCTGCCCCAACCCCGGAACTTCCTACCTTAGAACATTTTTTTGTTGTTGTTGTTAAAAATGATCTGAAATGTCTTTATGATGAAGGCCAAAAGTATTCTTTGGAGCACATTGTCATAGAAATTTGTACTCACAAATGGTTGTAAGAAAGTGGTAGCACCAGGATGGAAATCTTGGACTCCTGAGGCCCAGTTTCAGTGGGTCAGTGAGTGCCCCTGCACCCAGCCCCTCTCTCCAGTTCAGGTTCCGAGCAGCACAGAGCTGGCTGCCCAAGAGTCAAGGCTGACACTTCTTGGTCCACAGACTCCTGCTTGGCCTCATGGAGCTTCTTCATGGAAAAGAGGGTGAATACACAAAAAATAAAGTATACAGCTGGTAGGGCGCTTGCCTAGCATGCAGGAGGCCCAGAGTTCAATCTCCAGGACTACAAAACATATATTTAAGAACAAGAGGCTGGGCACAGTGGTGCACGCCTGTCATCCCAGTGGCTCGGGAGGCTGAGGCAGGAGGATGGCGAGTTCAAAGCCAGCCTCAGCAATTGAAGGTGCTAAGCAACTCAGGGAGACCCTGTCTCTAAATAAAATACAAAATAGGGCTGGGGATGGGGCTCAGGGGTCAAGTGCCCCTGAGTTCAATCCCTGGTACTTCAAACAAGAAAAAGAAAGATCAAAAGATAAAGGAGACACAGAGACAAGCACCATGAACCATCTGAAATCCTCGGGCTGTGCTTCCATCCAGTTCCGCTGGGCCACCTGGAACCCGTGTCGAGCCCTGGTGACAGTCTGCTCTTGGCCCACAAAGAAACCCCTATCTGTCCTTGACCCTTGCTTATCCTTCCTCTCTGCTGCAGACCCCGTCTCCATGTGGCTGCGGAGCGGCTGCTGGGCTCTGCTTGGCTTGTTTCTGGTTAACTCTGTGGCTAGGAGGCATTTCACGGGAAAGACCACTGCACGGCATCTTTGTACCACAACAGCTGCCGGTCCCACGAGGGGCAGGGGGTTCCAGGAAAAGGCTGTGGGCTCCTTGCACAGGTGAGTGAGGCTGACGGTCAAAAACAAGCTGGAAAGTGAGGAGTGTTTGGATGTGGTTTGAGAGTCTTGGTTGGTCTCCACCAGACCAAGGAGCAAGGGTCTGGGAGTGCGAGAACTACTTGCCTGGCAAGTTCAAAGCCCTGGGTTCCATCCCCTACACCAGAAAACAAAACACAACCCTGACCCCTGAGTCCCTCTAGCTTCTCCCTCTTGCATATGCCATCTGCCATATTTTGATGCAAACAGGAAGGCCCTCACCAGAGGCTGAACAGATGGGGCTGCCCAGTCTTGGACTTACAAAATTGAAACAAATCTCTTTTCTTTATAAAACTCAGCCTCGGGTATTTTGTTATAGCAACAGAAAACAGACTATAACAAATGGTGTCATAATACATTTAGAGCATCTGATGGGCCTCCTGGAATCAAGAAATGTCATTTCTCTGTTCTAAAATTTTCAGTGGCTGGTGTCCTCTCTTTTATGTCATCACACTTCTGTACCATGTGACCATAGTTCATCTCCTACACTGATGGGTGCCTTCCTGTCACCTCTCCTCCTGGACCATTCTACTCCAGCTCTGCTTTCTGTAGTCAACAGTGACAAGCATCACCAGATTAATTTTCAAATTCTCATCCAACCTCCTTCCCTCTGCACCCATTCATTTTTCATGAAACGGTCTCTTCTACTAATTCACACAATATGGTCTCTCTCTCTCTCTCTCTCTCTCTCTCTGATGGAGGGTACTGGGGATTGAACTCAGGGGTCGAGTGCCTCTGAGCCACATCCCCAGCCCTATTTTGTATTTTATTTAGAGACAGGGTCTCATTGAGTTGTTTAGCGCCTCGCTGTTGCTGGCTTTGAACTCCCGATCCTCCTGCCTTAGCCTCCCGAGCCGCTAGGATCACAGGTGTGCACCACCGCACCAGGCCCCCACTCCTGACCTCTCTAATCAACTCTTCCTCTTACTTCTCCTCTGTCTTCTAAATCTCATCATTCGCCACATCCTTTTCTTTTCCCTACAACATTCTCCTTGTTCTGCTCATCCCTACGCTTACTTTTCCTGTCTTGGACACACAACCACTATCAAAGCCATCACAACACACAAGGAGATGGAGTCAGCAAGTGTTTCCCCCCCAGATCCACTCGCCCCAGCTCTTCTTCCCAGAATGAACCTCGGTGAGTGTTGGCTGGCCTTGTTCTCCCAGGGCACGATTTGATGCTGTGGTGTTTGTCACGACAGCTCTGTGGGTAGTTTTGTGGGCATTTCCCCTTGACGTCTCTCCAGCCCCCTCAACCTCAAACCTGCCTCAGGCCAAAGTCGATGTCTTTGCAGGCTCGGTTCTTTGTGCCAAGCCTCAGTGCAGTGTCACCATCCCATTGAGCAAGCCGGAGATAATGTTGTCATCTTTGACTTCCTTCTCTTCCTCTTCCCTGTTCTCTCTCATGGAAGACAGTCATGGTCCCCCAGGGCCTGTCCATGATTTCCCCACCCTGCAGCCATGTCCTGGTCTAGTCCTTCACCATCTCTTACCGGCACTGGAGTGATGTCCTCCCACCTGCTTTCCCTACTTTTCATTGTTTTTGGCAGCCTCTGTCAGATTCCTATGCAGTACCACGACTTAGACATAATGATTTGGGGGATGTTTGTTAGAGCGACATTACCTAGCCTATCCTGACTAACAGATACCCAATACATTCCAATAAACTCTTTTGGCTTAAATTATAAACTTTACCAGCACTGAACGGTTTTGTTCTTGAATCACAGTTACTCATTGCTTCTCTCCTTCTCTCACACTCCATTCAGGCTACAGTGGTGCCTGGGCACCTAGAGATCCTCCTGCCCCAGCCTCCTGAGCCACTGGAGTGACAGGTGTATGCCACTGTGCCCGGCAGAAGTTTCAATTCTGTTAACATCAGTAAATCCGCCTTCTCACCCACACTCATGCTGGGACAGGGGTAGGAGCCTGGGAGCTAACTCAGGCACAACATTCACAGTAGCTGTCCTGCCTGCAACAGTGGCCCCAGGTGAGCCTGGCGCCCACGATTCACGCTCTTGGGCCGCCTACCCCCCCTCAGAACCTGCACTGAGATACTTTAACTGATAGAATGCAAAGGAAATGCAGCTGCTGATCTGGACCGAAGCCTTCAGCAGGCCTGGTGGGTTCCCAGGATCATATTCTCAGGGTCCCTCAGCCTCCGGTACGAGACACCCAGCCACCTCGAGGTGACCGTGTGATGGGGAAGTGCACACTGGCCGCAGCCTCGGGGAGGAGAACTGAGAGTCCTGGCCAGCGCCGTGGGCAGAGGCTCCAGATCCATGAGGTCATCTGAGCCATGCCCATGGGTCCCACCCACTTGTGTCCCGACACCCAGAGGAGCCAGACCCGCTGAGTGAGTCAGGGTGAAAGAACAACTGCAGGTCACTCCTCCAGGTCCAGTCCAAGAGCCTTCTCCTCCCTGCCCATGATGGCCACTCCTCTGCAGCTGCGCTTGGTGTACATTGCCCTCAGCTGGGGTCAGCTCTCCTCCTCACCAAACAGATCCTGTTCTTCAGGGACTCATCTTGGCTGCCACTTCTTCTGTGGAACAGTCTGGAGTCTGTCCACTCTGAATGCTGGGTATTTTGACCTGTTTGGGAATATTGGGTGTTTTCAGACACAATCCACGAGCCCGCCCTTTCTTATTTTAACAGCTCATCAATTTTGTTTGGATGAACTATCTCTTTAAAAAAAAAAAAAAAATATATATATATATATATATATATATATATATATATATATTAGTGGAACTGTCAATCAAGTTGTTCGTTTTAGGCCCTTGGGTGGGACCTAAAGCCTGGCTGGGCCAATCAGCTGCTTCCTCTCCCTCTCTCTGGAGCAAATCCTAAGAAGAGGGGACAGAGAACTGAAGACAGATGCCAGGCCTGAGCCGACCTCCGTGGGCTGCTGCTGGGGGGCCTCCCAGGCTCCTCTGACCTGTGGCCTTCCCTGTGAGCCCGTGAAGCAGTCTGGAACAGACAGGGGTGCTCCCCACGCACCCCATTTATTCCTCTGCATTTCCCAGGCCCTGGCTGTTAGGTCGGGCCATGTGACCAGTTCTGACCCGTGATATCAGAGTGGAAAATGACATCTAGCTTTCAGGCTGAAGCTGTTAAAAACAAACAAACAAACCCGGTGCAAACCTGCGGTCACGTGGGGCTGCGTGTCTGCGGTGGCGTGGCTGCAAGGTGGCAGGCCGTCCACGGGTCTGGGTCAGAGCCTCCTTGCTCTAGTTCCGAAGGCCTGGTCTCCACCGTGGTGCTCGCAGGAGGTGAGGGGAACTGTCAGCTGTGAGCCTCGTGGGAGATCACTAGGGATCACCAGGGGTATGTCCTTGAAGGCACAGGGGGACCCCACTCTCTTCCTCTTCCTCTCTTTTGCTGTCTGGACAGGACTTCAGTGGTTTTGCTTCACTATGTGCTTCTTCCAGCTCTTCTGCCTCACCATAAGTCCAAAGGTTATGGGGTCCAGAAATCATGGGTTGGGCTTCCAGAAATGTGAGCCAAAATAAAATGTTTCTCTTTGTAAGTTGATTATCTCAGGTATGTGTTACAGTGAAGCTAAGCTGACCCACATGGGCTATGTACCATGACTTACATATAATGATTCGGGGGATTTTTGTTAGAGCAGCATTACTTAGTCTATCCTGACTAATAGATACTCAATACCCTTCCAATAAATTCTTTTAGCTTAAATTATCTGGAGGCAGTTTCTTGAACCTAAAACAACAAATAAACGCTACCAGCACTTCACAATTTCTTTCCTGATCTCACTTACTAAAGTGCATCTATTTCATTTTTCCTTATCAGCTAAAAATGACTTGACCACAGGGGCTATTAAAGTCCATCCTCACAGGGCGGGGGATATTGGTCAGTGGTAGAGCACCTGTCTAGCATGGGCAAGGCCCTTTGTTCAATCTGTGTATTGTAAATAGTTTTTCTTTGCATCTAACCAAGCTGCCGTAGACTTACAAGGCTCTTGGTAAATATTTATTGTGAAGAAGACAAAAAGTGAATGAAAATGAAAAATTTGATGAGTCAACTAGATACTTCCTTTTCAATTGTGGTTTCTTAATCCATTTTCAAGTGACTTTTAATTAAAAGAGATTTAAAAATATGATTGTACTTCTACTTGTGTTATGATAAATGGCATACATAATAAATTAACAATATTTTTTTTAGTTGTCAATGGACCTTTATTTTACTTATTTACATGTGCTGCTAAGAATTGAACCCAGTGCCTCATGCGTGCTAAGCAAGCGCTCTACAGCCTCATTTCCCATAATAAATGTTTTTTTTGTGTGGGGGCAGGTACCAGGAGATGAACTCAGGGTCACTAAACCACTGAGCCCCATCCCCAGCCCTATTTTGTATTTTATTTAGAGACAGGGTCTCACTGAGTTGCTTGATGCCTTGCTTTCGCTGAGGTTGGCTTTGAACTCACGATCCTCCTGCCTCAGCCTCCTGAGCCTCTGGGATTATAGGCATGCACCACTAGGCCTGGCCATAATAAATATTTTTAATCATTTTATAATTTTAAAGATTTTGTAAGAGATTACAACTCTATTATTATGATAGCAGCATTCATACATATATATGTACATATATATATATATAATCACATATAGTCATAACTTCAAAAACCTTTAAGTGCCAAAAGAGTAAAATGCTTTTGAAACATCAGAACAAAATTCACTGAGCTCTTAAATCTGTTGGACACAATATAGAGGGTTTTTACTCTTCCATCTTCCAACCCAATCCAACTCCTAATCCTGATGACTATCTTCTAATTATTGGCAAAAGGAAAAGTTTTTTTTTTTTTTGAAAACTTTGAAAATCATGATTAAATCAGGAAACAAAACCCAGGACCCTGAAACCATGAAGATAAACCATGGAGAAGAGGAAATTACTACATTTTTGTCCATTTAAAAAGAAACACATGTGAAGAGGGAATGATTGACAACCTGCTCCCAGAGAGGGAAGAAGAGCGGAAAGAGACCTGGCTTGGCTAGAATAAGCTTTAAGAGCGCGGGACTCGGGTCTAAGGGATGGGTGTAGGTGTGTTCGAGATCAGAGCTTCCCCAGCCTTCACAGGCTTGTCATTCACCTGCGGATCCTGTTGAAACAGAGCAGCGGCGCACGCCTGTAATCCCAGTGGCTCAGGTGGCTGAGGCGGGAGGATCTCGAGTTCACAGCCAGCCTCAGCAAAAGTGAGGCGCTAAGCAACTCAGTGAGACCCTGTCTCTAAATAAAATGCAAAATAGGGCTGGGGATGGGGCTCAGTGGTCGAGTGGCCCCTGAGTTCCATCCCTGGTACCCCCAAAATAAAATAAAATAAAAGACAGAGCAGAGCCTCAGATTCACCTTGCTAGAAGTCTCTCAAGGTCACAGGGAAAACCGATTCTGCTGGCCCATGGGCCATACTTGGAAATTAAAAGCAGAAAACTCTTGTGGATATAGACACTGCATTCCAAGAGCTCTTCCAGGGCCTGATCCGGGGTCTTGATCGGCTGGCCCTATTTCACCCTTCAATCGCTTTCTTCAGGTTGGTTAGGAACTCACTGAGACCTTGTGTCTTATCTGCAAATTGATTCTCTGGAAACCTCATCTTTTTTAGATAAGAGGCAGGAACACGGAAGTGGGCGAAACAGAGGTCTGAGAAGGAAAAGCAGACTTAACGAATTTTCTGTAACTAAGAACGTGTGCCCTTGACTGATATTGAGCTTTATGTTTTTTGGCAACTTTTCTAAAAAGACCTGCCATTGGTTTGTTTCGTCCATACAGCATGAAAAGCAGGCAGATTAGTGGTGCCACTCCCGGGGCTGAGGCCGGAGGCAGGAATCTCACTGGAGCCCAGGCGTTCAGGGCCGGCCTGGGCCACATAGTGAGGCCCCACTTAATAATAATAATAAAAACGTTGTTGATCGTAAGGAGAGACCAGGCCACTGCTAGCTGGCGGAAGGAAAGAGATGGAATATTATCAGAAGCTGACCCCAGAATTAAAAAGTCAGGTAATTTGGGGTATTCCCTGAGCCACTGTTCGGATCTGGAATGTCCCTCAAAGACCCAAGTATTAAAGACTTGTTCCTCAGGGTGCTGCTATTAGGGGACGGGGAAACTTTCACAGGTGGGGCCTCCTGGAGGTCTTCAGGTCACTGGGGTCATGACCCTGAAGACCATAGTGGCACTCTTCCTCTTTTTCTTTTTCACTTCCAGCTAAAGAGGTGAAGGGGCCACGGGCTATCACCAAGATGGGCTGCAGCCCCTACCTCCACCAGCAGAGGCATAAAACCAGTAAGACCACCCAAACAAACCTTTTATCTTCACAAGTCGATTATCTCAGGTATTTGCTATAGTAACGGAAAGCTGACTAGGACAACCTGTAAAGGCAAAATACTCTAGTTGTTTGTTCTCATCACGAAGAGATATTGTGTATTGACGTATACATTTTAGACTTATTAACACAGACCATTAATAAGCTTTTTAAAATGTTGGGGCTTATAAGGGTACATGGAAAATTCACTTATGTTAACACTCAGAGGATACTAGGTAAATATGGCTGTAACATTATCCCCAATATATCTGTATCTATTCATCTATCTATCATCCATTTATTTGTGTTTATATGTATATGTACATATATAGTATCAATTTCTTGAAATTAAAATATTTATGATCACTGACTCAATTACTTTAAAAATAACATATCTTATGATTATAAAATGAGACATGTTCTTGGAGAACAGTTAGACAATATAAAAAGGTAACAAAACATTTTTACCTAAGTTACTCTCGATCAGATAGTTGGCCTATAATATTTTGATGTATGCCCTTCTAATTTTCTCTCTCTCTTTAAGTTGCTTTTTTTTTCTGACATCAAGTGTTTTTTTGAAACACAATTTTTCATCTACACAGTGTTCCACAAGAATTTGACTCACGCCAACCATTCTCCTTTCTGGACATTCTCCCAGGGAGACATTTCCACTTCTGCCTGACTTGGCTAAGACACCATGCACTTCCTGATACACCAAACTCTGTGGGCATCTCTGATCACTTGGATTCCCACAAGTGAAATCACGGGGTCAAAGAACATGGGCGCATCCGGGCTCTTGATGAGCACAGCCCTGCAGAAACATGGACCCATCTAAGCTGCCTCTAGCAGTGTGCTTGCTTCTGAGCCCAGGGTTGAGCCTTCACCGACTCTCAACTCAGGAAGTGTGCTAACAGTTGACCTTGGGCCACTGTCACCATCCTTCTGAGATGTTAAGATAGGTTTAAACCAGAGGAAGTCATTGTGCTTGAGCCCTTCTGTAGAAAGGGCTTCTGCAGCCTGGTGTGGTACCTAATGTGGCAGAACCCTCTGGAAGCAAATGGCTGAGTCTAGCAGCCCAGCCCCGGCAACAGGTAGGCAGGAGGGCTGACTCACATGAGCCAATCACCCCGTCCTAACCTGGGAGCTGCCTCTGGATCTGGGTTTCATCCTCTGTCCGTCATTGGTCTGGCCTACGACCTTGGAGTTCTTTGAACTTGTTCTGCTTCAGAGGGCTGCTCGCTTTAGATTTGTGAATTAAAAGGCCCATCAGGATCTTTAAATAAATTTTTTTTGACTTTTGGAGAAGACGGCAGTGCGTACCCAGGGGATAATTTCCCCTTCTTCCCACCAATTTGGATCCGTCATTTCTGCTGGATCAAATTTAAAATGTGCTGAATCCCAAATCATGTGAGTTACAGATACTGACCAGGACCGTCCTGGGGAGAGTGACCAGGCCACAGCGAGAGCTGCTCTCCAGTCTTTCCCTTCCCATTTTCTTCTCTACTATTGGGCACTTAAAAAATATATTTTTTTCATGTTTTCATTCTTCGTATTAGAAATTTACAACAAATGACAGAAGAGTAGAAATGGGGGGGGGGAGGAATTGAGCCTCCATTTTCTACCCCCAACACCAATTGCTGTTGACATGTTGGCCTCTCTGCCTACATCCCCTTCCTAAATGCAAATTTGGAAAAATTACACAGACACTGTAAGAATAGTTTTATTACTTTAATTTAGAACTAGAAATTACAGATAAGATAGAAGATATTTTATTCTTTATTCCGACTAGCAATTCCCCTAAGAGCCTTTTAGTTTGAATTCTATAACCATCTTTTCAAGCCTTGAACATAATTTTACGTGTATGCACATATCCACTGAAAATACCTAAAATCACTATTTTGCATTTTACCAAATTTGCATGAACGGTAACACTGCTTTATCATTTCTGTATTTTTCTGCCTCTCCTCTCTGTGCTTCCAAGATTCCTTCAGGTAGATATCTGTGAGTTAACTCATTCTGTTGGGCATGCACATTTGGCTTTTTCGTTTCCTTACTAATGGGATGTAGTAGGCCCCATTTCCCCACTGCATTGCTGATATCATCGCAGTAAACCTGGGGTGCGTGAGAAACATTTTTCTCTCATTAAATTCCTAGAAATGAAATTGCTAGATGAGCCTTTTCAATTTCAATAACCATGGATTGCAATTCAGAGTGGTTCTAAGAAATACTTACAACCCCAGTAGGTGCATATGAGAACATTGGTCCCACCTCACCACGGTGACATTGTGCCATTCTCGTGGGGGAAACATCGGTATCTTTGCTTCCTTGTTTTATTTCCAACTAATAGGAAGGTTTGTTAGCACAAGAGGACCAGGCCAGACGCAAACTTTTTGGATCAGCACAGCTTTTATTTAGCAAATGGAGTCACGACTCTGATGGACCCACTTTCCTCGTGGAAAATGAGCCACTGGCCAAAGGGGGAGTTTATGCTTATACAGGTTACACTGAGGGGTGACTTTTTTAATGAGCATGTCAGTTTGGGCTCTCAGGAATTTGAGATCTGTTCCTACTGGGAGAGATGGGGGTCTGGGGTCAGTGGTCAGCATCTGAAAAGGATTTGTTTGGGGAAGAATCAATGCTTTGGCCTCTTCCCAGAGATTCATTCCAGGCTTGGTGGACATCTCCTCCCGGGGGCCGTCTTGTCATTGCCAAAGAAGGTAATGGGAAAGGATCATGTATCGCTTTCTCCCTCATCCACACAGCTCCCCAGGCCACACTATCTGGGGGTTTGTCACTTTCCATATCCAATAAGGTTTAACAACCTTTCATATAAATATATTATTAGCCATTAGAATTTCCTCTTCTGTAAGAGATTCTTTTGATACACTCGTCGACTCAATTTTTGCCTGAGTTTGTGATGTCAGTGGACCTGCCATTTCCCTTAACTTTGCTGTTGCTTGATCTTTGCAGCATCAAGACTAGACTAGCCTCATAGAACGTACTGGAAAGATTCTCCTCACGACTCCAGGGCAGTGTGCACAGTGCAATCTCTGTGTTTGTGGATCACTGCTGTAAAACTTGACCGGGGCATTTTAGGAGTTGGAGCAGATTCTGGAAGATCATTTCAATTTCGTCAAAGATTATTAAGTCCGCTTTTCTTCAAGTTTTGAAGTTGGTCTTTTGGTCAAAAAATGACCTCGTTAGGGCTGGGGTTGTGGCTCAGCGGTAGAGCGCTCACCTTGCACGTGCGAGACCCTGGGTTCGATCCTCAGCACCACATAAAAAAATAAACAAGTGAAATAAAGGTGTTGTGTCCAACTACCAACTAAAATATAATTTTAAAAAATTACCTCTTTAGTCTAATTTGTCAAATATGTTAACATAAAGTTGCTCATAGTATGTGCTCACATTTTCTAAAATTCTTACTTTATCTGGAATGTTCTCTTCGTCCTCTATAATATTGTTTATTTGTGTTATTTTCTTGATCAATCTTATAAGAGGTTTTTTGTAGGCTTATTAGTCTCTAATAGAATACCAGCTTTTGGTTTCTAACATCAACTTCAGTTTTTTTTTTAAACTTATTTTTGCTTAGTTGTTATTACATCCTTCCTTCTGCTTTCCTTGGGTTTATTTAGTTGTTATTTTTCTGACCCTTTTACATTTTTTTCTGTAATAAGTACACTTAAGGCTCTAAATTCCCCTTTCATTATTGTTTTAGTTGAATCTTACAATTTTGGTGTGTTATGTCAGACTTTCATTGTTCTTCATTTCTGAATATTTTGAAATTTCCATAATTGGTTTTCTTTTTAATCTGTCTGTATTTCTCAGTTTCCAGAGTATTCTTTTTCTTTTTAAAATGGATGATGAGATCTTCCAACTTTCAGCAAAGTAGAAAAATTAATATACTGAACCCTCGTGTGCACACCCCTGTACTTATTACCTAGCTTAAGAAGGAAAACTCAAATGTATGCTGACAGTTTTTAGCCTTATTTTTCACGAGTTATAGATGTGCATAGAAAAATAAATCATCCTGACTTCCTGGCCCCTTCTTGAGAAGCAACTGCAGTTACTAATTTAAGGTGTGTTTTCTGTGTGGTGTGGGTTTCTCTTTGGATCTCTTCTTGTTGTTGATTTTTAACTTGGCTGTGTTGTGGTTCATGAGTGTGGTCGACGGATTCTTTGGAATTTAACAAAGCTTCTCCTGTGGCCCAACATGCAGTCAATTTCTGTGCATGTTCCAAGAATGTTTGAAACTAGATACACCAAGTTCTTGCTCTAAAATGCGAATCCAATTTCATTATTTCTTCTCTGATAGGATAGTTTCTATGGTCCCAGGAGAAGGAACAACCCTCTTGGCGTATTATATGACCCTGACCTTCCTCTCAAGCCGGAGCCTTGGCCACTTCCCCAACATACAGCAAATTTATGTGCACGTGGCTCTGATGTTAGGGCCAGCTTTCAGAAGAACATTTAAACTATCAAGAGTTGTCTAGAAGCCGGGTGTGGTGGCGCATGACTGCCACCAGCAGCTCGGGAGGCTGAGCCAGGAGGATTGCAAGTTTGAGGCCAGCTTCAGCAATTTAGTGAGGCTCTGAGCAACTTAGTGAGACCCTGTCTCAAAATAAAAGATGAAAAAGGGCCGGGGATGTGGCTCAGTGGTTAAGTGCCCCGGGGTTCAATCCCTGCTACAAACAAATGAACAAAAAAAGAGTTGTCCAGGAGCAGGCCTGGCATGTCAAAGCTCCTGTACATACTCACTGAGCCCACAAGAGTCACCGGGAAGCAGGACGGTCACCCTGCTGGAGCCACCTGCATTAGGAACTCCAATCCCTTCCCACCACCTCTTCCCACTGAGCTGGAGCCACCTTTTGGAGACCTCTGGCTGCACTGTCCCTTCTGGCTGTTTCTGCCTTTCTGTGCCCTGGGGGATCACTTCAAAAAGACATCCTCTAGCTGCTTTGCCTTCTGACACCCCAACCGCAGTCAGCTGATGAATTCAGATGAGTTCTGCTGTGGACCCTTGGGATGGGGTCCCGGGCTGAGGGGGGCAGATAGCATCTCTGATGGCTGCAACCTCAGCTGCAGCCTCCCTTCTGCAGCTCTCTGGGCATCTGTCCCGAACCTTCCGCTCCCTCCCCTCCAGCCCAGCGCAGCCCTTTATTCAGCAGAGTATGACTGGCTCCTCTGTGGAGAAAACACAAGACACTGGGGGTGAGCCTTTATTTGATCCTTTTTACCTACCTTCCTCTTTTCTCAGAGGTGTGTGTCTCTCTCTTTTTTGGTACCAGGGATTGAACCCAGGGGCGCTTAACCACTGAGCGCCATCCTCAGCCCTTTTTATATTTTATTTAGAGACAGGGCCTCCCTGAGTTGCTGAGGGCCTCGCTGAGTTGCTGAGGCTGGCTTTGAACTCACGATCCTCCTGCCTCAGCCTCCTGAGCCACTGGGATTACAGGAGTGCACCAATGCACCCAGCTTAGAGGTGTCCCTCTTGCTTTTTAGGACAGGAGTAATCCTGTGTCCATACACCCTTCAACCTCTCCTCTCCTCACTTTTTATTGAATCCATTATCCCCTCTTTAGAAAGATAAGACTCTTATCTTCCTAAACCCTAAGAGTAGCCAGCACCCTCCCCCAGTTCCACTCTTCATTCCTCTTGGAGTCCAACCTAGCTCCCTCCCCTCTCTATTAAGGCTGCTCTTCTTGACCATCCAGGTCAGTGACACTTTTTTCTAGAACTCTCCAGAGCATGGACAATCCTGACCACACCCTACTTCTCCAAGGTCTCTCCTACTTGGGTGTCTCTGAAACCAGAACTGATTCTCTAGCTTCTCTCTTTACCTTTCTCTGGCCCTTGGATCCCAAAATATGCTGTTCCCAGCTTTCCCTAGTCTTGACCTCAACTATCCTCTCTCTACACACCAAGAAAGCACAGGCTTTGTAATAAAGAAGGCAGCTTCTCCCACGCTCTTAAAAGAAGGCGGCCAAGGGAGGACGGTGGCCCATTGTTACCAGATTTCCCTTTGAGAGCAGTCAGATCTCTCCAGGTTTAAACACCTCAACTTTAAATACTAATACTTGAAATTCTTACAAAACTGGGAGGGCAAACAAAACACACATGTTCCTCCTTAGCCCCAGAAGGCAACTGGTAAAGTGCTCTCTTAGTAAAGGTAGTTCACACTTATTCAGGGGTCACCATGCTCCGGACACCTAAGTGGTTTGTAGTTAATCTTCAGAACAACCTGATCAACAGGCCGCCGTGGTCATCCCTGCTTTACAGATGAATAAACAGGCCGGGGCTTGAGTGCTTTCTCCGGGTTCAGAGATTCTGACTTCAAAGACCAGGATTCCATCTGGACCATCCAGCTCAGAGTTCCAGCTTTTAATCCACTTGTCCCCACTCAGCAGATGAGGAAGGGAGGCTCAGAGAGGCGAGGGGGTTGTTGTCCCCATCAGTGGGGTGGTAAGTGCCAAGTAACAATTGCTGAGCTATCCTCAGTGAGACAGATCCTGCACTTACTACTATTGTATAGTCATCTGGGTCCCACGCTAGGCTGCGTTCTGGCTCTCAGACCAGGGTCTGGAATACATTTGTAAAAATGAATGCCTTGGTAATTCAAAGCAGCTCCTTCACTTCCCTTTACAACCTTGTTTACTTATTGCAACAGCCCCCAGGTAAGATGCTAGCTGACGTTTAACCAGCACTTGCTGACAACACTTTCCAAGTGTGCGCTAACCACGGGCCACGCAGTAACTCTTAAATCTCAGGGGCATCATCAATGGGGACTGTTATTCCATTCAACAGAAGAAGACCCTGAGGTTCAGAGTGGCTCAGTGACTTGGCAACCAGCAAGTGGCAGCGCTGGGATTCTAGCGCAGGCTGCACGACCACAGGGCCCTCAGGGTTTGCGACGAGGCCAGTGGGTCCCCAGAAGAGGAAACGGAGGTCTGTTCAGCTGCGGAATCGCGGCTTTGAGGGGAAGCACAGGCAGCGAGCCTGCTTTTCCCGGCTCTCGGTCGGGGATGCCTCTGTGGTGCCGCAGGGCGATAAGCGGAAGCCTTTTCCCGTAAGAACCGGGAGCCGAGCGGGAAACCGCGTAACTCCGGACCCAGCCCACGGCTCCGCGAAGCCAGGCCAGCGGCGCGGGCGGGGTAACCGGAAATGCGTCATCCAACGGGCGGGGCACGTTTGCCGGGGTCCACCAATGGGAGCGCGGCGTTCGCGTTAGCCCCGCCTCGTAGGCGTGCCCGAGCCCGCCTTCCGGCCAGAGCCGCCGGCGTAGTTGGGCTGCGTGGGGTGCTGTGGCGGGTAATTCGGGGCGCGCGGGCGGGCGGCCCGCGGGGAAGGAAGAGGGGAGGACGGAAGGTGGGGCTGGGCGGGTCCGGCGGCGGGGTCGGCCCCGGTGTGCCGTGACGGAGCGCGGGGCTGGCGACGGGAGGGGCGGGGGCTTCTGTGCTGCTGAGGAAGCAGCCCGAGCGGGGCCGCCGACGCGGGGAGGCCCGACTGGCCCCGATGACAGGTCGGTCCACGCCGGCCCCACCTGTGGCGCACCCGGCCGGGCCGGCCCGTCCCCGCCCCGGGCCCCGCTCCTGCGTGCAGAGCTGCTGCCGGGCCGCGAGTGCGCAGCCCCGGCTTGAAAGCCCCGCGGCTGGGCGTGTTCCGAATCCAGAGCTCCCCGGGGGCGGCCGAGGACCGCGGTGCACGTGCGTTTCCCCGTCGTGTCCCACCCCGCCGGCCACAGCCGCGTCTCCGCGCCCCACACCGCAGTCGTTCCCGTGGCCAAGGACCTTGCGTGTTCACGTGGTGGGGACAGAACCCTCCAGAGCCCCTCTCAGGTCCCCTCAGGTTTTCACACAGAAGAAAGTGCTGTTCTCAGGCTCCCGGAGGTCAGACACTTGCAGATAAGGGACCTAGGACACGGTTTTATTGTTCACGCATTCACCCTTAACGTTCACCTGGACTTGGAAACCTCCAGCTCCCTCCCTGTCACCTGGGCCTCAGTCTCCTTATCTGTGAAATGGGGTCAATCATGCTTTCCTAAGGTTCCAGTGAGGAGTGAAGGAGGCTAGTCAAGCACAGCGCTTTGTCCAGCACGCTTTGTGGCACACAAGCATTTTGATTTTTAAATTGTTTGGCTCAGTAGTACATGTCTACAGTTAGTCCCCCTGTCACAGTCTTTTAATCCCCCTGTCACAGTCTTTCATAGAGGCACCTGACATGCGTGAACAAGCATGTCTGTCTGTGCCTCTCCCACTCCCACTTTGCCACCCCTTCCCCCCAGATGATAATGTCCCATTCATTCCATTCCACGGCTTTCTTCTTCCCATCCCCCATCCCTTCCTTCATTCCTCTTTGTCTAATCCAGTGAATTTCTATACTGCCCCTCCCTACCCTCCCTTGCTATGGGTTAGTATCCTCAGGGGGAACATTCAAATTTATCAGCATATTTGTTTCTGGTTTGTACCTTTTCAAAGAAAATTGTCAAGAAATTCTTTCCTATTCTTGGGGCTGGGATTGTGGCTCATTGGTAGAGTGCCCGCCTATCATGCAGGATCCTCAGCACCACATAATTGTAAAATAAAGATATGTGTCCACCTAAAACTAAAAAATAAATATTAAAAAAAAGAAATTCTTTCCTACTCTTGAGACATAAAAGATATTCTCCTATATTGTCAGCTAAAAAGTTTTATAGCTTTTCCTTAGTTTTTAATTTTCCAGAATCAATTTTTATATATTGTATGAGATCATATTTAATTTTTTTTAAACATGGATGACCAATTGTCCTGACATCCCATACCATTGCCATCTCTATTCATTACTCCGGTCTTGATATCTTGATATCCATACAGTAAGTATTGTATTGATACGATAAGTCTTGATATCCAGTAGGACAGGTCCTCCCACCTTCTTCCCCAAGAATGTCTGCTGTTTTGCCTCCAGGTGTTCCATGTACATTTTAGAATCATCTTGTCAAATCATATACTGACATATACACAGAGCCTGCTGGGATTCTGATTGGAATTTCACTGATTGAATTGCAGTGGATTAGTTTGGATTTTTAAATGTTTTCAACATTTTATGTTTGCTGTAGGTTTTTTGTAGATGTCATTCAGTATATAAAAGAAGTTTCCCTCTATTCCAAATTTGTTGTTTTTAGTATGAATAAATGTTGAAATTTGTCAATTATTTCTGCATCTATTAAGATAATTGTATGCTTTTCCCCTTATAATGTGGTGACTCACAGTGATTGATTTTCAAATGATAATCATTGCTGGAATAAACCCAAATAAATAATAATGTTTCATTTTCATGTTGCTGGAGTTAGGTTTAACATTTTGCTTAGGACTATTGAAGCTGTGATCCTGAAAGATATTGGCTATTTATGTTTTCAATTTTTTTTTCATCACTTTTGAATGAGTTTCCTATGACTTTGTACTTATTTAAAATTTCAGATTGTTATAAATTGTTTTTCTTTTAAAATCTTTGTGTCATCTGCAATTAGTTTTTCTTTTCTCATTCCAAATACTGCTTATTTATTTGTAAGTGTTCTCTTGGGAAATCTCATCAGAGTCTGTTCACTATGTTGGTTTTTTAAAGAATATTTTTGGTTTTGTTCTTAGGTATAGGCTTATTTTTTTATTTTATTAATTTTTGCTGTGCATTATTTTCCTTTAACACTTATTGTTCTTTTTATAGCTTATTTAGATGGATTCCTAACTCATTAATTTTTTAGCCCCCCTTTTATTAGTGCATTACACATGTGTTCATAGTGACATATTTGTAAATAATTATACACAATAGAGGTGTTCATAGTGACATTTGTGTATACAAGTAACATAATTTGCTTTATTTCATTTCCTCCTTTTAAAAAGAACACAAATACTTAATGCTGTTTATTTTCTATTTGATTTGTTTCCCATCACTTTTTATTGTGTAATGTTTTGTGATTGTTCAGTTCAAAATATTTCCTGATCCCTACTAATAATTCCTCTTTGATAATGGATTGTTTAGAATGTGTTTCTTAAATTCTAAACAAATGAGGGTCTTTGTGGTTTCCAGCTTCCTTTCTTTAGGGTCAGAGCCGCAGTCAGTAGGAGGCTCATTGAAATTTGCCAATTTGTTGGGCAGTTGGCGTGATTACTTTGGGTGTGCTGATGCGTGTATTCTAGCTGTCGGGGACAGTGTTTATGCTCGCCTGTCAGCTAGAGCTTTACTGTGTCCTGCAGATCTCCTCTCTGTACTGGTTGTTCTGTCCACTTTAATCCAAGGCTGTGTTGACATCTCCCACTGTGCACTTCTGAGTTTAGCTTTGTAGTTGGACAATTTTATCTAGGGTGTTTTTGATTCTCTGTTATTAACTGCCTAAACGTTTTAGATTGTTATATCTTCTTGATGAAACTTTTTATCACTTTGTGATGACCTTCTTTATCGCTAGTAATCTTTTTTTACCTTTAAATTGATTTTGTCTCATCTTAAAAATCACACCAACTCTGTCAGTTTGCAGAGTATATCTTTCTCGACTGTTTTGCCTTTGGTTTTTCAGCATTCTTACATTTTGCAAGTAGCTTGTAATATATAGCTAGATTTTGTTTATTATTAACTTTAAAAGTTTTTAAATTGGTCTGATGGTCCTTTTCTTTAAATCAGAATATGTAGTTGATTTTTGTTCATTGTGATTACTAATCTAATTGGATTTATATCATCTATTTTTTATGGTTATTATGTATGCCTGTTCTCTGTTCTTTACTCCTTTGTTGTATTCCTTAGGATTAATTATATTTTTCTCCTAATTTTGAAAATGTATGCTACTTCTGGTTTTTAAAATAGTTATGCTAGAAATTGTAAAATGCAAGTGTACAATTCATAAGTGTTTTGATTCTTCTCACAATCATCATAAGGATGTTAGAACAGAAATTCTAGTGGCCAGTTACCTCCCAATTTATATGATATTATTTTCATTTATCTTAATTTAAAAAGATCTCAAATCCTCTTTTTACTTTTTATCCCTTTCTTCCTGAAATTTGTACTTTGGCATTTCCCGTAGGGAGGGTCTCACTTACTCTTCCTTTTTATTTATTTATTTTTGTTATTTGGAGATGTTTTTATTTCACCCTCAGTCTTTAGCTGGGTATCAAATGGTCTGTTGAAGGACACACCCTCCCAGAACAGTGAAGATGTGACACACTCCATTTTTACTGTTGTGAAGTCAGTTGTCAAGTCTCCTTGTTGCTCTTTTGAAAGTAACCTTGCCTACTCTTTGGTTGTTTTTAATCTTTGTTCTTCTGTACTTTTACTAGGATGTGCTTCGCTAGATATTTTAGAATTCATCCTGTTTGGATTTGATGGTGATGTCATGGTTGTGATCATGATTCCTATCCTTTGTCCCCTCTGTCAAACTTCATTGATACCCTCGTCCCTGCTTGCTGGATGTGTTGGGTAGGTTGCTTACTGGACTCTGTGTCTTCCCCGCTAGTCCACCTCCACAGTGTGGCTCAGTCGTCTTCCTCCTTGAAGACCCTTAGTCTGGAAGGCCTCAGTTCCGCAGTTTCCAGGATAAAAGCCCAAGTCCCCTGGCCTGGCACATCGAATCCCCGTGTGCCCTGCAAGCCAGAAGGTGCTGAACTCATGAAATCAGAACAGGTGGACGAAGGCTCCTGACCCTCTTGGTGGGTGATGCACCTGAGGACTGCTGGGTTCTGAGGCTGGGGGAAAGGAGGACAGGAGTCTGAGTTGAGGTCAGTGGTCTCTAGGGCTGCGTGGCTGGGACCTTCCAGGTCAGATGATTGACAGAGAGACTCAGCGGGGAGAGGGGCTGAGGTGCTGTGAGGAAAGGATGGTCCAGTTCATTTGAGGCGGAGATGCTGGTGAGGTATTCTGGAAGCCATCTGGCAGGCAGGCAGGCAGGCAGAGACGCTGGACCTGGGCTGGAGGTCCAGCTGATGATGCAGCATTTTTGTGTATCTGTCACGTGCCAGATTCTTGGCAAGCCTTTGCTGGTCACCTCCCTCTTGAACCTCATCTTATGCCTTGAAAGTACTTAACTCTACTCCCTGCTTTATAGCTGAGTAGACTTAGCCTTAGGGACACTGGGCACTTAGCTGAAAATGTCTCTGTGCTGTCGATTCCCTGAAGTCACAGCGGATCTCTTGTCCTGAGTCATGGTCTCACCCAAGGTGACTGTTAGCACCTTAGAATTTTGAGTTCCACTGCAGTTGCACCCTCCAGGACTGGGCCCTGGAATCTGCATTTGAATACACAACCCAGGTCCCAGGGCTGCCTGTCTGGTTCCAAGTCCTTGCTCTTGGTCCCTGCACTGTGCTGCCTCTTTGTGGTGGGAGCAGGTGTTTGGATCGGGCCTTGTGTCATTTGTTCTCTGTGGTTTGTGAAAAGCCCATTTTATTGGCGAGCAGGGATGTTAAGAATAGCCCACAGCCCGACCATGACAGGTGATTTATTGGAGGTTTGTGGAGAGGAAAAGGAAGCTAACTTTTATTAAGTGTTTACTAGCAGTTTTCTAAGCAATGAATGTTATTATAATTTTATAGGAAGAAAACAAGGCTTCTGCTAAGTTTCTCCAAGGCCATAAATCTGGTTAGTGGCTGAGCCAAGGGTCAGATTCAGAATTATCTAATAGTAAAAATGGCTCGCAGTGATTTAGTGCGTACTGTGTTCCCAGACTGTTACATGTATGAACTCATTGAGTCTTTGTAGCAGTTCTTTGGCGGCTATTTCTGTCATGATTCCCACTTTGTAGATTGGAACAGAAGCCCGGGGAGACTCTAAATGGCCTAACTGCACACACCTAATAAGTGGCGGAGCCGGCTGTGAACCCAGGCCTCTGGCTCCAGAGTCCCTGCCTGCTCCCCACCTTAGGACCCAGCCTCTGCCCCTTGTGTAGTAGTTGGCATGCAAAACTTGATTTTTAAAACCATAGTGAAGTTATATTAACATGAATTAATACAAACCAGGACAGTGCTTGTGGTGTGCTTAGGGTGACTGGGTTTCGTTTGTTTCTTTCCAGCTCCTCCACACATGCAGGGAAGCGGGAAGAGAATGGGCGTCATGACCGATGTCCATCGACGCTTCCTGCAGCTGCTCATGACTCACGGTGTGCTGGAAGAGTGGGACGTCAGGCGCTTGCAGAAGCACTGCTACAGGGTCCATGACAGTAAGTGCCGCCTCCCTGTTCCCAGCACGTCCTGGTTGTGTGTCAGTTGGGACTGATGATACTGGTATAATGCCAGGTGACGAGTTGCCAGCAAGTCTGCCGAGAGCATTCAGGTCTCTTCCATCAGCTGTCTCTCTATCTCCTCACCCACTTCTCCCCAGCCCCCCAAGTCAATCTGACATTCAGCCCAACAGAGGAGAACTTTTGGACTCTGAAGCCGTAAAGTCGTGGTTCACACCAAGGCACCAGCATGTGCTCGGCCTCAGTTTCCTGGACTCTTAAATGGGGATAGTAATTCTATGCAGCTCGTAGGGTGGTTCAGAGCGCCAGGAGAGGTGATGCGTACAGAGCACCACGGGAAAGACCTCAGTGCTCTCTTTAGCAAGAGGGCAGCGTAGCACAGGCAGCGGGCACAGCCTTACACCCAATAAGACCTGAAACGAGTGCCGTCCTTGCCCTGTGCCAGCTGGGAGCACACCTTCTCAGTGGGTCACTGGGAGGAGTCGGTGGGAACGTGTGGCGCCCTGGAGTCAGGGCTTGGTTCATGTTCTCAGGACCTGGAGAGAGCAGTCAACCATCAGGGTGGATCCTGAGGGATCAGTAGAATCAATATTGGCAGATCTCAGCCAGCTGTTCGGAAGGCTGAGGCAGGAGGATAACAGGTTCAAGGCCAGACTCAGCAACTTGGTGAGGGACTAAGCGCCTTAGTGAGATCCTATCTCAAAATGAACAATTAAAAACAAAGGGCTGGCGAAGTTGCAGAAGGACTGTGAAGCACCCCTGGGTTCAATCCCAGCACCAAAACAAAACAACCAAACAAATGCAAGATCTGGCTGAGTGTCAGTATGAGTAGATCTTGTTGAAAAGGAAGTCGAAGAGTTATACTGATTGTATGCTGTCAATTTGTTACATTTTTTTGTAAAGTACAAAATAATTTTTGTTGTTTTGGAATTCATCCACAAGGGAAGTGAAGCAGAGACCGGGAGGGTGAGCGGGCATTGGGGAGGGTGAGAAGGCGTTGGAGAGAGTGAGCAGGCATTGGGGAGCCACTTGCTTTTGGTGAGAGGAGGGAGTGAGTGGGCAGTGGAAGTCGGAGGACTCTTCAATCTTCATCCTGTTGTGTCTTTTATTAAAAAGAACACTTGAGGACAAGTGCCATCCTAGCACAGTCTAATGGCTGCCACTTCTGATTTGTGAGAATTAAGTGATCTTTCTTCTGCATTTTTGTCTTTTTGCATCTCTCCTTTTCAAGAGAAAAGTAGAAAAATAACAGCGGTGAGTTAAGGCAGGAGGAGTGAGAAAAGGGGGCTGGGGTGTGGGGTGCACAGCACACAGGTCCCTGCCCGTGGGAGAGGGCGCCAGGCTTCCAGAACTGAGTTGGTGCAGCATGATGGAGTCAGAAGGCGGGTCCCAGGTGGCTGCTCAGTGCGGGGTCAGCAGGGGAGTGGGCCGGCGGGCACAGAGGAGTGGGCGGGCACAGAGACTGTTCCTACAAATTGTGCAGAAGGAGGAGGAGTGTAAGGAGGTGGTGGAAGGTGTGTTATCCCGAGCTCTGGTCCTGCTGAGCCCCTCTGGGGGCCTCCTGGAGCTCAGCGGTGCACAGGAACACGTGAGAGACCTGGAGGGTCCTGCAGTAAGGAGCCCTGCGTAGCTGTGCTCACTTGTGTGTACCCAGATGTCGTTGACCCACTAAAAACATGCCTTGGGACCTGAAGAGCAGTTGTGACCTGTAGGGAGGGAGTGCACGCTCCTCAAGTGCAGGTGAAGCTGTGAGAGCCCGGAGCCAGGTGGTGGGCTGTGGCTTAATTCCTGGGGCAGTGCAGACCTCTTGGGGAACTTGAGGGAGGAAGAGGCATAACCCACGCTGAGGTGAGAACTGTCCCGTGAGGATCTGTGCTGAATGCTGTGTCTGTCTGAACTGTGGGGGGGAGGGATTTTAAATGTGAGACTTCTGTACTGAAAGGGAATATGATACTTGTCAATCTGGCTTCTCCTTCTCTTTAAAAGCACAATAGGACTTTAAAGGGGCCTCTCGGTCCTCCAGAGATAGCATGAGACTGACTCTTATCTCTGTGACAATTCATTTCTCTCCCTTTTAGTTTCTTACACAAGTCCGTTTGTGAGCTTCACTGTCGATGGGGAAGTTTCACAGTTCAGTGCAAGGAGCCACAGAGGCCTGAGTAGTCAGAATGAAAGTGTTTTTGCCTTTTCTTGACCTTTAAAATAGTTATGATCTAATTTAGGAAAGTCCTATAGACTGTGTCTAGGAACTGATTTATGGTTTGTTTCCCCCTTATCAACAGGGGATATGGTGCACGATCCACAGTGGTGGATGCCGGAAACTAGGTGTCGTACTGAACTGTGTGTGTGTGTGTGTGTGGTTTCTCCTATACTGACATACATATACCTGTGATAAAATTTATAAGTCAGACAGTAGTGATGGACAACTGATGATAAAGACAGCAACTTGAACAGTACACTCCAGGGGCTGGGGCTAGGGCTCAAGAGATAGAGCACTCGTCTAGCATGAGGCGCTGGGTTCTATCCTCAGCACCACATACAAATAAAATAAAGATAATGTGTTCCCCTCAAAACACTGAAAAATAAATATTAAAAAACAAAAACAAAACAAAAAACAGTACACTTGAGTAAAATTATGTCAACGTAGCGTCTCTTTCTCTTTCTCATGATACCTGTTGTTTGTACTGACCCAGACTGTGGTTGACCTCAGGTGACTAAGACCGTGGAAAGTGAAACCGTGGATTGGAGGTGAGGGCTGGGCTACTGTATTTTTCACACTTTATGTTCGATTTCTCTGCCCCAAATGTGGTCATGGCGGGGTGAGCAGGACATAGCAACAGTCTGTCTTCTCCTGTTCCTCATTAAAGACAAACAAAAAATATTTATTCCCATGTGTTTTTGTTACTAGAGAGATTTTAAAACAAGTAATGATGAGAGGAAGCTATTTAAAATCAAGTCAGTACTTCCCAGACTCAGTCTCATTGCAGGACTCTCCTGTGTTGTGAAGAGACGCCCAGGAAAATCCCCTCAAATCAAATGGGAAAACATCTCCCTTCTAGGAGAGCTGGGAGGCTGCGGAGTGATTGAACCTGCAGGCTCGTCTACGTGCCATTGCCCGGGGTGCGTCCAGCTGTCAAAGCGCTTCTTGTTCTGGGGTTTTGTTGGGGCTCTCTTCTTCCTGTCTTTCAGGGGAAACATTCCCAGATTCTTCGGGCCAGTGAAGAGTTTAGATTCTTTTCTGAAGTTCCAATGCAAAGCTTTGGGTCTGACCTTTCAGAACGGTGCTGAGGGCCTGTATTCCTAGAGACTTTTGGTTTTGAGCCACAGCTAGCTTCTGTGCATGTGTCCCCTTAGCCAGCAAAGCTGTGTGAGAGCCTCATGTATCTGCTAGTTTTTGTTTCTCCTTGGGTCTCCTGAGTCAACAGACAAGGGGGTCAGAGGGTTCCAGCAGAAGCCCTTGGTGGTAGCAGGCCCAGGAGTTAGAGAGCAGTGGGTAAGAAGACTCAGGCTTGAGGATTTCCACTTTTGGCCCAGAGGGAATACAGGGACCAGTGTACTTACCCGCCTGAAACAATCCAGAAGTGGGCAAACGTATGAAATCCTGGACGTTAGTCAGTGAAGGACAGTGGTCCCTTGAGAGGCAGGCAGTTTTCCCTCTTGACCTTAAACACACGATACCTTTTGTGACACCACTTCTCCCGTTCTCCAGATACCAGCTGAGTATTCAGCAGTTTATTTTACTGTCCACCCAGAGTTAGCACCAGAGTCCCCAAGTTAAAAGGACTCAGTCTGTAGATTGCCACAACTTCAGATGGCAAGTCCTGGGCCATCTGTTCTTGTGGCTGACAATCTGTGAAGCTTGGGTTTCCACAGCCCCTCTCCTGTGTTTGATAATTTGTTGGAATGACTCACAAGACTCAGGAGGACAGGCAACATCTATTTATTGGGTCATTATGAAGAATTCAATTCAGAAAGCTTGGAGGACTGGCACCACTGATTTCAAGACTCGGGTAGCTCCTGTCGTCGTAACAACGGGACAGTGGTACAAAGAGACACATAGGTCAGTAGAACAAAATACAGAGTCTAGAAATGGTCACACGTAGTTTTTGAAGAAGTGTGAAGGCGAGTCAGTGGAAATAGTCTTTTCCACGATGGTGCTGGAGTAATGGGATCTCCAGATTTAAAAAATGAATTTGAGCCATGCTTTACCCCCTGTACAAAAATTAACTCAGAATGAACCAGAGGCCTAAAAGTAAAACCTAGAACTGAAACTTCTTTCAGAACTGAAAGAGTCTTTGTGACATGGGGTTAGGCAAAGATTTCTTAGACTCAGCACCAAAAGTATGATCCATAAAAAATTAGAGGGCTGGGGTTGTGGCTCAGTGGCAGAGTACTTGCCTCACAAGTGTGAGGCACTGGATTTGATCCTCAGCACCATATGAAAATAAATAAATAAAAGTATTGTGTCCATCTACAACTAAAAAAAAAATGTAAAAAAAAAGAACAAATAGGGGCTGGGATGGTGGCTCAGCAGTACCGCACTTGGCCTGGCATGTAGGGGGCACTGGGTTTGATTCTCAGCACCACATATAAATAAATGAAATACACGTCTATCAACCACTAAAAAAAAAAAATTAAAAAAAGAACAAATAAGATTTTGATGTAAAAACTCATGTTCTTTAAAATATACTGTTTATCGGATGAAAAGAGAAGCAAAATACTGGGAGAAAACCTTTACAAATTCTGTATTTGATAAATGACTTACATGCAGAAAATCTGGAGAACTCTCCAAACTCAGTAATAAAACATGCAACCCAATAAAAAATGGGCAGAAGATTTGAAGAGACACTTCTAGTAAGTTATACAGGTGGCCTGTGAGCACATGAAAAGATGCTCAGCATTAGGCATCGGGGGTGCAAACCCAGAGGGAGACCCTGCTGTGCACCTGTGAGAGGGGTTGAAGTTGAATACTAAGAATTGGCAAGGACAAGGAAGAACTCAACTTTCCATATACCACTGTGAGGAGTGTAAAATGTGACAGCCATTTGGGGAAACAGACAGTTTCATATGCTCCAGCCATTCCGCTCTTAGGTATTTACTCAGAGAAATGAAGATACATGTCTGTGCAAAGTCTTTTTTATTTTTAATTTTTGGTACTGGGATTGAATCCAGGTGCAGTTAACCACTGAGCCACATCCCCACCCCCCTTTTATATTTTATTTAGAAACAGGGTCTTGCTGAATTGCTTAGGGCCTTGCTAAGTTGCTGAGCCTGGCTTTGAACTCGCCATCCTCCTGTCTCAGCTTCTCACGCTGCTGGGATTACAGGCAATCGCCACTGCACTCAGCGCATGCAAAGTCTTACACAGAAATATTCAGAATAGGTTTACTTGTAATGGCCCCAGAGAAACACTAGTTGCCCATCAGTGGGTGAATAGATGACGGATTATGGTATGTACATACAATGGTGTGCTACTTAGCAATAAAAAGCTACATGGTACCGTGTGAAAGAATCCCAAAGTGGTTTTGCTAAGTGGAAGAAACCAGGAAAAAAAAAAAAACATATACCATATGAAACCCATTATGTATAATTCTAGGCAACACATAAGGCTGCAGAACAAAAAATAGTTCAGCGATTGCCTGGGATGGTGTAAGGGAGGGTGGAGGGAGGTGGGAGAGAGGGGTTACAGAGAGGCCCAAGGAAACTTGGTTGGTGACAGATATATGTGTTATCTTGACTGTGGTGTGGTTTCATGTATATATGTCAGTCTTTAATGTACATTTTAAATGTGGACTGTTTATTTTGTGTCAGTTGTACCTCAACAAAACCGAAAAATCTGAGCTTAAACTCAGTCTGCTACTTGGTGTCTGTATAGTGTTGGTCAAGCCCCCATACATGGGTGCTTCAAGTCCCCAACTGTAAAGCAGGCAGGAACTGTCACTGGCTAGTTATGGTGTGGACAGCACTGTCTGATAGAAATATAATGTGAGCCACGTAGGTAAGTTTCCAGTAAAAAGAAACAGGTGAAATGAATTTCCAAAAGAATACTATTTCTATATATTATCAACATAAAAGGTTACTGATGAATTATTTCACATTTAAAAAAATATGTCTTTGGAATCCAGTGTGTATTTTATACTTCAGATCATGTCTGAATTTAGATAGGGCACATTTTAAGTGCTCAGTAGCCACATGGGATAATTCTAGAATGTCAAACCCTATGCTGTCTGCATGGGACTCCAGGAGGACAGGTGCCTTATCAGGAAATGGCTTTGTGCAGGCCCTGACCTAGGCCACCTGCAAGAAGCACCTTCCTGAAGTCTGCTCAGAAGAGAGCCAGTAGGTACATTAGTTACCGGAAGTGCCTTCTGTTCTGTTTCGTAAGAATAAGAGACATGGAGAGCCTGGACTCTGGGGCCTTCCCAGGGTCCAAAGCCCCTCGGGGAGCAGGTGCTCAGGCCTGCCCATTCTGTGGTAGAATGTCCCTGCAGTGAGCTGTGTGGTGTGTCCCTGTGTGGGGTTTGAGTGTGCCCTCAAGCCTGAGCCCCACTCTTTTTTTTTTTTTTTTTTTATTGTTGGCTGTTCAAAACATTACATAGTTCTTGATATATCATATTTCACAATTTGATTCAAGTGGGTTATGAGCTCCCATTTTTACCCCATATACAGATTGCAGAATCACATCAGTTACACATCCATTGATTTACATATTGCCATACTAGTGTCTGTTGTATTCTGCTGTCTTTCCTATCCTCTACTATCCCCCCTCCCCTCCCCTCCCCTCCCCTCCCCTCCCCTCCCCTCCCCTCTTCTCTCTCTGCCCCCTTTACTGACATTCGTTTGTCCCCCTTGTATTATTTTTCCCCTTCCCCTCACTTCCTCTTGTATGTACTTTTGTATACCTCTGAGGGTCTCCTTCCATTTCCATGCATTTTCCCTTCTCTCTCCCTTTCCCTCCCACCTCTCATCCCTGTTTAATGTTAATCTTCTTCTCATGCTCTTCGACCCTACTCTGTTCTTAGCTACTCTCCTTATATCAAAGAAGACATTTGACATTTGTTTTTTAGGGATTGGCTAGCTTCACTTAGCATAATCTGCTCTAATGCCATCCATTTCCCTGTAAATTCTATGATTTTGTCATTTTTTAATGCAGAGTAATACTCCATTGTGTATAAATGCCACATTTTTTTTATCCATTCATCCATTGAAGGGCATCTAGGTTGGTTCCACAGTCTAGCTATTGTGAATTGTGCTGCTATGAACATCGATGTAGCAGTGTCCCTGTAGCATGCTCTTTTTAGGTCTTTAGGGAATAGACCGAGAAGGGGAATAGCTGGGTCAAATGGTGGCTCCATTCCCAGCTTTCCAAGAAATCTCCATACTGCTTTCCAAATTGTGAGCCCCACTCTTGATTGGAGTCTCTACTCCGTTTATCATGTGTGTTTACTGAGGGGCAGAGGCACAAAGTCACCAAAACCCACAACTGGTGACAGCTCCCTCAGAGTTATTTGCCTTAAGATGTTTGGGAGCTGATCTTCTGTTCTTTGATAGAAGAGCTTGGGCAGCCAGAATTTTGTGGTGGGAATCATCAGGTCCAGTTCCCTCACCTTGCAAACCAGGAAACAGAAATTCTCAGGGTTTGGTGTGCCAGCCAGGTGGTTCACAGGTGCCAGGCTTACCACAAGTGTTGCTTCCTGCCTCCTGGCCCAGTTCTTGGGGGCCCCCTTGCCTGATCCCTGGTGTGCTCCTCAGCTTAGGTTTGTCCGATGCTTCCTCCTGATCAGAGTCAGGCTTTGCCTTAGGAGCCTGCAGAGTGGTGTGCTCTCCCTGCCCGGGGCGTGATGCGGAGGAGGATGGGCTTGCCAGGATCCTCCACTGCAAAGCTCTTTCTCTGGGGTCAGTGTTTTGCAGGATGGTATTTTGAGACAAGGTCAAGTATTGCATTCCCAACTTGACCCACTAGTTTTAGCATCTGTTGGTATTTCTTCTTTTTAAGACGTGTTGCCACCTGCTGTGAGGTGCCGGTCCATAGTCTCCAGCTCCAATGTTTTGTGACTGGTTTTGCTGTATTGTTATATTTCATGTTAATTTTAGTGACTTTTTTGAATTATCTAGTGTTCTAAAGACAAATTAGGTATCATATCCAAAAGTTTAGATTAAAAAAATTAGGATCTGGAATTTTTCCATTGAGTGTAATAAGTTTGAACAAACCCAGCCACCTGAAGTGCGTGTGCACAAGAGTAGGTCGGTGAGGACAGTGTCACCGGAACATGGACGTCTGCAGATCTTTCTGGTCTCTGTGGGATCTTCCATCTGCTCTGCCCAGGACACAGATGCTCACTCCCCTGCCTGCATTGGCTCCAGTGTCCTCGCATGATTTTAGGCCTGTGAGCGTCATCAGGCTGTATGTGGTCGTGGTGGTGACGATGCTGGTGACGAGCAGTTTACTGGGTCTGCCATCACATTTATAAGCACCTTCTCTTCCCAAGATAGACTCAGTAATGATTAGAATCTCCGTCCAAATAACACCACCTTGTGTTTCATGATTCCATCATTCATTTCCCCCTTTGGCCACGAGGAACACAGCTCACTACTGTCAGCGCCAGCTGCTTCTCTAGTTAATCGGGATCAAATCCAGGACCACAACTGAAAAGTGGCAAAAAATGAACATGAAGAGTAACATCTGTGACTCGAATTTTTTAAATGCCCAATTTACAGCAGGCAGTCGTTACGTGCTGAGACGGGATCCTTTGGGTCTAGGAAGCCCTGTAAGCATGGGAGATGGGGGGTCCCATATCTCCAAGGCCCCGGTGACTTGGCTCTGCCAGCCCCACCTCCTACAGGTACCACATCTCCCACGTTCTGGGGATCAGGCCTTCAGCAATGGACCTTTGGGGGGCGTTCAAGACCCAAGCATGGGACTCTGTTGGTGAGCATGTCAGACCTCGGCTGTGCCTGGGTGTTCTCTAGGTCAGGGTGACCAAGACAGCAGCCCAGCCTCAGAGCCCTCATCGCAGAAAGCAGAGTGGAGGGTGAGGGCTCTGGAGAGCAGGGAGGGCGCGGGGTGGCCAGTGCTGGCAGAAGGCACCTGGTGGTGTGGGGAGTGCGCCTGGGTGTGGCCGCTGCTGGGCCTCCTGTGGAGGTGCCGTGGGGAGTGCCTGGTGACCAGGAGCAGCCCTGCAGATCCAGGGAGACCCTGTACCCCAGAAGGACACATGCAGAGGGGCTGAGATGGGGGGAACCTCAGGCAAAAGTGACTAAAAGGTCATTGTGGCAGTGGGAGAGGGACCCTGTGGGGGAGCAGTTGGGGCAGGTCTCGCAGCAGTGTGCAAGGCTCAGGGAGCCACCGTGGCTTGCAGGCGGGATGCTGGCATCTGTCTCTGCTTAGGCTGCCTGCGGAGGACAGATGGAGGGGACACCCAGAGACCAGAGGAGGCGTTGCACACTTTGGGCTCAAGGTGGGGACTCAGAAGAGGGCTGGGTACAGGGGCTGGCATGGAAGTGGCAGGCTGGCGCCATCTCTCCGACAGGACCACACAGCTGCACTTGCAGGTCACTGCCTCTCCTGGGAACGGGCCTGAACTGGGTCCTGCATGTAGACGGTGATTGAAGACAAGCAGAGGCCACCGTCCTGAGCCTTCTCCAGCGGGGAGCCAGCGCACTCCTGTGTTTCAGTGGTGACACAGTCAGGCGGCAGATCGGGAAGGCCTCCTAAGGGAAGCAAGGCTTTGGGCTGCTCTGACGCTGGAGGCAGGTGGGTGATCAGTGGCCATCCTGTGGGACCGGTTAGGGATGGGCATTTGCCTTTGTCTGGTGGTCCTAGGCTGGGAACAGGGAAACGGTGAGTTATTCATCCAGTTATTATCGGGGCTCTCGTGGGGCTCCCTGGACTGGTTGCTGGAGGTGGTGGTCTGACTCCCTGTGGTCTGGCCTGGGGTGTGGAGCTGGCCTCCCAGCAGGCACTGCAGCCATGGTGGGTTCCTAGGCTGGTGCTGCGGATCGTGGGTCAGAGTTCTGTTTCTATGTGATCTGGCCTTTGCCGTCTGCCTGTGTGTCAGTCCCTCCAGGGAAGGAGCGTGGCCAGTCTGTCCTTTGAGGTGCTCACCTTCCGGCCTGAGAAACAGCCGCGCTTGCCTGGGGGCCAGGGAGCTCCTCAGAGCAGAGCCCGCCCAATCAGGACTGGGAAGCTGGTGAGGCGGGGTACTGGAGTCTGGCCCAGGGCATGGCTGGTTTGCCCTAGGGTGTTTCTCATTTTCAAAACTACTCCTTGTGTTAAAAACAACCAATCACCAGGTTTCCTAAAAGCCTCCTGGAGAACCTGGGGGCAGAGCAGCCCTGTCTTTGGGTGGGATTTGTGGCTGCTCACTGTGCTTTCTGTCTGGCGGTGGCGGGGTTGTTAATTTCAGCAAGTTTGGCGCCACTGGGATCTGAGGAGGAGCCGCGCTGCTCTGCTTTCAGCTGTCGGGGCATCCAGGAAGCTTCCGACCCTTCACCTATGGAGTCCTCTCATCAGCTCCTTGAAGGCTCAGGGGTGAGCAGGGGCAGGGACAGAGCATCACAGAAGGTATCAAAGTTGCTACCCACTCAAGGATATTGGCCCTCCTGTTTTCAGAGTGTGATTCCAGCAAAATGCGTATCAGCAGTGTCCACAGTGAGGTCCTGCCAAGGGCGATTTGCGTTTTCTGTGCTGATTCGTGTCATAACTCAGAACTTTCCTTCGATGTATGAATGGTGGCTTGAGAACAGGCAGCAGTACCAGGCAGCAGCCCTCTCTTGGGGGAAGGCACCCAGGTGGGTTTACATTCAGAGCAGCAGGTATGTCCCTTCACCAGCCATGCCAGGGGTGCTCTCCTAGGGGCCCTCAACCCAGGCCGCCAGGATGCAGGAGCCCTGCTGCGTACTGCATTAAGTTCATGCCCCCGCTGCAGCCGGCAGAGAGTGGACTTTCCTACTGAAATGACCTCTTGATTTTTCAAATAATGGTCTGTGTGCTGGGCTCGGAGCTCAGAGCGCTACCTCTGCAACAGAGCAGCCTGGAGGTCCGCGCCTCCAGAGCTGTGGGCCCGAGCACGGCCACCTGGCCCCCGGTGCTCATCCTTCTCTCCTTTGACTGATTCCTGAGGGCTCAGGAGTCAGCTTATGTGGCTGGTGGCACCAGGATTTTTTTTTTTTTTTAAGTATGTACTATAGAAAATAGAGAAAAGTAGAGAGAACAGTACCGAGAGCCCTGTCTCCACCTCCCAGTCAGAGCGATGGCTGACCTGCTCTCCTCTGTACCCCTGCTGCTCACACCCTGGAAGTGATTCACCATTTTGCAGGAATTCCGGCATCATTGCTCATCTAAATAAGATTTTATTTTTAATGAGGGCCCAAGTCTTTGTCATTGCATTAAACCAGTGGCCAGTCATCTGGTCAGGACTGTTACTTTGTGGCCTTGTGATCTTGGGTGAGTTCTTCACTTCTCTGACACTTGTCCCCCCACCTGCCATGCTGGTGTCCCTGGGGGTCTGCTCCGAGAGTGAGGGCGGTGCTCGCGTGTGGTGAGGCGCCTGCTTCTACGGAGGGTTTGCCAGTGCGTCAATTATTTGCCACACAGGAAATGGCCTTCCCTCCAGCCCTGCCCCCTATCACTGTGCACTAGCTGTGCTCTAAAAGTGCCAGTGGGTGGGACCCTTGCCTGCTCAGTGGGCCCAGAGTCCCCCGCCAGCCTCTCCTCAAAGCCAGGGCTCTGCGTCTTGGGGCCAGTTCTGCCCAGCACCTGAGTCCCGTGTAGGATCTGGCTTGCTCCATCCTTAGTGTGGAACTCAGCAGGGCCACCCGCCTGTCCAGTCAGATGAGAGGGCTGTCATAGCACCAAGTTGGCCTGCACGCGGTTCGGGCCCCTGGGGCTTATTATTTGCTCTTATTTTCTCTGCCTAAAAATAGCATTTTCCATTTTGGTGTCTGGTTGAGAACAGAGCCATTTTGGGGTCGGAGGTTAGGCCAGCCGGCCTCCTGATGCCTGCTGAGTGGACGGCGAGCCCTAGGCTGCAGAAGCCTCTGGGAAGCAGGGCCCTGTTTTAACGAGCGGTTCACTGGTAACGTTAAAGTAAGATTTAATTTTAAAAGGAAAGGAGAAGATATGTTCGTAGCCAGAAAAAGCAGTGTGTCGGAGTGAGCGGAGCCGGTGCCCCTCCTGGAGGGCGCTGCTGGCGCCACCCATCAGCTGCCTGGACCCTGCGTTCACTGCCCACTGCCAGGCATTTCCCGGTCAGGCCAGTGCCGCTGTCCTCTCCTGGGCCCTTTCCTGTCCTCAGCTCCCCCTCTGCTGGTGTGTGCCGACCACATGGGGGTCTGACCCAGGGCTCTAGGCTGGACCCAGGGGAAGAGGACATCACTGGGCCTGGTTTCTGGCAAGTCTCCCGTCGAGTGCTGCCTCCTCCTTCTGAAGCCCTCGGGCGTCTGACCTCGCTGCTGCCCCCCTGCTTTCCGTCTCCCAGCTGGGGTTACTGGAACCAGCTGGTGAAATGTGCCGAGCTAATGAGTAACACCTGGCCCGCGGCGAGGCGGGGCACGTCCCGTCCCGTGCTGCAGGCCTGCCCGCTCTAGCCTGGTGCTGCTGCCCTCCAGGTGATACCCCAGCTGCACAGACCCCGTGCTTGGCTCAGGCCCAGTGCTGGCTGCCCTAGTTTGGGTGTCTGCTCCCTGAGAAGAGAGACGCAGTGCTCTTCTCTCCTCAGCTGGACCTGCAGGACGCTAGGTATTTTGGTACTTCCTGAAGCCTGGGTGTGTGTGCACTTGTGTGTGTGTGCACTTTTATGTGTGTGTTTTGATTTGGGATTCTGAAGAGAGGAGCAGTGTTACTAATTAATTCTCTTAAATCCCTCAAAGTCCTTCTAGGACTGGAAGCAGTTACCCCGGTCACGTGACGTTGTCTTTGTCTCATGCACTTGACATCTCCATGGACTCATAGGATATCAGGGCCAGATGCCGTTAGCCCTGTGTGTCCTTGCAGATCTGTACCCTGTAGCTTCTCCACCAAGGCCTCCAGGGACAGGGAAGCAGTGGGGGCCAATTAGGGGACATTGGCTGGTCTAGAGACTGGAGGTTGGGCAGTGCCGACCTGGTGTGGCCTTGACATTTGTGGGCATGCCAGGGATCTTGCTCACAGCAAGAGACCCCAATTCTGCCAACTTAGAAAGGAATTTGCTGGGGGAGGCTATTGGGCAAAGGAAGTAGGGCTGATTGGCACCTGGGTGACGGGCTGAGGATGGACAGGAAGCATAGTGACATCTCTTTCCTCTGTAGCTTTGAGGCTGGAAGCAGCTCCAGGCAGCACTTTGTCCCTTGCTCAGGGTGAACCGATTCGGAGCCCACTCCTGGCTGATGCTGGCTCTGCACTTCTCAGCTCCAGCTTTCTGGGTCCCGGGTGTGGGCGCTGGGGATTGCTCTCCCAGCCCACGGGTGGGGGAGAGTTCAAAACAAACCCAAGAAAAGCAGCCGGGTTTGTCAGGGTGGGAGCTGGCTGTCAGGCACCTGGATATTGCCACCTGACCGCCGTGGGGGACGCTGACACGGGGGACCTGGAGTGCCTGTGATGAGGAGGTGCTTGCCACCAGGGGAGGGCAGAGCTGACCGCAGCTGGTCTGGGCAGGAAGGCCCTGGACAGGAGGAGGCTGAGGGCCCACAGAGGGAGGGCAAGAGCAGGCTGTGCCACGGCTCTGATGCTGCCCACAGTGCAGGCTGCCAGGGTCGCCACCAGAAAGCCATCCAGGTGAGGGGCTGGGGGCTGCGTGGAGGAGTTTGTGCCTGGGCGGGGTCAAGGGGCAGTGTGGGGCACCAGGGCCTGTGTGAAGAGCCTCCACGGGTCGCCAGCTGAGGAGGACACGGTGGGCTGCAGGGCTGGCGTGGAAGGAGGGGCTGGAGATGGAGGAAGGGGGCCTCTGCGCTGCTGCGGGCCTTGTGCAGAGCCCAGCCCGGAGCTGCCGTTTCTTCTCTCTCTAATGAAGATGCAGGAAGAACCTTCATGTGGCAGACCTGGGGCTGGTCGTGAGCCAGAGGCGGAGGGCAGGGGCGAGGGCTGCGGCTCCTCTGCACGCGCACGCGGACGCGGAAAGCCCAGTGCCTTAGGTGCCTCTAATCTGCCCACGGAGCACACCTTCTGCCCGACACCCCGGAGGGACCTCTTGGGTGGAAAATGTGAATTGCCACTCAGGATTTGCCACTGTGTCATACTGAGTGGACACGGGTGCTCCCTGCCTTGTGCCCAGTCTAGGTGGGTCATGAATGCCTGGCTGCCTCGCACCTGAGTTTCCAGAGCTGGGCGTTCTGTGGCCTTCTGCTCACCGGGGGCGGAAGCTGTGTGGAAGGCTGCTCCAAGGAACGGCTGGGCACTGTGACCTGGACAGAAGAGCCACTTCCTGGACAAAGAGCCATTTGCGTGGCTTGTGATGAGGAGCAGGAATGGGCGCTGGAGGGGAGGGCAGCCCACAGGAAGGAGCCAGAAAGCAAGGCGCGCGAGGGAGGCAGGAGGTGGGAGGCGCGGCGTGTGCCTCCGTCCCAGCAGGGTCCAGCTGTGGGGCCAGGGGGCGTCCTCATGCTTCCTGCTCAACTTTGCCACATCCACGTCCCACCTTGAAAACAAAAACAGCAAAACAAAATCAAGGCTTAGCAACTGTGCTGGGTGGGGCAGGTGAACTCCGGTTGGGAGCTGCAGTCCTAGAAGGTCGGCCCCCCTGCTGGGGTGCCTGGGCCTGGGCTGGTCCACTCCTCTATGCGGCCGTGCCCTCTGCCACCAAGATGGTCTTTTATTTTTTAAACTTAATTCATTTTAGGTACGTAGGTAGCTCAGAAACCCCTTCTCTCTGTAAGAAGCCAGATACGGACAGCGCTCAGGGTCCCTGTGAGGACCCCCATTGCAGACCCTCGCCCATGGTGGCCCAGTCACGGCTGCCCGCAGTGCTGCTGTGTTGGCGGTCCCTGTTGTGATGGGAATGGGAGACATTGTCTGCTTTGTCCTGCGGTGGTTTTCAGAGGATCTTTACACACAGATCTTTTTAAATGGCTTTAATACATGAAAACAGTATCGCATTCAGTAATGCACCCAGTGTGACAGGGAGCCCTGCGCCAAGGGGGACTCCACGACAGAGCTGGCCAGCCCCCTCCTCTGCTGCCAGTCTTAAAGCAGCCTTCTGCCTGCAGGAGGAAGGGCACCTGTCTCGTGGCCCACCGCAGCCTCCCTGTCCTTCCTCTCCAGCTGATGGATGTCCATCCCCCTCGTACTGGGCGCTGGGTACCCCCTTCTCAGGCGCGTGGGCCCCTCTGGCTCTTGCTCCTGCAGGCAGAGGAGTGGGCAGGTCAGGGCTGGGTCCAGACTCTCTGCGCTCACTGCTGGCTCCACGGGCCTGGTGGTGTGACTCTGGACTCCTGTCTCCATCTCAGCCTCGTCACCTGTACTCAGGAGGTGCCAAGGCCTACCTGGAAGGGCTGGTGGGACCCATCGGTCACTGCGTGAGAGGTGTCTAGAACAGGCACCCAGCAAGCCTTCTCCTCACTTGGCAGCTGCTCTTTACGGTTGCACCCCCAGGACGCAGCTCAGGCCTGGCCTGCAAGTGCTCTGTGCACGTTTGGATGTTGAAGGAGGGGACAAAGGGATAAGGAGGTGCCTACCATGCGTGTGAGAATGTGCAGGGACACAGGCTTTGTGTGGGGACACGGTGACGATCTGAACATGATGCTGTGTGCAGTGGGAGCTCACTGCAGGCTCTGCACACACTGAGCAATGTCTTGAAGGTGTGCATTGGGTCAGTAATTGGGATCAGGGGACTGTGAGGGGGACACAGCTGTTGGCCGTGAGCAGAGACAGGAAGACCCCAGCAGTTGTGGAGGTCTCAGATACCCCCTCCAGGCCCTTCTGCCTCCCTGCAGCCCCCGTCCAGCCTCTGCTTATCTGAGTACTCCAGAAGACAGAAACCGCAAGGTGTGGGCGTCCACCCCGCAGGGCGGGGCCTCCGCTCTTGTCTGCTGGGCCGCCTGTGTGTTCAGGTGCCATGGAATGGCAGAGACTGGCCACACATTTTGATGAAGCCCTCCACCACTTGCGTGTTGATTCCCAGGCAGTGCCACCGTCGAGAAGCTGGAGGACTTCATCAACAACATCAACAGTGTCTTGGAGTCCTTGTATATCGAGATCAAGAAAGGAGTCACTGAAGATGACGGGAGACCCATTTACGCCCTGGTAAGTGCAAGGCGGTGCCCTCTGGTGGCGCTGCGAGGAGCTGGAACAGCTGGACAGGCTGCTTCCCCTGGGCGGTGGGGAGCTCCCTGCTTGACGGGGCTCAGGGGGAGGGACACGGGGAGAACCGACACACGTCGCCCCTCAGGTGAAGGGCACAGCCTGATCATCGTGCTGACTTATTTTTTAGGTCAATCTTGCTACAACTTCGATTTCAAAAATGGCCACAGATTTTGCAGAGAATGAACTTGATCTGTTTAGGAAGGCTGTAAGTAGAGGCTCCGTTGCCTGTGCTGCTCATGGGAAACTCTGTCTCCACCTCTAGAAAGGGGACGACAGTCTTTGAGGGTCACTCGGGGGACACCACAGGCCACTGCAGCTGCCTGGGAAGGAAGCGCTGGCCTGCATGAGCAGGGCCTTGCGGGAGTGACAAGTGCTGCCATCTGGGTGCTGTCCAGGGATGGCAGCACCTGCACCCGGGGGCTTGGTGGGGACTCTAGACCCCTGGTCCACTCACACTGACAAACCTGAATTTGCCTGGTAACCAGGTGCCCACGGAGCCACCTGCACAGCCACACTTGAGAGGCGACATTCTCCAGGCCGCGGAGCTGCTGGCTCAGCCCTCTAGTCACCCGCCTGGATGGGCACCTGGCTGAGCCAGTGGTTCTCAGCCTCCAACCATGGCGGTCACTGGGGAGGTGAACAAGGCCACAATCAGCCTCCCTCCAGCTCTGTGGAGTCCGACTCTCTGAGGACGGGGCCTGAGCCAGTCCTTTACAGACCGGGGGGTTTGCTGGCGGCCGTAGTGGAGAGCCAGGCTCTAGGACTCAGCTGCGTGCGTGAGAAGCCACATTCCTGTTGGCTTCTGTCCTGTTGTGTGCAGGAGTTTCACAGTGCTTGCCTGGCCCTGAGTCTGCGTGGCCTCTCGCCCTGGCCAGCCGTGGCCCACTCTCCTGCCTTTCCTGCCCACACACCTTCAGTGAGGAGAGGCGCTGCCCCATTCAGCTCTCGCTCCTTTCCTGCCTTTTCTCCTTCAGGGAGGTGGGTGGGGCGTGAGAAGGAGGCGACCCTTCTGGGTTTCTGGACACGGAGATCATTGATTTGGGATGGTTACAGGAGTGGCCCTGAGTCCGCAGGACTGAACCTGCTTCTGGCTTTGGATATTATGGAACTGCCTTTCTGAGGGCTGTGTGCAGGTGGCAGGGACGGAGCGGTTGTCCTTCCAGAATTGAGAGTTGTTCTTCCAATTGAATCGATGACTGAGGTGCCTGGGCTCTCTTCCAGCTGGAGCTGATTATTGACTCGGAAACTGGTTTTGCATCTTCTACAAACATCTTGAACCTGGTTGATCAACTGAAAGGCAAGAAGATGAGGAAGAAGGAGGCGGAGCACGTGCTGCAGAAGTTTGTGCAGAGCAAGTGGCTGATCGAGGTACTGCCCGTGGCCTCCCACCTGGGCACTTTCTAGACTAAATGACGGTTTCTTCTTTAAAACCATATTTGTGTCCAGCTGATGTCTGTAGAGCCAGGCCCTTTTGGGACCCTTGTTGCTCTAATGCCCTCGGGGGCCCTGTGGGGGGGACTCGGGCCCCTCATGTTCTCTTGATGCCACAGCCGGAAGTGGTGGAGCTGGGAACTGCACCCAGGGTTTGGGCTCCAGGGTTCATTTGAGTTTCTGGTCCATGGACAGTGAAGTGGGTAGGTCAGCGGGGATGGTGAGGTGGGTAGGTCAGCGGGGACAGTGAGGTGGGTAGGGCAGGGACACTGAGGTGGGTGGGTCAGGGACACTGAGGTGGGTAGGTCAGCGGGGACAGTGAGGTGGGTAGGGCAGCAGGTGTGAGCACAGTTGTGGCGTCTGACCTGGGCCTGACCTCTGGTCCAGGTGACTTACTTTACCACTTGTGACTGGTGTGGCACAGTCCCCTCCTGGGAGGCAAGAGCGAGGCTTAAGCAGGAACAATGAGGAGGAGGGGCAAGAATAAAGGGCGTGGTGCTGGGAGCAGGTGCAGGGTCCCGTTAGTGTCAGCATTGGCGTGTGCAGGGCCGGGGCTCTTGGTGCTTTTATTGAAGACGGTAGCTCTGAGGGAGCGGAGAGGAAGTGCGGGCACGCTTTTGGAGGTGACTGGACACGTGGGAGAGGACGAGGCTTGGTAACGAGGCCCCCTGGGGAGAGCTGGCCCACGTGTCAGCTCTTTTTCTAGGAAGGCAGCACCGTTTCCCAGGTCAACCGAGGGGCTCAGTGGCCAGTTTCCACAGCTCTGCCGCGAAGGGCCTGCCCCGCGTCTGGGGGGCTGAGCCCACGCAGCCCCCGCTTCCTGTCTGGTGGGAACTGTGGCTGGAGGCTGCCGTGGCCTCCGCAGTCCTCCAGTTCCTTCCCACAGAGCCGCCTGGCCCGTCCGAGTGCCTCACTTCTTCGTGGGGAGTGGCCACCCCTCGCAGTCCGAGCTGATTCCATCTCTCTGGTGCCTCTGGAGAACAGGGCAGGGGAGGCCCCAGGGGTCGAGGGCAGGGCTGAGGGTTCCTGGAGAGTGTCTGGGTCTGCTGGGCACGTCCTGTGCGTGGCCCCGAGAGTCCTGCTGCCGGGACAGGCTCGTGAGAGTGCTCGCGGCTGCAGCTCTGGCTGGTTGCGCTGGCACTCTGCCAACAGTGGCCGTGTTCAGGCCTGGCCTGGCGGGTGCAGCGCTGTGTCACAGTCGTCCTTCCTCTCGGGGTGGATTTGGCAATCAGAGATTGTCGCGGGTGGCTGGCTTGTGACCAGCGGTTGTGTCTGGTGTGGTTTCTTTTCTGGTCAAGCACTGTAGGGGCAGGGCTAGGGCTAGGCGCCCTCGTTCCCGCTGTTGCAGAATGCACTGCAGACACTCAGGAACTGCTGCTGAGTGGGCGGCGGGACAGGTGGTGAAGTTCCAGAGGCACAGACTTTGTTTAAAACGCACAAAACCTGGTAGGCAGGTGCCCGCCGGCTGTGTGCAGCTCTGCCCTGGCCTGGCCTGTCGCCTGGCAGCCTGTGGGCGGGAGCAGAGGCGCTGGGGCCGCACTCTGGACCGCGCTCCTGCCCTTCCTGTGCCTTCCCCCGTTGAGTGGGGTGCTCTGCTGCCTTCTTTGGGGTGGCTCCGAGCTGGGGAGGGCAGGCGGGGAGTTCTGTGAGCTTCCAGGTGGGGCCTTGGCCCCGATGCCCCCCCAGCCCTGGCACCCTGGCCCTGGCATCTCTAACCTTCTCGTCAGCCTGGCACTGGACACTCCAGGTGGGGCTCTGCCTGTTCACTGTCTGGCCTGCGAAGAAAGCTCCAGACCCCGGGGATGGACGGGCTTGTAAGGACCCTCCAGGTTCCTCTGCCGCCTCTGGGCCTGTGCTGTCACTTGGACGGCCTGGCCAGGGGCCTGGGGTTCTGTGGGGGATGGCTGAGGGGCCTTCAAGGGGCCACGTTGGTCAGAGGGACCGCGCTTCACAGCCTGATCCTCAGCCTCAGAACCGGGACTCCCCCCAGGAGTAGCCTGGCCCGCGCTGACTGCAGTCCTCCTGTGGGGGGCGTCTCTCCAGGGACACTTTATCCTTGGTGACGGGAGGTCTGTCCAGTGCCGGGAGAGTGCTGTCCTGTGTGGAGGCCGCAGCAGCCGGGCTGTTGAGCAGGCGTCTGGAGCAGGGGGAGCCCTGGGAGGAGGCCCTGGGGGTGAGCTTGGCCCATAGACCGGCTGCGTCTCTGAGCCCTCGGAGCCCCCCGTCTTGAGGTGTTCTGAGACCAGGGAGGTCACTTGGGGTTCAGTCTTCTCTGGAGGGTTGGGGTAACCCCTTTACCCCCCCCCACTGGCCCCCGGGCACTGCGGGGAGGCGTGAGGAGGCGGTGCTGGTCCACCACATCGGGGCGGTGTTGAGTAACTGCTCCGGGCTCCGAGTTGGCTTCAGTTCATGTCCGGGACCTCGGACGTGGCTCCTGGGGTCCAAGCGAGCTCACTGAACTTTCTGCAGGTGCTCCTCATGGGGTGCCCAGTGCTGGCCCCACCCAGGTGCTAGGTGCCAGGAGTGAGCAAAACCAGACCTGGCCATGGTGCTCAGGGGACTGACTGGCGAGGACCCCAGAGACGCTCGCTGATCCCCTCACTGAAGTAGTGACAGGTGGAAGGGGAATAGGGTTTCTCTGACAGCTCTATCTGGAACTGGCCCTCAACTGAGGAGTGACACCAGTGCTGCAGCCGCTGGAGTTCCCTGGGGGGCACCTTGCCAGCCTGTGCAAAGGCCCTGTGGTGGGGGGGGGCCTGTCTGAGCCTCAAGACTGGGGGACGGGCTCGGTAGGGACTGGGCTCTTCAGCCTGAGCATGGAGGGCAGCCCTAGGAGGCTGGGTAGGGCTGCTGCGGGGTGGACAGGGGCGCTATTCCCCTCCAGCTGTGGGGGAGCTGCTGACTGACCCCCAGGCCTCTTCAGTCACAGGCTCTTCTGCTCAAACACCCACCTGCAATGCCGTCATCCTCTGCTGCCCCCTCCTGCCATCTGCAGCCGCCTGTCGCTGGGGCACAGGCCCTCCCTGAGGCTCTGCCCACCCAGGGCTGCCCTCGTGCTCAGGCTGAAGAGCCAGCCCCCTGCAGCGCCCACCCCTGGCTCGCCTCGCCCACCCTGCAGGGCTCCCTCGACCTGGCCTCTTCCCTGTGCTGATGCTGAGCTGGCCACACCGTGGCTCTCCCGGGTCCTCGGGCTGTGTTGTGTCATTGTGCCCAGGCAGCCTGCCTTCTTTGGAGGTGCTGCCATCGTGCTTGAGGCCTGGATTCCTTCCAGCTCCATTTGTAAAGTGACGCGGCTGGGAGTGAGGCCAGATGTCCCTAAAGCGGTCCTGCTTTCAGAGAGTGAGGCGGGTGCTGCTGCGAGGGTGGGGGCAGCAGGTACTTGGCAGGGCTTGTCTGTGTCCATCCCGGGGAGACGCGTCCCCCTGCCCAGCCCTGTCCTCCCCTGCCGGAGGCTGCCGAGACCCTTGCCACAGGGCTGCTGTACGGACGGAGCAGTCGTGTCTGAGCACAACAGCACGGGGACTGCACTCCCACTGTCTTGTGGGTTCTTGGCCTCAGTTTGCCTTTCCTGTCCAAAGGGACACCGCTGACACTGGCCGGCTGGGCTGGTGAAAAGCTGCCGTGGCCATGGGTGTCTGACCTTGGCGTCTTCCTGGGCTGCAGGCTGTGGGGCGGCAGAGGGACAGAGGCACTGAGCCAGGCAGGCCCTGGCTGAGGTGGCCGCCACCCCCTCTGTCCCTGCAGAAAGAAGGGGAGTTCACGCTGCACGGCCGGGCCATCCTGGAGATGGAGCAGTACATCCGGGAGACGTACCCCGACGCCGTGAAGGTCTGCGACATCTGCCACGGCCTCCTCATCCAGGTACCAGCGGCTCCCAGGCCCGCCCCAGGCCCTCCTGTCCTCCTGGTGCCGGCTCTGGCACTGCTGGACCTCCTCCCCCAGGAGTGCCCGGAGCTGAGGGAGGCCGCCTCCTGGACGGGGCGTGGTGGCCGTCTCTGCTGCCCGTGGGAACACAGCTCCTCCCCCGTCCCTTGCCCTAGCCCAAGGGCTCCTGCTTAGGTTTCTTTCTCCAGAAAGGCCGTGATGATTCTTGGGTGACAGGTGCCTCTTGGCAGGCTTTTGGCGAATGTCTTTCTGTGTCAGCGTCGTTTTCTGAGTTGTCTGTTCCTGCTGTGTGCGCTGTAGGGCTGTCCCGCCATCCATCTGGGCTGGACGTCAGTGCTTCCTGCCCTCTCCTCCAGCATCGTTCTCGGTGCGGTCTGTGGTGCCGCCTGCTGTCTGTCCACGGCCCTGGGGACACTGCCAGAGCTCTGACTCCTTCAGTGTCGTCTCTGGGACAGAGCATTCTTGTGTTTTGGCTGCGGACGCACATCGCCAATTTGCAGAGCTGAGGGGACAGGCTCCCCTGCGGGATCTGTGAGCAGGAAGCCCGAGTGCCGCAGGTGGCCTGCAGGGACCTCAGCCCCTCTGCCTGGGTGTATGTGCTCAGAGTTCCCAGTGGAACCCCGGCGAGGACTGGGGGTTATTTTCAGTATTCTTTTGGGGCCTGGACGCTCAGACTGGACAGCCTGCTGGCCGTTCGCGCGCAGCCTCCTGAGGTTGGTGAGACTGGAGGTCTGGGGGCCTGGGCTCCATGGAGCTGGCCTTCTGTTGCAGGGTCAGAGCTGTGAGACCTGCGGCATCAGGATGCACCTGCCTTGCGTGGCCAAGTATTTCCAGTCGATCTCTGAACCGCACTGTCCCCACTGTAATGACTACTGGCCCCATGAGATTCCAGGTTTGCAGCCCGCAGGGCCCGTATGGAGGGCTGGGCGGGCAGGGCTGACCTGGCGCTGTAGGCCTGGCACCGGGGGAACCCTGGGAGGGCGTGTGCAGGGCAGGGTGAGCAGTGGGCAGAGGCAGCAGGTGAGGCCCCTGGGCACAAGTGTCTCTGGGCCAGGCCTGCTGCCTGCAGCCACCTCAGGCAGGGATGTGACAGCAGTGTCTGCAGCTCCCCGAGGTGGTTGCTCTGTGAACGGGGCTAATGCCAGCCTGCCCCTGGGCAGGGGGAGGGACGCAGGGAAGTGCTTTGGAGAAACAGGCGGCGTCCTTGGCGTGGGAAGCACAGCATGGTCGCCGCTGGTGGTGACCGCGGCCAGCGCTGCCGTTCACTGTGCCTTCTGGTCTTTTCTGTGCACAGAGGTCTTCAGCCCTGAGAAGGAGAGGGAAGCTGGCGTCTCCAAGTCCAACAAAAAGTCCCTGAGGTCCAGGCAGCATTAGCTGGCACGTCCTGCTGGAGGTCCCTTCGAGGCCCGGGTCCATGGAGGGCATCAGCGTTTCCCTGGCTTCTCTGTTTTTTATGTTCGTTGGTGACAGGTTTGGAATAAAATTGTTCCCAGGAGTTGCTGCCGCCTTGCCTGCGGCTCGGCCTCGGTGCGTGGGTCCTGCGTCCTGGCCTGTCCTCTCTCAGAGCTCACCTGACTCCGAGCCCTGGGTTTGCATTCCAGCTGGTGAGGATGGCCGGCTGCCCCGCCTGGTGGCGCACTGTCCAGGGCCACCCCTGCCCGGCAGCTCTGTCCTTGCTTGGGGTGGCTTTGCCTTCAGCCCCCGGCTTTGGCCAATCACCCCCGCAGGACTGGCCAGCCCCTGGTCTGCACTTGAGTCTTGGCGTCCCTGCTCCTCAGTTTGGACCCTCCTCTGACCTGGGGTGCGAGGCCTGCGGCCTGGCTGGACTCGCTCTTCCCCTGGGGCTCCTTTGTCCCCTCTTGGTGACTGGCAGTCTGCCCATCCTGCGCTCTGAGTCGGCCCCCTCCTGCGTCCGGTCATTGCCCCATCCTGCCCCCAGGCCAGATCCCGGCCCCTCGCCCCACCTCAGCAGCTGCTCTCCCCACCCGGCTGTGCTGGGGCCTGTGCTCCTGTCCCCTGCGCCAGACCAGCGTGGTCTCCCCGAATGACAGGAGGGCAACTGGAGGCTCCAAAGTGGCCTCTGCACCTTCCTCCCGGTGCCTGTCCCCTGCCTGCTGGTTGGGGTGTGCCTCCCGCCTTCTGGGTGGCCCGTCTGCTCTCCTCCTTGCCCTCCACCCTTGGGTCTCAGTTCTCCTCACCACCTTGATGCTTTGTCCCCTTCCCTGCATTTCCTTGGTCACCACACTGGCCACGCTGCTGTGACTTCCTGTCCACCTGCCTCTTTTCTACCCCAGCAGGCCAGGACCCCTCAGACCGGCTCCAACTAGGAAGGGCTTGGCCACAGCAGCCCTTCAGGGGAGGCGTGATCTGTGGCCTCACTCTGGTGGCCTAGGGGCCTCACCTGGCACCTTATTTCTACCTCTGCTCTGTGAGCTGGCCTCGTGCTGAGGGCCTGCAAGGTGCTCTCCCAGAGCAGAACACAGCCACTTCTGCGCGCCGTGCTCTGCCCTCCCACCTCAGTGCCCAGGTGCCAGGAGTGGGAGGGAGGGTCCCATTCAGTGGCTCTGCTCCTCTGCACATGTCCTGGCTCCCGTGTGGACACTGCTCAGCTGGGATGAGTTCCAGCCATGGGCGTGGGAAAATCCAGGCTCACCCTTGGGCCATGGGAGGGCGTCCTGCCAAGCCTGGGGCAGAGTGGGAGGGGCTCCCTCAGCCAACGCCAGGTGCTCTGCCAGACCAGGGGAGAGGACGAGGACGCGGTGTACAGGTGGCCTCCCCAAGGCAGAGGGAAGCTCCGCCTTCTCCCTCCACAGAGCAGGCACCTGGGACGCGGTGGGCAAATGACATGTGGCGTGAGAGGCTCGCCCTTCAAGCGCCAAGTTCTGTCTCCTGGGCCCTGTGTCCCCTCCCTGTCAAAAGGGAGCCGGGCTTGGTGGTGCCTCAGGCAGCAGGGCAGGGCCACGACACCACTGGGCCACTTAACTAGCAAGGGGAGGGGCTGGGGGAGACAGGAGGCTGGTCTAGAGAGAAAGGCCTTGGCCTGGCCCCTGGGGGAGGGGGCCCCAGCCAGGGGGTCACAGCCCTGCCGCAGAGGCCGGGGACAGCACCCAACATGCATTGGCAGGAGTTTGGTCACGCGGTTCCAGTGGTCACATTCCTGCGTCAAGGGTCTCGAGCACCTTGGCCTGGGTCACTGGCCGCCTGGTTCGCTGGCCCTCTGGTACCCTGCCTGCATGATGCATACCCCCATGACGCATACCTGCCAATGTGCCCATCCGCATCCACGTGGCACTCCCTGGCCAAGCCCTCAGTGACTCCCAGCTCCTCGGCTGGCGTCCCAGGCCCCGCCCCGTCCTTCGCTGCCCTCTGCTCCCCTGGCGCCCTGACTCACTCCGGGAGTCATGGACGGGACCAGAGTGACTCACGGCTCTCCTGGTCCCCAGCCTCCCCCTCCGGGCCTTTGTGAGGTGCCGCACGATCAGGCTGTGGCGCCAGCTTGGCACTGGCACTTCCCCGCTGGGCCTTCCCAGCCCCTCCCATCACTGGCACCGGCACCGGGGCTGGGCTTTCCTTCCCCACCGTGGCTCCCTGCTGCGCCCGGAGGCCTGGGTCTCTGCCCACTCCAGCCGCTTCCTGCTCCCTGTCAGCCACCAGTGAACCTGTCCCCCAGTGCCCGCCTTGTGCCGTGTTCTCCGCTGCCCTCTGCTCTGAGGTCTTCGTGGACCTTACCACCGACACTCTTGATCTCCGTGGCCACTGTCCCTGTGGTGGGCAAAACCTCCACTCACTTGTCGCTGTGTCAGTGTGGTCCTGGGCAGGCCACCGGGATGGGTGACGGTGGGAGGCCAGTCCCTGTGCCTCCCGTCTCTGAATGCCCCCTGGCACTCTGCTTCCCGGCCAGCCTGAGGCCCTGTTCCTCAGAGCTGAAGCCCGCCCTGCGTGACTCCAGCCACCCTGCGACCTCTGCCCCGGGCAGGGCTTCCTCTCCCAGCCTGCCATCTGCTGTCCCCGCACATCTGCCTCGGCAGCCCCCACCTGCGGCATCGACTTGGCTCCGGTGCCCGACTTTGAGTCCCACTATTACAGGCTGCTCGTCCTAGCAGGGGCTCGGGACAGCCACAGGCCTGCCCACCGCAATAGGGGACGCCGCAGTTTGGGCCACTGGTGGGAGCTGGAGTCCAGGCCTGTGTTCCTCGGCTAGGAGGGGGAGCCAGGTGGCCACGCTGCTGCTGCCAAGCAACCGCTGTCCCTGGAAATGGTGGCTTTCCTGCCTCATACCTCACCACCTTTAGTGGCCACGTTCGGTGTAAATTTCATACGAAAACGTAAAGAACTTCCTAAGTCCCAGGTAGGGGACGAAGAGTCTCCTTGGGAGCAGCTGATCAGAGCTGTGCCAGTGTCACCTGAGGTCAGGTCGCATGCCTCCCCTCCCCCACACCCACTCTGCCTGCCCCGCCTGTGGACCCCCTCGCGGTTCTCATGGCCTCGGAGGCCTCAGCATACTCATTTCCGGGTTCTAAAATGCATATTCTGATGGCCTCTGCTCAGAACTCTGGGGCCCCAGGACCTGCTGACAAAGTTCAGGTCCCTTGACCCTCACTGTCCAGTTTCCCATTTCTCCTAGTGGCCACCAGTGGCCTGCGAGCTGGGCCAACCAGTCAGTGGACATCCCTGTGGCTCGGGGTTGTGCCAGGCTGGGGTGGGTCCCGGGCCTGGCCACCAGCTTCTTCCCTGGGTCTCCTGGTTAGCAGGACCAGCTGCTGAGCCTGGCGTCTCAGTGCATAAGGGTCAGGGTGTCCACCCTGCTAGGGCCACCCTCCCCGGCGAAAGGGAAGAATGGCACCGAGGAGAGAGCCCGGGAGGGGGAAGCCGGAAGCAGGGCGGGTGGAGGCCTTGCGCCAGGCCTGTTCCCAGCCGCCCTGCTGGTCCATTTGGACCATTTTTCTTTGTTTTTGCCTAAACCAGTTCCAGTTGGGTTCCATCCCGACCAGATGGGTTCCAGACACCCTGGCGCCCGCCCGGCCTCGCCATCTACACTTACTGGATCTTTAATTGCTTTTGTGTTTATTTTTCAGTCCTGGGGACACTGCGCTTTCCCACAGAGCCGCATCCCAGCCCTCTTTATTCTGAGACAGGATCTTGCTAATTTGCCCAGGCTGGCCCCGACTCCTGATCCTCCTGCCTCAGCCTCCCGAGTCGCTGGGATTACAGCCCCCGGCCTCCAGCCGCGTCCCTCACCCTGTCCTGGGCTCGGTGGCCCTGACCCACCCATCGTTCCATCCATGCTCCCTGCCCTGGCCCTGCTTCCCGCCTTCCTCCCTCTGTGGGGCTCTCCTGTGGCTCCCCACCCAGCACTGGGGGCCACAGACATGCAGGGCTCCCACGCCACGCGCCCCCTGGTGGCAGGGACGGGCTCCCGCTTTTCCCTCCCGGGGCCTCCTCTGCTGCCCACCCTGCCCACACAGGAATTTGGTTGAACAAATGATTTTTAAAATATAATTATATTTTTCTTGTTTATTTATATTATTGAAAAAAACTGATTCACTGAGAAATGTTATAAAAAGTAAACGCCCATAGTCTTCCTGCCGGCCCCGACGTGCCCACAGTTCACCTGGAGCCTTTCCCTTGGGACACGCGCACATGCGCACACGCACACAGTCACACTGTCATGCCCACAGACGCACACCTAGACAGGTATGCACGTGAGGTCACTAGCTAAAAATGAAGAACATGCATTTCACTTAACAGGACAGCCCCTCTCCATGGCCTTAACAATTCTAACTGTTCAGAACAACAAAAAAAAAAAAACCCAAAAATGAAAAAAAAAAGACCAACAAAATTAAAAAGAAAAACCGTCCTAGGTTCCAGGGGTGAACAACACTCCTTCCCTGAAGGCCACTCTACCCCATGATGTCACGTCTCTCACGCCACCGCAGGCCGTACACCTCCATCCTCCTGCTGCTTCCTCAGGGCGGGTTCCCAGCGTGGGGCGGGCCGCCCACGGTGGGCCTGAGTGTCGGAGCCGCTTGCTTTTGCTGACCTCCTGCTAAGGCCCACCACGGGCGCTGTCCCTCCCAGCACTGAGCGCGAGGTGCTGATTTAGTCTAATTTGCACGTCTGAGCATTAGTTGTATTTTTGCAAAATACTTTTTTAGATGTATGGACCTTTATTTACCCCAGTGCCTCACACGTGCTAGGCATGTGCTCCACCACTCAGTCACAACCAGCCCTGTATTTGTTTTAACACCCCCCACATATTGCCACCCCAAACTGAATATGATTAACATGTTGGCATAACACCTGGAGGTTTTTAGTTGAAGGAATGAGATGTTTTACATAAAGGTTCCTTGGTTTTTAAGTTTCCTCTTATGATTGGTTTGGAGCGGATCCTCCACCTCATGGTCACCTGGTGGATGGATGCTGTCCAGGTCCAGACCCTGCTGCACGACGCCCACCCTCTGCCCTTCTCCTGTCTGCAGTAGGAGGCGGGAAGTTGGCGGCCCACACAGGCGGGAGGCCCGGCTCTGCTGACCTGAAGGCCCGAGGGAGAGCAGGTTCTCCTAGGGGTGCAGCCCTGGTCCTTCCCTGGGCACCTGTCCTGGGTGTGTGCTCAGGAAAATCCGCCACCTAGCACCGACACTGGCAGCAGTCTGTGCTTCAGTAAGGAGGACAGAAGTCTGCCACTGGGTTTAGGCTGCTATGCAGGTGACAAGGACCCTCCCCTGTACCCAGGGCCTCACCCACCTCTCCAGAGCCTGCAGGCTGTGGTGCTCCCCGGGCCTGGCCATGATGAAGTCCACATCACAGCTGAGATGAGTGCCAGGAGCTCTGGCCACTGCGTGAGCCTCTGCGGCCTCTGGAAGAGGCCACCACCGCTCTGTGTTCTAGAGGGGCGGGCACCAGGGCCAGGCGTCTTGGCCACCATGGAGGTGCAGCAGTGGGCCGGCTGGGACCCTGCAGCTGCGCTCACCCCCACGCTTTCCACTGGACACACCGCCTGCCCTTTCCCAGACGTGTCCAGCTTTCTGACGCGGCAGCTCCATGTGGGTGGACAGTCCAGAATGTCCTCCTGGGCTCCTCTCGCCTCCCGTGCCACAATGGGCCCGGGGCACAGCTCTGCTCGTCCAGAGCCCGGGGCTGGAACCACACCAGGCCCAGGCCCAGGAGCGAGCGAGCGGTCAGCGGACGCCGAGTGGCTCCTGGCTACGACCACCAGAAGCTGACGGAGAAGCTCAGGTCCAGGGCCCGCACGTAGTGCCAGTGTTTGGCGGGGATGAAGAGCATCTCTCCAGGGGACAGGGTGCAGGCCAGGAAGGGCGCCTTGGCAAACCGGGGGAACTTCTCCAGGTCGGGATCCTCCACGTCCACCTGAAGAAAGCAAAAGATGTCATTTTGCTGGAGTCTGGGGACGGCAGCAGGGACCGCCACATCACCCCGGTGCCCGCGCGCCCACCTGGCTGGTGTTGTGAAGAAGGTGCGTTTCGTGTGGGTACAAAGCTGCCGAGTCCCGTGGGGAGTAGAGCCGGATGTACTTCCTCCCCATCACCTGGAAAGGCCCGGGGCTGCTAAGTGGCCTCACCGCGCTGCAGGCCCCTTGGTCCCTGTCTCCCTGACCCTCCCCGCACTGCTCCTTGGGCCTGCACTGCCCCTCCTGACCCGCACCTGCTTAGGTGCCCAGAGGCCAAGAGCTGTTGTCCTCGGAGCACACGGTGGGGGGCAGCTCGTGGCTGTGGCTCAAGCCTGGCTGCTGCTCACAGCGCGTCACCTTGGCTAGCCCACACAGGCCTCGGGGGTTCATCGGCACCCCCGATTTCCAGGTGAGGAAAATGAAGCACTGAGAGATTAAACCAACAGCCCAGGGTCACAAAGCCACCTGCCTGGGGATGGCACTGGTGGCTGCTAGGCGGGCTGTCCACCTTCCCCGGGCAATGCCGACCTTCCCACTCATTCAGCCCGTCAGAGCCAGGGGGGCTTCCTGGGCAGCACCGTGTGCCCCTCCCCTTGCGGGACCTCCCAGGACCAGCCCCTCCGCCAGGGCCCCAGGTGGAGACTGTCCTCCCTGGAGGGGACCCTCCTCAGGCCTGGGCTCTCCTCCCTTTCAGGGTCCCTGCATCTCTTTGAGGAGCTGGAGTTTGAAGGTGGACCCTGAGGTCAGCCCTGTGCCTGGGCCAGCAGGAGGCAGAGCCACTGGTCTGGTGGCAGCTCCTACCTGCACCAGGAAGTTTTGCTGCGGGTCCTGGTGCAGTGGGGACACGGTTCCTTGGGGACCGAACCAGGCATTGATGGTGATCTCGTCCTCCTCCCCGTCGCCCAGGCAGCAGTAATCAGGGATGCCGATGTCCTGTTTCAGCTCCGGGATCTGCGGGTGTCAGAGAGAGATGGGGGGTCGAGGACAGGCCGGCACCTGCTGCCGGAAGTGCCTGACAGGTGGGCACACGCCACTCCTAGCTAGGGCCATATTTTAATGGAAAAGAATTTAAAAACAATGAAAAAACAAATATGTAATCAGCAGATAATAGTTGTAGTCTTATTTTCATATCTTTTGCCATGTCTACGGATTTCTTATTTATTTCTCTTTTAAAAACCTGATATTAATGCTTTATACTAAAACCAAAAAACACACAACAGCTTTCATACTCTAGCATTAAAGTTAAAAAAAAAAAAAAGGAAAACAAAAAGAAAATAGTTTTAGGAAATCCAGAGAGGATTTCCTAAAATTCACTACTGGTAAACAAATCCCTATTGGCTAGGTGCGGTGGTGCCTGCCTGTAATCTCAGCTATTCAGGAGGCTGAGGCAGGAGGATTACAAATTTAAGGCCAGCCTCAGCAACTTGGTGAGACCCTTTCTTAAAATAAAAAGGGCTGGGGATGTAGCTCATTAGTAAAGTGCCTCAAACAAACAAAAACCCTATGTTACATTTTATAAATTAACGGCTCTAAAGACTGAAACGCCAGAGCCCCTCCCTGCTGGCTGAGGTGGGAGGTCAGGACACAGTGCAGAAGACACGAAGACCTCAGTACATATGTCACACAAATAAATCAAAAGACAGAAGCAGATGGACACAAATATGACAGAGGGCTTCCGTCTCAGCAAATAAATCCAAGTGAAACCAAGAATGAGTCATCGTTCCCCGTTAATCAAATAAGAAAGATTGAAAGCATGATAACCCAGCCGTGGCGGGACGTGGCGTCTGGCGTGTGGGCACGGAGTGGAAGGAGTGGTAAACCTGTGTGACGGCGACAGGCTCGTGATCAGGGCTAAAGAGCGTCTGCATCTGACCAGTGGGAGTGGCTTGGTGCCCGGCCCCTCGTGGCCAGTGGGACATGGAGGAGCCCGTGATAGGAGGGCTTCCAGGTGCACGGGGCCACACTGTCAGTGCACTTGCCTGGTGGCCCCAGGACAGGCAGTGCTGAACACGTCCCTGGCAGAGCTGGCCAAGGCCACAAGCTGTCCCTGTGGCGCTTCCTCGTGAGCCCCCCCCCACAGCCCCTGCGCCCTCTGGGACAGCGAGGCGCCCCTAGCCGAGGCCTGGCCTCCGGGGAAAGGGGCCTGGGGTGAGCACAGCACCATCGGGTGGACTTCCCAGAGCCCCACAGGACTGTCGCCAGCACTCAGGGTCGCCTCGCCGGCCCAGGGCCTCAGAGTGAAAAGCCACTCGCTCAGAGGCAACCGCAGCCTGACCAGCCCTCAGCAGGCACTGGGCCAGCTCAGGGCAGGGCCCAAGGGAGAGGCCAGCCGTCCCTGGAGGCTCCGACCCCAGACCCCGTTGGAGCTGCTGGTATTTTTCCCGCTTGAGAGGAATGAAGCAGGGGCGTCACCTGCCACTTGGCCAGCAGCACCTGGGAAGGCAGGAATGTCCCCCTGCAGGGAGCTGGGCCCAGACGCTGCCCTTCTGTCCTGTGAGAGCCCATCTCCCGGGGCCAGCGTAGAGACCTGGAGTAGTGGTGTCCCATGCTTTGAGCTAAGACACAGATTCTTGCACTGAGGCCCCCCAGTGCCACAGGGGGGTCTCGGGCCATTTGCAGGATTCTCAAATGCCTCCAGTAACCTCAGGCTCCCCGTCACATCACACTGCTGCTTCTGGCTGGGGTGGCACCAGCCCTGGCCCTGTGGGACACTCAGCAGAACTCTGATTGGTTCCTGATGACATCATCAGGATTTCTGAGAGGTGATTGGTTGAACCGATCCTGCAATCCGAATCACTGACCAAAGACCCCAAGAGAACAAAGATTTCATGATGTGACAAGCAGTTGGAGACAGGCCTGCAGAGGTGGCCAAGCCTAGAAACCAGTCCCTGCGAGGAAACCAGTGCAAGGTCCTGGGGCAGGAACCTGGGGGGAGCTGCTGAGCAGCACGGAAGCCAAGAGGTTCCAGAACAGTCTGCGCCACTCTGCCTGCCCCGGGCCTCCGCTGCTGAACTGTCAGACACCTGCTACTGCTGGCGCTGGGCCCCGCTGCCCCCATATGGGGGGCACCTGTCACTGGGACCGTCCTGCCCTCTCTGGTCTTCAGCAAGTCTGCGCTCAGGGTCTATCTATCTGGCCTGCCAGGGCTGGACCCAGAAGCAGCAGGCCAGGTGGGGGCGGATGAAGGCGGCAACTCTCCCCCTCTTGGGGGGCTCAGGTCCCATGGCCTTGAGGCCTCGCTGGTCCTTTGGGACATGTTCCTCGGCTCTGGCCGCACCTGGACTTCTGACAGTGTCCCACCCCCGGGGACTGCCAGTGGCTTCCCTCTCCCCTTGCTGCAGGCTGGAGCCCCTCCTCACTGGGGGTCCTGGGACTCAGGCCTGCAGCCTCACCTGCCTCCTGCTGGCCCTGGTGAGGAGGGGCAAGAACCCGCACTAGTGGGCAGCAGTGAGCCAGCAGGCTTCCCTGGGGGATGGGGAGAGGGTGAAGGACAGGGGCCCAGCCTCACTCACCTGGTCAAAGAGCTGGTGCTGCGCAAGGTACCCGATGTCACTGGCCTGGACAGACATGGAGCAAGAGAAAGCGCTGTTAGCATGAGCCTGGGGCTTCTTCTGGAGGCTGCCCCAGGCCCCGCCCCCACGAGGCCCCTCCCCTCCCCACGAGGCTCCGCCCCATCTGAGCACCTGGTCCCCAGGGCGGCTGCTGGTGGGAAAATGGAGGCCACCATGGATACAAGGATTTTTGTTTTTCCGTTTAAAAAATCATTTTAAAAAACTGATAAATACACATAATTTGTATTTTAATCCCTTTAAGGCACACGGTCCTGGTGTTAAGCACACCTACCTCGCTGCACAGCCAGGGCCACCACCCACCTCTGAACCTTCTCTACCTTGCTGGGTGGAACCCGACACTCAGGAAACACTGGGGCATTAGACCACAGAGCCACGTCCCCAGTCCTACTGTGTGTTTTATTTAGAGACAGGGTCTCAATGGGTTGCTTAGTGACTCGCTAAATTGCTGAGGCTGGCTTTGAATTCTCCGTCCTCCTGCCCCAGCCTCCCGACCTTGACGTTTCCTTTTTACATTTTTTTGGCCCACTGATGAGAACCTGGACCCCACGTGAATCTCTCCCAGGTCAACACGCAGGCAACGGCTCCTTCTCTTAAAGACTCCACGATGTTTTATAAACAGGATTTGAGGGCATGCATTCAACTGTTTGCCCGTTCGGGGACATCCAGGGTGTTTTGCTATAGCAGTTCGACTAACAGCCCCCAAACACTGTGCTCATGTTCATGGGACGTGCGCTTCCAAAAGCACCGTTAGGCACGCGTGCGTGCATTTAAATCTCCACACTTCCGCCAGGTTCTTTCCCCAAGTTAGACTCTTCCTGCTCCTGTCGCCCGACAGTCGGCCCACGCTGGGGGTCATCACGCTGTGACAATTTTGCCAATGAGCTGGAGATGAGGCCTTCGCAGCCCGGGCCCCCAGGGCTCGGGGTTCTGCTCAGATGCCAAGCTCTTCAGGGGTCCCACAACAGGGGAGGGACGGGACTCAGGGCACCTCTCACCCCCCTGCAGGCAGAGTGGAGCCAGTGGGTGCTGGGGAGCTGAGGCCGGGCAGTGACGGAGCAGGGGGGCCCCTCTTCAGGAGGCCCCCAGAGCCTCCGTCCTTCCGTCCTCTCCACAAACACCACCGAGCCCTACAACAAGCCAGACCCCAGGCTGAGCACACACAGCAGCCCTGACGCCATCTCCATCCTGGACAGCGGGTCGGGAGGACACCGGGTGAATGCTGGCCACACGGTGCCGAGCACTGAGCTCTAATCCCCACGGGGACACAGGCATCGTCACCCGCAGCCCTGAGTCACCCACCACACTAAAGCTGAGCTTCCCAAAGTCGGGCCCCGAGGACAGGCGAGGCCCAGGACACTGCCGAGGCCCAGGCCAGCGAGGGACAGCCTGTCTAACCCCGCGCTGGTGCTGCCTCTGCCCTGGGCCTAGCCACGGCCTTCCCGGCCAGGCTGACCCTGAAACCCAGGTGCCCGGTGTCACGGGGCTTCTCTAGCCCATGCTGCCTCCCAGGCCTCAGGGAGAGCAGGAGGCGGGCTGCCAAGGCGGCCGAGTCCCCAAGTGCCCGCAGATGAGGCTGGGGCCCCGGTTGAGAAGATGGGGCAGGAAGGGCACCGAGGAGGGGCCCTGGGGTCCCCCAGGAGTTCACAGTGAGCAGCTGAGATGGACAGCGGGGAGGGGGCCATGCGACCACAGGTCTGCAGGCTTCTCTGAGAGGATCCACGATCCAGTCTGCTCCAGAGGCAGAGGCTGGGCCCGGGCTGCTGGGGACGGGGGCTGGTGGCACGTGAAGCACAGCCCCGCAGCCCCTCCATGCAGGCCGAGGCCCACAGGCCACAGCTGTCCCCTCACTCTAAGGGTCTCGGCCCTGATCTCAGCCCACACGAGGCCACAGTCACACTCTCTGCCACCCACGGGCCTCACTGCCACGAATCTCCAGTGGGAACTGGGGACAGCTGGCTGGGAACCCTGACTGGCCCCTGTGCGAGTGTCACCTGTGGGATTCACGGCGTGAGCCTCGACTCCCCTCCCAGTGCACCCACCGACGGGGGTGGAAGTGACGACCCCCAGGAACCCGCCCGCCAACGAGGAAGGGACCCGGCCCGGAGCCCACCAGCGGGTGGAGGGCGAACCCGACGTGGCCACACGATGGGATTCCCAGCCACTCTCAGGGACCACGGCTGGGAACGGCACAGCCCAGGGCCTTGAGGAGTGAGGGAGAGGGACAGAGGCCACCCCAGCGGCCACGCGCTGTGCCATCCCTTGGTGTGAAGTGCAGAGAATGGACGCATGCACAGGGACAGGGAGCCGACTGGAGGTCACGGGGGTGGGGGAAGGGAGACGGGAAAGGACACCAATGTGCAGGGGCGTCCCCAGGGCGGGAGACTTCTGGAAGGGGAGGGGGGGCCTGGGGGGGCATGACCCCCAGGGCACCAGCAGGACAAGGTGGCCTGGAAAGAGGGGCCCCGGTGCCACCGCAGCCCACCGGCCTGCTCTGGCCAAGCCCCGCCACAGCCCAGGGACGCTCCTCCCACCGCCGCACCCCAGGGACAGCCGTGCACACCTCGCTCACGACGTGCTTGCTGATGAAGTCCCCAACGGTCATGAGCCTCTGGGACCATTCCTCGTCTGTGTACCGGGAGCCAACTTCCACGGGCACCGTCCGGCAGCCAGCCACCTCCTGGATGTACTCCAAACTGTCAGAGACACAAGCATTGTCCTTGTCACTGTCACCATCACTACCGACTGCTGGGCATGGTACAGAGCAAACTTCAGCCGTGGTTTCCTTTAGTTCCCACAAAACCTCATGAGGCAGAGACTACTCAGGCACAGAGAGGCAAGGTTACTTGCCAAAGGTCACACAGCAAATGCACAGAGCCAGGTCTGCTGGGCCGCTCCGCTCCCCTGTGGGTTGTGGTCCCTCTGAATCTCCCTCTGCTCATCTTGTCACTGAGCTAACAAATGGTGGGCAGTATGAGGTGGCGGTGGGGGTGAGGTGCCTGGCTCTGAACTCTGGTGGCCTGAGGTGGAGTCCGGGCCTCACCATGACAGACCAGGGGACCTTTGGCAATTTGCCCAGCCTCTCTGAGTCCCTGTGCCCATGCAAGGTGGAGGTGACAACAGTGCCTGACCCACAGGGAGTGAGATCAGGCACAACACGCCACGTGCCTGTCCTGGCACAGGGACCGAGGGACAGCACCCAGGAGGCCTGCTGTGCGACGGCTCCGGCAGCCCCGCCCCCCTCGCCAGCCTCAGTGTCCCCCCGGACTCCCTCAGTGCCCACTGTGCTGACTGGACCTCAAAGCTCAGGGCACTGAAGGCCTGGCCCCCACGGACGCCGTGGTGACTGGACTCTGAGGGCTACGACCTCATCAGTGGGTGATTCCCCGGGGGGATCCGCAGTGTTAATGGGCTGCTGGGGGTGGTGGAGGCCAGGAGGGGCGGTCGGAGGAAGCGGTCATTTGTATTTTGTCCCCAGCCCCCTGCTGGCTCGCTCTGCTTCCTGCTCCACCACGTGTCCCTGCACGATGTCCTGCCTCCCCTGCACGATGTCCTGCCTCCCCACAGGCCCAGAAACAACAGAGACAAGTGACCACGGACTGGAACCATAAAAAACATTTTTTTTTCTCCTTTAGGTTGATTTTCTCAGCTGTTCTGTCACAGTGATGGAAAGCTGCCCCAGTCCACTTCCCTTGAGCTACACAGTTGGACCTGTGCACCACAGGGGATTGGTTCCAGGTCCCCTGCAGATGCCAAAAATCCAGTGATGCTCAAGTTCCTTATTTAAAAAACAAAAACAGTGTAATCCCAGCAGCTTGGGAGGCTGAGGCAGGAGGATGGAAAGTTCAAAGCCAGCCTCAGCAAAAGGGAGAGTGAGATGCTGTCTCTAAATAAAATACAAAACAGGGCTGGGGTGTGGCTCAGTGGTCAAGCGCCCCCGAGTTCAATCCCTGGCACAAAACAAAACAAAAACAACAACCCAGCATAGACCTGTCACTTCCTCACTACTCAACACACGGCATGTGGTGTAAAAGCTGTGGGTAGTTGTCCCACTGCCTGGCTTAGGGAACAGTGACAAGAAAATAAGTCTGTGTGTGATCAACAGAGGCGACACGGTAGCTCTGCGTCCAGTCCTGACCCGTGGTTGGTGGACACTGAGGAGCGGAACCCGCGGCCATGAGGGCCCACTGTGCCACCTCATTTCCCAGGGCAGGCCCAGCCAGGGCGCGGTCACTGTCCAGCGGCCTGAGTCTGGGGAGCGGCTGTCTCTGGGCTATTCTGGGCTGGGCCTCGGGGCCCTGAGGAGGCTGCGGGACTCCTGGACCCTGCAGGGGCAGAGTGGACCTATCTGGAGACCGCCACCTGGACCCTGTGAAACTCGGCTCAGGGCAGAGCGAGCTGTGGCAGGGACGTGGCACGGCCTCTGGCGGCCCCTCGAGCCTCCTGTCGTCCATCCCGGGGGCTTGCTAGTGAGTGTCTGTGGGGACTCTGGTGACCTGTGGGTGGCCGGAGGATTTCAGGGAGGCCTGGGGACACTGGGTGGGAGGGAGGGGAGTCCTCGTGATCCGCGGTGACCACCCACCTCCACTTCTTCATGCACGGCCAGTGGTCAGCCACGCCTTCCAGGATCACGGGCCTCTCGGGAACCAAGAACTGCTCCCGGAAGTGCTGCAGGGACGGGCGGCGCAGCCGGGGCACGGCCCTCTCGGGCTCCAGCTCTGGAGTGGGGACGCGGTGGCGCCTGGCTCTCTGCTCAAAGTCAGAACACAAGGCACCAGCTCAGGCGGCGGCCAGGAACCCACACAGTAGCAGCGGCTGAGGTGGCCTCGGTGACACCACAGCCACACAGCCCTGATCGCTGCTGCCGCCGTGGCCACCAGGAGACCCAGCGCCGCCGGCCCCTCGCATCTCAGGACAAACGTCTGTGGACTCGCAGGCTGTGCTGCCCACGTGGACGCCACCTTAACCACCGTGTCCCGTCCTCACAGCCACCCCTGGGAACCGCATGGTGACAGCATGATGAAGAGTCCCCTGTCACCAGCACCTGGTCACTAGCATGTGGCCACGCAGCTTTCCTTGGCCTCTCCCACCTGGGGACCTGACAGGAGTGTTGGGTCCCTGGGCCTCTGTCCACATCTGCTGGGCAAGGTCACAGTGCCCAGGCCAGCTGGGGCACACGCGGCTCCCGGCTCCTTCAGCCACACACCGCCCCCCCAGCAGGACGACCTTGGGCCAGGTCACCTCCACCTTCGCGTGGGACACATGGTGGACTGGGGGCTGCACCCGGAATCCAGGGGACAGATACTGGTTCCTGATCTGTGCACCTGTCCTGCTGTCTCGAGGCCAGGTGCCATGCCCAGCCCTTGGCCCCTGGCACCCTCAGGGACACTGGGACCTGCGTGGCCTTGCGGCTGAGGAGGAGCCTGCGGCTGCCCGGCTGCTGTGCCGGCCGCGTCTCTCTCCTCTTTAACCAGAGGTGGAGTCACCCCTTGCTGGCGCATGGTTCCACGGCTCCGGTCCTGCCATCAGCAGTGTGTCCCCTGCCTGGTGTCCAGCAGGCTCCCGCGCCCTGCTGACCTAACTTGGCGGGTGACAGGGACGGTCCCTCTCTCTTCCCAGTGGGATCTCCTTTTCGTTGGGCTGTGTGACAAGGACATCCACTCACTTACCTGGTGTAAAACCCTGCTCACGTGGGGAATGTCCAGGCCACAGGGACAGCCACGAGGCCCCTCCTGGTGGCTGACAAGCTGGCCTTTCCCTTCTGGGGCTCAGGACCCTAACTGCCCCGTCACAGCCAGGAGGGGACGGAGGCTGAGAGCGGAGCCGTCCTGGCTCATCCAAGGTGGCCCGGGGTCTGGGAGGGGCTGGGCTCTGACGCCTGCTGCGTAAACTCAACCGCGCTGGGCCTGGGGGACGTCGCCCAGCCCCCCTCGGCCCCCTCAGCTGCTTCTCCCACCACAGGGTCCCCACCCCGGCTCCACAGGGCGCTGCTCTGGCAGAAATGGGAAAAAGGGTTTTTGACAAAACAAACCCAGGGGCTCGTTCACATCAGCCGAGAGGCTACTGTCGGGGCGCCCAGGTCCCCGTGGGGGGCCTCACCCAGGGGCAGAAGCGGACAGGGAGAGCGGGGCAGGGTGGACATCCCTGTACCTTGGCGCCGGGCGGCTCCGGGCTGGGGCGGGCGGGCCTCTTTCCAGAGCCGAGGTGCGCCTGGAGGACCGCGGCGGCCCTGAGGAGGGCGTCCCCCAGGATGGCCGCCCCCATCAGCAGGCCCATGTCGCACACCCGCAGGGCCTCAGTGACCGCGGTGGCCTCGCGGGGCGCCCGGCACAGGCACAGGGCCTTCAGGAGGCAGCCGAAGGCGTAGACCCGCCGCCAGTCCTTGTGCACGTCCCGCCAGGGCCCCGTGTTGAGCCTCTCCCAGGCGACGTCCAGGAGCGCCTCGCTGTCCTGCAGGCACTCGGCCCGCCGGTCCCCGTACAAGTGCGCGGTGGCCTGCCGCAGCAGCAGCACGACGCTCCTGTCCACCGCGTCCCCGAGCTCCAGCCTCAGCTCCTCCTGAGTGCCCGGCAGCAGAGCCCTGAGGGCTTCCCAGAGGGCGCCAGCTGCCACCCCGGGGCCTCCGTGACTCTGGGTGCCTTCTGTCATCTGGGCCATCCAGCGGGGTCAGATCAGCACCTGACAGGGACAAAACCAGCGTTAGGGACCAGGAGGGGCCTGGCCCGCAGCCCACAGGGGCCCTCTTCAGAGCGGCCTTCTCTGCTAGCCATGGCTCTGCAGCCCCCCGTCCAGGTGTGCGATTTCCAGGGCCTGGTATGCAGTCAGCACTACATAAGTGCACGCTCAGGGAGGGTGGATGCTGCGGAGCCTGGATCCCCAGCCCCCCCACACCTGGCAAACCCCCACCCACCTCAGGCCCACCTCCACGACCCCTGTGAGGACTGCAGGGCTCTCCAGGTCCCCGGTCCCCACTGCCCTCGCGCTTGCTTAGCCCCCTCCACCGCCAGGCCTTGAGCCCCCTGGGCGCTAGCACAAGACCCCCCCGGGACTGCAGTCCTCCCTCAGTTCCTGTGCGTGATTGGCATGAGTCCACCTCCCAGAGGTCCCCTGCAGGCAGCGTGGTCCCTGTGTGGCGATGCTCAGGTGGTGGACCTTTAAGAGGCGGGGCTCCGTGGGAGGTGAGAAGGTCACTGGGACTCCCATTGCAAGGTGGGCCCATCACCACGGGGCAGGTTGTTAAGTGAGGTCCCCTGCGTTTGGCCTCCTGCACCTGCTTCCCCTTCACTTGTCCACCATGCTGTGATGCAGCCAGGGACCCTCACCAGATGCTGGCACCATGTTGTTTGGACGTAGAGTCACCAGCATAGTGAGCCAAATGAAAACTTTTTTCTTCATACATTCCCTGGTGTCAGGTATTCTGTTACAGCAACACAAAACAGAATGAGACGCATCCCTCATCTCATTTGAGCTAAGTGACAGGGGCCATGATGCTCTTTGCAGAATGTTTTAGGCTAGGGGTGCCACGTGCTGTTGCTGCTCCTCTGCCACAGCAGCATATAAATGGCCATACACCATTTATGAACCGATAGGCATCACTGTGTTCCAATAAAACTTTATTTGCAAAAGCAGATGGTGGGCTAGATGTGGCTTGCCAACCCCTCCTGTATGCTGCAAAGTCCTTCATCTTCTTCAGGCACAGAGTTAGGCTGTGTCTCCCAGGCTCACCTGCAATTAGTTGTCACCTGCTGTGTGCTGGTGACTATGAATGCAGGGATGTATGCCGCTCCCAGGTCTGGCCCAGAAACAGCTCCCACAGGATCCCACACACTTTACCTGTCCTCTGGCTGCAAGTGAAGTTCCCTGAGAGAGCCACAGGATGGCAGGAAGTTGGCACATTAAGAAAAGAAGCCTGGGAAGGCCACCCAGCCAGGAACAGACAGGCTGGAATGGTTCGTGAGCAAAAAATAAACTTGTTTAGGCACGAAGGTGCTGGTGATGCTTGTTACAACAGTAACCCTGCCCTGATACAGGCTTATTATTTCTGAAAATGGCCCCCTGCAGATGTCCACACCCGACTCCCTATAACCCATGAAGGCCTCTGTAGGTGATTAAGAATAATGACCTGGAGATGGGGCAACTATTCTGGGTTATTTGGATGAGGCCATCCTAATACATGAGGCCTTAAGGAATGGTTTCTTTAACTGTGATTTTGGAAACATGCTCAGGGTCTCTAACAGGGGTACCTAGCAGCACTGGCTGGGAACACAGGGAGAGGCCACTCCCCACAGGAACGTGAGCAACTTTCAGATGCTGGGAAAATCAAAGAAATGGATTGTCCCTGGGGCCTGCAGAAAGGAGGTCCTGCTGAGTCCTTGATTTTAGCCCAGTGAGACCCACGGCACACTTCTAACCCACAGGTGTGACAGCTGATGAATCTGTGCTGTTGGCAGCTCCAGGCTTGTGGTGATCTGCCCAGCAGTCGTGGACAGTACGACTCGTGTTAACCAACAGGACTGGGTGAAGCTGGGGGCACCACTTCCGTGATGAGGTTCCATGAGACTGAGGGGCACCCTGTCAGCAGACCCTCTGCCCACTGGGCTTGCACACATTGATGACACAGAGGCCATGCTGGAGGCGCCTGGGTGGCCACAACTGGGGGAACCTATGGTCAACAGTGAGGCGCTGAGGCCTCTGCCCAGCAGACCTGCAGGAACGGCACAGACTAGGAGCTGGACCCCTGTCCAGTTGAGCCTTTGGGTGGGAACTGGCCTTGACTGACACATGACTGTAGCTCTGCCAGCGCTCCCCGTGCAGAGGACCTCGCTGACCATGCCACACTCCCGACCCCCACACACCGAAGTCCCAATGGTTGCTGTTTCAGGCCACCCAGTTGTGACTTGCTGTGCAGCGACAGAGCTGGTCCAGATTTCAGGGACACCTGGTCTTCGTGTTCTGTCGCGGTGACTGATCATAGGACAGGACATTTATAACTAGGGGTGCATTTAGCTCATGGCTTCGGTGGTTAGAAGGTCCAGGTGAGCAAAAAATGAACAGCCTGCAGAGGGCTGTCCTGCCACTGGGGACTTCCTCCACCTGGGGGTAGGACAAGGCCACCAGCCACAGCCAACTGGCTTTTGTAGCAAACCCGCTCTGGAGGTGACTGCCCGCTCCCTCCCTGACCCGTTAACCCCAGAGTCCACGAGTGGGTCACTCTGTCCACGAGTGCAGAGCTTTTGTGAGCCAGCCCCCATGAGAGGTCCCCACTTCCACACGGCTGCGCTGGGACCACGTCTCCAACACGTGGACTTTCAGAGACATTTTTTTCCCCTATGGTGCTGGGGACAGAACCCAGGGCCTTGTGCACCAGGGGAACGCTCGCCCACGGCGCTGCTGCACCCAGCCCAGCCACATCCTCCGCAGCAGCCTGGGCCTCGTGGGCCACTCACAGAAGCTCGGGAAGGCATGGCCCCCTTCAGCTCACATGTGACTAGTGCAGCCAGCAGCAGACGGGGACAAGGAGAGCAGCCGCCGCGGGCAGGGTTCTGAGTGCGGCAGATGTCCTCGTTCAGCCCTCACCGTGACCCCCTCACTGTGACCCCAGCTGATGACACACACAGGCCAGGGACTCGGAGCACTCGCTGAAGCCCTGAGGAGAATGATGGTCCCCACGTCCCAGATCAGCTGAGGCGGAGAAGGACCCGGGGCCGCAGAGACTCCACCCAGGTGGCACGTGGACCCGCGACCTTGCGGATGAGGAAACCGAGTCGAGGAATCTGAGGCGCGGGGGTCAGCTGCACACGGGGCACCCCGCTCCTCACCGCAAGGCCTCCGTGTTCTGCAGTCCCTCCTCCTGTCCCAGTCACAGGTGGCGTCAGGTTGCTGGGGTTCTGCGGCCCGCACCCCGGCTCCGAGCCCTTCCCTCGGGTCTTGCTCCCCGTGCAGCGGGAGATGGAGAGGCCGTGCTCACGTCCCCACCCCGTCACCGTGCTGAGGAGGGAACTAAAGCCAGCAAGAAGCGACATGGCGCTGCCCGGCCAGCAGTGCGTGGACACCGTGGCACAGCCCGCAGCCCTGTGGTGACACCCGCAGAGCGGCAGCGAGGTCTGAGGTCCAAGACTAGGAGGGGCAGTGACGGCCCACAGCAGCCCTCGGCCTCAGGGGTGTCAGCGTCGGGGCACCTGCACCAGGGCCTGTCGCCGTCCTGGGCTCACAGGGGATGGGCCTCTAGCTGGCGTGGCTGGATGGGGGACTTGGGGAGCCCCGCTGGCCTGGCCAAGCCACCAGGATGGGTCTTACTGCCAGCCCCCTAGGAAGTTCCTGGGGGTCTAGTGCTGGTCCCATTCAGCTTTCTTGAGGAGAGTCACACCCAAACCTCCAATATGGCGTCCCCTGGCATGACAAGGGGACCCACCAGCTGGCCTCCCCAGGGCCTCCTGACTCACGGCCTGAGCGCCTCACACAAGCCTCACCTTGGGCCCAAGATCCCAGAGGCCCCACCCCCGGCTTCTCCTACACGTCTGTGAGAAGGTCCCCAGGAGACCCCGCCTGACTACAAAATCGGCCCCACTGGGGACGTCCCTGGCAGCTCTGTGAGCTGCTCTGCAGAGCCACCGTGAATGGTCTCTGGAGGGCTTCCAATGGGCTAGGACTAGTCTCCTGGATGCAGACTACGGGCTGTGTATACTGGTGTCACGGTGGATTCTGAAATGGCCCCTTACAGGGTCACAATGGGCCTTACAAAGCCAGCTTCCCAGGGGCCCGTGTGTCTTCTCACTGGTCCTCCCCAGGTGTCCTGTGCTCCTTGGCCTCTGGGAGGAGCTTGCAGACCACGCGAACAGCCCTCTGGGACAGGGGTCCCGAGCTGGCCGTACAGGTCTCCTCTGGACCAAATAAGATAGTCTTTGTCTTGTGGAGTCGCAGAGGTGGTGTCTGCCAGCGGTCAGCCCTGTTGGGCATTAGCCCAGAGCTCCAGGCCAGGTGAGTCAAAATGGCTTTCAGAGCACCTCTGTGGCTACCTGGAGGTCTCCCAACAGGCCTCACGGATGACGGAACCCTTGACCCCCAGCCAGGGCTGTCTGTTGGCAGCACGAGGAGACGGTCACAGTCAAGTGACACGCTGGACTTGCCAGTCTGCTTCCAGGGCCTTCCCACAAGCTCTCATGTTGCCACATCAAGAGGCGCCAAAGCCTGGTCAGTGGAACTCTTCCAAAGTGGCATTGTGACCTGTTTTTAAAACTAGCCTCCTTATAGATTGAGGCTTGAGGACCAGGTGTCATCGGATTTTGTCTTCACTTTACAAATCACTCTTTCATGGTTGCTTTATAATCAAACACCTGAAATGTGCCATTTGATTTTACCTATTGAGTCTCCAGGAAGCAGCCTCGTGTTGGCTCCAGTCAGCTTAGCGGACGGCCTTACAAGAGGAGGAGCCTGACGGGCAAGGTGGCACACATCTGTGATCCCCGCAGCTCGGGAGGCTGAGGCAGGAGGATCACAAGTTCAAAGCCAGCCTCAGCAAAAGTGAGGTGCTAAGCAACTCAGTGAGACCCTGTCTCTAAATAAAATACAAAATAGGGCTGGGGGTGTGGCTCAGTGGCTGGGTGGCCCTGAGTTCAATCCCTGGTACCACCCCCCAAAAAAGGAGGAGCCTTAGACTATAGGGTTCAACACTTTTTTGTTGGCTCTGAGAGTCTCCCATGTGGGCTGCAAGAAACAGGCTCTGCACAGGCAGCTGCTTGGACTGGCCCCATAGGGCAGGGCAGGGCAGTCCAGGCTCAGTGGAGCTAGAGTTCTGAACAGCCTTTTGTGCAGGCTTTAGAGACAAACTTTGAGCAGTCTCCATGTGTGGATCTGGTAAAAAGATTTCTTGATGGTTGAAGCCGTTTTCCAGAAGGCACCAGCCTGAGTAGCCTGGTGAGCTGGCCTCATGGATCGGCTTCCTGGAATTTCTCAGTGAGATCCTTTTAGAAAAGGTCATAGTCACCCAACAGCCCTCCCTAGGAGGGAGACAAGTGTAAGATGTGGAAGTCTTTTTAGAATGGCAGTGCGGACTGGCTTCCCAGAGCTTCACATCAAAGGGTTTACTGTGAGTTGCATAAACAGCCAGGTGCACACTAACTATACGTAAGACTCATCATCTAAACCAGGATGTTATTCATTTAAGTGTCTGGAAAAGGAAAGAGCTGCGGTTACTCCAGGCAAAATGATACCTCCATCACCCAAGAATGTAACCTATGAAAAAGCAGCAGTGGTCCCATGTCCTCGCTTAACAAGTCGGTCTCCCAGAACTTAACAGGTAGTGGCCTTCAATACCTCTTTCGGTTTTTTTTTTTTTTTTTTTTTTTGGCAGTGGTGGTTTCTGTTATAGAAATAACCTGAGTGGTCCTGTGTCCTGGCTTTGCACACTGGCCTGCAGGTGCCACATGTAATAGGGAAAGGTCAGGTACGGGCTGCATCAACAATTTTTCTCAGTAGACTTAATAATTCAGCCCCTAAAAGGCCTTAAATAAAAGCTTGTTGGCGTACAAACCTTTTTGTTAAGAGGGTCAGATAAAGATTGTGTGAGCTAGCCTGAGTGGTTTTACTTGGCTTTATAAACAGTGGGGCTTTGTACTAAACCAAGGAGCCAAGGGCAGGTCTCGGCTTCCTAAACCCGCCATCCAGAGTTCATGGTGCTGCGGGAACACAGTCAAAGCAAGTTCCGGTTGGTTATAAGGCACAGCCTTCTAGGAAACCACTGGGGCCATTATTTTTAAAACCCCACTGCTCTGGAGCACCCCCGCCCCCAGCAGCCTTGAAGCAGGCTGGTGAGACGGCCTGGGTGGGGGTGCGGGGAGAAGCCCACCAAGGTTCCGGAGGTCTCAGGCCGGCCTTATGCAATAGCCAGCACCACGCGGGCCATGAGGAAGCCTCCGAAGGGGGACTTCCAGATCACATTGAACTTGTGATCCTCCTGCCTCAGCCTCCCTCCAGCCTCCGTCCGGCTTTCCAGGCGCCGGTCAGTTTGGTAACTTCTTCAGTTCCAGGCAGCATCGCACAGGAAGAGCTCTGTGACACCCTGCAGGGAGGTCTGCACTGCACGGGGCACCTCCGGCTCTCTAAGGGCCACGCAGACGTCTCGGGTGTGCCATGTTGTCGTCCTGGCCCTAACACCTGCCTTGACCTTGCTACCTGACACTCGAGGGCAGGGGCCTCCCTTTGCTGGGTCTTGAGTGGGCAGGGCGACACGATGCTGGATTAACCCTATCGAGTGACAGACTGTTGTCTTTCCTCCCGGGGCTGCAGGCGGGCTCCACAGCAACCGTCCGCCTCCCGCTCCCCAGCGCCTTCCCGCGGCTGCACTGCTCGTGGCTAGTCCTCGGGGCCGAGCGCAGGGTCTTCAGTGGGCCTATCTCCACGCGGACAGCCACCGCCCAGCACCGCGAAGACCCGTTTCTATAGACGCTAACAAACAGCCGCGCAGGCGCACTGGCGTTCCACCAAAGCAACCCACACCGCTTCAAGAACAGCGCAGGCGCACAACAATGCAGTCGCGAGGTCGGTCTGGCGCATGTGCAATTAGACTGCCACGGGACGCACACTGCGCATGCCTTGGTTTTTCCCCAATCCTCCCGCAGCACAGGACAGCAGGACGAGCAAGCTAAACTGCGTTCTCAGAAAGCACGCGCTGCGTCCAGAGGCTTCGCGTGCGTAATGCCGTACCTCTCCCCCCCTTCGGTTCCTTATCTGGACGCCTGCGCAGTCTTTCCCGACCCCATTTCTTAGAAGCCGGAGGTGCCGGCGCTTCCCAATTGCTCAAACTCACCTCTCTCACATGTAAACGATGTCTTGTCCTCTTTGGTCGGGACACTGCGGCCCTCTCTCAGTGGTCAGGCCGGCACACGGACTATCGATCGCTCACTGCTCGTCTGATCACGACCGACTGCCTAGGAGAGCGCCGAGCGATGGATGCGGCGGCCCCGCCCTCCCTACGGAAGGCGGGAGGGCGCCTTTGGGCCCGAGGTGCGGCGTCGTACCGCCGGGTTCACACCCTCCGTTTACTCTGACTCCCGCAACGAGGAGTATTCTCCATTTTATAGAAAAGTAAACAGGCTGGGTGAAATAAAGTGGCCATAGCGCTAGAATCTGGACCCTCAATGAGGCTGCGTCCGCGGCGGTTCCGCGGGAAGGACCCGGCAGATGGCCTGGGACCTGAGCCCCGCTCGGCCTCGGGCGCGCTCCCTGTGAGCAGAGGCGGCTCAGAGCGCGGCCCTCCCTGGGTTGGGGCCGGTCCGCACGGGGACCCTTCACCACGCCGGCTGCCCACCCGAGAGGTGGGTTACCGAGCCTTATCTAGCAACGGGGAGCCGAGGCTCCAGGCCAGCGCAGCCGCCACCGCCTCAGGACACCTCGGAAGTGTCCAAATCAGCCGGGACGGTGGCGCAGTCCTGCCGTCCAGGGGCTTCGGAGGCGGAGGCAGGAGGAGTTCAAGTTCAAAGCCAGCCTCGGAAATTAGGGAGACCTTGTCCGAGAACAGGCTGGGAGGTGGTCAGGGGGTGTGTATGTGGTCAGAGAGCTGTTGTCATCAGGGCCTCCCAGAAGCACGTCCCCATAACCTGTCAGGCTCACTGGGAGCTGGGGACTGATTCCAGGGTCATACATCCAGAGTCCCCGGGGGATGACCCCACCATTGAGCGGCGCAGTGTTGCTCGGTGCCCCTGGAAAACAGTGCAGGCAAAAAGGAAGTGCTCTCAGCCGTCTGCGAGCCAGAGGACTCGCTGAAAGCACAACATTGTTCCTCGTAGGATTTTGGTGATAACCCGGGAAGCACCCCCCCCCCCCCCCCCCCCCCCCGGGCTAACCTTCCTGCATCAAGGGCAGACACAGACCATCGCGATCACCACACTTCGGGTTTAGTTAGCTTTTTTTGTTACTGTGAGCAGAAGACCTGGCAAGAGCAATGTACAGGAGGGAAAGTTCATCTTTGGCTCATGGGTTTTCAGAGGTTCGGTCCACTGTTGGTTGACTGCATGGCCCTGGCCTAAGGGGAGGCAGAACATCATGGCAGAAGGGTGTGATGGTGGGAAGCAGCTCAGGATGTGACAGCCAGAAAGCAGAGAGCTCAGCTTGCCAGGAATGAAATGTAAATATATACCCCGGTGACCTGCTTCCTCTGCCTACACCCTACCTGCCTACAGTCACCACCCAGTTAATCCTATCAGTGGATTAATCCAGTGATGAGGTTACAGCTCCCGTAGCCTGATCATTTCACTTCTGAACCTTCTTGCATTGCCTCTCCCCTGAGCTTTTGGGGGACACCTCACATCCAAACCATAACACTGTATCTCACAAGTGATGCACAGAACTACTTGTCCCCACAAGTCAGAACAAAGTGCTTGTGCACCAAACTCTGGTTTAGCTCCTCCCCTTCCTCCAGGCCCCTGGAAGTTGGCCCACCCTCAGCCTGGGACAGCAAGCAGCCTCAAATGTTTTAGCTCTCAGGATAAAGTATTCATGGCTTTCTAGCCCACACCTCCTTACCTCTCCTGTTCTTCTGTTTAATCCCACTAGCCTATTCCCTATAAAAGCAAAGTTTTTCTTGCCTAATTCCTAGGGTGCTTGCATTCGCAATGGCCACAATAGTGTCGCTATTCCAAGTTTCCCTCCCCCAAAGCATAGACCCTTTCCTCCTCCTAGTAATCCTCTCAAATAGAAATCTCTCTTTGCTGAGTCTGAATTTGGTGTGTACTGGACAGTTCATGGGCTTTTACTTTTCAGAGATTACCCAGTCGGGTGCACATTGGCCCCCAAGTTGCCGAGACAAGCCCCACGATGGGGGCCACAGGAGGTTTGAACCCAGGACCCTGCTTCCAGGGCCTCCTTCCACCGTGCTCAGGAATGGAGCCCAGCTATTTACAGAGACAAACCCTTTTGCGGATTTCTTTTGTGTTTTTGTTTTGTTTTTCTGGTGCTGGGGACTGAAGAGGACCTCAGGCAGGCTGAGCCTGCCCCACCACCGAGCTCCGCCCCCGGGGTTGCTTGTTTCCAAGAGTGGCTTGGTGAGATGAATCATGGGCACAAGAGAGATGTTTTCTTAATAGAAAAGAACCACGATTTTTCACGGTTGGGTTTCACTTCCCACAGTCTTGTTGCCACCCCCACCCCACCCCTTCCCCCCATTCCTGGTGGCTTTGGAATTGGCCATTAAGCTCACGGACCCATTTGAGTGTTGTGAAAGGCACCACACACACAAAGAGCCATTGCTTTGGCCCATATTTGTGATTTTTCTTCATTAGATCAAAAGCTTGTAATTTAAATATATCCAAGTGTGCTGGGAGCATGTGTGGCTTAATTATCAAATTTATTCAAAATATACAAACAAGGCTCCAGACTCAAAAACAACATTTAGCTTGCCACGGAAGAGACATTGGATTTATTCCAATTGCTTAAAGAGGAGAGTGAGACCTCCCACCTCCGGGATCCTCCAGCTACTCCACCCAGACCTTCCATTGCACACAGCAGGGCGTGGCTCACCTATTCTGTGCCTTAATTCCTCTGTGGCATGTGACCATCCCTGCTTGAGCTAGGATCTGGTGACCTAAAATGACCTTAGTTTATTACACAAGGTACCATATTGTGTGGATTCCTCTAGGGTGCAAGCAAGACCTTCCAAATGGGATACTTGCTATGTCTCTGGGGCTCAGTATCTTCCTGAAATGGGTTTGACCACTACCTCCTAAGGACGTTGTGAGGGTTAGATAAGACCAGCTCTTCTCCTTGCTCTGCCTGTCCCAGAATTCACATGATCCAAACCTCCATTCACCTGCTGGTAGCGGCAGTCTGCCCTTCCTGTTCCAAGTTCAAGGACCCCCAAGCAAGTGCAGAGCTTCCTAAAATACAGGTTCTTGGGCATCTCCTCTGGAGATTTTGATTCAGGAGCTCTAAAGTCAGACCCAGGATTCTGAATTTTCACTAACATTTTAGGAAGCTCAGAGATGGATGGCAACCATATCTTGAGAAATAGCCCAGGGGATTATAGAGGTCCAGAGAGGGGGAGTCAGAGGGTCTAGAGGGTCTGGCTACTGCATCAAACTGACCTGAGGTTCAGGCCTGGAGCCTCGTGGCCAGGGCTGGCTCCTAGCTCTTCCTGTTTCGAAAACTTCTCAGGTAGTACCTCTTCGTGTTGCACACAGAGCCCTTACCTGGGCCACAGCTGGCCCAAAGCTCCTGGTCAGACAGGCACAAGCATTAGTTCCCTTCTAGATGAATGACACTGCCTTTCTCCACTCAGATACTATTTTAAGCCCTTGAAAGACGGATCTTCTTTGATCTCTCTCATCCCCACCCCACCCCACAGTAGAACCCTGTAATCATTCTCTACTCATTCATTCAACAAATATTTATCAAAGACTGTATATGGTGTTGGAGTAATAATGACCAATAAGGTGAATGTATTCCTTCTCCTCATTCATTGATTCATCTGTGTTGCAAATTTTTATTGAGCATGATTCTATACCAGGAATGGGGCTAAGTGTTTGTATCAGTTATCTAGGACCACAGGTGATGCTGGGTAACAAACCATTCCCAAACTCAATGGTTTAAAACAATAAATCTACAGATAACCTTTGTGGCAGGCTTGGCTGATCTTGGTGGGACTTGCTCACATGAGTGGCCAGCTAGTTGTTGGCTAAGGCGATGAGTCATGAGCCTGTTATCACCCGAAGGACGTGTTCACATAAGTGTGGCAGGATTTCAAAGAAGGAACAGGTGCTATATGCCTCTTAACTCATCCATGATTTGAACTACTTCTGTTGGCTAAATCAAATCACATTCTACTGGACGGACAAGTCACAAGGGTGTGTTAGCCAACTTTCCACCACTGTGCAAATACCTGAAATGAATCAACTCTTAGAAAGAAGGGTTTGTTTTGGCTTACATTTTGAGAGGTTTAAGTCCATGGTCAGTCGGCCCTGTTGCCTTGGGGCTTGTGGTGAGGGAGCACGCTATGGCGGGGAAGCACCTGGTGCAGCAGCGATGTTCACGTCAGGCCAGCCAGGAAGTCAAGAGGAAGAGCTGGGGACACGCCCCTCCCCAGTAACTCAAAGATGTCCCTCTAGGCCCCACCTCCTAACTGTTCCATGACTCTCAGTAGCCCAAACTAGGACTAACCCTTCAACACATGTGCCACTAGGAATATTCAGGATCCAAACTCTAGCACAATGTTAAAAGAGAATCCACTGCTGAAGAGCAGAGACGCGAAGTCACAACGCAAGAATCTTAGCTACAGAGAAGTTGAAGAGTCATGACAAATTTTGCTATGATCACAGTGAGCAAACAGACACATCCCTGCCCACATTCTGGCAATGGGAACAGAAAGTTAAAAAAAATTTTTTTTTAGTTGTCAATGGAACTTTATTTTATTTATTTACTTATATGTGGTGCTGAGGATGGAACCCAGTGCCTCTCACAAGCCAGGCAAGCACTCTACCACTGAGCTACAGCTGCAGCCCGGGAAACAGAATTTTTTAAAAAATCGTAATTATATGTATAATTATCTACACAGTCATCTCTTGGTATCTGCGGGAGATTGGTTCCAGGGACCCCCTTCACCAGATACCAAAATCCATGTTGCCCTAGTTCTTTATATAAAATGGTGTAGGACTTGCATACTCCTTATACACCCCTCCAGCATATTTTAAATCGTTTCTAGATTACTTAAAACACCCAATGCAATGTAAATGTTATGCAAAGAGTTATTATTCTACATTGCTCAGGGAATAACAACAAGAAAAGAATTTGTTCAGTATGGATGCAATTATTTTCCCCCTGAAAACCTCCTTCATGAGGTTTTCTACCTGAGGTTGGTTTGTGCACGCAGAACCCATAGATAGGGGGCCGGACGTGGTGACACATGCCTGTAATCCCAGCAATTTGGGAGGCTGAGGCAGGAGGATCACGAGTTCAAAGCCAGTCTCAGCAACTTAGCAAGGCCCTAAGCAACTCAGTGAGACCCTGTCTTAAAATAAGATATAAAAAGAGTTGAGGATGTGGCTCAGTGGTTAAGTGCCCCTGGGTTCCATCCCTGGTACCAAAACCAAACAGAACCCTTAGATAATGGAGGCTGGCCATATTATAAATAAGGTGGGAAGGGAGGTCAGTCGTGTCAGGTGGGTCGGGGAACTGCACTCACTACACAGGACGCTCAAAACCTCTCTGATAAGGTGACACCTGAGCAGAGACTGAGGCAGGGAGAGCCTGAGCCACGTGCTCATCTGTGGGAAGAAAGACTCCGGCCAAGGGAACAGAAGGACATTCACTGGGCGTCTAAAGGCACAGCACAGAGGCTACGAAGGTTGGAAGAGGACCTGGGAGAGCCCTGGGGATGGGCCGGGAAGCTGAGGCCACGTGGAGTTTGGGAGAGAAGAGCAACATCACCGCAGGTGTGAGGAGTTCACAGTGTGGAGGAGAAGCCAGGTACAGGGATACTTAATAAAAGAGTCATAAATAGCAATACCTGCGAGCGTTGTTCCGGCAGGTGACGTAAGGGGAATGTCTAAAGATGAAATCAGAACAAATTCGTTTAAAGACCTTCGTTGGCTTCATCTGCCATTTAGAATCGGGCCACTCTTCCTTCCCTAAGATAGAACACATGTTCTGAGGAGGAGTTTGGTTTTATAGACAGAAAGGCTGGAGAAAGCAGAAGCAAATAGCAAAGAGTGGTTGGTCACTGCGTGTCAAAGCCGCTGTCCTGCAAGCTGGGACGGGGAGAGGAGACCCCAGCCGCTGGTGGTGGACATCAGGATTAAAGCAGAGGGACTTCATCATGGTGCCAGTGAAACTGGGCTGTTGGGAACCTTGATTCTCGTGAGATCAGAGGAGAGCTTCCTTTCAGCCTGGAGAGCTGAACTGGGGCGTGAGTGGCTCCATGTTGATTTTTAGCCCGGTGGGTTGGTGCCTGGTGAAGAACTTAGTCCAGACCGTGCCTCCTGCGATTTTTTTTCCCAGCAGGAACCACGAGCTCACATCACAGGTCAGCGCAGAGTTAAAGATGGCCAGGAACCCTGGACAGGGCCTCCCCGTGAAAGGTGCAGCCTCCATGCCTCCCCTGAGCTCGGCAGGCTGCGGCTGCTTCAGCCAACAGAACATGGCAGAGGTGATGCGTGGGACCTCGGAGCTGGACCATGGGAGGAAATTCAGCTTCTGCTTTGTTCACAGGTCACAGTTAACAAACCAGAATGGAGACAGAGTTACCCCACAGGCGTGCTTTCTTCAGCCCTCCTTAGTTTTTACCGTTGTCCAGGACCCGTATGGCATTTGGTCCTCCAGTCTCTTAGGAAGGCTGTGAGAGTCTCTTAGAAACCCTTTGTTTTGTAGAATGTCCCTCAGTAGGAAACTTTTGGAATGTTTTTCTCCCTATTAGACTGGAATGATGGGGAGGAAGGGCACAGAGAGGGAAGCCATCTTCTCATAGCAGCACAGCACATCCTCCCGGGGATTCTTATCTTAACACATCTGTCATCCTTGTCTGGTTTCTGTTTTGCTGCAGAGACACTCTTTCCATGGTTTGGGTTTTCTTGAAGGTATTTTTAAATTGAGTCAGGGACACACATTAAATCACCCTGAGTCACACGGTGAGGAAGTCATTTCCGTTTTGATGCTTTCCTAAATCCTTTCATGTGGGTCAAGGAGAAAGTTTCAGCTTGGGGCTACGCACGTCTTGAACGTATTTGTGTCTCTTGCTATTTCTTCTTTTTTAATGTTCTGGCCCAGAGCGTTCTCATAAAGCTTTCTGGGGAGAACTTAGTCACATTGTCTGATTGACTCTGTGGTCACCCTCTGCAGCACAGACATCTGTTGGTGCACCTCCACATCTCCTGGTCCTGGTGCCCTTAGGCAGGATCATGTGACTAATCTTGGCCATTGGGTTCTGGGTACATGATTTAAAAACCAGTGAATCACCCTCTAATGTTCTCATCTGCTGTTCAGTGACCAAGGAGGCCACATTTCCTAAAATGGCCTCACCTCCCTCTACCCAACTCTCTAAGTGGACACTGAATATGAAACATTGATTATATATTAAACCTCTGAACTCTTGGGACTGGTCGTTATTGCAGCATTGCTTAGCCTTTCCTGACTAACACACCTGCTAAATAAGGCAAGTGATACTAGACTTATTCATATATGTAATGATGCCAAATTTGCCAAAAAATTAAAAAGTGAGTTGATTTAAAAGAAAAAAAAACACCAAGGGGCATAATTTGATAGGTGATATTCTGACATGGTGGAAATACTGAGCATAAAGACCCACATGACCAATATTTTGGAAAATAACTACCATCCTGTTCTCATCTTACTCTCTGTAGGAGAACTCTGGACTTCTTCAGAATTGCTCAGAAAATAAATCTCTTCTCATTCCCATGTGTTCACCGTACATTCAGTGGGTTAAACAACAATCACCAAAATCTCTTTATTAAAGCTGATCAGTCAGAGGTTACATCAAGAGATTCAGATTTTCTATTTGATTTTATGGCCCAACAACGTGCGGTTGCCCATAGTGTTCCACAGACATCAATCAAGGGCATAAACCTGGCGAGAAGGGGCTTTTCAAATCTTTCTGAGCATGGGGTGCTCTTGAAAGGCTGCACAAATGACAAGGGACTTAGAACGAAAGCCCATGGAACACTGCAGCCACGAGGGAGCGGTGGGGCATGGTTCCAACCTGATGTAGCAAAGCTGGGCGTGTGCTGATTAGCAAGCAATTGGGTCTTGGCTCGGTGATTTGCAGGTTGGAAACTGCTAAAATATTCATGTACTTGACTGTGTCTCTTCCAATTAGACGTAATAAATGCAGATGTGGGTGACCATATGCTTTATTTTGATGGAATGGTTTTAACCTTTATGAAGTGTGTGTGTGTGTATGTATGGTTTGAGTTCTCTAAGGCTGGCCTATTTTGAGATGAGCTGGTATTTTAAGATGCAATGTAATTAACTTTTTATTAGAGACTCCTTTTTGGGATCAAAAGAGCAAGTAGTCTTAACTTTGTAGTTGCTCAGCTAAATTTTATTTATTATTTAATAATTAATTAATTAATCAATTTTTGTGGTATTAGGGATTGAATCCAGGGATAATCTACCACTGAGCTACATCCCCAGCCCCTTTTATTATTATTTATTGTTATTTTTTAATATACATATATATATTTTTAGTTGTTGATAGACCTTTATTTATTTATATGTGGTGCTGAGAATCCAACCCAGTGCCTCACACATGCCAGGCAAGTGTGCTACTCCTGAGCCCCAGCGCCAGTCCCAGCCCCACAGCCCTTTAAAAATTTTTTTTTTTTTTTTTTGAGACAAGGTCTCACTCAATGGCCAAGGCTAGCCTTGAACTTTCCATCCTCCTGCCTCAGCCTCCTGAGTCTCTGAGTGACAGGTGAGCCAGGGCACCCACCTCATAAGGGAGGTTTTCTGGGCCAGGCCTCCCAGTGGCCACTTCTGTCCCCATTTTGACCCCTCAGCACATTCCTGACCGCGAGGAAGGCTGGGAGAAGTGTCCAGTTGTGAGCCCTTAGTTTTCTAGACACCATGAAGTGGGCCGCAGTATATCCCACGGCTTACGAGTCTCACAGAGTAAGAATGGGTGGATCTGATTTGATGCCATCGTCAGGTGGAGGAGACGTGGGAGGGCAGGTGCGAGGACAGGCTCTTGGTCCTGGAGGCCGGGAGTCCCCGCCTTGTCCTTGTCCACTGGCTCCTTTGGACCCCCCCAGCCAGCTCCACCAGTGTTTTCCCGATTTCATTAACATGCCACCAAGACACCCGCTCTGCGGCGAGCCACTTCAGTCCTAAGTGGGGCATTTTGCGAGATGAATCGGTCCTTTAAGCGGCAGCATCCGTCTGTGCGCATTTGCCTTGAATTCTTCCCTTGGCGACTGCGGCAGGGGCGTCGCCGGCACTGACCGGCTGTCGGGATTGGCGGGGCGGGAGGCGGCGACTGGATCTGGGAAGGGGCACCGCGGCCAGCCGGAGGCAGTAAAGGGGACAGCTGCCCCGACACAGAACCCGGGAGAGGCTGGCGCTGCTGGCCCAGAGAGAGGCCCACGGGCGTGTCGCTCCCAAGCCCCCAGGGACCTAAGGGCACCGACGCACCCAGGGAGGCAGCCGCTGAGGACAGGGGGCCCTGCCTAGGTGGCCCTCTGATGAGTCCCAGTGTCACCCAGGGTGAAAGCCAAAGTCCTCCCCATGGTGCGGGGGCCCTGTCCTCTCTCACTGTTCCTGCCCCAGGGTTTCTGCGGCTCCTGGATCAGGCCAGGCAGGACCCCTCCTCAGGGCCTCCGCTGTCCCTCTCCTGTGCTGCTCACACCCTCACCCCCTTTCAAATCCATACTCAAATGCACTCGCAGCCTTTCTAACAATACACAACTTTCCCCCCCTGGATGATTTTCTGTCTCATGGAAGCTTCACGATGGGGGGTCTCATCTGTCCTGCTCCCTGTGGAACCTTGCTTGGCCCACAGTAGGTGCTTCACTATTTACTGAATCAGTGCATGGATTTTTCTTTTGGGGGAACACACTGTCCCATTTTTGCTCCTCCCCCTTCTGAAATTTGGGGGTCACAGAAAGCCCAGGTCTTTGAGGGTAGCTGCCTGGACACCACCCCATTTCCTAATTGCTGTAGCTCCCCAGGACTTATCCCAGTGACTGGCACATAGTAGGTGCTCAATAAAGAGAAGACTGAATGACCCAAATTGACACGCAACAGTGTTCAAGGTGGGGCACTGGGGGGCGTGGCTGTAGGATATACTTTTTGTATTGAGGAGTGGAGTCTCTGCTTCCTGACCATCATGTGACCCACTTCCCTCTAAAGCACTCTCGGCCATGATGTCCTGCCTCACCTCGAGTCCTGAGGAATGGAGCCAGCTGTCTGTGGATTGAGACCTCTGAAACCAGGAGCCCCCAAATAACTCTTCCTCCTTTACATTCCACAGTGAAAAAGCTGACTAAAACAACGTGCAGGGCTGTTGCCATACATTACTGTGGCAGCCAGGCTGAATGATTTCGCATTCTCCTTCCCTGAGCGGCGAGGCTCTGACCATCACTACATCTTGGAGTGACCTGGACATTGCCCTAGTCACGGAGGTTGAGGACACATCTTCAGACGTAGGCGTGTGGCCCCATGGATTGAGCTACGCTCACCTGTTCCTTTGTGATATTACCCCTTTGCCCTGTTTGGAGTAGAATGTTCCATGGAAATACCCTTTGTTTGTCCCCTTCTCTTGCTCTGCCCTTGGGTGTGGCCTCCCTAGATGTCAGTCAACCTGCTGACAGTAGACATCATGAAGCTAGACTCAACCCCTGAAACCTGACCCCTTGCCTCATTTGAATGAGGTCTGCGGACCACACTTTAAGAAACACTCTTTTATAGAGAATCCTCTTAGTTTTTCTACTCTTCTTATGCAAAATTGGTCATTTTTTAAGAAGAAAAAAGCCAAAAAGGTTAACTTGCTCAAGGTCACAGAGCCCTGAGTGGCACAGCAGGTTTGGACGTAGGTCTGTCCACCCCAGCTCCCAACCACGGCCCACTCCCTGTGCCTTTCCAGCGAGGCCCAGCCCACCCATGAGCACATCCCTGACCTCACAGCCCTGAGCAGAGAACAGAGGGAGCGTTTGCATTTTTATGGGGCTCATGAGGTGGCATGCGCTAAGTCCTCATTGTACATGCGGGACCCTCACACAACAGCCCCCTCTACCCTATCACGACAGCAGCAGGGAAGACAGGAGCCTCCTCATCCGGGAGGTTTCAGTGGGCGGGGCCTGGAGATGGTGACATCACTTCTGCTCAGTCCCATTGGCCAGAATTCAGTCACGTGAGCACAGCTAACCGCAAGGGACCCTGGGAGGTGTACCCGGTGGAAACCTGAAGTGGGGCTGGCGGGCCACACCAGGCCTCTCCCTAGGGTTTTCGAGAGCGGGGTTGTCATTAAACCTCTAGGAGGTGCTAGCACCGCGGCTGGACTGCCGAGCTGGGTGCGCGCGGGCCTCCTGGCCCTGGGCACGATGCTTCCCATCCTCCCGGGGAAGAGCGGGGAAATCAAGGGCAGGAAGGCGGACGGTGTCGAAGGGCCCAGGTCGGGAGCAGCTTTGGATGGCGGCCGGCCCTGGACCGGGCTCTGCGGCCCTGGACTGGGGGCTGCCACGTCGGCCGCACGACCCGGGCAATCCCTTGTCTCCGAGCCTTGGTTTCTTCTAATACCAAGATGGTGACATGGGTCTTGCAGGTTATTTGAAGGAGAAAATCATCTACCCCGTGGGCCGAGCAGGGTCAGTCTGAACGAGCGTCCGAGTCCGGGCTTCGCACCCACCGCTGCACCCGCGGTCCGTGTCCGGTCTCCATCCTAAGGGTCTGATTCATTTGATAGAGGTGAAGTCCGAGCACAGGTGGGTATTTCATATAAATTCCCAGGTCTCTCTAATGTGCTGCCAAGCTTGAGATCCACCCTCGATGACTTTGACTTTCAATCAGAATGGACCCATGATGCCAGCCACTCGGGAGGCGGAGGCGGGAGGATTGCAAGTTCACAGCCAGCCTCAGCAACCTAATGAGGCCCTAAGCAACTTAGTGAGACCCTGTCTCAAAAAAAAATCAAAAAAAAAAAAAAAAAAAAAAAAATCTGAGGGGTGGCTAAGTGGTTAAGCACCCAGGGTTCGACCCCTAGCACCCAAACAAACAGAACAAAAAACCCCAACCGATTAGTAGAATGCAGCAATGAATAGCTTCTCCTTTATTTTGAGGGAAGGGTTCCAAGATCTCTAATGTGGGAGGAGGCTTCTAAGGTTGGGCTGGGGGTGAGGTTGACCTTGAGCCCCTTCCTGGGTCACCCCCTACCCCTCCCATTGCATCCGTGGTTTGCGGCAGGGAAGGCTCCATACACTTCGGGTGCATCTCAGGGAAAAGTGCCGCTGTGCGGAAGGCCAGCTCTTCGCCATCCTGCCTGGTCCTGCAGTTTTGTCTCTGCTCTGCCAAGGGTGGACGGCGCCAAAGCTGACAGATAGCCCTGGCCCCTGCCTCCATGCAGAACAGGGAAGCATGATAATTTCTGAGTGATTACCAGGTGGAACAACTTTCTGCCAGCTAAGGTGACATGTGGCAGTTGGCATTTGAACAGGTCGCTTTACAGGAACAGCAAGAGACAGTAACTGCCACCTTGGGGCTATTACTTTCAGAGAGAGAAGGAAAGCTACAAGCTGATGACTCTGGTTATTCATGCGGTATTTCCCTGGAGGTGAGGAGAGACTGGGCTTTGCGGCAGCAAGAAGAAGCTGGGGACAATCTATTTATTTAACAGGATATTCACTGTGAGCCAGGCACAGTTCTGAGTGTTTTACAGATTTTAACTCAATTAAATCCTTGCCATAACCTGATAAGGTAGTCATCTCCATGTTACAGATGGGAAAACTGAGGCACAGAGGAGGCTAAACCAAATGCTCAAGACCCCATGGCTGGTGTGGGGCAGAGCTGGGATTCAGATCCAGGTCATCTGGCTTTAAGGTCACTGCGCAATGCCTAGGGAGACCACCAGTCCCCTGTCCCCACTTGTTAGGGTGTATGAATTGGAAGTTCATATGCCCTCTGTTCATATTTAGAAGTCATAATTCAAGCTTGCAATGCTATTCAAAGAAACATGTTCTGCTGGGCGCAGTGGCACACACCTGTCATCCCAGAAGCTTGGGAGGCTGAGGCAGGAGGATCGCGAGTTCAAAGCCAGCCTCAGCAAAAATCAAGGTGCTAAGCAACTCAGTGAGACCCTGTCTCTAAATAAAATACAAAATAGGGCTGGGGATGGGGTTCAGTGGTCGAGTGCCCCTGAGTTCAATCCCTGGTGCCCCCTCACTCCCCACAGAATAAACACCTTCTGTTATACTGACCTGGGGGGTATCTCTTTGTAGTGACCCAGAAGGCCAGCCTCGCGTCAGGGGTCCATGCTGGAGCAGGCTGGTCAGAGGAGAACTGTGCACGTCTCTAAAGGGTGAGCCCCACTTGCCTGGACCCAGGAGCTGTACTGGTGAGGGGAGGGGAGGCACCAGGCTTCAGCATGTTCCCCTTCTCGTAAAGGTGGCCTTGTTACTGAACTTGAGTGATTCCATGACTTCCTGCTAAGTCACTGGGTACGTCCTCGGGCGTGAGCTGCTCCTTCTCACTCCCTGTCTGCTGGCTGCGTGCAGGGCGGCACAGGCAATCACACCCTAGACAGGGGCTGGAAAACTGTGGCCCCTGGGCTGGATCCTGCCCCCACTTGTATTTGTAAGCGAAGTTTCACGGGAACGTAGACACGCCCAGTCCTTCCTGTTGCTCTTGCTGCCGTCAAACAACACAGAGCTAAACAACTGTGACAGAGACCACAGAAGCAAACATATTTACCATGTGACTCTGCAGGAAAAATGTGCCCTGGAAGATAGAGGAGCTGGTTCTGAGTAACACCCAGAAGGCTGCGTGGCAGCCAGGCGTCTCCAGCTGCAAGAAGTCCATGTTTTTTCATGTAAATCTTTGATGTCTTGTGGTTTACTTACTAAGGCAACCGGTATTATTTATGGCAATGAATATAACGCCTGGCAGGTTGTGAGCAAGCAGATGATAACTCCTTCCCCGACGCTGTAGTTTTATACTCACGGTATGCTCTCGTGGTATCAGTCAGCTTTCTGTTACTATGACAGATGGCTGAGATGATGATAAACTTATAAAGAGAAAAGGTTTCTTTGGCCTCATGGTTTGGAAGTTTCAGGCCACTTTCGGTTGGCTCATATACTGTTGGGCCTGTGGTGAGACAGCACATCATGGAGGGAATGCGGGGTGAAGGAAGCTTCGCCTCGTGGCAGCCAGGAAGCCAAGTGAGAGACAGGAAGGGGGATGACTCCCATTATGTCTTTGCGGGGCATACCCCCAGTGACCTCTGACCTCCTTAGCCCGATCTCGCAAACCACACCACCTTCCGGTTGTACTGAGCTGAGGACTGAGAGGGTTTTGTTTGGTGCTTTGAGTGGGGTCTTGCTAAGTTGCCCAGGCTGGCCTTGACCCTCCTCCTCCTGCCTCAGTCCCCAGGGCTGTGCTGGGACGCATGGCCCAGGACCAAGCCTTTACCGCGTGGGCCCTGGGTGACATCCAGATCCAAACCGTCGCAGTCACACTTGGAGTGGCTCAGGGCTGCCTGGCTTCCACATCCACGCCTCGCACACAGCCGCTGTTTCTTCCGCCGAGAACATTCTTTCCCTTTTTCTTGGGTTCACTGACCCCTGGGACTCTTGGGGGTCTTGGGGGGTGGCCAACAGTGCTTCTGGGCAAAGTCCCCTTCCTCTCTGTCCCTCAACACGGGGTGTTCTGTTATCCGTCCCCAAATAGCCTTGGTCAGCAGAGCTCCGTGGACAGGAGCTGAGCTTGGGTCAGGCTGCGAGGCTTCAAGTCCTGGTTGAGTGACCACTTGGAAGTGGTCAGTGACGCACTCCCCTCGGCCTCAGATTCCTCATCTGGAAAATGGGAATCAGGATCCGGTCCCCCCCATGGTGTGGTGTGGGAATAAGGTAAATCAGGAGACTTAGGAAGGGCACCTGCTGCAGGCGGGGCTCAGCAAGGTCACGCGACGTCCTCGTCAGGTCCTCTCTGTCTGTCTGTCTGTCTTGTGTGCCAGTCAAGTGCTCGGCCACCGAGCTGCACCCCAGCCCTGGCCTCCCTGTTCGGTCACTGCTCTGGTCACAGCTTGTGTGACACGTGGCCGTGGAAGCCCCTCTCCAGCGCTGGGCCGGGCACTTGAGGACCCGGCTCTCGGGGACATTCTGGACGAAGCGCTGCCCGGGCCCATCCTCTGTCCTGGGCGGTGCCTGGGGAGGGTCCAGGGCCAAGGGGAAGCCCTAAGGCGTGGACCAGGCCAGCGACTGGTCCGAGGAGACAGACCGGAAGCTGCGAGTCCAGACATGTGGGCCAAGGGTCCCCTGCGAACCCCGCGCGGCCAGCTCCCTAGGGAAGAGAGACGACAATGGCTGGGCAGGTGGCCGGGTTCTAGAGCGCTGCAGCCAGACCAGGGCTGTCCAGGCAGGTGGCCCACCGCCACATGCTCAGGTGGACACCTGTTCCTACCCTCTGCAGCCAGGGGCGACCCAGCCGGGCTCACGGGGCCCTGGTGCGGGTTTCCCGGGGCCATCTCTGGGCAACTGCGAGGAAAGCCGCGGCCTCTCCTGACCTGTGGGGCGTGTCCCCACCGACAGAGGGCGCCGAGGAGCACAGGGGTGGGTGGGGAGAGCCGGTGGCCAACGCCCTTTGCCCCCCAGAACCTGGAGTCTGGCCCTGGGTCCAGGCCCAGTTCTGCTTGTCTAGCAGCGCTGGTGAATAATAGCAATTGTAATAATGGTGACCAACACTGTTGAATCCCTCAAGGGGCCCTGAGAACAGTCCGAACAGGTCACCTATGACTCTCATCCCCATGACAATCCTGGGAGGTAGGATTTTTATAAGATAAAACTCCTAAAAATATGAGTTTTATTTTACATATGAAGAAACCAAGCCTCAGAGAGGTTAATTAGCTCACCCAAGGTCACACAGCACAACCAAAGATTCAAATCTATGTGGATTGCAGAGCCCAGACTCTTTAACTGAGCTCTTTACCCCTGTGGGCACTTGCTGATTTAGACACTGGAAGGAGGGAGGGCACCTGGGCATTTATGACACTCGATTTGGCCCAATCTTCCTACTAAGAAGTGTATTGTTCAAGGTTGTGCATCCCAGCTGGCGTGGTGGCAGTGGAGAGATCCCTGGGCTGGAGAATATAAGCATTTGCTCTCTAGTGATCAAAGGGAAAGAAACAGACTGAGCTCCTGTCCATAGGCTGAGGAAAGAGCCCGGCAGAGTGACGCATGCCTGTCATCCAGCGGCTTGGGAGGCTGAGGCAGGAGGATCGAAAGTTTGAGGTCAGCCTCAGCAACTTAGCGAGGCCCTAAGCACCTCAGTGAGACCCCCTCTCTCTAAATAAAATATCAAAGGGGCTGGGGAGGTGGCTCAGTGGTTAAGTGACCCTGGGTTCAATCCCTGGTACTAAAAAAAAAATAAAACACAAGGCTGGTGACACAGTGTCCCCTCCCCCTTTGTCACCCTCCTTATTTGTTTTGCTTACTGTGGTCATCGCTGCACCCCCACCCCGTCCTTTATAACCTCCTGCTCACCATGGTCCCCGTGGTCACCGCTGGCTCACCGTCCTTACGTCATGACCAGGACGCTGCCCATCAATGACCCTGGGCAGCAGCACCACCAGCACCAAGCCGTGGCCAGGCTGTCGGTGCCACTGGGACCCCTCACTCCACTCCGTGTCCCCGGGAGCCCGGCACACGGCCCTCACTGTCCCTCACAGCACCAACCCGCGGCCCTCTGGCTCACCGCGCCCTTCACAGCGCTGCCCGTCTGCTCTGCCCATGGTCACTGCGGCCACCTCGGCTGCTAGGGTTTGGATCTGGACGGTCCCCAGAGGCTCCTGTGTGGAAGGCCTGGTCCCCGGTGCCGCGGGGCTAGAGGTGGCCTTTGGAAGGCGACCTCAGCAGCGGTTAATCCACTGGAGGGCTCCTGTGGGAGGGGGCGGGAGGGAGGGTGTCCCTGGGGACACCCAGGTGGCCTGGGAAGGCGTTTCCTGCCCCTGGTCCTTTCCCTTCCCTCCCTCAGCCGGGAGCTGACCAGCCTCCTGTGCACTGGCTTCCCCTCCGCCATCACGTCCTCCTTCACTTGGGCCCAGGAACAACGGAGCCCCCGAGCAGGGACGGAAACTCTGCAGCCCTGAGCCCAGCCCACCTTCCTGCTCTAAGGGGCTTTTCTCAGGCATTTTGTCACAGCAACAGAACGCTGAGCGGCCCACCCCCTCTGCCACGCCACCATGGCTGATATTTGATCGTCACCAAAACAACTCAAGTGGCGGAAGTCTTGAGTCTCTTCTGCAACTCGAGGCTGGTGCTGAATGTCCAGTGTGTGAATGGAGCCTGGGACTGGGCCACCATCATTCCCAAGGCCACTTGCTGGTGGCCCTCTTTAATGATGTATTCGTGGACACTCCCTGCTGGTGGCTTTGGGTGGCACAGAAGCTTGTGAGATGTCTGAGTCACTCAACACCCAGACATGCCACAGGACCCTGCTGCTGCCGTCCCCATTGTCCCCAGGGGGCGGAGCCTGCAGACAGACCCCTTGGGCTCTGCTTGGGGTCAGCACCGTCCGGGCCCCTTCCTTCCCAGATCTTTGAAGCCTGTCGTTGGCCGTCCTGCTCCTGGCTTCAGGGCCTCCCTGCCCGGTGACGTCACTAATCATTAGCACATGTGCGTGGGGGTACGAGCCTTCATTAAGTAAACGCCTCTTGGCTCCAAACACAAGATGGGAAGAATGTGCTTCCCACGGCCCAGGTTGTGTGGGCCTCTGGAAGGCCACTGTCTTTGGGGGACTGGTGGGGATTCTGAGGAAAGCAAGTGACCTCCCACCCGGGCTGCAGAGGGGAGAGGGGCCGAGCCCAGCCCGCGCCTGAGCCTGGGCCATCTCAAGAGCTTGCAGCTGAGGGTTGGAGGTGCGGGGTGGACCCTTCCTGGCCTGCTCCCCTCTCGTCCCTGCCCTATGCCTCTGCCCACCGCTGGGTACTGACCTGCTTTCCCACTACCCAGCTGCATAGCTGACTTTGGTGCCTCGGTTTCCCCAATCTGCTCACAGTCCTGGTCATCGTGACTGCACCAGCGCCAACACCCCAGTGCTAATCGTGACAATCGTCAGCGGATGCAGGGGCGGGATTCAGTGGCCCCGTGGCCGTTCTGACATGTCTTGAATGAGTTAACGACGGTCCTTTCCACCGCTCCCAGAGCTCTGGGAGGGCCCGACAGGGCAGTGGGGAGACTGAGGTCCAAATCCTAGCTTTGCTGCTTACTAGCTGTGTGACCTTGGGCAAGATGTACAACCTCTCTGTGCTAGGAAAACCAGGGGTACCACAGGAAGCGGGGCCTGGAGCAGGGAGAGGCCACTGAGGCAGAAAAGGGGACAGCACTGTCACCAACCCGAGGGTGAGGGGCTCTTCTGTGTCACCTTGGTTCCTCAGAAGCCAGGAGTGTCCAGGCTGCTCCGGGGTCACAGGCCGAGCAGTCCCATCACAAGACCCCTGTGGGGGCCCCTGAGAGGGGTGAGCGACATGTCAGTGCTCTGCGTCTCTTTATCTGGTGCTCGGGCGCGCCCAGGGCCTCTCCCCTGCTGGGCAAGGGCTCTACGTGAGCTCCCTGAACCCTCCTTCTCCTTGGGGCCCTTCCTTCCCACTCTAGAGGCAGGAGGTTGCTCAGGCTTCCCTCCAGCTGGGGTGCAGGACCTGGACCCCGGGCACGGGGCGAGGGAGGGCCTGGCAGTGACCGGTGGCCGTGGTCTTGGCTGGAATATTCTCCTTGCAGTGTGATTTGGGGACCGTTCCTGGTCTCGGGGACGCCGACCTTGATGCCTGGGCTCGTCTTGTGACCTAAACCAGCCGTGGTGGGTCCCGTTGCTGGCCACCAAGAATCTTATCAGCACAGGCAACATGAGGGGCCTCTCAGGGCAGGAATGTGCCCGAGCCGTGAGCCGGGGGGCAGTGGGTAAGCGGAGAGCCATCCGTGAGCTGGTCCTGGACCCCCCAGATGTGCTCCACCCCCCAGATGTGCTCTCTTGGAATTTTTATGACATCCGCCTCCCCCCCCCTCCCAGTTCCAGATGGTGGGTCCCCTCCCGTCCCTTGGGTGGTTTCCAGGGAAGGGTTCATGGCCAGCTGGGCGGACATGCCCCCGAGGCGGCCTTGGCCACGCACATTTCTATCTCCAGAGCCAGAGAGGCCACTGGGATCTTTTTGGTGGCTCCACTCTGTGTCTGGAAAGGGCCCAAAGGGAAGATCCTGACCCGCGCTGGGCCCCGTGGCTCTGATCCGAGGGCACAGTGACATGGCAAATTCAAGGGAGAATCAGTTTCCTTCTCTGCGCCCCCCTCGCCACCCCAGAACACCACTCACCGGTGACATTGGGGGTCTGATGTGGGCATGTGCCTGGCGAGGTCCCAGCTGCTCCCGGGGACTCTGGGGGGCCTTCGAGTTGACGTGAGCACCCGGAGAGACCCCAGAGTGCCTCTGATGGGAAGCATTAGAACTCCGGAGGCCAGAGGTGCTTTTAAAAGAAAGTAAATTGGAGTCACGGCCGCTGATCAGGCCACCAGGGCTGGGGACTCCAGGTCACATTGCCACTTACTCTACATCCAACCAGGTGTGGGCTGGAGAAGCCCCGCTGTCCCCAAATGCCAGATCAGGGCAGATGGCCACTTTTTTTGACCCTTAATGGTGTTCTGGGCTCTATGTCGGCGGAGAGTCCCAAGCGGGAACTTGCAGAGCGAACGTGGCTTTTCACAGATCTCGAGTTTCCTGAGGGAGAGGCACCTGCTCTGATGAAGAGGAGGCTTGACCGTGCCTCACTGGCCTGGGGACGGCCCTGACCCAACATCCTCGCCTCTCCACTAAGCATCCACTCCCTCCGGGTGGCCCGTGTGCCCTGATCACGCTGATGTGCACGCGCTGGTAGGAGGAGTCACGTGGGCGTGCAAGGAGAGCCCTGGACTGGCTTCCCTCCTTCTCCAGCCCCCGCCTGATGGGAAGGGGAGTGTCCCCTAAGGATTCCTCAGAGAGCTGCCCAAGACCCTTAGCTTCCGGTCCTTCCTGTGGTCTTGCCTGTAGCCTGCAGTCACCCTCTTCCTTTTCTGGATCTCCAAAGTCACCAGATGCCTCCTCCTGCTTCTCAGCACCCTTTGGTCTTTCCCACGCCCTTGTCCATCTGGAACATTCCAGCACATCCCTCCTCTCTGACAGCCCCTCTGGGGTGCCTATCCAGGGTCCATTTCCGCTTCTGAAGCCAGAGTGGTAGGGCGGGGGGAGGGAAGTGGGCGAGATGCTCAGCTGAACCTGCCTGAGCTCAGGGGGAGGGGGGCACGTGATGCAGACCCGGCCAATGAGACGCGAGCGCGGCTGTCCCTTCCCCTCCCGCCCGGCGAACCGTCTGGAGCCAGGAGACGCCTGGGGCAGAGGGGAGGGATGGGGGTCGGGATCTGGTTTCCTCCTCCCCCTGCAGATGGGGCTTTGGACTCAGGCAATCTGGGTTCAAGCTGGGCTCTTGCACAAAAAAATAGGCTGGAGGTGTGACCTCAAGCCTGGGAACAGAACAGCAAAGTCCAGAGCACCACGGACCTGCCGCGAGGCCAGAACTTGCTGACCTTTCTCCCCGCCTCACAGTGAGGGCACACAGTAGGCGCTTAACAGGTCTGTATGCAGTGAGCACTTGTACAGGTCTTAGCAGAGTGACACGTCCAGGAAATCTGGCTTAAAAATAGAATGAATACCCGGCGCAGAGGCGCACACCTGTGCTCTCAGCGGCGCGGGAGGCTGAGGCAGGAGGATCGCGGGTTCAAAGCCAGCCTCAGCCACTTAAGGAGGCGCTCAGCCACTCTGTGAGACCCTGTCTCTAAATAAAATACCAAATAGGGCTGGGGATGGGGCTCCGTGGTTGAGTGCCCCTGAGTTCAATCCCCGGGTACCCACCTCCCCCTAACCCCCAAATGGAGCGAACAGCCCAGCAATATTCAGGGTCCAATTTCCTATGGGACAATGAGGCAGCCAGGACAGAGAGGGGTATCTGGTGCCCCCCGCCCCACGTCTCCCCACGAAGCAGATCAGCTTTCAAATTTACACCCGGACTTCCTTCTTGAAGCTCTGCATTATTTAAGACTACATTTCCCAGAGGGATGAATGTAAAGCAAGATCTGTATTATTTCAAAATCTGAGCATACAGAGAGGCTCTATGAATATTTTTAAATCGCCCCATTTCCAAATCACATCATGCAAATTTGCCTAGACTGGGATGTGCCGTTTTGGAGGGGGGTCGTAGAGACGCTTGGGTGGACGGGAAGGTTTCTGAGATTAAAAAAAAAAAAATTGCAGCCTAGTACTTGCCTCCCAAGTCTGCGGTGTGGCTGCATCAGAGGTGGCTGGTCACGGTCATTAGGTGTTAAAAGTGGTTAATGTGTCAACATTGAAGAATGATTTGCTTTAACAAAATTGCAGCTGATTTCAGAGTCATTCCAGGGACCGGCGTGAATTATTGAAAAATTAATTGGTGTCTGTTTTCCCTTTTTCTCTCTTGGGCATGGGACCCTACCAGGAAAGGGTCCCCGTTTGCTGTCGGGGGGCATTGTACGTCGATGTGAGCACATCAGTAGAGACATGTCCCCAATTGCTCACTTGAAACTACTCTCACTTGTTATGGACCCTGTTTTACAGATGAGGAAGCAGAAGCACAGAGATGTTTAGCAACTTGTTCAAAGTCACACAGCCAGTGACAGGCAGAGGCAGGCTTTGGGTGTAGGCAGGGAGCTGTCAGTCTGTTCTTGGCTCCGTGCCTCTCTACAGCCTCAGGCAGAAACTGGAAGGATGCTGACCACAGAACTGAAGCCTGAGCCCTTTCTAATTAGTTTGGACCAAATCCTGGGATGTGTGTAAGATCCACAGAGAGGAGAGAACTCGGAGCAGCCTGGATTGCCTTCACTGCCCGCACTAACGGGGCTGTGAGTCGATGTAGAAATATAAGAAAATGGGGCCTCTCTGGCTCCCCAGGAGCTCTAGGGCCATCCATCCCTGTGGCCCCAGTAAGAATGTCCAGGGCTCCTGATTATATTTTGATATGCATTCTTTTTAATTTAGTTTTATTGGAATAAGTGCGAGGCTCTATGTGCATAGTTTGAAAATCAAAACAATACCCACGGGCGCGTCTATAAAAGCACAACCGCTCCTTTTTCTTCATCTGTTGTCTTCCTCCCTCTTCCTCTCTCCCCACTTTTTTTTTGGGGGGTGGGTAGCAGGGATTGAATCCAGGGGTGCTTAGCCACTGAGCCACATCCCCAGCCTTCTTTTATTTATTTATTTTTAAAATTTGAGACAGGGTCTCGATGAGTTGTTTAGGACCTTGCTAAGTTGCTGAGGCTGGCTTCGAACTCTCGATCCTCCTGCCTCAGCCTCCCGAGCTGCTGGGACGACAGGCGTGCGCAACCCCGCCCGGCTCACGTGCAATGCTTTTTTGTATTTTCTTCCAGGGGCTCTTTATGCAAATACGAGCAACAGACATCATGTTCTGTCCTTTACTGCCGTGGCTGGCTCTGGGCCATACTCAATGCATTTTTGACTTTAGATGTTTACAACTATGGGTTGATCAGGGGGTAACCCTAGGGTAAGTGAGGGAGCCTCTGCACTAGGGTTTTATCCTCGAGTTCTAGAGTTGTCTGAAACATATATGCACATGTGTATATTTATATAAATGGGCCGTCTTCAGTGCATCACTAAAGGGAAAGGAAATGGATCCTGTCGCAGCCACCAGGATGGAAACTGCACATAAGTCCCCACCCTGGACCCATCCAGCGTCTCAGGCCCCACGCCCGCTGCATTTGAGTCTGCATTGAACAGCACCCCCCCCCCGCCCCCCAGTTCCTAGGCACTGAAAAGTTTGAGTGGCACTTCCCTCCTGGGCGGCAAGAGGGAGTCTCACCCACCCTGAACCTCAGAGGAGAGGCGTCTCTGTGACTCTTCAAGGTCCTGTCACCCAGTGGAGGGGAGGCAGCCTCCAGGGACAGTCGTGGGAAAAGAATCACTTGGCCCCTCGCTGTCACTCATCCCAAAGGGCATTGGCTGTCAGGGGCGTGGTACATGGGTGTGAGCACATCAGTAGAGACATGTCACCCATTGCTCACTTGAAACTAGTCTCGCCTTTGAAAAATACAAAGTCACCCACCCCACGATGCCCCAAAGCAGGGGACCCAGGCTACCTCTTAGCAAGCTAGTCTAGGAGCCAGGACTTGAAAGAGTCAGGACTGGGAGAGGAGGAGCCAGGGTGTGTGTGTGGCGAGGAGCGGGCTGGGAGGCCGGTTTTATGGAAGGCGAAGGTTTGCATCCTGTGGTCCACCCAGTCCCCTGGGCCACAGCGCCTGGCTGGGAGGGAGAGGAAGCGGAGCCGCGGCGCCCCCTGGTGGCCCACCTGGGTACTGAGTAGAAAGGCGCTTGGGTTGCAGGGGTAACCCAGGAAATAAGGAGATAATTGCAGGCTGCGGAGGGGCTACATACCACCCCCCACTCCCCCACCCCACCCCTGCGCACACACACATGCAGACGCACATGCATGCATACCCTGCCCAAAGTGTCCTATTCTTTTGCCAAGGCCACACCAATGTGGGGCCCCAGAGCACATTTGACTTATTTGCCATGACTTTCCCTGGTCTCCATGGGAGTCCCTTCCTGGGCCCCTTTCCATGCAGTTATGGTCCTGCCAGAGCTGAGAGGACAGCAGTGTCCTTGCCGTGGCCTAGACCTTACAGCGCAGATGGACATCCGGAAGAGCTTACCCCGATGATCCGGGAACTTCTGTTGAAGAGACTGTTGCCACCCTGGGCAGTGATGGTTTTGGAACCAGATTCTCCCAGGGCATCGTCACCCAGGGAAGAGAGCAGAGCCAGCATCTGGGTTCTTCTGAACAGCGCCCACGTTCCCACTTGCTGGGAGTCCACCTCTGACAGCTAACACTATGGGGCACTATCAGAAACTGACTTTGCTTTCTCTCTTGATTTAATCGGCACAACAACCCTCTGTCTGATGGAGAAGCCTTTGAACTGGGTATTATCACAGTAGTCTGTACTTACCTGCAGGAGACACTTCCCAAGACCCCAGTGGATGCCTGAAACGGTGGCATCAAACTCCATGTAGACTATTCTACCTTGGCATTGTCACAGAGTACTAGATTTCCTCTGCCTGTTTTATGCCCTGGTGCCTCCTTGGCATACTACTCTTTCACTTTGGAGTCATTATTAACTAAAATAAGGGTTATTAAACATGAGCAATGTGACACCACAGCAGTTGCTCTAAAAATGTGACTTAATCTGAGATGTTCCTTAGTGACTAACGGGTGGGTACCATATACAGCATGGATACATTGAACAAAGGGTTGATTCTTGTCCTGGGCAGGATGGGGTGTGATGGAGTGAGATTTCTTCATGCTTCTCAGAATGCCACGTGACCAAAAACTTGTGAATTGTTTATTTCTGGAATATTATCTTCTGTATTTTCAGACTGCAGCTGACCATGGGTAACTGAGACTGTGGGAAGTGAAACCACATATAAAAGTTGAGTACTATATTTCCCTGTTAGCTTTCTGCCTTCATTTCTTGCTAGTCTCCCAGATCACTGTGCTGCAGGCACACCTTATGGGGCACTTATTGTGTATTTGGGGACCATTCCAGGCATACTTCTGCCTCAGGACCTTTGCACATTCCCTTTACCTGTACACTCTTAGCTCAGATACTTTGGTGACTTGCTGCTTCCCTTTCCTTCAGAACTCTTCTTTAACCTGCCTTCTCAACAAGATGTTTCCTGAACATCTTATTTAAAATCATATTATGCCTCCTTCCTTATTCCCTTTCCCTATTTTATTTTCCCCAAAGCATTAATTATCTTCTCCTGTTCTGTACTCGTTACTTCCTGATCTTGTTTATTATTCATCTCTCCTCCTGGTATATACACTCCTACAGTCAGGACTACAGGAAATCCTGCCTGTAGGAGTGTGTATACCAGTAGGCTGGATGAATAATGAACAAGATCAGGAAGTAATGAGAACAGAACAGGGGAATAAGGAACAAGATCAAGCTGGTTCACTGCCATCTCCCAGGTGCAGTGCTTCCCTTAGGGCAGGTGCTTGGTACCCGTCAATTGAACTCGAGTTCCCTTTTCACAGAGGTTCAGAGAAATGAGCCAGTCACCTGTCTAGGGTCACGGTGCAAATAAACGGCTGATGTGGGATCCAGTCGGGAGGGCAGGGTTGCCTGGTCTTTTTAAGTGGATCTCACAGTGCACTGATTTGGGGCAGAAGTCGATCTTTGCAGTCCGCACAAGCACATGTGAAGAGGCTCCTGTCACCCTGCCACCCTGCCATGGAGGTGGAGGTGGCTGCAGGTGGCCACAGGCAGTGCGGAGACTCGCTGGGGCGGGGCTGCCTGGCTCATAGCCTGTGTCATGATTGTGTTTCAGGGGACGGGAGCTTCCTTCCTGAGCCCATCCGTGGGACATCTGCACAAGTCCCCGTCCAGCAATCCCCTCCCCCCTGGACCCCGAGGTCTGAACCCCAGAACCCCAGGAGCCAGCCCAGGGCTGTGTCTGGGGCAGGGCCCTGAGGGGTTAATTGCGCCGCTGTGTCCATTAGCGGAAGCCATCGGGAGGGGATCCACTTCTGCTTTTCTGGCTGTATTTTAAAGGCATTTAAAAAAGGCTTTCTTTTTTTTTTTTTTGAGCCTGTGCACTCTTCAGAAATTAAATTTAGACTGTGATTTTATTACCCTTTTTATTTAATTTATCCTAACGGTGGCATTCAAGCTGTGAACCAGCTGTTGACTTTGAAAAAACATTGTTCAATTTGAAGGGAACATTTTAAAACTTAATGTAATGGCTGTGGGTAATCGACGGCGACGACACCCAGCACCCACCTCCCGGGGGCGGAGGGCAGCGCAGGAGCCAGGCAGTGCGCCTCCGGACAGAGGGACCTGGGCGACCCCGCTGGCTCCATGGGCCTCTCTGGTCTCGCCCGGGGCCGGCCTCTGGGAAGAGTTCACAGGGTCCAGGTTCAAGGGAGCCCATGGACCTCCCAGCTTACGGCCTCTGCTGACTTCTTTCTGGTCACTTAGTCTCAGTTTTTGGGGGTTGGGGTGGGTGCTGGGGATTGAACTCAGGGGCACTCGACCATTGAGGGACGTCCCCAGCCCTGTTTTGTATTTTACTTAGAGACAGGGTCTCCCTGAGCTGCTTAGAGCCTCACTTTTGCTGAGGCTGGCTTTGAACTTGGCGATCCTCCTGCCTCAGCCTCCCGAGCTGCTGGGGTTATAGGCCTGCACCACGGCACCCTGTTGCCATGGACAGAGGGTCTCTCTCTCTCTCTCTCTGTCTGGTAGTAAGAGAGGTTCTGAGGTCACGCGGAACTCAAGGGCTCACCTTGACGTCACCCTCCGGCACTTCCTTTCTGCCTTGGCTGCTTCAGCTACCCCTTTACTCCGTCCCCAAGATGGGCACAGACTCCCCCCCAGGCTGGGTGCCGTCTCTTTCCTCCCCCCAGGAAGTAGAGTTTGGTTTTCCAAATGGTGATTTTGACCGAGTGACAGGTCAGCCCTTGGCCAACGGGATGTCGGCAAACCCCGCGGTGGGGAGTGACGTCCCAGGTGTCCTGTCTGTGGACGCCACCCACAGGATGGCGGGATCCAGGGACAGGACGTGCGAAGTCCTTACCTGCCCCTGGACACTGGTGCCCTCTTGCCCCCCTGGGCCTCTGTGTGAGGAGCCTGGGCTAGCCTGCGGGTGACACAGGACCTGTGCTCTGATGGTGTCCCAGCCGATGGCCCCTGGAACCTCCAACCCAGGAGCCAGCCCAGCAAACCCGTGGACTCGTGAGCCACCCGCAGAGCCCGTGGATTGAAGCCACTGTATTCTGGGTGACCCGCTGGGCGGTCGGCAGTGTGTCCACGCGTCTGAGCCCACGTGCTCCAGGCCTGCGCTTGGCCTGGGTGCAGGGGAAGGGCTGGGCCTGAGGTCCAGGCCGTCCTCCTCCTGGTCTCCGCTTCCTGCTGGCTGCGTGGCCCCTGCTCGGCTGGACTATCCTCGCCTCAAAGGTGGGGACATTTGGTGGTCGATGGCGTCAGACCAACAGGGTGTCGGAGTCCTCGCTTCTCCGGCACTTAGTGCTGTGAAGCGGCGATGCCCGTGGGTGGGATGTTTGTGTCCCCACCACGTCACGCGGTGAAGCCCTCAGACCTAATGTCGAGCTGTCGGAGCTGGACTTTAGGAGATGGTTAGGCAACGTGGAGGGTCGAGTCCTGGTGAATGAGATCACTGACCTGGTAGGAAGAGACATGGAGAGATGATCTCTCGAAGTCCCAAGTTTCCTCTCCGGAGACTGGAGGTGAGGCATCCCATCCCTAGAGACAGGACACGTAAATCCTTCCTTCAAGAGCTCCCTGTCACAAACACTCACTCACTGTGACCGAGTAGCATCGCTCCTGGCTGTGTGATGTTGGGAAAATCACTTTACCTCTCTGTGTCTCGGTCTCTCCATCTTGGAAATGGGCAGACATTATGCCACCTGATACTCACAGCCACTTCAGAATAAGACACAATAAATGTGTTCCAGCACTGGACGTCACACATGGGAGGTGCCCTACAGACACGGTCTGGATTTCCAGTCCATGTGTTAAAGGCTTGTTTCCCATCCCAAGATGCTCATAGGAGATGGTGGAACCTTTAACTAGGTCATTGGGGGTGTTCCCTGGAAGGGCATAGCAGGACTCCGCCCCTTCCTCTTCCTCTTGTTTTCACTTCCTGTTTAGGAAGTGAGGGAGGTGCTCTTCCATGTGTCCCACCATGATGTGCCGCCACAGGTCCAAAGCCATGGGACTAACTGATCGTGGACTGAAACCTCCCAAACTGTGAGCCGACATAAACCTTTTCTCTTAATAAGTTGATCATCTTCAGTATTTGTTATAGTAACAGGAAACTGACTGACACTCTTGTAAGTGGCAAACGTCATTGCTTTTTGTTATTAATATTCGTACCAACCAATCAAGTTGGATGGCCTGGGCAGGCTTCTGGGCTAAGGTTAGCTTTCTCCCTCTTGGCAGTGAGCAACCTGGGGTTTCTGCCTACACATATGTGTGTACCCCAAGGTCAGTTGTGTGGCCAAACAGACTGACCGGGTGGCCTCTATGCTTTTCTTCTTTGGCCCCACTTTTTTTTCCATCTGTAAAACCAACGGGTTTCAGAATGGCAAATGGTTTTTTAAGTCGTGCATCTTCTCAGTTTGGTCATGTCTGTCCGGAGCAGTGGATTGAGATTCTTGCCCGGCCCAGGCTCATGAGGACAAAGTGCCATGATTTACTACTGACGTCTGCAATGTGTGTGAGCTAAAGAAGTGGAGAGTGTTTGCTGACCCTGACAAATGGCCTTTTAGGGGTCTCCTGTAGATACTCAGATTAGGCAGCTTTGTGGATTTCCGACCCGACCCGTCTATATGTCAGCTTTAGTGTTGTGAGTGCTTCAGGGCGAAGCTCGGGGTGGGGAAGGAACGTCACTCATCTTCGTGTCCTCTAGGGCCCGGGAGGTTCTCAACCCACAGGTGGCCTGGAGGGAGAAGCAGAGATGGGTGGTCGGCGAGCCCTGGCGCTCCATCTCAGAAGTGCTGTTCCCCAGCTGGGGACCGGGTACGGGACCATGAGGTAGGAGCCTTGGGTAGGATCATGTGAGCGGAAGTGAGGCCCGTCAGACCTCTCTCTGTCTCTCTCCTATGAAGACCAACTGGAAAGTTCTAGGTACTGCTGCTTTGTCAGCCTGGGGACCCACAGGAAAGGGCCCCGGGGGGCTCCCTGGTCGGGAGCCCCTAGATAGAGACTGAGCTGCATGAGGGACACTAGGCAGTGCCCCTGGGACCCACTCCCGTGTGGGGGGGAGGCCAGCAGGGGAGGCAGACGGGGAGGAGGCTCTGTGCCACGCCCAGCTGCGGTGCCCGCCTGAGCTCCTGTGTCCCCGCCAGCCACTCCATGGGTGTGACCTCCTGCGGGGAAGTGCCTTAGGGCTGGGTGAGTCGCAGCTCTTCAGTGGGGGGCGAGTCCAGGAGGGGGAGGCTCGCAGGGGCCTGGAGTTGGCCGCCCTCAGCCCAGGGGAGGAAGTCATTGAATGCTGGGGACTCTGTGAGCCAGCCACTAAATACGGCCACCATCAAAACCTAGAAGATGTAAAGCAAAGGGAAAAGCAAATACCCCAAACACATCACTTGCTAATTGTTTTGATTACATTTCCCCCTAACTTGTGTCCTTGAGCTTATTTAAGGCCACCAGATCCCGAGGGTGGGTCCCACTCCTTTAGCTCTGCTTGCAGCCATCTTCACAGCTTGAAATTGACCACCATGAAGCATTTACACCGCGGCAATTGGCACGTGTACAACTGAGGACTGTGTTTGCTATTTGGATAGTTGTTCAGACCTGAGAAAGACATGGAAAAAGGACACATTAAACTGAGGAGTGCCAAACTGGAACCTGTTACGCTGTGACAGACAAAAAAGTGATTTGTTGGGCCAGAGTTGAACTCCTATGGCTGCAGGAGTTCAGTGCAAACCAACGAGAGCATTTTGTAAAAACGCTTTGGCTGTATTGAATGCATGATGAAGACTATTGTTTATTTTACTACGTATGATCTATGCACTGTGCATCCTTTAAATCAGTAAAATGTATAATAAACACACACACACACACACACAGACACACACACAGAGTTTTCCCCTAGGAGATTGTTATCAACATTTATCAGCCGTGGAATAGACCAGATCCTTCAGTCTTTCAGGGGTTTTCTCAGTGGTGGAGAACAGTGGCCATTAAAGAAGCTCAGTGGAACAGTCCCTGCCAGCCCTCCACAGAACATAAGTGAGAGTTAATCTTCTGCCTTCTCTTGTTTTATGCCACCAAGATATCTGGGGATATTTGTCGCTGCAGCATGACCTAACTTATGCTGACTGATACACCTGGGCAAACGCACTTAGTTCTCTGAGTTGTAGTTTCTTCCCACAATATCTCCTTGTAGAGATTCAGAGAGGACCAGAAATGATGTCTGCGTGTTTTCTTTGGCACATGGTAGGCATTTAACAATTGTAGCTAGTATTATTGATAGCAGTGCCTTAATCCATGATTTATTTATTTGATATAGAATGATCTTGAACCAATCCACACATATCATCTTTATATAGTTTGGATGTGGTTTGTCTCTCAAAGATTCATGTACTGGAAACTTGGTCTCCAGGGTAGCAGTGTCAAGGTGGTGGAACTTTTACAAGGTGGGACCTGGTAATTAGGTCTTGGGGGCTTTACCCTCATGAGTGGATTAATGCTGTCTGGTGGGAGTGGGTCAGGTCTCCTGAGGCTGGATTAGTTCTTGAAAGAGCAGATTGTTGTAACACTATCCCTGGGCCCCTTTTGCGTGGGACCTGTTCCTTTTCTGTTTCTTTGTTGTGTTGTGGCACACATCATTGCTAGGAAGCCATGCAATGGTGTTTGGACCTCCGGCCATCAGAATTGTGAGTTGAACAAACCTCTTTACTTTATAGGTTACCTAGCCTGAGGTATTTTGTTATAGCAGCACAAAATAGACAAAGGCACTTGGGGATGAGGGCATAGCTCCCTTTTCTATTTCCTTCTCTCTTCTCTCTGTTTTTCTCAGTTCGAGTCTCCATTCCCTCTATCCTTCTCTGCATTTGTGACCAGCTTCAGGACACAGTCTTGGGGCTGAACCGAAAGCCACCAGTCCCTCTGGGAAGGGTAGCCCTTTGTGGGTCCTGGAGTTTTAACTGCCCAGTTACTCTTGCGGTAGCAGCTGTGTCCCCAGGTCCTACGAGCGGAGTCAAATACAGTCCTGAGGGATGATGGCAGATGAAGACCATAAAGGTTAATGTCCTGAGAAATGGCCTGGAGGTAGTGGTGGCCGTCAGGGATCGAGACTTCAGTACAAATTAGAAACTTGTGGATGGGTTCCTTCAAAACCCGGTGGTGCCTTCTGCAGGCTTCGAGTTGCTTAGGTGGCCGCTGAGGCCACCGAGAGTGGGGAGGCTGTCACTCTGATGGCACCTCGGGGTGGGGGTGCAGCCTGGCTCCCCTGGGGCATTCTAGGGTTCAGCCAGGATGGAGGGTCCCCACTCCTAGTCTCGTCACTGTAGGTGGCACCGTGCTGGGAGGGACAGGTGTGTCCTGGGGGCTGCTGTGGAGGTTAGGCATGGCGTCCAGTGACTCGGGATAGGTCCATCATGAAGGAGACCCGTTAATCCCGCTGTGACTCACCTGTGATTCCAAAAAGTGATGAGACAGGTTTACACAGATCACTGGGGTTGAGTCTCCAATAAATATTCAGGAGAGTGAGCCTGTGGTGTCTGTTGGAGGAGGGGAAGTGGGGGATATGAACATGTAGGCCCGTACGGATGCCACTTGATGGGATCACACTCTGATAAATCCATTATATATTAAAAATATCACGAGTAGAAAATGCATTCCGTACACTGGATCTCCTGAGAACCAGAGCTTAGCCGGTCTCGCTTAAGCAGGCCCAGAATGCTTACGGCTGAGAAGAATCGTCCGACATGACGTTTATTTCGTAATAAAGAATTGAGTATTTCATGTTGTTTATTGGCTATTGTCCTGAAATCGGAAAAAAGAATGTATGTGGACAGTTTCACACCACCATAAAGTAAAAACAAAACAAAACAAAAGAGAACAACCAATCTCAGTTTGGACCATCTTTGAGTCAGGGGACGTCTGTACCTCAGGACTCTCAATAGAAGGGATTCCCCTAAAAACTGTTATGGTGGGGACTGGAAATGAGGCTGAACCAGGTGGAAGTTAGTTTTTGACTCTCTGCCCTCTGATATTGCTCTAATTTACTACTGGACGTCTCTTATGGATACTGTGTTTGTGGATAACAGAAAAAAAAAATACCACTGAGTGATTCGTGGGCACCCTCAGGTTCTGAACCACCATCCACACCCACGTCACCAGCTCAGTCAACTTCAGGGTTGAGTTTGCGAGGATCCCAGGTTACCCCCATATTAAGGGAGCTGGGTTTCCAGCAGAGGACTCCGAGACCTGTGGGTGGGAATGACCTGGGGAGACAGGAGGTTGGCTGGGCCCCAGAGGGTCCAGAGGAAACGCGGGATGCAATTCTAAGACTCCCGAAGCTCCTCTGCGTGGAGAAGATGTCAGAGAGTGAGCAGCGGGGGTACAGAGAGATTGGAGTGGCCTCCTGCCTTGGTCCGCCATGTTTATTCCCATTCCCTGAACTATGAGGCCTCCCTGTGGTGAATGTTGGGCGTCTACCACATGAACTAGTCCAGGTTCCTTTGCGGCAGACCCCTGCAGCTGTGTGGAGGCCGTCCCGAGTGGGTGCTCCAGGGTCCTGGGGTTCATAGACCAGAGTTCTCTGTTTGAGAAATACATCAGAGAACAGAACAGAGAGGATCTCTCCGAAGGGATTTCTTTTGGGGACGGACTCACGTGGTGACGGAGCTGAGGAGTCTTCTACCTTGGGCTGTCTTCTAGCTGGAGAATGAAGGCCAGTGGTGCCACTGAGCTGGAGACCAAAGACCTGAGAGCCAGGTGCTGGGGAGGGGGAGATGACCCCAGAGGGTGCTGTGAAGGGTAAACAGGGGGAAGGTGAATGTGGAGTCCCAGAGTCCAGTTAGGAGGCTGCTCTGGTCACTCAAGTCAAAGAGGAGGTTGACTGGAGTCAGATGGTAGCCGTGTGGGTCAGAGGGTGGAGACCGAATCAAGGGGACTTGGTGATCAGAAGTCGGGGAGAAGGGGGTGGAGCCAAGGAGAGCCCTGGGTGGTCTTTGGGCAACTGAGTGGACAAGGCGGGGAGCCGGGGAGAAGCTAGTGAAAGTCAACAGAAAATCGTGAGGTTGGTTGAACCCAGGGGACCTTCAGGTAGAAATGGCCAGTGGGCAGCCATATGCAAAGTTCAGGGGAGAGATGGGCTTAAGGGATCATTGTAGTAAATGACCAAAGGAACCGCCCCAGTTGGGGCTGTAGAGGCTGTCGGGAGGATGACCTCCGCTGAGAACTGCTTCTACACCAGGTGGGCACAGGGGCTCAGGATAATGGGACATGTCCACGATAACCCTCATGAGCCCAAGGATTCCACCAGGCGGATTGCTGAAGAAGTCAAAGACAGAGACAATGGCCCAAAGCTTCAGATCTTGGAGGCCACTCTACCCCATCGGGTTCCTTAGCCTCCCTGAGCTCCTCTGCTCCGGCCACAAGTTCTGGGTCAGCTTCCTTGGAGCGTGCAACTCACGTTCTTGTTGACCTCATGACAAACATGTCGGAACTTAGGGTGGCCTACAGATACTTCTGGAAATGTGTCAGAGTGACCTTGAGCACGTCATGGACCTTCCTGGGCTTAGAGGTCAGGGTGGACTAAAAGCTCATTGTCTTCTTTCTATCTCCACGATCTCCAGACTCTCAGAACACGTGGGTGTGAAGAAATTCCCAAACAGAAAAACCACCACCTAGACTTATATTCTGAATTGTGTAGACTTGACCTAGAAGGGTGTATCTGGAAGAGCTCAGGGTAGGACCCCATTGGAGGTAGGTCCTATGGTCCTATTTTTAAAAAGTTTGTGGGGCTGAGACCAGAATGGAGTAACCTCCCCCATTGTCTCCGCCGGCAGCAGGAGGGAGGAGGCGCCTCTGTCGCGCCCAGCAGGAGCCACCTCATTTACATGCATCAGAAACGATTTTTTTGTGAATTTAATTAATCACAGTTTACATGTTAATAACCCTTGAAATATTTTTATGGGTAAATAATGGGAATTTCCTGCTGTGGGGTGGGGGAGTCCAATGATTTCAGCATTTGCTTCTAATTTAGTTTCCATCAAGTGATTAGAGTGATAACCAGAGTCCTGATAGGAAGGGAGGGGGAGATGCGTTTCCGGGTCGAGGCCTGGAGGTGGTAGGATGTACCCTAGCAGGTGCTTCATGACGGGGTCGGGCCTGGGTGGCTAGCTTTATTCTAGGCCTCCTGGTTAAAATAGGATGATTTTTCGATTGTTGTCATTATCCTCATTAATTCCACCAAAAACACCATCACCACCGCCAATATCTTTATCAATACTCGAGACAGTTATATTGCCATCACATCATGCAGCACTATCAACACCACCATCAACATCACCACTGTTTGCACCACTATTACCATTACCACCATCACTACCGCCATCGTCACACCATTACCACCACCTCCATCACTGTGATATGTGCTTATATGACCACCATTATCCCCACCACCATCACTGCCTCAACCAATATCACCACTGTCACCATCACCATCATTAATTACCACTACCACTATCACCATGATATAGGCTTATGTGACCCATTATTGCCACCAGTATCATCACCAGTATCACCAGCATCACCACCACCATCACCATCATCAAAACCATCATCCATCATCACCACCATTGTTACCTCAACTATTATCACCACAGTCACCACCATTTACCACCATCACTATTATATATGCTAATGCGACCCATCATTATCACCGTTATGATCACCAGCATCACCACCACCATCATCTTCACCCTCATCACCACCATTGCTACCTCAACCATGATCACCACCACCATCATCACCACCATTTCCACTACTACCATCACCATGGTGTATGCTTACATGGCTCATTGTTACCACCACCATCACCACCTCCATCACCACCATCACCGCCATCACCACCATCACCACCATCATCACCATGGATCCCTGGGAGAAATGGTGCAGAGGATTCTGGGATTGGCAATCCAGCTCCATGAGCCAGGGCCAAAGTCTCCTCTCAGTAATTAAGGAAGCATCTGGGGAGAGAGAAACTTTCTGGATCTTGTCTTGTTATGTAGCTAGCTGTCTTCTGGGTGGGGGTGTTTGGCCTGTGTCTTTATAAGCTAATTGCCTTATAAGGACGATTAGCTTATAAAGACACAGGCCAAACATGATGATCACCACCATCATCGTCACCATCACCACCTCCATCACCACCATCACCACCACCATCACCATCATCACCACCATCACCACCACCACCATCACCATCACCACCATCACCACCACCACCACCTTCATCACCACCACCACCATCACCACCATCACCACCACCACCACCACCACCATCACCATCATCACCACCACATCACCACCTCCATCACCTCCATCACTACCACCATCACCATCATCACCGCCATCACCACCACCACCATCACCATCACCTCCATCACCACCACCATCACCACCATCACCATCTTTCAATACCTGTATCATTGCCAGGATCATCATGGCCACACCACACCACCTCAACCTTTGTCACCCTTCTGTGCTTTAGGGATGCTGCTCCCTCCATCTCTGTGTCCCTGTAAGTTCTGTCCTCATCTTCCCTGGATTTTCTCCAGTTAGACCCTCACAATTCCTCACTCGGTCTACCACAAACTTGTCTCTGTTTCAGTCCAAAATAGTGCTAGAGCATCTGAGTGACAAGACCTTCTGTCCACGTCACGTCTGTGATGAAGCCTCATTGCCCTACTGTCATCAGGGACACTCCAGCTTCAGTGTGATAGAGAGAGTTTTGGTGGAAAGCATCCCGTGGACCGCCATGTTGACGTTTTTAATTTCAATGTCACTTATTTACAAAAAATAGATATTAACTCATTTCGTGCACACTCCAAATCTACAATGCCATCGATTATAAGATGCATTATTATTTTAGGTGCATTAAGAGGGCAACAGTGCTGTCGGGTGTAATTGTAAGAGGCTGTGTACGTTAACATGCATGCCAATTTCAGGGTCAAAATGTGAAAAAATTGTTTAGTATCAAGGAGAAGAGTTCATAAGCAACTATAAGACTAAAACAAATTAGAAATGAAGCAACAAAAAGTAATTAAATTCAAATTAGCATTCTCTTTTTAAGGTGATAGACGATGTTGGTTTGCTAAAACTTAACTGCCACTTACTCCAAGTGCATTGCTGCTCTAGCGCAGGGTGGCGCTCCATTGCCTTTGTTTCTGGGGGTGGTGGAGAGCCTCAGTTTCCCCCCTTCCTTACTGAGAACTGTAACTGGCCGTGTTAGCCATGAATCAATGGCTTTGGTGTGGCACAAACCCATCGTCATGTCTTACATGTACCTACCATTACCACCATCGCTGCACTATCCCCACTGCCGCCATCTTGTTTTCCCCCTGTCCTGGGACAATTGACACATTTCCCCTAGACCCCAAAGTGATGGCCCACATGAACATCACATGGATTCCAATGCTGGTGGTCAGAGAAATGATCCAGGATGCGCCATTTATTTAGCGAGCACGCCCACATTTACTCAGTTCTTGCTAACTCATGAGTTCCTAAGTGTAGCTCAGCAAATTCTCAGGGTCCTTCAATGCCAACGGGACTATGGTCTTCAACCCAGGAACCATCTCCAGCCCGACCTGTTTCTGGTCCTGTCCTGTCTCAAGGCAGCTTCAACCCAGCTCCATGACGTCCCTAAACTCTGCCCACTCTCTTAGCGTCCCACGGCCTTGGACGGGCTGCCCCCTTTGTCTAGAATTCCTCTCCCCCAGGTCCACACGGGGAAGTGTTGCTCCCTCTCGGTCCCCGACCCACAGCTAGAGGAAGACCCATCTGATGTCCGGGGACCTTGGATCCTCCACATCAGAGCATTGATTCTGCGTCATTTAACAGCTACTCATGTACATGCCGGAGAGGTCATATTTCAGTTGTGCCATGTTTGCTACAGAGATGGGGCAGATTAGGAACCGAGTTCATCTAACAAAGCGGTTTAACGTTTCCTTCCACCTTAAGTCACGCATCTTCACACCCCAGGTGCCTCCTCCCTTCTTCCTCTGTCTCCCTCGCCATTGCGACCCCGCCCTTTCCCTCTCTCTCCCCTGTTCTGTCCAAGTCCTCCTGGTTCCTCTGTGTCCCCCGTCTCTGTGCCTTCTCTTTACCGCTGCGAAGCCTGGAGTCACGATTTGAGCCCATTCATCTCTGCTCTGGGATGGGAGCCTCTTTGAGAGCCCTGGAGTGTGCCCAGACTCTGCTGCCTGGGAAATGAAGGGCAGGCTCCGCAGTGTCTCCCGAGAGTGAGTCTGGTGACAGTGTGACGGGGAGGCTCACCATCCCTGCTGAGCGGGGAGCTCTGCTCCTGGAGAAGAGCCAGGCTCCTCCTTATGCTGAGCCTCTTCGGAGGATCCAGCTGGAGCTGTGACCGAGGGAAATGTGCCTCACCTTTTTACACATCCAGTTCTCTCCTACCAAAATAGGGCAATATCACAGCAGCCCCGTGGAACTCGGCGGAGGATTGAATGAGTTGTTACCTGTGCCAGGGCTGAGCACCATGCCTGGCCATAACAAGTGTGCAGTGAACATAAATTCCTATCTCTTTTTGACTCCTGTTTTTGAGAACAAAAGGCCTTTGTGAAAATAGCAGGTGTGGGAAGTATGGGGAAGCAGGAAGTCTGAGCTGTAAGTCCTCGTTCCACCATAATGTTACCTTGGGCATGTGTTAGTCTGTGTTTTGATGCTACAACAAAATACCTGAGGCCGAGTGCTTTATAAAGAAAAAAGTTTTATGTAGTTCATAGTTTGGGGGGATGAAAGTCCAAGATTGGGTGGCATCATCTGTCTGGACTCTGGTTACATCACAACATGGCAGATAAGTGGGAGGGAAAAGGTCATGGGCAGAGAAGGCCACACATGTAGGGTGGGCTCACTTTACAACAAGCCACTCTTGTGAGAACTGACAGGCGTCCTGAGAGCACCACGTTAATCTCTTCCAACGGCAGCATCCACAGTGTCACCTCCCACTGAGCCCTCACTCAAAACCATCACACTGGGGACAAAGCCTCCTGCAAAGGAACACGTGGGGGACAAACCATAGCAAGACATATTAACTTTCTGAACCTTTATTTTTTAAAAAAAATTATAATGTGGGAATGAATGACCTTGCTATCTGTCTCACAGGATTTCTGAAAGAACTGAATCACAGGCAAGCTTTCTTTGAGCAGAAGATGATCCATGCTACCCGGAAAGAAACAACCGCAACAGCATTTACTATGTATCAGAAATGGTTCCCAGGAGCCCGTGCCCCTGGTCTTCATCTAGGAGCCCACAAACTTGAAGCATCAATAAAGATGAAGCCCTTCCGTTTTTCTGATCGATTGCTTTGGTACCTCCTGCCTTACTAGGCCATTGATTACCTGTCTCCCAATGCTCCCCCCTTGCACCCTGGGGTGATCTGTGGAGCTTGAATTGTCTATGAGGCTTTCTGAGTCAGAAGGGAGTCTGTCTGTCTACCCAGAGCCCAGATACAGCCGAGAGCAGGAGTCTGTGGCGGCCACGGCTGCAGTGGCTTCTTGTTGCCAAAGGGGTCGCTGTGGAAGCTCAGTTCGGCGCAGTCTTGTGAACGCCTGATTCTGTGCTGGCCCAGGTTCTGGCTCTCTGTTGAGAGAGGCTGTGCCGACTCCTTCGGGGCTGAGCTTGGCCAGAGGGATGCACCTTTGGCCTCCGATCTCAGTTTCTGCAATTTTCTCTGTCAGTCTACAAGCACAGTCACTCCCTGGCTGTGAGCGGCACCCAGGAGCATGGGTCTGGGGTCAGTTCCAAGGTCAGGCTACATGACAGGCTGATACCTACTGCTTCCTGTCTTCCTTGTGGTCCAACTGTTAGACAATGTGACAAGTTATTCCACAAACCTGAAAGCCCTTGTGACTTCCGTCAGCCATCATGAAGTAAATCCTGGGCCACTTGTTTTGACCTGTCCTGAGGCTACCCCCAGTGATTACAAAATGCCATCTGTCCCCAGTTATGCTCTGCTGTGGTCGACAGATCCTTTTAATAAAGCCGAGGGAGGAACCCACAAGTTTGATATTCCACAGGGGAATGGATGATCCTATTCTACTCTCAACAACGGGGCACAGAGGGCCTTGCTATACCCACAAGTCTAAGAATGGGGTCAGGAGATGATGTGGGGAGGGCAGGTCCTGGAAACAGGCAGAAGTCATTCATACCTGTGGCAGATATTGGTCTAATTTTTCATTCAGCTCTCAACAGATCCTAGATCATTTTGGGGGGATCACCTCACCCACCTCTCAGTCTTACTCTTTGGGTAGGGATTGTCCTGTTCTAAAGGGGAGGGACTCTGATCCAGGTCTAGCCAATCAGTGGATTGAAACACCCTGGCTACAGTGATTGGTTCAAGGATCAGCACATGACCTGAGCAGGGCCAATGAGAGGCTGGCCTGAGATGTTTGCTAGAACTTTGGCAGAAGAATCACTTCCTTTCTGTTGGGGATGCTAATCTGGTAGGGTGTAAGCAGCTAGGATTCTATATTAGGAACTGGGTAGAGAAAGTGTTACTGGAAACAAAGTCAACTCTGTGGATATCAGAGCCAAGGGACAGAGATTCTACATGATATTGAGCACCTGGATACAACTGTGCTTGAAGCTTGTGCTACTGATGACCATCATGAGCCGGAACTGACCCATTTTACACTTAAGTCAGTTTGAGTTGGGTTGAGTGTGGGTCTCTTGTCGTAATATGAGGATAAGAAGTTCTCACTGGAGAAAGACGTCAAACAAAAAGACAGATGTTCGGGGCTGGGGCTGTAGCTCAGTGGTAGAGCACTTGCCTAGCATGTGTGAGGCCCTGGGTTTGATCCTCAGCACCACATAAAAATAAAAAAAGAAACTGTGTCCATCTACAACTAAAAATAAAATAAAATAAAATAAAAGTCAGATGCTCTCTGATAGTTGGGAACTTTGTGCCACCTCTTCACAGGACACAGCCACCGACCCCTCCCCTCCGGATGCGCCCAGGCAGGCTGCCAATAAAGACAGGCTGTGAATGTTACCAAACAGCGTTGTCTGGGGAAAGCAGCCTTTTCCCGATTTATGATTTTGCTTTCCCTCCCGTCCTCTGCATTCTCCTTTATATTTAAGGCTGTGTTCAACGTTGTAATTACTTTTTTAATCGGTGGCGTCTGTGTCTGGGGCACGCGGTCCCCCGCCGTGGCGGGCTTGGCACCGTCAACAAGCCCTGGCACTTTAGCTGGGAGGCTACTGCTGAAATATTGCCCCAAATAAATAAGAGGCAAATTAGATATCGGAAAATAACTTTCAATTACATTGGAATTCTCGGGGAATGACATCGGCGTTCGGGACAAATGAGTTGTCTGTGGATGATGCCTCTGGAGTGAGCGCCAAGGGTCAATGGCGGAGTCGGGCAGCGGCTAGGAGGAGGGACAGGGCTGGGTCTGTCCAGGGGGAGCGAGAACCAGGGGCACTTTTAAGGCAGAACCACGGGAGTGAGTCAGGGTGGGGACAGGTGTAGCTCTGCCTGCTGGTTGACTGGGGACACCTGCAAAGAAACGTCAGTTAACTCGGCTCATTTTCCTGGGGACAGAGGATGTGTTGCCATGACCACGTCCCTCCATGTACCAGGTGCCTGGAAAACACAGAGGCCACGTCATCGCCAGCTTTGGTGAGGGGGACCTGGGCACAGATGTTGGTGTTGTCCCCACAACTGCTGACCAGCCGGTGGACAGGGGATGTCTGGGGCCTCCGGCTGTGTCACTTTGCTGTGAGTAGGGAGGTATCTTTGTCCCTTTCTGTGGCTAAAATGGGGCCTTTCTGTGGGCCAGTCACATACCTCTCTGACCCTCAGTATCTTCATCTGTAACATGGAGATTATAACCACACTGACTTGTCTCTAAGAGTCGCCGTGGAGATCACATGTGATCATGAGCATTATTTTCCTAGCACAGTGCAACGCATGAGATGATAATTAATATGATTCGATCTCATTATCAGCACAACAGTCTTGTGCAACAGGATGTTTAAATTGAAGTTTCAATTAAGTGCCAAGATAAGAGATGTGAAATTTCAGAGGAGGATGCCAATTCACTCACCGGATGCAGATTTTTAAATGAAGTACTTGGAAACATGTACCACCTCTCTCGCTGCCCTTCCACCGACTGCAGAAATACAAAACGTTAAGAATTTAGAGGAGGACAAAAGATTTGTGAGGAAGGCATCTTTAAAAAAATGACTGTCCTGAGATCCTTATCCTCTTCGAGAACCAAGAGTGTCTGCTTTCTTCAGCTCAAATCTAAAGATGAGGGTGGATCTCAACCTTAGGTCTAGAATATGGAGTGTATTAGTTAGGATAGGACAGTCTTTGCTTCAGTAACAGATAAACCCAGAAACTTCGGTGGCATAATCCAACAATGAAGGATTTCCTGCTCAAGTTGACGTCTGGTACGGTTCAGGGTGTCCTCTTCTATCTCAGAATCATGCTTCATGGAACACATTACCTTCATGGGTGATGGGATCAAGGATGGCGGTATCTGGCTCTTTACTGCCTTGGTCCGGAAGGCACACATGGCCATTCCATTTACTTCATTGGCCAGAACTTGATACTTGGCCTCATTCTAACTGCAAGGGAAATTGGGAAACAGAGGGCCACATAGATATTTGGTGAGCGTGATCAATTCCTAGCAACTCTTCTGCTAGGTGAACTTTGAGTTGAGTGGCTTTCTGGGTCCACTGGGAGACATAGACCAGTGCCTGACTCATCTCCTCCCGGATGAAGCAGCCCTGGGTGAGTCTGCACTCCTAGAGTTCCTCAGGGCACATGAGGCGTGCACGTTTCCCAGGGGCCAGCCAGGGGAGGGAGAGCCGGGGTGGGATCACTGCGGGTCCATCCCAGAGGGCTTCCTGAGCATGGAGGGGGACAGACAGCGTGCAGAGAGGCACCCTGGGCCAGAGATGCATGCAGTAGGGTCCAGGGAAACAGTTTCAGATGGAGAGACCCCATCAGGGAGCTCCAAAGAGCTAGCGAGTCCCCCATGAGAGAGTCCATGTCCAGCGCCTGCCAGCCCCGGAGCAGGTGATTCTATGTGACAAGTTTACCGAGGGGCTGGGGGGATGGCTCAGTGGTAGTCTGGCCGGCCCAGCGTAGGGGGGACCCTGGGTTCCATCCCCAGTAACACCAAAAGGTTTCTGGAGCATCACTGCGTTCCGGTCCCTGGTCCTATCATCAGACCAGACAGACGCCTTCTCTTCTGGGCTGGCGTTTCCAACGTGGGTGTCCTCGGGGGATCTGGAGCCATAGAGCCTTGGGGGTCTCGGGGGAGTTCTCAACCAGGGCAGGAGAAGAGGGCCTCCATGAAGGAAGGTCAGAGGCCCCAGTGAAGCTCCAGCCCCACCCCGAGCCACTGGAGCTGCAGGTACCGATTTCACTGGTTAGGAGGCCTCAGAGGGGAGAACCCAGGCCCCTCCAGGTCACAAAGCCAGAAAGTGGCAGAGCCAGGATTTCAGGTCCAGGCCTGCCCGGTTCCCACCCCAGCACAAGCTAACGGCTGGCAGAGGCAAAGTTCCAGGTGGTCTACGGTGGCTGCTGCCTTGGGAGTGCGGAGACCCCAGACCACGGTCTTCCCTGCAGGGCAGTTCCCAGGGTGGCCGGGGACTGACCCAGGTCTCTTCCCTTCTCCCTTGCAGGTCTCAAGAATAATGGTGGAATGAGAGAAGGAGGGACTGGCCCCGAGAGTCGGGGCTCTGTTCCTGCCCTTTCTAGAATAGGGTGTCCATCAATGCTTTGGTCCAGGGGGGTCTGTGATGGCCAGGACATAAGATCCAGGGTGGACTGCCTTCTAGGGCCCCTCCGCTGTGGTGTAAGCCTGCTTGGACAAGATTCCACCCACATTCCTGGAAGCTTTCCCTGGGCACCTGTAAGTAATAAACCTGCTTCGTATCATTTGCAGTGACAGGAACTGGCACAGCCATGGTACAGTGGGTGACAGCTTCAGAGTCCTCCCCTGGGATGATACCGCTGCACAGTGACCCTGTTTGGCACCACCCCATCACAGAGTCTTAGCACTTGAGGACAGGGACCAGGTGCGTCTGCTGGACACAGACAGGCATCTGAGTGACATGCCCTGTGAGATCCTTCCCCTGCCTTAGAGCTGGCAGAGGGTCCCGAGCACCGCAGAGGGGCTCCCGAGAGGGCAGCATCATGGCTGCTCCCCATCTCCTTGCTGGGTAGACCCAGAGTCCTGAACCCCCGTCTTCCATTCACACTTCATCTTTGTGAGTGGCGCCTTGTCATCTGCCTGCATAGGCTAAGTTCTGCTGCTGTAACAAATGTTCCCGAATCTCAGTCCTCCATGAGGAAAAGACTTTGAATGTTCCCTGTGTTTTGTGGACACTGTGGGTTGGCTGTAACTCTGCTTGTGTCCTCCCCACTTGGGGACCCAGGCTGAAGGGACGGCCTCTATCTGAACAATCCTGGGAGAGAGAAGACAGGAGACAGTGAACCATGTGCCCATCTTTACGCCTCTCTGCCCAGCTGGCTGTCAGGGGACAGCACTGTGTCCTCCACCCCCAGGGAAGGGCAGCCAGGGGGCTCCAGTGATAATACTGCCTGCCACACTGCGTTGTGGAAAGGGACTTCCTCTTTCACTTCAATAAGTTCTTATAAATGTTGAGCCTGGGTCCACTTGCCGGGAACAGAAGGGGAACATGACAGTAAATGAATACTGTCACACAACAAACGTCACCGATGACCCAACAGCAGCCCATGTCTCACAGGATGTCCTGGAAGGGCATCGTGATCAAAATCAAAGGCTCTTACGGGATAGCCACCCCGTGTCAGAATCCCAGCTTCCTCTCGTGGCTGCCTGCGTGGCGTTGGGCACGTCAACGAACATTCCTGAGCCGTTTCCTCAGCTATAAAATACCAATAACAGGGCCAGGTGTGGGGGCACACGCCTGTAATCCCGGTGACTCAGGAGACTGAGGAAGGAGGATCGCGAGTATGAGGCCAGCCTCAGCAATTTAGCGAGATCCTGTCTTAAAGTAGAAAGGGCTGGGGATGTAGCTCAGTGGTAGAGGACTCTGGGTTCAATCCTCAGTACCCCTCCCCCAAGTACTAGTAATGAGACCCACCCCCCAGGTTCTTGCAACACCTTTGTGCTATTTAAAAGAAAGATGTATAGGCAGCCCCAGGAGAAAGTAGGGTGATACTATCTTCTTTTCCCTGTGGCACTGGGGACAGAACCAGAGTCCTGTGCATGCAGGGTGTGCTCTACCTCTGAGCCACATCCGCGGTCCCCAGGACAATGCTAGTGAGACCTCACATCTGTTGAGCTTTCCCACCCACCTGTTCACCATCTAAGTGTTCCATTATTTGACCTTCAGAAGAACTCAGAGAAGTGGGCCTCATTTTTGGTCCTTATTTATAGAGGAGGAAGCTGAGGAGAGGAAGAGAGAGAAACTGGATGAATAGATTGATTGCTTATTAGTCACTGGTCTAAAGCCACTCAAGGTCACAGCCAGGGAGGGACAGAGCTGGGTGAAGCAGGCGGTCTCCACGCTTCTAAACGTTCTGTCCTTCACCTGCCCCTCTGTGAATGGGAGCTGCGATGGACATCGACGAGGAATAAATGGATATCCGCATGCCAAAGAAGGAAGCCGGACCCCGGACATAACACCAGATACAAAAGTGAGCTCCAGACAGGTGCGGTGGTGCACGCCGGTCATCCCAGGGGCTCGGGAGGCTGAGGCAGGAGGATGGCGAGTTCAAAGCCAGCCTCAGCCAAAGTGAGGCGCTAAGCAACTCAGTGAGACCCTGTCTCTAAATAAAATACAAAATAGGGCTGGGGATGGGGCTCAGTGGTAGAGTGCCCCTGAGTTCAATCCCTGGTACCCCCCTCCCCCCAAAAAAAAACTCACAATGGTTTAAAGACTTAATATTAAGATCTGAAAACAGGGCTGGGGAGGTGGCTCAGTGGTAGAGCGCTCACCTGGAATGCATGAGGTCCTGGGTTCGATCCTCAGCACCACACAAAAGAGACAAAATTAAAAAAAAATCTGAAAACATAAAAGTCCTAGAAGAAATCAGCAAAAAGCTCCTTGATGTTGGTCTTGGCAGTGACTTTCACATACGATACCAAAAGCCCAGGCGACCAAAGCAAAAATAAACGAGTGAGAGGACATGCAGCAAAAACAAACAAACAAACAAAAAAAACCCCAACAAACAAACAAACAAAAAAACACCCTTTTGCACAGTGAAGAAAATAATCCGTGGAATAAAATGGGAGAAAATATCTGTAAACCATATCTCCAGCAAGGAGCCAGCACCCCAATACGTGATGAACTCACACAGCTCAACAGCAGAAAGCAAGACAAAGTTCAAATCCCCAATCAAAACCCAATAACCCATTCAAAATATCTAAGAATCTGAATAAACTTTTTTTTCCCCCCCAAAGAAGAGACACCCTGGCTGAGAGGTGTGTGAAAGGTGCCGGCCTCGCTGACCCCAGAGGAGCGCAGATCAAGGCTGCAGGGGCGCGGAGCCTCACACCTGCTGGGACAGCCACTGGCCAAGAGATGGAGTTGGCGGGGGCTGGGCAAGGGCCTGGGGACAGTGGAATTAGAGGAAAGCAGGACGGGGCCACTCAAAGGGTCACCATGCAAGGGTCGCACACACTGACACACACACCACAGCGCGTGCACACACACACACACACACACACACACACACACACACTGAAAGCTTTTGTCTTTTTGCTGTGATAGGCATTGAACCCAGGACCTTCCACATGCGGGTCAAGGGCTTTACCACTGAGCTGCATCCCCAGACCTTCTAAAGTCAGTCTCCCCAAGTTGTCCAGGCTGGTCTGCAACTCCTGGGCCCAAGGGACCCTCCTGCTGGGGCCTCCCTAGAACCTGGGGTACAGGCCTCTGGAGCTGGGCCCAGCTTACAGGTGAGCTAGTGTGACGAACACCACCAGCCACTGAAAGAAGGAGATCCTGCCACTTGTGACAAGCCTGGAGCCCATTATGCCAAGTGGAACAGGCCAGGCCCAGAAAGACGGGCTCCGTGTGATCTGGTGTTTACGTGGGATCTAAAGAAGTCTACTACACAGAGATAGAGGCTTCCAGAGGCTGAGGAGTGCAGCACACGGCATCTGGGGCCTGGCAGGGTGGGGACAGAGGTAGTGATTAATCCGATTGTGGCAATCATTATACAATGCATGTTGTGTGCATCAGCTGATCACATTGTGCATTTTAAACATTCATAATCGCTTTAGGCAATTGAATATCAGACAAATGAACAAACAATCCCAATGTACGGGAGGCAGTTTGACTTGGAGCAGAATTTCCCGGGCTCAATCCTTCACACTCCGTTCCCCACATTTTGTTATATGCGTGGGTCATCTATACTATTATTAATTATAATATTATTAACATATGCCCTACAGAGGAGGTGATGGAGAAAATCCAATCCCGCTGTGGTGGCTCACCCCTGTAAACCTAGCGACTCGGGAGGCTGAGGCAGGAGGATGGCGAGTTGGAGGCCAGTCTGGGCAACTTAGTGAGACCCTGCCTTCAAATAAAATAAAAAGGGGCTAAGGGTGTATCTCAGTGGTGACGCACCCCTGGGCTCAGTCCCTAGTACTGCAAAGAGGGGAGAAAAGATTTTGATGGGAACAAGGAGAGTTTTGTAGGCTTAGCAAGACACTCTTCCTTCTCTTGAAAGTTCTGCATCTAAGGCCAACTGTGTATCTCTTTATCTGCTGATAAAGGAGATGAGTGATACTAGAAGGCTGGGTGTTAAAGACGTCGCCAAGCTGAGACTTTCTCATTGTTTTTGAGATAAGGGATTTGGGAACACTTTTCTCATTATGCAAATCAATGTCCTTAACTGCCCCTCCCCCACATTCACCAGAATTATCTGGGATGCCATCTACAAGTACTCTTCTGTTCCCTTATTGGTCTGTGTCACTGGTAGAAAAAGATGAGTGCTCTCCAAATATCTGTGCACCCCTCCGCATTTCTCAGCTTTCTCTGCAGACAGTTGGGATTGTGGAACCAGTTCTGGGCAGTGGCCTGGAGCAGGCGTGCCATGTGTCCCTTGGGGGCTGTGGCAGTCAGTGCTGAGGTCCTTGGTCCATTTCCCTTCTCTCTGGAGGCCATGCATTCCAGATACCATGGCTCGGGCGCGTCCAGGCATTGTAGGAGTGGGAACTAAGCCGATTGTCAAGGCACTGAGATTCCAGGGTTCTTTTGTCACTGAAGCATAGCTTAGGCTATACTGACTGTGGTGGCCATGGGGCTCATCCCTGGGGAAATGCAGATGCTTGCTGACTTAGGATGGTTTGGCTTACAATTTTTCAGCTTCACCATGGTGCATAAGTGATAAGCACTCAGTAGAGACTGCATGATGAATTTTGAGTTTGGGTCTTGGGCTACACTTTGGGGTACACCCTGGCATACTGTTGTCCGCAAGATGTGGTGCTTTGTGTTTTGGCGTCCCGTCGTGTCTCCATCTGCACATGTCCACGGGATATTCCATACTTTATATAAAACAAGCTTTGCGTTAGGTGAGTTTGCTCTAATGTGCGCTAATGGGAGTGTTTCAAGCACATTTAGGGTCATTTGAGCTATTACGTATGGTGGCTTAGGTGTCCGGAGTGCATTTTTGAGTTAAAATATTCACAAAGGGTTTATTGGAACATAATCCCTCATGAGTCAAGGAGCATCGGTGCCAACCTTGAAGTCTTGATCCACGTTGACCTTGCAGAATCACACCACCTTCCCGGCTAGTCCCTAGTTATCTCTCCTCCTCCTCCTCCTCCTCCTCCTCCTCCTCCTCCTCCTCCTTCTCCCTCTCCTCCTCCTCCTCCTCCTCTTCCTCCTCCTCCTCCTCCTCCTCCTTCTTCTCCTCCTCCTTCTCCCTCTCCTCCTCCTCCTCCTTCTCCTCCTCCTCCTCCCTCTCTTCCTCCTCCTCCTTCTCCTCTTCCTCCTCCTCCTCCTCCTCCTCTTCCTCCTTCTCCTCCTCCTCCCTCTCCTCCTCCTCCTTCTCCTCTTCCTCCTTCTCCTCCTCCTCCCTCTTTTCCTCCTCCTCTCCTCCTCCTCCCTCTCCTCCTCCTCCTCCTCCTCCTCCTCCTCCTCCTCCTCCTCCCTCTTCTCCTCCTCCTCCTCCTCCTCCTCCCTCTTCATTCTCTTCCTCCTCCTCCTCCTCCCTCTCCCTCCCTCTCTCCCACTCCCTCTTCCTTCTCTTCCTTCTCCCTTTCCCATGCATTTAACCAACTCATCCCTGACCCCGATTATCCACCATCACCCTGGACTTTGCTTATGTACCCAAGGCCTATCAAGCTTCAAAGAGGGCTCTATGTTACTCTATTCTTATTTGATTCTAGGAATTTAAAAAAATTCCTTCTTTCATTTTTCTTTGACACATTCCTCGTTTACAAGGGTATTGTTAAATCTCCATGTGCTAATGTGGTTTCTATAATTTTTCTTGTGGTTAATTTCTAATTTTATTCCATTACGACCTGATAAGATGCAAGGGGTTGTACTGATTTTTTTTTTTTTTATTTGCTAAGGCTTGCTTTATGACCTAAAGCATGGTCTATTTTGGAAAAAGGTTCCATGATCTGCTGAGAAGAAAGTGAAGAAAGTGTCCCTTTACCATTATGTAAATGGAGAGCATCTACATTCAACCTTATTATGTGGAGAGGTTTATTATTGCCTACCATTTTGGTTTGCTTCATATATTTAATTTTGTCTCAATTTTTACTTGTTTGGTTGCTCTTCTAGTGAGCTTCCTCCATTTTAAGGCTCTGGGGTTGTTTTTTGAGGTCTTCTGTGTGTAGCAATTCTTTAAGTACTTTCTGCAGTGCTGGCTTAGTGGTCCCGAGTTCTTTTCATTTATCCTTATTATGGAAAAGTTTTCTTTTTTCCTTGGATTCTGAGTGATAGCTTTGCGGAATATAACAATCTTGGTTGGAAATCTTTTTCTTTCAGACCTTGGGTTATTCCATTTCCAGCCCTCCTGGATTTTAGAGTCTGAGCTGAAGTCAGAAGTCGGCATTATTGGTTTACGTCTAAATGCAACCTGACATTTTTCTCTTGGGTGTCTACATATTCTATCCTTATTCCCTATGTTAGGAATTTGGGTTGTGATGTTTCTTGAAGAGCTTCTCTTTTGATCCTGTCTATCTGGGGTTCTATATGCCGCCTGTTTGTGGATGTTCATCTTTATTCCTAATGTTTATAAAACCTTCCATTTCACTGATGAGATTCTTGTCATTAGTGTATCTCCAGGACCTCTTCTCTCCCCATAACTTTTTTTTTTTTGGCATGGGGGATTGAACCCAGGGGAGCTTAACCACTGAGCCCCATCCCCAGCCCTATTTTCTATTTTGTTTAGAGACAGGGTCTCACTGAGTTGCTTAGTGCCTCGCCATTGTTGAGGCTGGCTTTGAACTTGTGATCCTCCTGCCTCAGCCTCCTGAGCTGCAGGGGTGACAGGTGTGGGCTGCCAGCTGATGTTTAGCTTTGACTGGAATTCCAGGACCTTGTCCGGTGGTATCTGCTCCAGAGAGATTTAGATGACCATGCTCCAGGGCTGGACAGATGCTGATCTCTGTTGGGCATCTGTATCTCAGGGGGCCCCTGAGAACTCACCTGTAGGGCAGGTAACCAACCCTCCGTGGGTCTCGCACACACCACCATCCACAAATGATCAGTCCCAGGTGTAATCGCGCCTGCCTGTCCAGCTTCTGGACTCTGCCTGGCTGGTCCTGTGAGCCTCCAGACCCAAGGAAAGCCAGCCACACCCCTCTGCATGTCCCCTACCCGAGTCCTCTTTCTGCCCGTTTTGGGCGCCCCACCAGGGACACTCTAGGCCCTGCGGCAGGTGCTTGCTGGGACAGTCTGGCAAGCTTCCCACGACCTCCAGGCACTGGCCGCAGAGAGCCAGGGTGCGTCCCCTCCAGGATGCCCCCACCCACTCAGTGCTGGCAGCCAGGGCCCTTGTCCAACACCAGCCTGCTGTGCAGCCTCTGGCTCAGTCACGATCCGATGGCCTCTCTGGTCCCTGGTTCTCCCATGCCAAGTTGGCTCACTATGTTTCTTTTTCTGCCTGTGTCACCCTCCCCTCTGAGGTAAAGGTGCCCTTGGTGCCACGGGCCTGGCTCTAAGTACTATTCTTGTGAATCCCCTCTGTCATCCACCTCAATGAGAACCCACTCCCGCTGCTCGAGTCCTGAGCCAGGAGTGGCTGGAAGATGCCCCTTCCTCTAGTCTGCCATCTTTCCTTCTCACAGTGGAACATTTTTTTTTTTTTTTTGGTACTGGGGATGGAACCCAGGGCCACTTCAATACTGAGCCACGTCCTGAACCGTTTTTATTTTTTATTTTGAGACAGGGTCTCGCTAAATTGCTAAGAACCTCACTAAAGTTGCTGAGGCTGGCCTTGAACTTGAGATCCTCCTGCCTCAGCCTCCTGAGCCACTGGGATCACAGGCATGCGCCACCACGCCCAGCCTCATAATGGACTCTTTAAGAGGTGGGACCTGGTGGGAGGAAGTGAGGTCACTGGGGCATGGCCTTGAAGGGGATCTTGGAACCTTGGCCCCTCCTCTTCCTCTTTGCTTCCCATTTGCCATGCGGTGAACAGGTACCCTTCACCCTACTCTCCTGCCATGAGGTACTGGGCCACCACAGACCCAAAGCAACAGGACCAAAAAACAATGGACTGAAACCTCTGAAACCATGAGCTAAAATAAACCTTTTTGTTTATTAAGCTGATTTTCTCAGGTATTTTGTCACAGTGATGGGGAACTGACTGACACAGGTTAGGACACTGTGGCAGTGTGGAAGCTGTTCGGATCGCTCCGCTGGGTGATGCCAGTAGCGCAAACCAAGATAGAAGCAATGAGGAAGGAGAAGAGGGCAGGAGCCTGAGATTTACATTTTGAAATTCAGGAAATTCTGGAGGATTGCATGTGGGGTGGGGCAAAGCCATGTGACAAAGTTTATCCCAACCTTGGCCTCTCTTGAAGTTCAGGAAGCTCCAAGTCAGGAGTGTGAGAAGACTTACCCCTCTGGTCTCTTTGCTGATTTGTGCTACTTCAAAGGGAAAGAGGACTGGGACCAGAACTTGAGGATATTCCTATCTGGCAAGTGTCTTTGTTGTTGTTTAAACATGATCCCTTTTAAAAGAATTCATGGATCAGAGAGGTTAAGCCATCTGTTCCAGGTCCCACAGCAAGTAAGTGGCAGTTGGTGGTTGTGGTAGGGATTTGGACCTGGATCTGTGTGATTCAAGAACACCCTGTGTGGAAGGGCTCAGTGAGAATCTTGCCTTAGATTTGAGCCACAGCTGGTACTTATACTGCCTGATGAGCTCAGCTCTAGAGACGGGCTGCAAGTGCATGTGGCTTGTGGCCGGGGTTGGGGATGGTCACTGAGATGTGCAGGGTAGGGACAGAGCTGGAGCCCAGCAGAAGTTTTTATTTCTGCATCATTAAAGACTTAGAAGACTACATTTTTTGGACTCATCTATTTATTCTTTAATTAAGCAACCCATTCCTGAATTCCAGGCTTCTTGCTGGGAAGGCAAATTATTTGCATTATCTCATTTAATTCTCCCAGTGAATGACTCCGCTAAGGTAGACAAGCAGTTTCACCCAACTGGAGGGGAAGTGACTGGCTCAAGGTCACAGACCCATGTCCCTTCTTCCTTGAAACACTTCCTCCCTGTGTAAGGTCGGCTGCTGGACTGTTTAGAAGCACAGGGCTAAACTCAGACTCTCTGTTCAAGTCTTGGTTTTCCTTTAATAGGGGTGTGACCTTAGCGCCCACACCTGTGCAACGCACTAGTAACAGGATCTACTTCAAAGACCTGTTGCAGAGATGAAGGGAGAGGAGGCCAACAGATGCCTGGGCAGGGCAAGGCCTCAGAGCTGGGGACGGTTCACTCTGATCTCCCTCCTGAAACCAGGGTCAAATTCAAATGCCGGGAGGGAGAGGCAGCAGCCATTTCCGGGCTCCCATAGGCGGCAAGTACCAGGTTAACTGTGTGTGCTTCCTTCCCTGCGCTGCTGGACCGGGAGGCCACCGGGTCCTAGGAGGTCAGGGCACAAGGATGGGAAGATGGCTCTATCTTGCAGCTGTCACACCTGGGGGTGGCACTCACAGGAGGCAAGAGGCGAACCCTGTCCCCTGACACAGCCAGGATCATAGAGGATGCTTGCAGGGGCCGCAGCCTTGGGCCATTTTGGAGGCCGACGCCCAACACTACGCACCGCGCTGGCATCTGTCTGAGGTCAGTTCCTGAAGTTCAAGGGAGAGCTTGGGGGTGAGGGTGGGGTGGAGGGTCTGATGAGTGTCTGGGGACCCCTCCGCAGCTTTACTTGGAGAACTAGATAGGTCAGCACCACCCTGGCAGTGGAGCCCCGAGGTCTGCGGGCTCTGGATGGACCTGGGATGCCCCCTGGCCGCGCTGCCTGGGCCGTTCCGGGCAGCTTCCCGGCTGCTCCGCCAGCGGCCGCTGGGCGGCAGCAAAGAGCTTCCCCGCTTCCTCGAGGCTCCAAGAGAAAAGAAAAGGGAAACCTTCCTCGGTGGCCGCCCGCGGCGGACGGAGTTTAAATTAACTTAAACCATCGCCTTCCCCGCCCCCACCGGGATCCTGTTTCACGGAGGAGGGAAGAGAAGCCCTTTCCAGGAAAAGGCCCCGGCGAGCGCTCTCCTCCCGCTCCTCCCCCTCCCCTCGTTCCTGCGGCGGCGGCCAGGCCCGCGGGCGCTCAAGTTTGCAGCGGGCGCGCCGCCGCGGGAGCGAGGGAGGGGCTTGGAGAGGGGGTTGCTAGGCAACGCGCGGCGGCGCGCCCTGGCCCCGGGGGAGGGACCACCCCGTCCCGCCGCGCCGCCGCTGCAGTGCTGCACGCCGCCGCCAGGGGGCAGCCGGGCCCCGCAGCCGCCGCCGGCACCCAGCCGTGGATGCCGGACACGTCCCCGGGCGGCGGCCCGCGGCTGGGAGGCCACAAGGCGAGGCTCGCCGACCCCGCTCTCCGCGGTGGCTGCTGCGGGACTCCAGCTCCCCCAGGACGGCAGCTGGCGCTCCTCATCCTCCCCTTTCATGCCACTTGTGATCGGTCCGTCCGCCCTTCCCTTTTCCTGCCTTCTGTCCGTCACGCGCTACCTTCCTGACACTAGTGGGGCCCCCCACGCTCAGCCCCTGGCTCTCTGCCTGGCTGCACCCCGGAGTCACCAAGGCTGGGGGTGGGGCTGGAGGGGGACCCTTGCTTAGCACCCAGGAAGCCCTGGGTCCCTGCCTGGGCACTGCGGAACAAGCCTCCAGACTTTTAAAAATCATTCTGATGGACAACCAGGGGTGACTGCCGCTGTGGCTGGGCTCAAGGTTTTTCTTGATTGATGCCGACTAGTGCTAGGGGGAGGGGACAGGGGACTTAACTCTGCCCTCTGCCCACGGTCCTAGGAACCGGTCCTAGGAACCGGGAGACTTCTCTGCAGTGCAGCTGTCTCAGGGCTGCACGTTCACCCCCCAGGCCTCCTCCACCAGAGCAGCTCTCTGTCGGGTGTGGCTGAAAGCACCTGCCCCGTAGCATCCGGGTCTCTGAGTTCCAAGGGCACATCCCCAGCCCACCTCCTCTCCTGCCTTGTGTGCAGGAGTCCACCCGCCCCCCCCCCCCCAGTCCCCCAGTGCAGGGCGTGGATTTGATTCCTCACAGAGTCTCCCGGGTCTGGATTTTAAAAACATTTTTATGGGTGCCAGGAATCGAACTCAGGGCCACTGGTCCACTGAGTCCAGTCCCCAGCCCTACTTTGTATTTGATTTAGAGACAGGGTCTCACTGAGTTGCTTAGCACCTCACCATAGCTGAGGCTGGCTTTGAACTCACAATCCTCCAGCCTTGGCCTCTTGAGGCGCTGGGATTACAGGCGTGCGCCACTGAGCAGGGCTGGTTGCTTTTGCTCATAGACATTTGTACTGTTAGGACTGCCTTTAGGTCAAACCCGCGGATCGGATCACAACCATATCCAATGCCTTGCCTCCTGCCTGGGTCCTCCAGGACCAGCCCCTCCAGCTGCCTAGCGACCCTTCTGGGTGAGATTGTTCCCTGGGTGTGGCATGTCGTCTGAGGAGAGGGACCCAGTGAGGCCTTTGGACCCAGAATCAGAGTTATTAAAAGAGAAAATGTCCTAGGCCCCGCTTCTCAAGGACTCTGGAGCTTGTAAACCGGCCAGACCTTCCTCGTTAACATATTTTTGGTTGGCAGGCATAGAATCACTTTTTCCCCTAAGTAGTTGTCAACATTTTAAACAGTAGCAAATTTCACATAAAAATGGGGATTTTCACTTTCTTTTTAAACACCAAAAGCTCTGGCAATGACGACTAGAGGTTGGAATGAGGAGTGACCTTCCCTTTAGAGAAAGGGTGAGGCTTCTTGAGTTAGCATGCACTTTCCTGGACCAGTCCACTCACTGATGCTCCCTTCTGGCCCCAGGCAATTGATGGTGGAGGATTCTGCTGGAGCCCAGAGAGGACTATGGGATTGGCAAGGGTCACACAGCAAGTGTCTGGCATAGTTGGGGTCAGAACTGAGGACCATGAGAAACCAGAGACACAGAGAGGGAAAGATGAATTCTTAGGAGGGTCTCATCTGGGAAAAGAACTGAATGCCTAAAAGGGTGGAGAGGGGAGGATCGGAAAGAGAAGAAGCAGATGGAAGAGTTGGGACTATATTGCTGGCAGAAAACAGGGGAGGATTGAAGAGCCATTTCCAGGTGGGAAGGGGCGAGGACACTCACCACGCGACGCACCATTCACAGTGCTGTGTGGTATCATCTACGTGGTCAGCGAAGCCAGCGTGTTCAAACCCCTTCTTTACAAGAACCAAAACCTCAGGGAGGTTCAGCCAATTTCTTAAGGTCACTGTGCCGCATTTTACTATTGGCACGACTGTTTTCTCTTTCCTGAGGACACAGGAAAGTCCAATTCCCAGCCCTTTGCAGATAGGAAATGTGGGCGGAAGGACTGGGTGTCGGCTTCCAGGCTGAGGCAGGCAAAGCCCTTCTGCAAATACCCAGTTTCTTTTCCCACCTGGTGGCGGTGGATGAGGCTTTGTGAAATTGATGGAAACTGAAATCAGCACACGAAGAACAGCTGTGCTGACAACTGGCCTGTCCTGCAGCAGATCTGCATGAAGACAAACTTTTATGGTGGTCGGCGGCCTCTGAAGTGTGGGGGTTGTTGTTACTGCAGCAGATCTCAGCCCACCTTGCTTAATGCATCAATCATACAGCTAGGAAGAGGTGTGGCTGGGATTTGAACTCAGACCTTTCTGGACCCCAGATTCTTTTCTCTTGCATTTGATGGAGAATCCCGGAAGGTGGGCGAGGTTTCATATTGATTCAAGGACTCACATTCTTCTCTCGGTATTTTAACATTTCTGTAATCAGGTTTCACCTCATAATCAATGGCATCTCGTAACCATTGTTAACCTGTCAGCACCGTGACACAGTTGTCATTACTTTGGCAAGATTTTAAAATGGCAGCGTCAATCATCAAGAATACAAGTAATTATAAGTGACAGCAAGGATTTGGGGGAAAAAGGACGCTTTTACACTCTAGGTGGGATTGTAAATTGGGACGATCAGTGTGGAAATAGGTTTGGAGGTTTGGTCAAAAGACTAGGCATCATGTGACCCAGCTATACCACTCCTGGTATTTTTTCCGAAAGAATTAAGGTCATGTGGGGTGCATTGGTGCACGCCCATAATCCCAGCAGCTCTGGAGGCTGAGGCAGGAGGATCTCGAGTTCAAAGCCAGCCTCAGCAATGGCGAGGTGTAAGCAACTCAGTGAGACCCTGTCTCTAAATAAAATACAAAATAGGGCCGGGGATGTGGCTCAGTGGTTGAGTGCCCCTGAGGCCCAGGGAGGGGGGAGGGGAGGTGAAGGGGAAGTCGGGGGAAGGACCTTGATGACGGCATTGTGTTGTGTGCATGTGACAATAGTCGCAATGAATCCCCTCTTTTTATTATCATAATGCAATGAAACTAAGTTAATTTTAAAAACATGAAAACAAAATTGCAGCGTCAAAAGTTTATGCAGTCTGTTTGAAATAAAGCCTGCGAGATAACAGTAGAGCGTTCTTTCAAGAAATGTTTCATCCTTGACCATCTTTTCTTTCCATTTGGTGGGGGGGGGTTACTGGGCATTGAAACCAGGAGTGCTCTGAGCTAGTCTACAGCCCACCCTCACCCCCTGTTTTGGGCATCAAGGATTGAACCCAGGGGCACTTAACCGCTGAGCCACATCCCCAGACACCCCCCCCCCCGTCTTTTTACAGTTTATTTAGAGACAGGGTCTTGCTGAGTTGCTGAGGCTGGCTTTGAACTAGTGATCCTCCTGCCTCAGCCTTCGAAGCCACTGGGATTACAGGTGTGCGCCACCACACTTTTTGAGATAGGGTCTCATTAAATTGCACAGTCTGGCCTTGAACTTGAGATCCTCCTGCCTCAGCCTCCTGAGTAGCTGGGATTATAGACGTGGTCCCCCGTCCTCAGCTTTCCTACCCTCTTGGTGTCCTAGAAGAGGCCACTGTGTGAAAAACTCAAACATCAATAACTGAGTTGAAAGGAGATTCACAGGAGTCTTTGCTGATATCTTCCGTTTTCTGCATGCACACAGTGATATATAATAAAAATATGTCCACACAGGCTGAAGAGAGCCCTTTCAATACATATAAAATAAAAATTCTGAGTACTAATAAAGCATCGTGTCTTGGTTTAATTGGTAGCATTTTCTCTTTCTTAGTGGTACATAAAGATGCCCCTTGCAATCAATGGCATCTCGGATTTGCTGAAATACGGTCTCCATAAATCTGGGTTGCCACTGTCAGAGCCTCTGGAGAGGCTGTGGGCAGTGGGCACCCCTGGGGTCTCCACTCTCAGAGGCCCCTCTTGTGCCCGAGCACCTGGCTTTGACTTTCTCCTCAGCGGAGTCTCTTTCTGACACCTCCTGGTTTACAGCTGCTCAGCCAAGCTCACCGAGCTCAGGATAAATGCAGGCTCCACGGAGGGGAGGGGAATACTCAGAATGTAAGAGAGAGAGAGAGAGAGAGAGAGAGAGCGCTCCCCAGGCCCCTTCCAGCGAAATCAGGCAAAATTTCTGGAATAAAGATGAAGACAACTGCTGTCTTTTCCTGTCTGTCTCCCTGTGTGTTGGGAGCCTGGGTGAGGCTGTGGCTCAGACAACAGCTCTGTCTGCAGGGCCAGGGTGAAATGGAAAGGGGAGGGAACTGCGAAGTCTCAGGCCTTCTCCATCCTGACCAAGGGCTGTCCCTGATCTCATCCCCACCCTCCTTCTCTTTCTCCTTCCTCTGCCTCTTCCCCTTCCCCTCCTGCTCCTCCTCCTCCTCCATCTTTTCTCTTTCACACCCAGGTCCTCACACATGCTAGAGAAGTGCTCTACCACTGAGCAGACCCCATCCTTCATCCTCATCCTTGAGTGTATCAGTCAGGGTCGATGGTGTTATGCTGCAGTAACAAGCAACCCCACATCTCAGTCTCAATGGATTAAAACTGCAAAGATTCCCTTCTCCCATGTACTTCCCATGCCTCAGGAGTTCTGATGGGGGCTCCACTCAAATCTTCCTCAGGCAGGGACTCTGGTGGATGGAGCCTATCCCAGCTGGGCATGTGCTGTCACTTCTACTTACACATCATGGCTGAAACAAGCCACATGGCTCCATCTAAGGTAAAGAGTGATCCTATTGCACAGCCAGAAAGAGGAGCAACAATATTCCCGAACAACCTACCGACCTTCACATGGTCCACATTCCATTTCCAGACACGGTGTCCCTTGCCTGTCATCGCCCTGGCCAGGCCTCTTCCCCAGAGTCTCTGCCACCCTGATCCCATCCCCCGTGGCGAGGCCTGGCATTTGCTTCTGAGAACGTCGACCTGTGTCCATTCTTCTCCTCTGGCACTGACCACGGGCTGTAAGGCCGCTTCTGTCCACGGCTGATTTTCCTGTGATGCTGTGAGTTCTCGCTCCTCGGGATGGTGGTCATTCATTCTGTGTCCCCTGTACCCAGCACAGAGGACATGTGCATTAGGAAGAAGAATGGGACATTAAACAGGAAACCAGGAAGAGCCAGGGAGAGAAAGAATGGCTCCCTGCCCTGGAGATCCACATGGTCTGACCTGGGCCGCGTCCTCATCCCTGGACAGCACTGTGTCCCCAGAGAGGGACGGGGGAGTGGGGAGAGGGAGGGAGGGAGGGCAAGAGAGGAGGAGGAGGAGAGAGAGAATGGGGTGTGTGGAGACCCCAGTGCCATTACGGCTGAGCATGGCGTGGGTGACAGGAGGCCGATTTGGGTGGGTGAAGCTCAAAGGCGTCCCCTCAGTCTCCTGTGCTGGCCCCTGCTCTCCTTCCCTACGCAAGGAAATGCATCTGAGAACTAGTGAGTGAGCAGACTGTTTTCCTGCGTGGAGTGATGAATCTTCGGGGAAGTGAGAAGAATGTTTTAAAGGAATTCTTGTCAGGATGCCTTGTGATGCAAGTGTCATCGCAAGAGTTAAAACAGGCCATGAAAATAAAAGGGAGTTTATTCATCCAAAAAGTCCAGGGTGAATAACTTCAGGCCTGGCTGCATCCAGGGGCTCAAAGGCTGTGGCTATGTGTCTGTTGATGAGGGCTGCTCTCTGTTCAGAAGAGCAAATTGACATTTATTATTTGCTCTGTCCTAAGCTCTGAGTTAATACTTTACATTATGTCCCATCATGTTTAATCCTCACATCACTATGGGGCAGGTTCTACTGTTAATTACATTTGCAGCTGAGGAAAGGAAGGGTCAGAGAGGTTTAGTAATTTGCCCGAGGACACCCAGCTATTAAGTGGCAGATCACTGTTTGCTGTCTCTATAAACCTGCACTTTTAATTATTGTCTTGTTCATTTTTTCTAACTCTGAGATACAGATTATCTAAAAGACATTCATGCTGATCACCACATCTCTGACCCTCTGCTCTGATATCAGGAGTAGGTTCCCCACGGATAACAAAGGCTACAGGTGAAAAAGACTAGAGATACTAATTATCACCTGCCATCCTCCGACTTCTGTGGGACACTTTCCTGCTTACAGCCCTGGCCACCTTGAACCACTGTCAGGAGTGACAGGGGACGCCTTCTCTGCCTGGCCCTGGCTGATTGGAGCAGAGTGGTCATGTGACTGGAAGGCAGCCCAGCCATTGGCTGGCCCTCCGCCTATCCCTTGTGTGGGCTGGGCTTGTGAAGCTGGGCTTGGCCAATCAGATTCTGCCCGGGGACTTGAACTAGACTTAGGTAGCCCCTCCCCCCCTGGTGGTGCCAGTTGAACTTGGATGTCAAGAAGAGTGGGGGTGGGAGCAGCCCTTTTGGAATCACAGAGCAAGTCCAGTGGCAGAGAGAGGAAGTCATGGAGGAGGAGAGATGTCACAGGGAGTGGCTTTATCTAGAGGTGAGCAGCTTCCAGGTGGGGCCCGGGGAGCTCCTCAGCTCTGCGCCCCCAGTTAGTTCTCATGTCATTTCATTCAGCACTTTCCTCAATTCTGGAATGATCTCCACCTCCCTCTGTGGACTTAGCCATTTCCTGTTCCCTTTCTTTGGTTTAAGCAAACAGGGAGTTTAGCTTTTTGGTTGAAGTAAATGGTGGCAGATTTTCTGGAGCCGACTGGGGTCTATCAGGGACACTAGGATTCTTGCTTCCTTCCTTCCTTCCCACCTTGATCTTTTATTGGGTCTTGGTTTCCTCATCTGGGAAGCAAATAGGAGGGACTGGACATTTCTGAAGTCCTTTCTAGAGGAAGGGGAAGGCCTGAGTGTCCTTCTTCACCCAAAACCCGCAACGGCTGAGGTTTCAGCAGAGAGACCAGGGCCTGGACTCTGTCCTCAGGGATCCCCTTGGGATGTCCTGTGCTTGTTCCTGCTGCCGTGACCATGCTGGCTCTTGGGGTGTCCAACTGTCCTGCAAACTTTTCTGTTGAGAGCCACAGCTGAGTCGGGATGGCGCCTAGCATTCTGCCAGAGGAGTGGTTGAGAGGTGAGGCCAGGGAGCCATTAAGATGATGATAATTAAGTTAAGCTGTGTATAATCGCTGTGACTGGATGATGCTGGATTGAAACAGGCTGTGTATTCAGTTGTATATAGACCCCTGCTGTCTGGCAATAGGGTGGCTCCTGCTGCCTCGGCGCCCGCTACTTTTGAGTTCTCGCAGAGTTCTGGTTGAGCTCTTGCAGGGATTCCTAGAGAGTTCGTGTTGGTTGAAAAAGTTCTGGTGGAGGGAGTTCTGGTTGGTGTGTGGAGTTCCTGGAAGGGCCGCGTGGGTGGCGTTGGCGTGAGTTCGGAAATAAAGTTTGTTCCTGCTTGAGTGGCTCGTGATTTGTGCCCAGCCAGACTGCGGCATTTGGTGGCCCATGCGGGGATGCCTGAAGCTTGGGGGTAAGTGAAATTGCTCGCCCCTGAGGGCAGGGCGAGAGAATGGGTGACCATTTCAAAAAACAATGTGTTCTTGTTTTGATTTGTTAGTTTCTGTTTCAAGCTGCCTGCCCCTAGAAATAAATAGGATGCTAGAAAAGTTGGTCGGCCCTGAGGAAGAGATAAAGATAGACCATGAATATACATGGAAAGTAGGAAAATTGATACGATGCATTTTTGTTCCGTTTTTTGTTTCATTCTGTTTCGGTTTTGTTTTGTGTTATCTTGTTGGGTTGTGTTATCTTTATAGTAGAAATATGGGATCAGAAATTAGTAAAAAACAAACCGAAAGAGTGTTAAGTAAATTGCTAGAGGAAGGAGGCACCCCAGTAAAACCAAGAACAGTTAGGGCATACGTTGATACAAAAATGTAGCCCATGGCTTTTTAAGGAGGAGTTGTTGAATATATCACAATGGGACCATCATGGTGAAGATTTAAGGGAGAGATCCACAGCAGCTGCCATTAATATTGTTAGCGAACTCTTTAATGGGGCCATTGGCAATGGTTTCAAAGGAGTCAGGTTGAATAGCAACCCAGTGCGTGTCACTACCAAGAAATGATACTGTGCCGCCGTGCAGGCCCGTGAGGGCGCTGCTGGGTCTGTTAGCATCGGGGAGCTTCTGAACCGTTTTCCCTAGGTGGGGACCCTGTTTTGCTTTTTCCAAAAAAGAAAAAAAAAATGCTGCTTTTAGTTCTGTTCAGCTGAACAGAAAGATGAAATACCAACAGGACCCAGAATCCACCACGACTTCTGCCCTAAACTCTCCCACACTCTGCCATTTGCAAGGGAGGCTGAGTCCTGCTTGGAAGAGCAGGTGGGGACCATCTGGGGCTTCTCTGGACCTTTTCCCAGAGTGGGCATCAGGGTCCCTGGTGTGCCCCGTGGCACCCATCAGCTCAGACTCTGGGGACATCCCCTGCTTGGTCATTGACCATCTCTGTCTCAGCCTGTGCTGTGGCTTGAATGCATGTGTCCCCTTCCAAAACACACATAGAGATGTGATGGACCATGAAGCTGTATCAAGAAGTCGGGGTGGTGGCTGGGGCTATAGCTCAGTGGGTAGAGTGCTTGCCTGGCATGCACAAGGCCCTGGGTTCCATCCCCAGCACCACCAAAACCAAACCAAAACAAAACAAAAAGTGGAGGCTTTCAGGAGCTGAACCTTGAGGATGGAGTCCTTGAAAATAGGATTCAGTGCCTGAAGGATTTCAGTCTTCTGCCCTGTGAGGACACAGTATTTGTCCCTCCCCTCTGGAGATGCAGCCTTAGGGTGCCATCTTAGACGTGGAGAGCGGCCTTCACTAGGAGACTGAACCAGCTGGCACCTTCAGCTTGGCCTTCCCAGCCTCCCTATGAGAAAATTTGTGACTATTCTTTACAAATTACCCAGACTCGGGGATTTTTGTTATAGCAGCACAAAACGGACTAAGACACACTACCTGGAGCCATTTGCCCTCACATCTAATTAAATACCAAGTCTCGTGGATTCGACCTCTCTCTGTGGCAACAGGCTACTTCCCATCTCCTCAACCTGAGGGGGTCAGCACAGCTGTGGTGGTGGGCAGTTCCCTGCACATTCTAAGTGCACTGCAAGGGCTCTGCTTTGTTTTTCCAAAACCGTATTGTGCAAGATGGCGCCCACTATCACCGAGGACCATATAAGTTGAAGTGAGTTAAAATGGAACAAAATTTAAAATTTCGTCCCTCAGTGGCACTGGCCATGCTGCAAATGCTGAGTAGCCACACGGGGCTGGTGGTGATTGTATTGGACGACACATTTACAGAATGAGTTCCGTCATCACAGAAAGTTCTAGAAGACAGAGCTGCTGCAGAGCCTCCGAGGCACTCAGCGGCATGTATAGGCAGCCTGGACATTCTTGGGAGCTTGCACCCCAGGGGCTCCCTTCAGCCACTTGGGGGTGGGAGATGGTGGATGGACTCCTCAGGCTCTCTGTTCTGATGTCCTTCTGTTGGGTCCTCTGCTGGCCCCCATGGGACAGGCCCCAGGCTGCTGCAGGGGACTGCTCCTTGGCACACCCTTTTCAGGTTCATCTCCCTCTCTGTCTCCCTTTCCATGTCCTGAGGCTACCTCCCACATTCACCCCCTGAACCCAAGTCCTTGTCTGGGGTCTGTTTTGAGGGGATCCCCACTGAGGACACCTTGAATTTGTAAACTCCTGCCTCAGTGTGGATCCTCACCTTCTTTTACCTGGGAAGTGGTGACAGGCTCCCGGCAGATCTCCCTGCCCCTCTCTTGGGTCTGATCAATTTCCATATGACGTCAGAGGGGAGCTAACACCACAAACCACCTCCCAACCCTGCGCTTTCACCCTTCCATACCTCCCTGTTATGAACTGAACCTATTTATACTTCTGTGAATCCCCCATTGATTGATTTTCCAAGGTCAGATCAGTCTCTCATCCCTGGAATGAACTACACCTGGTCGACTTGTGTCCTTCCTTATCTATGGCTGAATTTTATTTGCCGATGTTGTATTAAGGATTGTCCCTGTGATCACGTGGGCCCCTGATCTGTGGCTTTCTTTGGCTGCGCTGCCTTTGTCTGTTACTGGTAGCCGTGAGGTGCTGTCTTCATAAAATGCAGTGGGAAGTACCTTTTCTGTTTTCTGGAAGAGATTATGTAGAATTGTTACTAACTTTTCTTTGTTCATTTAATAGAGTTCTACATTGAAACCCTTTACGCCTAGAGACATCTTTTGGGGAGAGTTTTGAAATTACACATTCCATTACCTTAATAGTTACAGGGCTACTTAAATTACCTATTTCATTTTGGGTGAGTTATGGTAGCTCAGATAAATGTTCAGGGAATTGGTTCATTTGATGTGGGTTCTGCTCCCGGCATTTGTGGTCATCCTCGGATGTCTGGGGGGTCTGTAGTGATGCTCGGTTGTCCCTCCTGATGTTGACGATGGACCATCTGTGACTTTTTTTTTTTCTTCTTCTTTTAGCTTTTCTTGGACTTCCCAGGAGTTTATCAAATTTAGTAAACTTTTTGAAGGATCAACACTTTAAACCGTCTTTCTGTTTTCAATTTCATTGCCTCCTTCTGCTTTCTTTGGGCTTATTTGAACCCTTTTCTCTAGATTCTCGAGATGCTGGTTTAGTTTATTATTTGGGAGTTTTGCTCTCTTCTCTTGTAAGCATTACTTAGTGCTGAAAATATCCTTTTCAACACTGTGGTCGCTGTGTCCACAGATTTTGTTAGATTGGGTCTTTGTTTTCATCCAGGTCACTGTATTTTAAATTTTTCCTGGAGACTTCTTTGACCTGTGGATTTCTTTTTTTTAAGAAGTGTGTTATTTCGTTTCCAAATATTTGTCAGTTTTGTGTCTTTGTTGTGATTGCTTTCTAGTTTCATTCTATTGCAGTCTTTGAACACACGCTGTGTGATCTCATATGGAGGTTTGCTTTTTGACTGAGGGTAGAGTCTATTTGGATCTGTGTTTTGTGGGCTCTTGAAAACAACATGTATTTTGCTGATGTTTGGTATTGTGTCCTACAAATGTCATCTGAGTCCTGTTGGTTGGTGGCATTGTTGTACTCTTCGACATCTTTTCAAATGTCCTGGCTTCTCATTTGATTGATTGTTAAGAGGGGGTATTGGTGCTTCCAGCTATGATTGTGTATTTATCTATGTCTGCTTTAAGTTCTACTAGTTTTTGTCTCTGATAGTGATTTTTGCTCTGAAATTTGCTTCCTCTGATTAATAAATCTTGCTTTTCTTTGTTAGTGAATTTCAGGATGCATATCTTTCCAACCCCTCAATTTCAACCTAACCCTATATTGTTCTACTTGATGGGAATTTCTTGTGAAGGGGATGTGGTTGGGTCACTCCACCAATCTCTGTCTTTTAATCCATGTATTTAAGCTATTTATATTTAACATAATTGCTTATACGTGAGGGCTAAGGTTTGCCTTTTTATTTTTTGTTTTATGTTTTTTGTCTCTGTTTTTTTTTCCCCTCTAGCCTTCCTGGGGTTACTTGGACAGTTTTTAGAATTCTGCTCTGATTTACCTACAGTGTTTTTGGGGTGCATCTCTGCTAGGCTTTGGATCTCTGGCATCCCCCCAAGACCCGTGTGCACAAAGTCTTGTTCCCCAAAGCAGCTCTATTGAGAGGGGGCAGGGTCCTTAAGAGGTAGGACCTGGGAATAGGTCTTCCAGTTAGTGGGATGTACTCTTGAGGGGATAAAGGGACCCTGGCCTTATCTCCTCAATGTTTTTGCTTCCTGGCCATGACAGGGGTGGCTTTTCTCCACCACACACTCCCGCCATGGTGTGTGCTGCTTTGCCACAGGCCCAAGGCAGCAGGGCCCACTGACCACGGACAGAGACCCCCCCAACATGAGCCAGACCCCCCTTGTCATCCTCAGGTATCTGTCGCAGTAATGAGGAGCTGACCAGCTCAGCTCTCTGTCTGGCTTTAGTGGTTGACTTGGACGTTATGCAAACATCCATTCCAACAGTAAATATTTTGCTGTGGTAAACATTCTGCCCGTGAAGGGAAGTGGGGAACCTTGCTCTTTTTACATCCCTCCACCCACCTCTTTTACAATATAATTGTTTTAACTGTGTTTCTACTCGGCTTTAGAAAATGCATTTAGAGATGCATCAGATGGTGGTATAATTTTCGAATCAAACACAAACACAGTTTAGAAAGCTCAAAAGAAGAAAAACATGCGCTTCCCATTTTTTTCTTCTTTTTACTATTTGTTTCTATTTTTTTTTCCTTCTCCAATTCCAAGTTTCCTCCTTTTACCAATCCCTTTCAGTTCTGAGAATGTCCGTTAGCGGTTCTCTTAAAGTTGATCAGCTGGTGACAAATTCCCTTAGTTTCCTTTCACCTAAAAATATCCCGATTTCCCTTCATCCCTGAAGGATATGTTTGCTATAGAATTTTCAATATAGAGTTTTGGCTTGACAGGTTTTTTTTTTTTTTCCTTTCTTTACAGCATTAGAAAAATGTGCTACTTCCTCCCAGTTTTCATGGCTCCTGATGAGAAATCCAGGGCTATTCAAATCGTTTTTCCGCAGAGGTAAAGTGTTGTTTCTCTGAGGTTTCAAGATTCTTTTTTTTTTTCTTTCTCTTTAGATTTCTGGAGTTGGCTGCAGGCATCTGGGTGGATTTCTTTGGTTTGATTCTGTTTGGGGTCTGCTAAGTTTCTTGATTCTGCAGGTCTACGACCTGTGCCAAATCTGGGAAGTTTTCTGCCCCCCATTCTTTGAGTGGCTTATCAGCCCCACCCTCTTAGTCCTCTTCTGAGACACCAAGGTCTGATTTTTTGGTAGAGCCCCCCTAGAGCTCTGTGAGACACTCTGTTTCTGTCTGTTGTTGAGGTCATTCCCGCCATGCTGTGGTCAGGTTGACCGATCCTCTCTCTCCTCTGTCCCTCCCTTCACGTGGCTGAAGACAACTGAGGAATTTTAAAGTCAAACTTATTTCATTCTTCAGCTCTAAACTTTCTGGTTGCTTCTCCTTTGTATCTTCTGTATCTTTGTTCCGACTTTTGTTTCTTTGCTGAGAATGTCTACGTACTCACCTGTTTCAGGTGTGTTTGCAATTGGGCTTGGAAGCCTTTTGTGAGGTTTGTCTTACAATCTTTGCCTGGTAATTCTCATCTCTCTTTCCTATCAGGATTCTTGACGTCTCTTGTCTTCTTCTTATTTTTTAATTCAGGTTGAGATCTTCCTAGTTCTTGGTGTGATGAGCGATTCTTTCTTTCCTTTTGTAACCTGGGCATTTTGGAATCACGTTCGTTATGAGACTCTGCATCCTAGATCTTCTGTCTTGGCTGGCTTCCTCTGACACTGTCCCAGCAGAGGATGGGAGGGTCCCTGCCGGCGGCTGCCGGGTAGAGGGGAGTCTGGGTGCCCTTCCTTCCATCTGACCTGGCCTCCTGACCTTGACTGACACCTGTGGGGGAGGGGTTCTGAGTCCGGCTCCTGCCTAGGCCTCCACAGAGGGCTCCCTGACTGGAGGGGGTGGGAATGCTGCACCTTTGCCCCCCAGGTGGCCTCTAATGACACTGACATGGTGGCCTCACAGTATAGTGGTGAAATTTCTGACCTGGGGGCAGTGATGGAAGTCCAGGGTCTCCATGTGGTCTCTGTTGATTCTGTGGGTGACGGGTGTGGGGGGGTGGGGCTCTTCTCCACACCTTGGGGATAAGGCTCCGTCCCTGTCCCTGTGACTCTGACTAGGGATGGACTTTCATGGGGATTCTTTCCGTCTCTGACCTGTGGTGTTTCCGGATGGCTCTTCAGCTCCAGGTCGAGCTGCCCAGGGCAGAGAGGCCCCTGGAGGACTCACGGTGTCCTGACACTCCTTGGGCCCAGGGTCCTCCGCCTGCCAGCCTCTCTCCACCCTCAGAATCTCTTGATTATTTTATGTATACCGAGCAGGTTTTCCATGTGCTGGGGAAGAGTGGGAGAAGCCTGCCCGCTTTACCTTCCTGGAGGCATGAATCAATCGATGTTTTAATGCAATATTTTTAGGAGTCGAAATTCATGCAAAAAAATAAAATCTAGGGTGAACAAAAGACAAATATTTAAAATAAAGCCAGGATCAGTATTTTTGATTTTTCCTTTTGTCTCTGGCACCCACCAGGCTGGTCACCGTGTGGTCATGGATCCTGCCTCTATTGAGAATGTGATTTCATAAATCGTGGACTTTTGCATTAATTCTGGCTTTTTAAAATATTGCATTTAAAGTGTTCATTATAATTCTTAAGGTTTTGGGTGTCTCCTAAGAAATGGGGGTCCTGTTTCAGGTGGCCTCTGAAACTATCCAGAGCCACATGACAGTGGCCCGCTGGCTGGATGCTATGATGCTGGCTCAGGCAGGTCTGGTGGGGGCTGGGGGGGGGTGCTCCCAGCTGCTGGGAGGACAGACACGAGCATGTGGGGCTGGTGCAGGGACACCCTCCCTCTGGCTACACCGAGATCCAGGCTTAAAAACCCAAACACACACACACACAAAAAAAAAAAAAAATAGAAGAAGAAAAACAACTTCAGAGGCATCCAGGGTGAGTTGGGCACACAGACTGAGAGGAAAATTGACTCACAAACTTTTGTTTGTGAGTGACCCTTGAGGGCCTGAGGCGCCTCCCGGGTGCACCCCCGAGCCTCCCTTGTCCTGCCCCGCAGGCAGGCTGGAGGTGCTCTCAGGAAGTCCAGGGGCAGGTGAGGGTGGAGGGACATATGGTGACAGTGACTGGGAAGCAGGGGGTGGGGGGCCTCCCTGAGGGAGGCTGGGCTGGAGACAGAGCCAGTCCCCAGAGAGCATCCCCAGCAGAGGAAGGGCAGGTGGGGGAGAGCCCAGCGTGGGGACCCACTGCACTAGTGCTCCGCGCCCCCCACCCCGCTGGGTCACGTGACCTCCCGGAGCCTCAGTTTTCTCATCTGTAAAACAAAAGCAAGAGCCACCCCCGAGGGCATTCTAGTCACTAAGCAGGAGGCAACATCTCTGCCCTGTGTGGAGTTCCAGGGACAGACCAGGAATAAAATCAGGTGGAAAATGAACATCTGATGGGTCAGGTGTCAATTGCGCAGAGGGAGACTGAACCAGGGAAAGGGATGTGGCTTACAGTAGGCGGGTCAGGGAGAGCCTCCCGAGGCCATAGTGGAGATCTGAAGGAGCTGAGGGGTGGGGGGGGGGAGTTTTTTCCAGGTTGGATGAACAGCAGGTGCAAGGGTCCTGGGGCAGAGGTCTGCTGGGTGAATTTGCATGAAGTGAATGTGATGGGAGCAGAATTGATACTGAGAAAGGCTTGCTGCCGGGCACACACAGAAACCAAGATTAAGGCAAAATGAATGAGCTCTACAGAGGCTGATGGACAAGGAGACAGGAGGCCAATTTGCGATTGGGTCAGTAGCAAGGGAATTTAGGTGGCCTTGGGGGGAAGGGAAACAGAGTCCTAAGGGTTGCCACCAGAGGTTTGGTGGAATATTTCACACTCCTTCCTGTGCAGGTGGGACTTACGGACACTTTGTAACTGGGGACGCTCCCCTTCTCCAGTGCTGAGCTCCATCCTGCCCCTGTTGACCGCACCCTTGCTTCTGGTCCACCCCAGCCCCCACCCATCAGAGACCTCTGGGTCCCACTCGCTCTCAGGCTCACTTCAGGTGAACAGCCCTGTGCACCTGCTTCCTGAAAAACAGCTTCAACAGATTTTGGGAGCAGGGACGCTGCCCTTTTATGGCTTCGGATTCAGAATAAGCAAATAAGAGGAAGCAGAACAGCGCCCAGAATGGCCTGAATGGACTTTTTCTCAGTGACGGGGACGTGGGGGCCACAGCAGGATTGTGAGCAGACACAGGGAGGCTCCCAGGCTTTGGCCTCTGGGTCTGGCTGCAGTTCAGGGAAGACACTGTAGGGGGCGCAGGTGGGTCAGGAGCAGGGAGGCCCACGGGCAGCTTGGGGAAGTCGGCAGGAGATGCTGGCGGCTTGGGCCAGGCTTCGGGAGGTGAGTCCGGAATCCTCCTTAAAGGTGGAGAGAACAGGATTAGCTAATGCACCAGATACGGGATTGAGACCCTCACACTCGCAGGGGTGGACTGGCCAGCCCGGGGGAGGAGCCCCTGACCCTGAAAACCTCTGCAGTAGGCAGTGTCCCAGGTGTTGGGGGTGACCCTTGTCCTGATGTTCAAGAGCTCAGCCACGGAGCAGGAATCGTGCAAACAAGTGGCTGCAATGGCTTCAGGTGTTAGCATCAAAGGGAAATCCAGCTCTTTTTATAAAAAATACATTAGAAGGAGCTGGAGCGCGCAGGGCAGGCGGGAGCCCTCCACGGCTCGCGCTGGAGCAGGGCTTTGGAAGTGGCAGGGCTGTGCCCAGGTGCCTTGTGCATGGGTGACAGCTGCTGGGACTGGATGCTGCAGAGTCCCATCTGCCCCTTTTACCGTGTCACTTGCTGGGAACTGCCCTTGGTCACCAGGCACTGATCCCTCAAGGACATGCTCTCCTGGGGCAGCCACCAGGAGCTGATGTGGGGACACCTCTGCCTCTCCGGGCAACCCCAGGAGCTGTCTAGCTCCAGGGATTAATGTGGGACTGGCGTCAGGGACAGGCCAGCTTCTCCCTGGGCCAGACCTAGCCTCCTCACATGCACAGGGTTTCCCCATGGAGGACGCGCCCACTAGCCCCTCCCGCACCCCTAATCCAGCTCCAGGGCACCCAGTGCCAGGCAACAGGTGCCACGGTTCCTGACATCCCCGTCTGCTGGTCCCTGGGTAATTCTACTTGACCTCCAGACCTGAGCCCCCTGTCCTCCCTGCCTCCCGACCTCGGCCCCTCCTCCAGCCTCCCTCACTGCAGATGGAGGGAATCATCACTACCCCGTGGCCACCCCGGGCCAGAAACATGGGGTTCCCCCTGGATGGCTTCCTCCGCCCTCACCCATCCCAGTCCAGCAGCAGCTCCTGTGCTCTTGGTCCAGCCACCACCGCGCTCTTGCTGGGACAACCAGATCAGCCTCTTCATGGACCGCTCATTTCTTTTCGAGTCCTTTCCAGTCTGTTCTATATCTCTTCATACTCTGAATAAAATTCCTTTAGTACAGTTCAAATTTTTTTGTTCAGTTACATCCATATGGTATCATCCACCCTCAACCTATTCATCTACCATCCATCCACCTGTCCATCCACCCATCCACCTATCTACCTGTCCATTCACCCATCCATCCATCCATCCATCCATCTACATACCCATCCATCCATCCATCTGTCCATCCATCCATCCACCTGTCCATCCACCCATCCACCTATCTACCTGTCCATTCACCCATCCATCCATCAATCCATCTACACACCCATCCATCCATCCATCCGCCCATCCATCCACCATCCATCCATCCATCCACACACCCATCCATCCATCCGCCCATCCATCCACCATCCATCCATCCATCCACACACCCATCCATCCATCCATCCGCCCATCCATCCACCATCCATCCATCCATCCATCCATCCATCTGTCCATCCATCCATCCATCCATCCATCCATCTATCCATCTACCCATCTACCTGTCCATCTATCCATCCACCCACTCATCCATCCATCCACCTATCCACCCACCCATCCATTCAGCTACCCCTCCACCTATCCATCTACCCATCCATCCACATCCACCCACCTATTATCCATCCATCCATCCATCCATCCATTCATCCATCCATCCATCAATGTAGCCACCCGCCCCACCATCCACTATTTCACACAGAGGTGACTCCACCCAGATGGTGGAGTGGTCGTGTAATTGATTTCATCTTTGTGTGTATTATGGCAATCAGTTTTTTTCTTTTCTGAGGAATTACATATCTCACAAAATGAAAGGGCACAAATCTTATGTGTTCAACTTGATTTTTAAAATATAACCACCACCAAGAGAAAAGGTGGGATTTTTATAACATCCCCAGGAGGCCCCCTGTGCCCTCTCCCAGTTGATGCTCCCCAAAGGTAACCCACATTAGGTTCTCCACCACCACTGATGGGATTTTGTGGAAATGGAATTCTACAGCACGTGCCCTTTCACATGTGGCTTCTTTTGCTAACTGTTACTCAGTGATTCATCTCTGCTGTGTGTGGCATAGATCATTCTTTTTCACCATTGCATAATATTCTGTTGAATTAATACCTCACAATTTATTTACCCATTACACTGTTGAGATTTGAATTGTTTTCGGTTTGGGGCAGCTATGAGCATTTTCATATATTCCTTTCAGTGGACAGAAGCAATATGTTATAGACCCAGGACTCACTTGGGAATTGCCAGGTCAAAGGGGAATTCCCCATAGCCGTCTATTATTTCACACTCACTTGAGCAGTAGATGAGGGTTCCCACGGTCACCCTCTTGCTACCATTTTCTGTTGTCAGTCCTTTTAGTTGTAGAGGATTTCGTAGAGGATTCTCATTGTGATTGTAAATTGCGTTTGCCCGAAGATGAGCAATGTATTTTTTTTTTTTTTTTTTTGGAGCTGGGGGTGGAACCCAGGGCCTGATACATGCTGGGCCATGCTCTGCCAAGAACCTCGTCCCAGTCCCAGCAATACCTTTTTGATATTTCAGGGGAGACTTATCTTTGTAAACCTAAGAAGCGTGACCAGTGCGTTACCTCTCCCCCACCCCCCCAGGACTGCCCTCCACCGACTCCCGCTGGGCTACTCTAAGGAAGGAGACACCTTTTCTGGTGCTTTCCAACCCTACAACCCATTTCCCTATGTAGTAAGTTGTTTATTAACAAATCACCCTCAGACTTCCTCCTAAAGCCACCCACGTTATCCCAGTTCCTGAGTCAGGAATGGGACGTGCTCAGCTGGGTCCTGGGCTCGGGGTCTTTTTGAGGCTGGGATCAGGCCAAGATCAGCTCAGGGCACAATTCCAGAGGGCTCCACCTCCAAGCCCACTCCCACGGCTCGGGGCAGGCCTCGGGTCCTCGTGCCTTTGATCGGGGACAGCAGTCTCCACCAGGAGAGGCCACGTGGCCGTGGAGCCAGAGCAGGAGGGCACAGTGGCCGCGGGGGTGGGTAGGAATCGGGTCCCCAGGAGCAGCTCCTGGAAGCCACGGCCCAGCACTTTGGCGATGTCCTGTGGGTTGGAAGTAGTCGCTGGTCAGGGACCGCAGTCAAGGGGTAAGGGACCACGTGAGGACAAGAACTCCAGGAGGCTGGGATTCCTGGCGCGACCTGGGAGGCGCCTGCCCGACCTGGGCGCTGCCCTTTCTGCAGCGAGACCCTGCAGCCAGTGTCTCCTCAGAGGCCCGCCCCCGGCCCGTCTGATTGGCCGAGAGGTATTCCTGACAGTGGGAGCTGCCAATCAGAGCCCGAGGTCTGCACCTCCCTCCGCCGAGAAGCCGGAGAGTCAATTTGCGGAGCCGGGAGGGAGGCCCCCGGGAAGGCCCCCAAAGCCAGGCGTTGGCGACCTAGACCAAGGCAGAGACCGTGAGAAGCAGTTCTGACCTGGCCCCGTGCCCAGCGAGACCTGCCCGTCCCCCTGTCATTTCTTTGTGTCATCTGTTTCGATTTCCCCTTGGCAACCCAAGAGCCTGCAGGAAGAATTCAGTTTTCTGTTTCCTTTCGGTCCTTCCCTTATTCTTTAGCAAGTCTTTCGGAAAATGTCAGCCTGTCTTTCAGAGGAGAGACCCTGGGCATTGTCTCAGATGCGTGGCACCATGGCCCCGGGGGAGGGGGCAGGGACCCTGTTTGACACACGGTGAAGCCAGGCTCAGAGAGGCTCAGCGGCTGCCCAGAGTGGCTCAGCTTATCCTCACTTCCCTCTGGCCAGGCTCTGCGGCCTGGCCTGGAACTCTGTGCGCTCTCTTCACCACCACCACGCTTAGGGGGTTGACACCCACCCATCTCCCCCACCTGTCACCAAGGAGATGTCCTAGAGAAGGAGGACAGTCCCACACAGGAGACTCTCCCTGAGCTCTACTGCCCTAAATCCAGAATTCATCTCATTCTCCTCTCCCAGCAACTCCTTGCTCCAAGTGCTCTTTGGGAATAACAAAAATAGGCTTCCAGAAAGTTCTACCTGGCATCTACCTCGCATCTGTCATGATGCAACTAAAATCCCAGGCAGCACCACGTCTCGACCACGGTGTCCTATTGACTCAAGTCCAAGCCCCGTGGTCCCCTGTGAGCTGTGCCACCAGGGTCAACACTGGGCCTGCTGAGACTGTATTAGGGGCGTGAGAAATCTCACCCCAGGAGGTTCTGTAAGAAGCAAAGTCTTTAGCCCCGCGCTTGACCCCTGAGGGCCTGGTACCTGGTCATTGAGCGTCTGGGAAACCTGGAGTCCCTGCTGCCACTTGGGCTTAATGCTCTGGACCTGCTGCTGCCTCGGCAGCCTGGTGTCCCCGTGACCCTCTGAATCGCCTCCTCAGCCAGCCGAGCCCTTCTCTGGGAATCGGGGGGCAGGACCACCAGCTGTGGGGTCCCTGCTTGGTGCTGGATGCACAGAAAACAAATATTGTTTTAGAAACATTAATAATTGAGAAGCTCTCAGCAGAGACCGGCCAGCATTAGGGGAATTGAAAATCAAGGCAAAGACGCTACCTCCAGCTGCTTCCCCATGAATAATTCATGGGCCAGACCCACCAGACGGGGAAGAGGGGCGCCTTCTGTGTCTGCGGCCCCCTAACGCCACGGCTCCATCCCCTCGACTGTTCCCTGACCCCTCGGTGGTGGCCGGGAGGGTCCCCTGGGGGAAGCAGTAGGGGTCACCGCCACAGCCGAGTTCTGATTGAGTTTTGCTGCCTCCTGTTGATTTGTTGCTGTGGGATCTTGGATCAGTTCACTTCCTCTCTGAGCAGGAGTCTTGTCACGGGTGGAGTCGGCTTTTCATCTCTGTGACCACAGACCTGGCAAGAAGGACTTAGAGGAGGGAACGTTTATTTTGGGCTCTTGATTTCAAAGGTTCAGACAGTGGTCAGCCGACTCCAGGGCCCTGGGCCTGAAGAGGGGTAGAACAGGTGGCGGAAGAGTGGGCGGAGGAACTGTCAGCTCATGGCCCCCAGGAAAGGAGGGGCAAGAGGTCAGGGATGTGTGTGGTCCAGGGCCACATCCCCAGGGCCCCACTTCCTCCAGCCACGCCCCACCTGCTACAGTCACCTGTAGTCCATTCAGCCATCAACGAATTAACCCAGCAAATGGATTAATCCACTGATGGCTCTGACCCCTGCCTAGAGCCCACTTCTGGACCTCACTGCACTGGGACCTGAGCTTCCAGCACATTCCAGACCCAAACCATAAGACCGCTTGGGAACTGGCTGTGAGTCTGAGATCCAGTGATGGACAGGACCTTGAGCAGCCACTGAGGCCTCGGGTCCAGAGAGAACCATTCCCTGAATCTTCGTAGGACAGCCATGGCCCAGGGGAGAAGACTGGGAAAGAAATGGACGATTATACTCCAAGGTACTTGGACAAAGATGGAGTTAAGCAGAGGGCACGCGAGAGTGCAGGGCAAGGGTCCTAACTTGAACCTGAGGAGTGATCAGGGAGGGCTTCCTAGTGGAGGGCACACCTGAATGGAGAGTGACGGTGTCTTAGTCCATTTTCTGTTGCTGTAACACAAGGCCTGAGGCTGGGTGATTTATAAATCATAGAGGTTGACTTGGGCTCCTGGTTCTGGAGGCAAGGAAGTCCGAGAGCAGAGTGCCGGCGTCTGCTGGGCTTCTGGTGAGGGCTTTGTGCTGCGTCTCAGCATGGTGGGAAGTGACAGGGCGAGTGGGCCTGCAGAGGGGACAGAACACCAGGAGACCACACTGCGGCCACCTGCTCTCGAGATAACTGACCCCATCACGTGAGAGAGGGGACGCGCTTGCCGCCGTGAGAACTGAGAATCAACCCAGCCCCTGGCTTCTGAAGAGCAGAGTCCCCATGTCCCAAACACCTCTTAGAGTCCCCTCGCCTCCCAACACTTACAGTGGGGACCAGATTTCAACCTGAGGTTTGAGGGGAGCACACCACACCCAAGTCACAGCGGATGGTCAGGAAAAGAAGGGAAAGAGGGTGTCTCATGCAGAGACACAGTGTAAAAAGTCCCAGAAAGAGAGAAAGTACTTTTGTGGACAGTGTGGGGACAGGGACAGGGTAGGAGGCTGGATCCTGGGAGTCCTTAGAACCCTAAGGCATTTGTATTTGGACCTTGCCCTGAGGGCAATGGGGAGCCATAGAAGGTTTAAGCAGGGTGCTGGTGAGATGATTGGATTTGGCTCAGGAAGATGGGCTCAGTGGAGGACGCTGTGTGGATCGCTCTGTGCTCCGGTCTGGGTCTAAACCCCGGGCACCCCGCTCAAACAGGTCGACTGTCGTCGTTTCCCGAGCCACCCTTCCTTGTGCTCCTAACATCTGTCCAGTCGAAAGCTGCCTCCAAGATTCTGAAGGTCAATGGGCCAGGTGCAGCGGTGCACACCTGTCATCCCAGTGGCTTGGGAGGCTGAGGCAGGAGGATCATGAGCTCAAGGCCAGCCTCAGCAACGTAGGGAGGCCCTAAGCAACCCGGTGAGACCCTGTCTCTAAATAAAATACAAACAGGGCTGGGGCTGGGGCTCGGTGCCGAGGGCCCCTGGGTTCAATCCCTGAACTCAAGGTTCGCTCTCCTGCCCACCGTGACGGCCACACTAGGACTAAGACCACGTGGACTCACTTGCGCTGATGCAGCCTGGATCTGAAGGATTTTCGTTAGCAGGAAAGGGGTTCCCCACGGGTTTCAGAAACCACGTTTGACAATCCGTCAAGGAGAACAGGTGGCCCTAGGGACTCATGGTGAGCCCGGGAGATCACTGCCAATAGTCAGCTTGGAAATGATCCCCGGCTGCAGCCTCACGTCCGTCTGCGTGTTGATAACCTCCACCAGAGGCCGCCTCGTCCTCCTTTGTGCTTGAAGAACTAACGTGACAACCAAGGCTGAGCTAGCTCCTTTCTGGTGGGTGGCCTTCGCCACGCTCAGACGTGGTCCATTCATTCACAAGTGTCTACTGAGCACCACCTGTGTGCAGAGAAAGGTTCTAGACGCTGGGGACCCCCTGATGCCCCCACTGGGGAAAAGTGGCCTTGTAAGTTCTGGGGACTCACCGAGGGCAAAATCGACACAATCCCTGTCCTTGTGGAGTTACAATTCCCAGGCAGATTTAATCGAAGAATCACATCAACAAGTACAAGGTCACAACTTAGCCAAGTGGAGTTCTGAGATGGGGTGATGGACGGGGACAGAGCAGATCCTAGGTAGAGGCATTGCTAGTGCAAAGGCTCTGGGGTAGGTGGGTCTCAGACAATGAACGTACCATAGACAGCGAGAGGGACATGGGACATGCTGTGTAATGAGGCCACAATAGTCAGCAAAGACCAGGACCTTGGTGGTCATGGTGAGATTTTTTTTTCTTTATTCTGAAATCAAAAGAAAGTCAGAAGGTCATTACAATCAGTTAGCAACAGCTGCGTAACAAACACTCCCCAAACGTAGTAGCTTAAAGCACCCACCGCTGACTTAGCTCAGGAACTTGCAGCTCAGCCTGGTGGCTGGGCTCCATTGCCAATTCCTCTGGTCTTGGTCAGGCTCAGCTGACCTTAGTTTGCCATGTGTCTGTGATGAGCCAGGGGTCATCTGGGGCTTGCTGGTTAATGGTGACTGCTATGAACTGAGTATGGTTTGACCCATCCAAACATCCTGTTGGAATTGGATTGTTTTTGCAGCAGTGTTGACCTGGCCCTCATGGGAGGTGCTGGGTCATAGGGACGGAGCTATCAGGGATATCTTGTGGGAGTTTGTCCCTTGTTCTCTGTTTTGCAGGTCCCCACTTTGCCCTGCCAAGCTGGGAGTAGCACAGGCCTGAAGGTGGGCAGATGCCGGTCTCATGCCTTGTGCTTCTTGGGCTTCGTGATCCCAGGTGTACTTTTCTTCATAAATTACCCAGTCTCAGGGATTCTGTTATAGTCTCGGAAAACAGTCAGAGACAGTGAAGTGACCCTGACGGGGATGGCTGGGGTGGAGACAGGGGGCTGGTGATTTCTCCCTGGGGTTTCCATCATCTAAGCAGCCCAGTCTGTCCCCATAGTGCTGGGAGAGTTTGAAGGAAGGGAAACAGCAGGACTTTTTTTTGGTACCGGGGATGGAACCCAGGTGTGCTTAACCACTGAGCCACGTCCCCAGCTCTTTTGAAAATGTTTTGACTTAGAGACAGGGTCCAGGGTCTGGCTGAGTTGCTGAGGGCTCCGCTAAGTTGCTGAGGCTGGTTTTAAACTTGGCATTCTCAAAGTCGCCTCAGCCTCCAGAGCTGCTGGGATCGCAGGTGTGCGCCACTGTGCCGGGCGGGACCTCTTCAAGCTGAGCTTGATGGGACGTCATTGTCCAGCCTAACACAAAGGCTCTAAGTAAAAGGGTGGTTCTGTTAGGGGCCCAACGGACCCCTCGGCTGCCGTGGGGAGGATGGATTGGAGCAGTATCTGTCACTGCCTGCCTCCATAGCCACTCTTCCCTTCATTATTAGTGACAATGCCAATTTGTATTCTTACACATTGCTTCCTGGAACAAACACCAAATTTCCACACCTCCTTTTATAAGGGTAGCTTTGTTGTACGGGACTTCCAGAAAATAATCTTATAAAAGGAGAGTCAAGACTTTCTTCTGCCCCTCCCTTTCCATGCTGGCCTTGAGAGCAGATGTGTTGTATGGTGCTTAGGCAGCCAGCTTGGACCATGAGGGTGAGGTCTCCTCCTAAGCGGTGGGATGAAGAGCTGGGAGGAGCCGGGTTCCTGATCAGTTGGTGAAGCCACAATACTCCCTTGGCCCCTGACACCAGCCCAGTGCTACTAGTGGCTCCCTGCTGCTCTTTCTTTGGAAAATTTCTCTTGGCCCGATGGTTGCCAGTTCACTCTGGAGGTTAGGGTCCCCCCACCCAGGGTGCAGGCTCAGGAAAGGCTGGTCCCCTTTGATTGAAGAAGAGATTAATGCTGTGATGCCATTCACACTGGCTCCCCTGGGAGGGGCTGAGGCCAGGCCGAGCCTCCCCTGCCCTTCCGGGGACACTCCCTGATCAGCTCCCTCATCTGCATCTCAGGCCTGCTGCTGGGAGACGGCCCCAGGACCCTTCCCCCATGGGATGTTGAACCAGCCTCCAGCTGCCTCGCCCAGCAAGCCCCCCAGCTCCTCCATCTGTCCCCTGGTTCTGGGGTGGGCAGAGCGGGGATCAACAGAACCCTGCTGGACACCCGGGAAGGAGGCGTGGAGAGACCCCCGCGCCTGGCCGGGGCCTCCCGCTACTCGGGCGTCTCCTCCTCGGTCCGCTGGAGGCGTTTGGAAGCAGCTGTCCCTGAGCCGAGCCGGGTAATAACTCAGGAGCCGGCGCCTCCAGCCGCCTCATTCCAGCCCCGCTGCCACCCCGATGCCGGGCTGGTGGACAGGACAGGAAAACCCACCAGGCTCGCCTGGAAAATGGCCCCACTTCCAGCGCTTCCAGGTCCCGGGCTGGGCTGGGCGCGGCCAGGCTGCGGCACCGGCTGGGGGCGGTGGTGAGGGAGGCCGGCGGGTCCCTGGGGACAGGCGCAGGCACAGAGCCTTGGTTAACCTGTGGATCCTGAGCCCGTGGGGCTGGGACAGTGGCTGGAGCAGGGCTTTGGAGGTCAGGCCGGGTGTCCTTCCCTCTCTCATTCATTCATTCAACGTGATGGATGCTGCTGGCAGGGAGGTGGCATGGAGGGTGCAGAGGGCACAGGGCAGTGCCTCCCTGCAGGGGTCAGGTGGCAGGCCTCATGCACGCAGGCAGTCAGAGGCCAGGGACAAGCGGCATCTGGCCAGCAGCTCTGTGAATGGCGGTGGCTGGTCCCCTGGGAAGCAGAGAGGGCTGGCGGTGGTGAGGGTAGGTCATGGTCTCTGCGCACGTGTGAGTCCAAATCCCAGCTCGGCTGCTTACGTAGCACTTAGTCTCGCTCTGCCTCAGTGTCCCTCTATGCTTCAGGGACACAGGACATCATCAGGGGAAGGTTCTGGGGCTCCTGTGGACTTCAGAATAGAGGACGATGGATCGGTGTGTGCCATGGAGTCCAGGCTGGGAGACGACACACACTGCCCTCACCTGTGGTTGAGCAAAGCCAGGTAGGGGTAACTTCACAGTTGCTTTTGGATGATCTGGAAGTTTCTTACACTCATTTACGACACCTCTAGCCACGCATGGTGGTGCCTGTCTGTTGTCCCAGCAGCTCAGAGGCTGAGGCAGGAGGATCAAAGCCAGCCTCAGCAACAGTGAGGCGCTAAGCAACTCAGTGAGAACCTTTCTCTAAATAAAATCCAAAATAGATCTGGGGATGGGGTTCTGTGGTCTAGAGCCCCTGAGTTCAATCCCTGGCACTCCTTCCCCTTCCCTAAAAAATCCCACCTCTAGGTTTCGAGGCAGATGAATTGAAGAATTCATATTCCCAGGAAACCTGTGCGTGGATATTTACAGGGCTTCAGAATCCCCCCAAACTGGAATCCACCCTGGTGCCTCTCAGCGGGAGAACCGAGGTCCACGACACCACCCAGCCACCAACATCCGAACACACGTGTGCGAGGCTCAGCGTGAGAAGCCGGACTCCAGCGGCCACTGCCGCACGAGAGGCCCGGGATGCCGCGCACAGGGCGTTCCTGAGAACTCCAGGGACAGAAAACTGGTTGGCGGCTACAGGGGTGGGAGGAGAAATTGATAAAGGACCTGGAGGGAGTTCTGAGAGGGGTGGAACCATTGGCGTCCTGATTGGGGCGGTGGGTTCGAGACGGTAAGTATGTGTTGGTCACAGTCAGAAGGTGAATTTCACTGCACGTAAAGTACTTAAGGCAGAGACAACAGGGTGTGCAACGGCCCTGAGGCTTGGATCAGGTTGGAGGAAGTGGCCGGGGCTGAGGTAGTCTTGAAGGCCACGTCCACTGCCTTGCACCGTGGGAAAGTGCTGGGTGTCTTAAGCACTGAGGAATATCAGCAGATTTTTGTTTCAGAAAGATTGCGTGTTCTGTTTCCAGGCAGAAGCCACTGGACACCTGGCCTGACCCTGCCTCTGAAATGTTCTCATCTGCCCTGCCCCCATCCTTTTTAAAGAATCGGAACTTGGGGCTGATACTTAAAAAATAGGTTTTGCAGAGAATCCAGATCCCTGGCTTCTCCCTAGGGACACACACTCCGGGTCGCCCCAGCCCTCTCCCACTCCCTCCTTCCTGCCCTGAGCTGGGTTGGGGTTTTGACCCCAGGGGTTGAAAATGGATGATAGGAGGGAAGGGGCCAAGGACAGTGGCACTTCCCAGTCCTGGCTGAACACTGTCATCACCTGGTGCTACAGCTTGGGTACCAAATGTCCCCCGAAAGGCCCCGTGTTGGACCTTGGTCACCAGCCTGTGCTGTTATAGGACCCCCTAGGAGGCGGGGCCTAGTGGGAGGAAGTGATGTAATGGGGGCGTGGCCTGAGGGGGATAATGAGACCACACCCTTTCCTGTCTCTCCAGCCTCCAAGAGGTGAACGGTCCTCCTTCGCCATGTGCTCCCACCATGATGGACTCTGCCACCATTGGCCCAAAGCCACAGGACCAAGTGACCATGGACTAAACTCTGAAACTGTGATCCAAGAAACCTTTCCTCTTTAAAAGCTAATCATCTTGGGCATTTTGTCACAGTAACACAAGGCTGACTAATGCTTCCTAGGGAACTTTTAAAACTGTGATGCCCAGGGCAAGCTGTTGGGGGCAGCCTGGGCAGCTGTCATTTTAAATGCTCCCCCAGGGGCTCTACTGTGCACCCAGGGGTGGGGCCCACTGGTCCAGGGGCAGATGAAGGCATGGGCTCAGTGGTGGCAGGAGAGGCACGGAGAGACAGCTGGGACCCAGGGCTGCGGGAGGAGGAGGATTCGAGTGTGCTGTGTGGATTCTGCTGGGACAACTGGGTTGCAATGAAGGGACATGGGAGGAGTCAGGGGAAGGCACTGAGGAGCCTGTGGCCTCCAGAGCAGGGCCCGATGTGGCTGGGGTCTGAAGTGGGGCTAGCCGCGCCCTCTCTGTGGTTCTACGGTGACCGTGACCCGAGCCCACTGCAACCCTGGGCGCACACACAGAGACCCACGCGCCTGTGACCTCTCCAGACACCGTTTATTGTCTTGGTGTCCCCTCAGCTTTCTTTCTGGTACCCAGTGGGTGTCTTCAGGACCGTCTCCGGTGAGGTCAGCCCAGGGAGGGGCCCTTGGTCCCGAGGAGGGGAGGGCAGAGGCCCAGAGCTTCCTGCCTCAGCCGTCCCTGGCTGGGCTGGCCTCTGTCACCATTGAGTGATGATCATGGCATGGTCCTGCCGTAGGAAGCACTGTGTCACCTGGGAACACAGGACGGCCCCTCGTCTCTGCCTGGGAGAAGCGCGTGGAGATGCGGTGGGGCATGAGGAGCCCTGGTTCCTGGGCGGTTTCTGGGCTGACGTCACCCAGACACAGCGCTTGGAAAGGAGCCAGAGCTCCCGCCAATGGCGCTCTTCCAGGATGGGGTTCCCTTGACACGGCCTCTCCAGGGTCCCTTCTAGATCCCGCTCTCTCTGGGCGGGTGGTGCTCGTGGCTGCTCCTCGAGGTCCTTCCCCTGTGATGTCACTGTGAGCTGAGTGCCAGGGGGCGCTGAGAGTCCCCGAGGTGTCCCTGTGCACCGTGGCCCTGCTGGGTGCTCCTGTGAGCAGTGCCTGCCTCAGACAGCGTGAGTGACAGGTCTGATAGGGACTGAGATTGCAGACGACCAGGTGCTCTGCCGGGGACAGTCCCGCGTGGTCACCGCCTTTCCCTCTGAGCTCACCACGGCTGGTGCTGGTTGCGGATGGTGCTCACCCTTTAGGGTGGTTTCCTTATGGAAGGTTCTAACCTCAGATGGCCTTAGCATAGCTGCCACTGTCACTACTGGTGAACGGGGAGGCGGTCCCCAGGCCTTGGTGCTCACTGTGGAAGGATTGGCTCTGCAGCGGGCGGGGAGGGCATCTGCTGCCCACCTGGGTGTGGAGCCTCTGCTCAATGGCACCGGGTCGGGGTGCCCCTGGCTGAGGCTCACTGTACTGGATCTGATTCCCACGGGTGCTCTTGACCCCGCCATCCCTGCACCCGTGGACCCGGCCACAGCTCTTCTTACCAACAATAGTCCTCAGGGTAGCTGTCGTCCCTCATGCCCAACTCTCAGTAAAGATGGAGCTCAGCCACCCTGCCCTGCGTCACGGGACCTGCCTGCTGATGGCTGCTGCTACCTAGGGGACGACTGGTCAGGTGTCACCTCCCTGGGTGAAGTCTGGGAGTGCTGGGCCCCGTGGGTGGAGATCTGAGGGGACCTGGGGCTGGGGACCGGCCTCACATGGGCACGTTCACCCGGGCAGGCTGCTCCGCCGGGGCCACCTGGCTGTTGCTTTCCGACTTGTCCCCCGTCTTGTCCTCCTGCAGGTGGGTGCTGCTGCTGGGGGTGTTCTGCCCGCTGCCGCTCCTGGGCAGGTTCTGGCTGCTGCTGGTCTGGCTGGAGGGCTGGCTGCCCGGGGGGTCCAGCAGCCCGCTGCTCACCTGGTAGGTCAGGAAGCTGCTGCCCGGGCTCAGGAAGCCGATGCTGCCCAGGCTGCTGAGGCTGGTGCCCCGCAGGCTGCCCTCACTTTTCCCCTCCAGCCTGCCTGGTGCCGTGGCCGTGGCCGTGGCCGCTCAGCCGGCTGTTCACTGGGCTGGGCGCGTGTGTGGTGCCCGCCTGGGAGCGGGGCCTTTTGCTCAACAGGGCCACCCGGTTGCCAGCTGCCAATCTCACGTCGCTGTCCTCGGTGTCCCCCGTGTACCCGCTGCTCAGCAGGCTGGCGTTACTGCACTCGTCCTGCTGGGGCCGGGGCATGCTCTGCACCAGGGCCTTGCTGCTCGGGGGCTTCCCCAGGGTGCTGCCGGTCACGCTCAGGGGCTCCGGAGCCTCTCCTGCATGGCTGGCCGGCAGGGCGCGGAGCTCTAGGCTGTGCGACTGGACACTGGGCTCTGGTTCACAAGCATTCCAGGCAGGGGACCCCCCTCCTTCTTTCTTGGGGAAAGTGGGGGGCAAGGGGATGGGTTTGTCCAGGAGGAGGGGACCTTGGGAGGCCTCTGAGTTGTCTGTGGCCGGTCAGGGGCAGAGTCTCAATTTATAGCGCTGACCTTTTAAAAGGGAGGGTTCTGATTGGCTGGCTCGGTTCCCACGGGGATGGGCCCTGTGATGCGGGGGACAGGGTGGGAGGGAGGACAATGCTGCCCGACACCAGCTGGTGACCTCAGCGGCCTGGCCTGGAGGGAGGGGGCTGGGCAGAAGGGGGCTCCTGGGCAGAGTGGGTGGGAACCAACCTTCCCAGGGACAGTGAGGGGCCCTTGGCCTTGTTTGGCAGCCTCTGCCTCCCGGCCAAGGTGACTCTGAGGATGGAGAGGACTCCAGTTCAGCTTAGCCTCAGTCCCTCACCAGACCCCCGCCTCCTCCACGCCATGCGCCCTCCCATCTGGCACACTGGTGAACTGGGTGTTGGTCTTGATGGCCAGTTCCCCACACCAGGACGCAAATGTGGTGACAGCAGAGATTTTGATTCTGCATCCTCTGCTCGGCACCCGTCTAGCACACTGCCTGGCACGTAGTAGATGCTCATTAAACACGGGTTGAGTGAACGCACAGACGAACTGTTCCCAGCCATCTGGGGAACCTAGAAGCCATGCTGGGATTCCATAGGACAGTGGCTCTCTCCTTTGCCTGCCCTTCAGAGCTACCCACGGCCGCCTGGGCCCCAGCCCCAGCCTCAGAAGGTCTGAGTTAATTGCTCTGGGATGAGGCTTTAGAAGCATAATTTTAAAAAGCTCTCCAGGTCATTCCGATGTGCAGCCAAGGTTAGGAGTTTGGGCCAGAGGAGAGGCTCCTTCCTCGTGGCCACTGGAGCCCATGGTGGGCAGCCCTGAGGGAGCAGCACTCCCTGCCCAGCCCGCCAGTCATCAGGAGATAGCAGAGGATTAAGGAGCAGCTGACGGAATAAAGGAACCGTGGACTGACTGGAGCTACTCACTGACCCTTAGGGAGCTCACGGGTTGAATCTGTGCGCCAAACAGATGACGGTGAGCCACGTGACGTTTCCTTTCCTGGAGGGAAGGAGTCGCAGCCTCGTCGGTTCTCACGGTTCTCACGGGTGTTCCTGTTTCCCCAGGGATCAAGGAGCAAGAAGATCCTCTGCAACTCCCGCCCCTGCGTGTGGGTGACCTGAGCTTGTCCCGAGCTACAGGTCTCGGGCACCCTGGCCTGTCTGAGTGGGATGCAGGGTCGGGAGACGAAAGCACTCCTTGGAGAGCGTCGCTCAGCCCCAGGACACAAGAACCCCGTGTTCCTCACTGGGGACAGGCAAGGAGGTGAGACACGGTGGCTTGGGAGAGATGCTCGGAGTAAGGGATGTGGCGAGGGCCACAGCTGTGGGAACAGGGACCAGGATGAGCCCTCCAGGGAACGGGCACTAGAGAGGCAGGGGTTGGGCACGTGGCAGAGGGTTGGGGCTTTGGACTTGCTTTGTCACCGCACAAATACGGAGTAGGGCAGAAGCTGGGGATTGACGGGGACAAACTGGGACATGTTCCGTCCCCTTCTCCAGTCTACCTGCCCCAGGAACACTGTCATGGGCCTGAAAGGAATACCCGGGGCTTGTCCAGAATTAATGGCCGAGATACGCAGCGGCCAGAGGGTCCCTGTACAGCTGGGGACAGAGGGGCCTCCTGGGGAGCGGCTGGGAGGGGCACCCCCTTCAATCCTCGGGCTGTTCTGGGGGTCTCGGGCAGCGTCCCCTGTGGGTCCTGTTCCATGACAGCCTGCTCACTTTTGCCTGCCACCTGCAGGACCCCCAGGGAAGCTGTCCCTATGGTGTCCCTGCTGTGCTAAAGGTCACGCTGCCCTGCCCAGAGCCTTGTCCTGGCATCCCCTGGAGCCACGGTCCCCAGGTCTCAAACAGAGCAGCACCTCTGAGCCCACCCAGCCAGAGCCACAGTACCACGGGAGAAGTGGGTGGCAGGTGAACCCGGGCATCTCATGTGGGGACCACGCCCAGGCTGACCTGCCAGTCTCCAGTCGTAGTGTACTCCCGGGGTGGACCAGGGGCACTCACCACTGAGCCACGCCCCCAGCCCTCTTGATTTAGAGACAGGGTCTCCCTCAGTGCCTCAGGGTCTCACTAAGCTGCTGAGGCTGGCTTTGAACTCACGATCCTCCTGCCTCAGCCTCCCGAGCTGCTGGGATGACAGGTGTGGGCCTCTGTGCCTGGCCCTGTGTCCAGTCCCGCTGGCTGCCCGCCCCAGGAGAGCCGCTTCGGCTCAAATGCACGCTGCTCCTCTTGCCCCGCGGTCCCTCTCTCACACAGGTCAACTTCTTTGCCCAGGTGACCGGCGCCCACAGGACCAGCAGCCAGAAAGACACGGCCCGAGTCCTAACCAAGGGTCGACGGGAGACCTGGTTACAGGAAGTGACCGTGGAGGTGAACCAGTGTCTGCCCTTCCCCGGCGTGGCTGGCAGTGCTGGGCAGTCATGCTCTTCTCATTGATTTCTCCAACCCCTGGCCTGCAGGTGGAGCTAACAGAATGTGGGCAGCAGGGGCGTCACCTCTCCACAGGGACAGGCCATTGACATCTCCTGTGCATGATCCTTCCTTCCTTCCCTCTCTGTTGGGAGCTGGCATGAGGCCCGCCGCGCCCTGAGTGAAGGGACCCTGGATCCCTGAATGGCCGTGGGGAGTGGAAGCCCTGCCCCACACCCGTGGGCTTCCCGGCTCAGCCACTGAAGTTGGGGTGAGTCATCCGTGGCCACAACGGAGTGAATGCTCTGTGAGCCCCGACGCTGCCAGTGCGCGGTCTGCATGTAGCCTCTGAGGGCCCCTGCAGTGGGCTCCGGGCCGGGGTCTCCCCACCCTGTACCCTAAGTGTCTCGGCATCAGATCCCCGGATGGGGAAGAGTCTACCCTTCCTCATATCATGAGGATGGAGAAGAACATCCGCAGAAACCCCACCATCCCAGAAACTGGCCCTCAGCCGCAGGCCCCAGCCGGGTGTCCACCCCAGCTTAGCCGAAGCCCTTGCTGGGGTGGCCCGCAGGTCCCTGAATGTGACGCACCTAGTCACTCCATGATTCATTCATTCAGCAAGTTTTTCCTGGACGGTTCCTTCTGTCTTCCGCAGGTCGCTGAGTCCCTGCTCCGTGTTGGCCTCGAGGTAGCCCCGGCCCTCAGAGGCCTGGTTCATGGAGGCGAGGGACACAGAGAGGAGGGCAGACTCCTGTGTGTCAGGGCAATGTCAGGAGGACAGCGAACCCGGGGAGGGTAGCCCTGGGGCACACGTGTGTGTGTGTGTGTGTGTGTCCTCAGTCAGAAGGAGCCCATGCAGACCGAGGAGGAGGTCACAGGGGGCCACAGAGAGGACAGGTCCCGGGGGCTCCGCAGGGGCTGTGGCCTTCACCCCGAGTGATCGAGGGAGACTTCAGCAGAGGAGTCGGAGCCGCTGCTGAGTGGACGTGGGGGCCCGGGTGGAGCACAGAGCCAGTTGGCTGGCGCGGTCATCTCGGGGCGTGATGGGGGCGGCTTGGGCCTGGAGGGTGGTTTCACTCGGGCCAGCTGGGGTCCGAGTCGTGTGCCAGCCGTTGCAGTGACATCGTGTGGTCCCCTTAGCTCTCTGAACCTTAGCCCTCCGTCTGGGAAATGAGTAATAACATGGAGACTGTCACTCCCCGGGGGACGCTGTGGGGCCTGGGCTGAGTCCGGGCGGGTCTGCTCCCACAGGATCCGTCCCCGCTGACCCGAGAGGGAGCTGTGCAGAGTGCAGCGTGTCTGTGCGCGCAGGTGCGTGAACACGTGTGTGAGCCCGTAGTCGCGCAAACACATGCACAGGACGCCACAGACACGCCTGTCCCCAGCAGGGCCCTGGGACAGCCCTCCCCGAGGTTCCCCACCCGCCCACCGTCTCCCCTCAGCTCCCCTCCCTGGTCCCCTCTGGGGTCCGTCCCCAGGGCCCAGTCTGGCCAAGTGCTTCGCTGGCTCCCTGCAGCGAGTCCCTGAGCACCGGCTGTGTCCTCACTTGCAGGGTGACAGGTGTCCTCCTGAGGACAGCCACCCTCATGCCCCAGACCCGCACTTGGCCGGCGCTGAGACCCGGTTGTCTGACCCCGGCCCCGGGGCCCTCCCAGCACCGGGCTGGTAACCCAGCTGCTCCCACCGTGGTCCTTGCTCCCCGGTGACTCGACTGGGCTTCAAGACACAGAGTATCGGGGGCAGCGAGAGGCACTCTGTGGACCCAGAGCCATGGCTGCCCCTCTCCTCAGGTCCACAGGGCACCGACGCAAGGCCCAGGGACCAGGGTCGCTGGGAACAGGGTTGATGCCGTCTCCAGGGAGGACCCACTCAGCCAGAGCCTGGAGAGTGCTCTGTGTGAAGGTGACCCCTCGTCTCCAGGCGCCTGATGGAATCCTTGCTCCTGTTTTTCCCCTTAAGGCATTAAAAAATAAATAAAATAAACATCCATGTGCCCAAGAAATAAGACATTGCTGATGTGCCCTGCTGGGGTTTGACTCTAGAATGTTCCCCAGAGACCCAGATAGTGAAAGACGTGGTCCCCAGTCCCTGGGGCTGTCTGGAGGTGGCAGAACCTAGGTGAGGTAGGACCTAGTGGAAGAAGGTCCCTGGAGAATGGCTTTAAAGGGGACATTGGGACCCCAGTCACGTCCTCTCTCTCCTCCTCCTGCTTCCTAGATGCCATGAGGTAGACAGGCCTCCTCCACCATGTCTGCCCGCCATGAGGCACTGTGCTGCCACAGGCCCAAAGCAACGGGCCAAGGGACCATGACCTGAAACCACTGAAACTGTGAACCAAATAAACCTTTCCTCTTTTTAAGTTGTTTACCTCAGGTATTTTGTCACAGTGACAGAAATCTAACACACATCCCCAAACCACTTAGTTCCAACATGGCATCTCCCCTTGGCAATCCGGAATGTGAAACCCAGTACCGCCATATCCCTCTTCACACCTGAACTGTGAAGGAGCACTGTAAGCTGGTGTGGGGTTGTTGGTGTGCGATTAATCTCGATATAAATGGTGTTCTTCACATATCCTCTTACAAATTGCTTATATGATTCATCTGGGCTCACACGTAGCTCAAGTTCATTGTCATTACTAGAGTCTGTGGATGAATCCCATCATTTACTTGCTCTGTTGATGCACATTTGGGTCATTTCCCCACTTTTTCCCCCTGCCATAAGCAAAGATTCCTGTGTCTCCTCCGCATGACACCCCCCTGAGGCTTCCTGAGGAGCTCCCCCCAAACAAACTCTGAAACTTGAACTTGTTTTATTTGCACACATGGAAGAAACTTCTCCCCAGCCCTTGGGCCTCATCGTCCAGCTGAGCATCTCCAGGAGGTTCAGTGTGGGGACGCGATGAGTCACAGGGGTGTCTGCTGCCTACACTACTTGGTCATAAACATGGTCATTCCAGAATGTTCAGCTTTAGCTGAGTTAACCCACTTGGCTGGGGCTGGGGTGAAGGGAGCAGGAGTTGAGAGGAGGCTGGGGAGGCTGAAAGGGAGGCAGGCCCCTCTGAGGGTCGAGTGCCACCCAGAAACACCCACTCCTCCTCATCAGGACTCGTCTTACATTGGTGCCAAATAACCCTCTCAGGTTCTTGATTGCAAATGTCTTGTAAGAAGGACAGGATGGGAAGGGAGGAAGGAGGAGAAAGATGCCCACGGAGGGCAGAGAGGCACAAAGAGTCCCAAGGAGGAGCAGGGTCACGGGGCACCTGGCACATGAAGCCACAGGTCAAATCCAGGCTCTGCTACGGATTTACTGTGTGATCCCGGGAAAGTTTCCTAACCTCTCTGTCTCAGTTTGGGTTTCCTCAAAAGCAGGCGTGGGGCATGGACTTGGGTACCAGTGGTTTATTGGGAGGTGACCCCAAGACACCCACTTGAAGAGATGGGCAGCAAACAGGGAAGAGAGGTGCCAGGAAGGGGCCTTAAGGAGAGCACGGCACCAGAGCTCAGCCTCGGCTCCCGTCCTGTCTGTCGTACTTCTGGTTTCTCCAGCGACACTGAGGTTGCCAGAGGAAGCTGACACAGGCTCGGGCAGGAAGCCACATCAGCATGCCAGCACCCAGGCTGACCCGGGGTCATGAGAGCATGAGTCATGTGTCGGGGAGTCAGGTAGCCTGCCCTCCTCTGTAAATGTGGGGGACTGTCCTTCCAGGTGGTAGTGAGGGTTATGTGAGGTCAGGTTTGGAGGATAGTAAGTGCTCAATAAACGCCCGGTGTCCGGACCCTGCTCTGAGCTTCCCCTGGGCCCTCAGAACCTGGCTGAAGAAATGAAGGCCTGGAGAGATGATGTCACATGGGCCCTGGTCAGGTCTGAGGCCATGATTTAGACCACAGTTTGTGACCCCAGGACACCAGGCCTTCTCAAGGAACACGGCGTCATTGTCCTGGGAGCTTTCAGCCGAGAGCCCAGAGACCCTAAAACTCCTAGAGGTGAACGCATGGGTACAAGTGCTGAGCAGGTGGTTCTCAGGGACGGGGCCAGAGGGAGGCCACTCTCAGGCCAGTGGAGGGCACTGACTTAGAAGGGTGTTAACTTTTCAGTTCAGCAGATGCCTGCGGTGGGGGTGGGGTGGGGGGCTTCCAGGACATGAGACTTTAGCTTTTAAAACCAGATGTTCTGAGCAAACCAGGCTGAAGTCACCGGTCAGCCACCACCTAACGCCGCAGGCCCACCCTAGACGTTCCGAGGCTGCCCAAGTTAGGGAACCACCGGCTCCACCCAGGGCCAAGGGCAATCTATTCTCGGGCTCCAGAGTTCCTGGTGGTGGATCCGGGGGCAGAGGGAGGTCAGGCGTCCCTGATCCCAGCAGGCTGTGCGTCCGTTTCCACAGTATGGACTTGGGGGTCAAATCCAGGCTCTGCCCGTGGTCAGCGGTGCCCTCTGGCCAAGTTACTTAAACCCTCTCAGACCCAGCGTCCTCCTCTGTCAAATGAGGCTGGTACAGGCTGGCTGTTGGTGTCCCGGACACTAGGGAGGGTGTCTTGTCACGGCTGAGTCCCGAGTGCCTAGAAGAGTTCCATGAAGTCTCACTAAAGGAAGGCACACAGGCACACAGAGCAATGAGGTTTCCTTGGGGAAGCTCAGTAGGCTCTATCATTGTCACCATAAACACAAAGCCAATCACATCTGGTCACTGGGGGATGGGTCACGAGAGTCCCATCTCACCCTGACGCTGACTTCTGGGTCTGGAAGGGTTCTGGTGTTGGTGAGGGGCATTTGAAGCAGAGAAGCCTTTGCTTCTTAAGTCCCAAATCACAGATGAGGAAACCGAGGCTCAGTAAGGGGGCGCTCCTTCCGCTCCCAAATGGCACACTGCAGAGCTGTGCTTCAGCCCCACACTGAACCCTGGCCAGTCTGGGGGGCAGGGGGCTCCCTGAATTTTCTGGAGGCAGAGACCAGGTTGGGCCACAGCCAGAGAGGGTAGCACTTAAGGTGAGGGAGAAGCCACTTGTCATGGAAAGGTGGCTGAGAGCAGGCAGCAACGGGGTGCTCAGAGACAGCGCTTTGGGAGACAGTGACTGGGCCTGGGTGGGACTCCAAGGTCCCCTGTGTCCTTTGACCTGGACTCCCCAGCTTCCCGGAATTCCAGAGCCCCCCTTTACTCCTCCCTAAAGGAAGGTAATGTAGCCAAGTGCGCCTCCCCGGCGGGCCTGTGGGGTACAGGTGGGGCGCCCCCTGCACCTCCCCAGTCTCCCCACGATGCCCATCTGTGGTCCCCTGGAGCTTCTCAATTAGAACAAGCTCCCACGGAGGGGACCCAGCGCAGGGCTGGCCTGGGACTCGCATTGGGAGCCGTCCTGAGCATCAAATTATTCCTGCACCTTTGCAGAGGAGGAATTATTGGCAGAAAATGAGGATATAAAACCCCGCCGGAGCCTGGCACCTTTTGGGGCGATCTTCGCTGAGCACTTGGAAGCCCGCCAGCAGATTGGCTCATTTTTAACGGTCTGGGACTGTAGTTCATCTGTTTAATTCAAACGAGGTGACATAATATCTTTCATTTGGACTTATTACCGGCTCGGAGGCGAGGGCGCTCCCAGCGCTCCCCGTCCCCGGGTAGGACGCTCTGTGGTTAATGCCCATTTTCTGTCTCTGGCCAAATTGAAAGTCCGCGGGAAGGGCCGCAGCCCGGGAAAGGAGAGATCAACAGAGAATAGGTCACCTCGGGCATTAAGGGATGAAAATGAATTCATTCTTTTCTCTGTTGAATAAGCAGCTGTACCTGCGTCCCCGTGATCCATGAAATAGGCTGTCAGGAAATAGGAAATGCGCTGCCTTTGAACTTCACCCGCTGATTCCGCCCCCGGCACCTTGGAGACAGCGGCGGCTGCGCCCAGGAGAATAGCAGCAGGAATTGGGGTGCATGATGGTCTTCCCAACCCGGAGGCACACTGTTATCCCCATTTTGCAGATGGGGGCAACAAAGCTCAGAAAAGATCCAGAGACTTGCTCAAGGTCACTTAGCAGGAGGACCTGGCTTCAGGTTCACATGCAGAGGTAGCGCCGCATGGTTGGGAATCTGTGTCCAAAGACCTCAAAGCCTCATTCTCCCTGTTTACCGTTGTGAGAGGTCGGGGACAAACTCTAATCCGGGCTCAGTTTTTCACAAGGTAGAGATACCCACCTCCCTGGACATGGGCATGCGATGGTGCACGCCTGTAATCCCAGCGACTCCGGAGGCTGAGACAGGAGGATTGCTAGTTCAAGGCCAACCTCAGCAACTCAGTGAGGCCTCAAGCAACTCAGCCAGACCCTGTCTCAAAATAAAAAATAAAGAGGGCTGGGGGGGGGGGGGCGGGGCGTGGCTCAGTGGTTGAGTGCCCCTGGGTTCAATCCCTGGTACCAAATAACTAAATAAAACAAAATAAAACAAAATATCATCTCACTGGACTGCATGAGGCTTAACCAGAGAAGGAACGCAGTGAGCCTGGCACTTGGCCCCATGCATAGTGACGCTGGCCAACGCTATCTAATTCTTTGTGTATTAATACACACCTGGGCACTAGGCTGGGTGAGTCCTTGTTATTTTTGATGTTTGCCTTTCCATTCCCCAGATTATAGGAATAAGATTGGAGAGCAAGTGACTTATTCTGAGACGCAGTGCATGTGGCAGTGGGACAGAGATCTGTCTCCAGGGGACCCTGCAAGCTTGTCCTTTCCACTACACCAGGTGGCACGAGGTCCAGGCTGGGAAGAAGCTTTGGAGATGCCAATTCGGGAATTTCCCGTCTCCCAGTTTGTTCATCCCCAGAACACTCCTCACCACCCCTCTACCTTTACCCAGTTGTTTCTTTTGTCACCGTCTCCCAGGGGTTCTGGAACTGATGTGAGGGGAGCTTTGCCCAGTTCCCTGCCGCAGCCCAGACGCTCTTGTTGGGTGAATTAGTTTTAGTGGAAAATTTTGATATTTTATTCATCAAAGACATTTCTGATGAACTTTCATCTTGAATCACGTTGTATTATGACATGGTTGCCAGTTTGGCTTGTTGTTTGGTGCTCCCTGAAGGCAGGTCCTCCCTTGGCTCACCCTGCTCCCTGCGCTGCATAGACGGCAGAGTGTCAAGTATGGACATTCAAAAGAGAATTGTAAGCCGGGAGCTGTGGCACACATCTGTAGTCCCAGAGCGGTGAGGCAGGAGGACCGCAAGTTCAAGGTCAGCCTCAGCAACTTAGGGAAACCCTGTCTCAAAAGTTTAAAAAGGGATTGGGGCTGGGGATATGGCTTGGTAGTAGAGTGTCCCTGGGTTAAAACTCTAGTGTAGCCAAATAAACACACACACACACACACACACACACACACACATAGTAGGTGCTCAATAAATAAAAGGGCTCTCAGCTCTGGCTGCATGTTAGAATCACTTGGGGGACTTAAAAATATGCAGAGAGAGAGAGAGAGAGAGAGAAAGTTAGTTTATGGAATGAATGACGCCCTATTGGGCATCAAGACTTATTTCCTGGGTCCCCAGAGAAGAGACTGTCCCCCAACGGGCAGTCCAAACTCCTTGTACCTGAAGGAAGCTAGAACCCCAATCCGAGCTGCTCCCTAATTTAGGAGCCCCTGGGTGCTTCTGATAGGCCAGAGCTGAAGACCAAGGGCGTGTCCCTTCCAAGCTGTGACTGTGGAAGCCATTACAACTTGAGCCTCCCATGCTGCCCAGTGGGACACTGCAACCCAAGAGCGCCAGGGGTTCTGAGACCCTGCAGAATTTCCAGCCTCAGAGAGGACAGCGACTCTGCTCTCCTGGATGGCGCTTGCAATTGCTTGCAATTAAAAGCCCCGCGGCTGGATCTGTCGCTCTTAGTGTAATGAGATCAACCACTAACCGCCGGCCTCCCCCCTGCTGGGCACACCTGGGCGAAGCCAGCTGGGTCTCTGCGGCGCCTCCTCTGATGCTTCATTTCAATGAAATATCTGATCTCGCGTCTACCTTTGGCTTTATTTCTCTCCAAAGCTGAGGTTTCATCCAGATGCATTCTTATAATTAAGGCGAGGGTGAGAAATAACCTCCTATATAATTTAAAATGGTAAAATTATCGATACCTTTTCCAGCCTCAGCTTTAAATCTTTGCCACCAACGACTCCCCTATTAACGGGCCTAATTAAAGCCATTTTTCAGGACGTCTTTGGCAAATTCCATTTTAGCAAAACTGTGGGAAGTTCAACCTGATTTGTCTCTGCTCCTGAGAGCGCTCCTAGGAAACTGAGGATGAGGTGGGAAATCCACTCTGGGGTCTTATATATGTGTTAATTCACCCAAGAAACGTTTATTGAGCACCTACTATGTGCACTGACGTCGACTAGGGGAGGAACAGAGGAATGTTTAGGGCCGGAGCCGAATGAAAATCATTTATTCATTCAGCAAACATTGACTTGTCCAGAGAGGGCGCCACGGTGCTAGGCTCTGGTGTTGTACTGAGGAGACTCCTCTTTGCCAACGTCACCATCCCAAGGTCACCCCTTATTCAGTGTGATAAATGCCCTGATCTGCGAAGCAGAGGATACTGTGTGAGCTCAGAGAAAGTTCCTGGCTCATCCTGGAAAGCTCAATGTATTAAGGGATAAAATCAACATTTTCCTGGTGAGACAAGGAGATGCTGGTGGGTCAGGGAGGGACCCGTCCAGGGCCCGGGAGAATGTGGAACTCCGAGCCATTCTGTTGGGCTAGAGAAGGGCTCTCGGCTCTGGCTGCATGTTAGAACCACCTGGGGGATTTAAAAATAGGCAGATACCTGTACTTCATTCCTGATCACGTCGATCATGCTGTGTGGGGAGGGGCCAAGCCCTGGGTATTGTTTTTCAACTCCCCAGGTAATTCTGTGTTCATCCAGGTTGAGAGCCACCGGCTACGGCAGGCCCAGTGGGGGAGCAGAGCCTGGGAGGGTCCTGGGGGTCGAGTGAGGGGTCTGCCTCTTACCTGGGGCGGTGATATCCTGGAAGGGCTGTCAGCAGGAATGACAGCTGGATGAGCTAGGTTGGTGGCCTAGGCCAGGGTCATGACTGTGAGGATGGAGAGGAGAGATATTCACAGGGTCAAAGACTCAAGACTGGGGTGGAGAACGGTACGTCCTGGTCCAAAGAGGGAAAGAAATTCAAGATGGCTCCACATGGCTTGGGTGACCAGGTGCATGGCTGTGACCCCCATCCTAAGGAGCAAGGAAAGATGTTAATTTGATTGGCAGCCAGAGTCAAGCCCGGCCATTTGGGATTGTGCTCTGCATGGATAAAGCAAACTGGGAAGTTGGAGGCCGAAAGATTTATAGCAAGAGTCAAGTCCAAGAGGGAGGAGGAGGCCGTGGACAGGAACCAGGGGATCAGGAACCGGAGAAGTCAAGAGCAGATCGAAGCCCGACTTGACTTTGAGACTAGGGGAGGTCGCAGCTGAGGTCAAAGGCTATGGGGAGGGGGAGGAAATTCGGGCCTGCGCCTCCTGGGAGCGCACAGATCCACACCGAGGTGGACGAGAAAACCCAGAGCCACAGGGTGCTTCGTTTTTCCTTATTCCCTGAACTCCGGGACTCGCTGGGACCCAGTCTAACGACTGTGGAGAAGGTCGATCTCGGGATTTGGACTGACCTGGGTTCAGATCTCTGCTTAGTTTTCTACTCTGGTCTTTCACCTCCAGGGGTCATGGAGCATTATTTAAAGGCAGAAGTAGGTTAAATACAGCGTCCTAAGTTGATTCTTCTTTCTCAAAATATGACACTCATTACTTTAAGATGTCAATAATGATATGTATTCATGAAGCCAATTTACCTATGGCTCTAAGAGTGTGTCGGGGGGCATCTGACCTATTCAGGAGTATAGGAAGTCACGGCCAGCGTCTCATTAAGGGGTTCTTCTTCCTGCCAAAGAGGGTGTAAGCCATCTGGGAATTAACAGTCTAAAATAACTAGTGAAGAATGAAAAAGAGAAAGAGTCAGAAATATATTTACAAAAGCGGAGCCCCTGATAGATCCAGTCCACACAAGAGCTGAACTAGATAAAGAAACTAGATAAAGAAAAATGATAAAAAAAACTAGATAAAGAACTAGATGAGGAAAAATGGCTCCGGTGGCTTATTGAAGGGGGTGCATCCAAGGCAGGGTTAAGGTCTCCAGGGTGGAGTCTTGCTTCCTGATATTTTGCAGTCAGCAGGTTGATTGGCATCTTGGCAGGTTACACCCATCTCAGGGGCTGTGTGGGACATGGCAGAGTGGGACAGGAATTCACAGTGTGTCAGGGCAGTTAACCAGAGGAAATGTCCACTGCTCATTCCCAGACACCAGATGTTCCTATCCACAAGGCTCTATGCGTGGTGGCCCACACGCAGCCTATGGGTGGCTCGTGACACAGGAGATCAAGGAGGGCTTCCCTGAGGAGGTGATTGGAGCTGAGAGCTGAGGACTGAAAAGGAGTTGGGAAGGTAGAGGTGGAAATGAGAGTAATCTAGGAAGAACATGTGCAAATGGCCTGTGGTGGAAGGAAGCATCATCCGTTCTACTAGTTGCGGCTAGGGTACCGTTGCAGAGAGAGTGAGGAGGAGCGCAGGACCTTAACGTTTATCATAAGAGTAATGGAAGTCGGAGTTTTAGCGTGAGGATGGTGTGGCCAGCTTGTGGCTCTGACTGCGGGATGAAGGGGGACTGTGGTCTGAGAAGGCACAGGTTAAGGCAGGGGGATTGTTGCCTTCATCCGGGGAAGGGACAGAACGAGCCTAGGATAGGGTGTCAGCAAAAGAAGAGGTTTGGTGTGACACCCAGGATGTGGCAAGGGCTGGGTGTGGGGCAAGGGGCTGGTTATAGGGAGAGAAAGTTAGGAGGAGGTCATCTTTGGTGTGACAGTCACAGTCCCCACCTAAGAACCATTTTTGGAGGACCCGTGTGTGCAGGATGGGTCTCTGCCCAGGCCCAGAGCGTGGGCCATGATTAATTAATTTAAGCCAAATATGAGAACCCTACTCCCAGGGACTGGCACAGAGGAAAGCATGTCCCAATGTGACCAGTGACACTGTAGGGACCAATAAAATAACTCTGAGAGATTTATATTCAGAGGAGGTGAGGGCTAAGGTCCAAGTCTTGAGTAACCAACACTGGAGAACGATCTTCAGAAGGAACAGAGAGAAGAAACTGAGGCTCTAAGTGGAGAAACAGGAGACCAATACGTGGGGTCGCAAAGGCCAAGGGAAGACAGAGTTTCAGAAAGAGGGAGCGGGCAACCCGCTGAATACTGCTGGGCTGTCAGCCAAGCAAACACTAATATTTCCCCCACCAAGTCTCTTGTTTTCCTGATGAGAAATTTTCAAAGTAAATGTCTGGGTCAGAGTCCCAGTGAATCAGGAGCACAGCCTCTTGTATCAGTTAGCTACTGCTGTGTAAGAAAAGAATTCCAAATAGAGGTGACTTAAAAGCACTGAGATTTATGGTTTCTGATGAGTTTACGGTCTGGTTGGGTTGTCCCACTGACCTGGACCAGGTTTGGCTGATCTTGCCTGGACTCACTGATGGTCAGCTGGTAGATTTGGCCAGGACCTCACTGGTCCAGGATGGCCTGGGCTGGGACAGTGTGTTTCTTCTCCAGGAGTGTCTCTCCTCCAGCAGGCTAGTCCAGGGACACGGGGCCCTGGCAGAAGGAACAGGAAGTGCAAGATATTCCAGGAAGAGGAAGGAGGCCCACACAGGTCTGAAACCGAGTGCGTGGAGCAGGGAGATCAGAGGGGAGTCGGGGTGGGGCAAGAACATCAGCAATCCTCCGAGGCCACTGTGAGGACTTTGGCTTTACTGTTACTATTGCAGACCTCTTTTCTGTTGGGTTACCCTGGGTGACTCCGGGCTGTCTTCCACTCACAGAAGAGATTTTTGCAGGTCATCTGGCCCTGCTGATGCAGATGGCCTCTCTCCTGCCTGAGCTGATATTTCCTACATTTTGGACCCGCTGAGAAGTACAAGACAGGTCAGTGTCACTGGCTCAGAAATCATTCAAATCCATCCTGAAGTCCCCTCCTCCAGTGCAGGAGGATGTGGCCCACAGACCAAATTGGGCCTCTTGCCTATTTTTATAAATAGAGAATTCTTGGGATACAGCTGCGTCTATCTGCTTCCCTAGAGTCCACGGTCACCTTTGTGCCACAAGGCCAGAATTAACATGACAGAGATGGTGTGGCCCTTACAGCCTTCAATATTTATCATCTGCTCCTTCAGAGGTAAAGTTAAACCTTGGAACTTGACAGGACATATGTTCGACTTTCTTCCTGCTTGGATGAGTGGGGGGAGTTGTCCATGGGCAAGGGAGGCGCAAGCCCCCACAAGTCTGGATGGTGCCTGGCAAAATGCCAGGGGCCATACAGACTCAGCCGTGGCTCTCAGCACCCACGGGCCAGAATTCTCGGGCTCTCCCTCTCCTTACAAGGGCACTGAGCCCATCCGAGGGCTCCACCCTATGGCTTCATCCTAATCACTTTCCAAAGACCTCACAGATCTCAAGCTCAATTTTGCAATTCTGGGCAATGCATGTGATTTTTAAGAAAAGAAGGAAAAATTAGCATCTTGATGCTTGAAACCAATAAAATACCATCACATTGGGGGTTCAGGGATTCAGTGTATGAATTTTTGGAGAAATGAACATTTGGTCCATAAATCCTGACTCCAATCTTTCTAACTGTTCCCTCTCTGGGAACTAATAGAGGGCAAGGTCAAGAACGCAGTCTCCGCAGGCACAGTGGCACATGCCTGTCATCCCAGAGGCTCTGGGGGCTGAGGCAGGAGGATCGGGAGTTCAAAGCCAGCCTCAGCAAAAGTGAGGCACTAAGCAACTCAGTGAGACCCTGTCTCTAAATAAAATCCAAAATAGGGCTGGGGATGGGGCTCAGTGGTCGAGTGCCCCTGGATTCAATCTCCAGTACTCCCCCAAAATACCTGCCTCCCCACAGTCCTAGGGTTCAAGTTCCCTGTAACCTCAGGGAAATCTCAGAACATCAGTGTTCTCCCTGAAAGCCTCACGATCATCCCCACCTCTTGGGTTTGCAATCCTATAGCTCAGAGGCTGCTCGGTTGGCAAAGAGTAAGTGCTCAGTTTTAAACTTCCTCTGAAATGAATTTCAGGAAAACTTCACCTTTCTCTCTTCCTAGGAAAAGGAGAAAACCCTCTGGCAGATGCTGTGGGTGGAATCTGCAAGTCGGAATTCAGCCCCTCTCTTAATCATTCCTGCGACTCGGGGCCATCTACCTGATTTCAGAAATGCAGGCCAAGACATCAAGACCTCCAAGCTGGCAGCCAACAGCATCTGGGAAGTGGCCACCCCATCCCCACCGAGTCCTCCAGCTGCATCTCCAACACCAAGGTGCAGAGGAGGCCGGGGAGGGAGGGAGAAGCTCGTGCAAATGACCGATGCAGGTATTAATGATCTAATCTGCTAACGCGGCGTGGCCGCCCCGGAGAATCCCATTCGTCCGCGGGCAGGAGCCCATTAGGAGGAGGCCGGGCGAGAAGCACCGGGGACCCCGGGATGCGGGGGAAAGAAGATGGATCGCCGAGCGCAATATTGATTTGCCTCGCCTGGAACAGGCGCTTTCTGTTTGGAAATATGGAAAACAGATGAATGAAAAAATGAGCTGGCTCGGTGCACTGCGCCCCGCTGGGAGCCCTGGTATTTAAGCCACATATGCCCAGCAGACGCTGAGCAAATGCTGGAGAGGACCGGGCCGTCTGTGGAGGGGGCCGTGTGGCTCTGCGCCTTAGCCTGAGACCCGTGCCCTCCTGAGGCTTTGGAAAACAGTGACAGGGGTCCTAGGGTCGGCAGATCCTTTTCTGGTTTTTGTTTTTGGTACTGGGGATCTAACCCAGGGGTGCTTAACCACCGAGCCACGTCCCCAGGCCTTTTTATTTTAAGACAGGGTCTCTCTAAATCGTTTAGGGCCTCACTACATTGCTGAGGCTGGCCTCAAACTTGTGATCCTCCTGCCTCAGCCTCCTGAGTTGCTGGGATTTCTGGGTGTGGGGCCAGGAGGACAGATTCTTGATGGTACTTGATGATACTTTGGCTCTGGCCCCCTTATCTGTGGAGATCCATGCAAACTCTTTGAACTTAAGGTTCTTCATTAGTAGAGAGGGGGCCAGGTGCCCACTCAAGGGAGCAGTGGGAGGATTCAGTCAGACCCTGTGTGTCCTGTATTGACACTGCAAGTTACATGACCTCTCTGGGCTTTAGAGTTCCCTTCTATCAGGTGGGAATGATAGTAACTCCCATCCCATTGGGTTTAGATCAACTGAATCGAATATTTAGAACCATGCATGGGACACAATGCCAAAAAAATGGTAGTTAAAAAATAGCTATTCAACATTCAACAAGTATTTACTGAGCACTTATTAAGTGCCAGTCAGTGACTATTGAAGGAGCCAGGATAGAATTGTGGATGAAATGGAACAAAATCCCTCACCTCAGCAACTTATTGAGGCCTGAGCAACTTAGCAAGACCCTGTCTGTAAATTTAAAATGAAAAGGGCTGAGGAAGTGGCTCAGTGGTTAAGTGCCCCTGGGTTCAATCCCCAGGGCCAAAAACCAACCAAACTAAAGACCCCTTCTCTTCTGGTTTTGTTCGTTCACCTGCAGATGTCCAAATGCTGCAGCATTATTTGCTGAAGTGCTGTCCTTCCTCCGTTGACCTGCTTTGCACCTTTGGGAAAGTTCACTTGGCCCTCTCTTTAACTGATCTGTGCATCTGTCTCTCTGTCAGTGCCACACTGTCCTGATTTACTCTGCAGGAAGTCTTAAAAGTGAGTCACATGACTTCTTCTGTCTTATTCTTTTCCCCCATATTATTTTCAATGTTCTAGTTCTTTGGCCTTCCCCTGTATATTTTAGAAGAAGCTTGTCTATATCTACAAATGTCTTCTTGGGGGACCATGTTACCCCTGTATGTCACTTTGGAGAGGAATGACATCTTTCCTATGGTGAAGTCTTCCAATCCATGAACATGGTATGCCTCGTCTTTGATTGCTTTCATTGATGTTTCGTGGTTTCCAGAATATAAGCCTGTGGTATTTTCTAGATTAATTTCTGAGGGTTTCCTTTTCCCGAACAATCGAAAATGGTATGATGTTTTAAATTAGTTTCTACTAGCTCGTTGCTAGAATATAGAAATGCGGTTGACCTTTGTGTGTTGATCGCATGTCCTAGTTGAGCTCACTCATTGGTTCTAGGTGGGGTGGGGTGGGGTTTAGGTTTGTTGGGATTTTCTACCTATAGAATCATGTCATCTGCCAATAGGGAATGTTCTTTCTAATCTGTACAGATGATAGATATCTGGAATTTATTATTATCACATTAGAAATCTTACACCCAAATGCCCAAACAGGATAGTGTGGGGGACACTTTGGCACATGTGAATCCCTGCCAGTCCAAAGGGGCTGCAGCCACCTGGCCGGCTGCCTATGTGAGGCTGTGAATCCAGATCTTCAGATTGTTAAGGGATTCTGAGTCGGGTTTTCTAATATTTAAATGTGGGTGATTGTTTAAATATTCAAACATCTTTCAGGCCAAATAAAACTCAGCCAGGGGCTGGATGGGCTTTGCACCAGCCTGTGATCTTGCCCACGACAGGTGCTGGGAGCAGAAGCCGCTGCTCCTGCTGCCTGCTGTCCCCAGTGGGCAGTGCTCAGGGGACGGTCCAGGATGCCCGGGAAGGCCCTCAGGATGAGACTGAACCAGCTCCCGAGGACATCTCTGGGATCCTCTCGGCTGGGAACCTTCTGGCTGGACGTTCCACTTTCTACCTGGCAGCCAAGCAGTGGGGGTCAGGTGGGCCTGGGTGTGTGACCGGTGGTGAGCCAGGGTGGGGCTGATGAGAGGCTGGGGCCAGGACTGGACAGGAAGACAAAGCCTGGAGACCCACAGGAAGGGGCTGGGCTTTCTTGGGTGCAAAATGGGAGATCTGACGGGAGGGAATGGGTGGGTAAATGGGGCGCCTCCAGTGCGCAGAGTGCTGTTGGTGTCCTTCCCTCTCCTTTCTACCCCCCCCCCCCCCTTCTTCTTTCCTTCCTCTTAGGACACACACGTGTCCAGGGCCTCCTCTCCACCAGGCACTAGCCTCCCACTCATCCCTACCTGCCCTCCTGAAGCAGCCTCCTGTCCTCTACTCCACCATGAGGAGGCTGTTCCGGAGAGGCTGAGTGGCCTCCTGGGGTCCCAGGTCTGTCTGTCTCTGCACCATGTGCAGCTCGGCCCCTCACAAAGGGCACCACGAGCACACGCAGGAGCTCGGATCTGGTGGAAAGTACCAGGAGCAGCGTCCAGGTGACGGCAGAGTCCAGAAATCAGGCAGACGGTGACCTGAGTGGTCCATCCACCGCAGGAGGCCTCGGCAGGATGACCCGGGGCCATATTCATCAACAAAGGGGCCAGGAGGAATGTGGCGGTGCCCTGGGCCTTCACCGCGGTCTCCCTCCTGCTGCGGTTGGTAGTGAAGGAGGCCTGGGGAAGGGTCACCTCCGGGAGGCCTTGCCCAGACCTGGATGACATGTTGAACTCCAAGATCCGCCAGAGGCCGCTGGCTCTTGTGCCTTGTCCATTAGGCTGGACTCTAACAGGAAAGGACACTGATGACCAACATCAGGGAAGGCTCCGAGGCCGCAGGGAGAGGTCCCCTGCCCAGGCTCCTCCCCCTCCTTCTTATTTCAATCGAATTCCTCTTAAATGACTGAGTGAAGAGTAGGGCTAGAAGTGGAAGAAAATGACTTGAGGGAGAGTCTATTAGTCAGGACTTTTTGGATTACAAGTGACAGAAATTTCAGCTTTAACTTGCTTTTTATTTTTTCTTAAAAAAAAAAGGACTTTATTGCTTTGTGTGGCCCAAAGCTCCAGAAGGCACAGTGGCCTGCAGGCATAGCTGGATCCAGAAGCTCAAACAGGGTCTTCGGAATATGTCTCCATCTGTCACGCCTGCTTCCCTCTGCTCCCTTCCTCGGGCTCTGCCGGGGCTTTGGGCAACTCTAGGGTCACGCCAGCTTTCATAAGGCATTCCTGTGCGTGGAACTTTGTCCCAGAAGTTCCAAAGGAGATGGTGAGAACGGAGTCTTATTGGCTTTGCACATTTACCAGTCTCTGAACCAATCATTGGTCAGGGAGGACAGGAGATGTGCTGATTGGCTGGGCCCGGGTCACATGCTCTCCACTGGATTTGCTGGGGAGGAGGGGGTTCAGCCTTGATTGATTGAACCTCGGGGTGGGTGTTGGGGAGGGGAGAAAGAGGTTCCTGTACAGAGAAGTGGGGACTGTGCTTCCCGAAGAGAACCCGGATGCTGGCCACAGCGTGGGCCTCCCTGGAGTTAACGGGTGTGTCCTCAAGATCTGGCCTCGAGACAGGAAAGTGAGAACGTTCGTGTGGAGCCCCAATTCCCAGGAAACTGTGCAGAATGTCTTTGGGGATCTTTGTGACGTCACTCACCCTATTCTATTGCAGCTCCTTGATCTGCCTTTGGGGAGACCCTCACCTGACCCCCCAAACCTGGATCCATGCATTTGAGGCTTGAACCCCCACCCTCACGCCCACACTTCTAGCGCCAGGAATGCCTCTGTGATTCAGGCAGACCCCTGGCATATCCTGGCTCCTGGCTACTTGATTGTGTGTGTGTGTGTGGCGGGGGTGTGGGTGTGTGTGTGTGTGTGTGGGGAGGAGCATCTGGGTCCAGCTATGCCTGAAGCTGTTCCCTGTTAGACTTTTCATTTACAGGAGCAGCTGCATTCCCACTTACCTAAGCTGGCTTGAGTTGAAGGTTCGACTTCTGCATTTGGGGGTTTATATGAACCCCCAGGAAGAGGATCCGATGGCTTGCTGTAGTCATCTCATGGGTGTGTGCGTCACGTGATCGTGGTATAACATGTGATGGGCGGTTTTCAGGGAAAGGGCTTACAGGTTGGGCGGGGCTTGGTTTTGACGGCCAAGCTGGGCTCACGGAGTAGCTCTGTGCAGATATCATGGAGCAGAGCCACCCAGCTGACCTAAAGTCCCATGTCATTTATCCTACCCATCTTCATAGCAGCCTTATGATGTACGTACAGGATTTCTTTTGATCCCCTCAATAAATCTTTTATAAGCACCTAATATGTGCCTGGCTCTCCCGAGTGCTGCTGGTCCAGTGGTACGTGAGTCAGCTTTCTGTAGCTGTAACAAAATACTTGAGAAAAACAACTTAAAGAGTAAAGATGTATTTTGGCTCATGGTTTCAGAAGCTCCTGCCCACGGTCACTTGGCTCCATTGTCTGTGGGCAAAACATCATGGTGGAGCAAAGCTGCCCTGGTGGCAGTCAGGAAGCAGAGAGGGAAAGAGGGTGGGAGAAGGGATGGGACAAGATATGGCCTTCTAAGGCACCACCCAGAGACCTACTTCCTCCAGCTAGGCCCCGCCCCCTGAGTTTCCGACACCTCCCAAGAGCCCATGGAGCCCTGGGGGTTCAGCCATTCGTGGGTCCATCCCCCGATGTGGTCAGCGCTCTCATGATCCCGTCACCTCCTAAGGGCTCCCCCTCTGAGATGGCAGCCTTGGGGACCAGCCTTCAACACACCAGCCTCCGGGGGACACTCCATATCCAAACTGTCACAAGAGACAAGACGCTGAGCCTTGGGAGCTGATGATCCGTCCTCCAGATGAGGAAGCCGAGGAAGCCGAGGAGTGGAAAGTGCGCCGCGTGGTCGCCGCGTCCAGGCGCCAGGCCTGGCTCTCTGAAGCTGCCCCCCTGGGGCTGATTGAAACCCCTCCATTCCATGGTCTCTCCCAGAGCTCGCAGCCTCGGCAGGAACAGAGAAGTGCTACCAGAGCGCACGGTGGACAGGACAACTGTCCCCGCGATGTCACTTCTGATCTCCGGGCCTGTGAGCGTGTCACCAGATGCAGCCGAGGGCAGACAGGGAGACGCCCTGGGTCATCCTGGTGGCCGGTCGTCATGGCAGGTGGGAGTCAGGTGAGGGAAGGGGAAGGGTCGGCCACACAGGCCACACAGACAGGTCCCGGAGCCGAGGCCAGCAGGAGGCTCCGAGAAGCTGGGAAGGGCGTCTCTCCTCAAGAAGGAACTCAGGCTGCGGGCTCGTCTCACCCCCGACCTCTGGCTTCCAGAACTTCAAACCCGCCTTGTTCTAGAGCCATTACCTCCGTTAGGTCTGTGGGGGTAGGGGATGCAGAGGGGGCCCCTTGGAACCTCCTATGTTTCGCTGTGAGCAGTGACAGGAAGCCAGAGTCACTGTCCCACGCTTCGCTATGGCCTAGTCCCTCGGCTCCTTCCAGTGCCTGCCCTCGTAGGCGAGAGTGCCCTGAGCTTTCCGTCACTGTTGAGGCAGGACCTCCCTTGGCAATACCGTGGAACTCGCTTCCTTTTAACCCTGACCTTGGCTGTCCTATGGGCCCGATGTCCATGAAAGTCTGTTCAGGGCCTTTCTCCAGCAAGCCCCTGAGGGTCCCTCCAGCCTCTGCCTCTTGGCTGGTCCCCAAGGCACAAGCTCATTTTGTCATATTTGTTGTGGCGATTTTCGACCTTCAGGTGCCAAGATCTGTATCGGTTATGAGTTGCTGCGTAACGAGTGACCCCCGGACACAGAGGCTTAAGACAACACAGGGATTCAACTCAGGGCCACTCAACCCCTGAGCCACATCCCAGCTCTGTTTTGGATTTTATTTAGAGACAGGGTCTCACTGAGTTCCTTAAGGCCTCGAATTTGCTGAGACTGGCTTTGAACTCACGATCCTCCTGCCTCAGCCTCCCGAGCCACTGGGACAGGCAAGTGCCTCCGTGCCCGGCCTGAGCCCCTGCTCTTAACCACGCAGTCCTTGGGGCTCCATGGGGGGGTATCCCCTCTTTTCTTTCTCCTCCTCTTCCTCTCCCTCCTTCTCCTCCTTTTAAGCATCTGCCTGATTCTTTCCTTTTCCTCTCTTCTCTTCCTGTTCAGCGTGATGGCTGGTGACTGGCCTGTCGTCCTGCCCAGCTGTGCGCCGGCCTCCCCTGCTCTTCTGCCCCTCTCTGTCTCCACCTCGGGCCCACCACGGCTGCTCGCCCTGTGCTCTGTCTCCTCATCTGTACAAGTCTCCGGCTCTGGGTCTGCCTTGGCCTCTGGCCTGAGCCTCTCTGGGTTCCCTGTTTCCGCTGCTGTCTGTCTCATGTCTCTGTCTCCCTGCCTCCTCCTCTGCCCGCCCCCATCTCTTCCTCCCTGAATCTTTATATTTTTCTGTGGTTTTCTCTGCACTCTACCCATCTCTCTTCCTCTCAGGCCACAATGAGCGGCGTCTGGTTTTATCCAGTCTGGGAGGCAGTTTTGATTATTTACGGCACTATCACTTATTAATCGTTATCTTTATAATAACATAAAAATAACGGGCTTTGAGCCCTACCTGCCTGCAGACGGGGGCCGGCCTGGCCTCCCTGCCACACAGGCTGATGGAGCCCCCGGCTTCTATTCATCAGCCTTCGATACCCATCTCCTTCGGAGACTGTCAGCTCCAATGTTACAATCACAGCAATATTAGAATAACAACTTAAAACCAATCATTTTTATGGGGACACACACAGTATAGAAGGACCTGCCTATCTGAGGACACATATAACATCAGCCGCTCCTGCTCCATAAAGCCGTCAGTTGGAGAAACATCCTGGGGAGTCCTTGAACACCCCTGTCCGAGTTTAACTGGGGCGGAGGGGGTGGGGGGAGAGGAACGAGGGAGAGAGAGGGGGAGCGGGCTTTGCGAATCATTTTTCGTGGAGTTCTGACAATAAAATAAAAGTGAGAGATCAATTCCAATGGATTGAGTTCAATGGCCCACACCAGGGCCCTGAGTGGTCCTCGTCATCTGTCTCCTGAGAGGACAGAGGGGGCTTAGGAGAGGGCCGTGGGCAGCAGCCCTGACTGAGCCAGCCAGGCTGCCCTTCCCCCACTCCCCGCATCAGCCCCCCGTGGTGCGTAGGGTTTTAATAAGAAGCGTGCCCGGGGCAAAGCAGGTCAGGGAAGGCGGCTGGCATCCCCCTGGGTAGGATGGACCCTTGACTCTATTCACTGGGGGGAGGTTTCTTATCTCCAAAGAGGCTGGTGTTCTCTGTCCCCCCCGCCCCCCAGGCTCCTGGCGAGTGAAGGAGAGATCATCAACCAGTCCTCCACAAGAGATGGGCTCTTTGGACATGAAATGCAACAGGCCCAAGTCCTGGGCTCAAATCTAAATCACTGCGCCCAACAGACCCTGGAGCCAAGAGGTGGTTCAGCTACAGCTCTTCTGAGCACCCACCAATCAACACCACCAAGGCCTTAGCTTGTGAGATGGGGTGGGAGGGGGAACAGTTGCCCCACAGGCTGTGCTTATTCAATATGGTGCCTTTGTGCACATTAGAGCAAGCGCCCCCTGCTGGGTGGATGTAGTACTGCCGGCAGAAAGGCATTTTTATCATAGAATAATGATGTCTTGGGGACAGCTGAGGACTCAGTGCCAGCACATAGGATTTGATGAAGGAGGGTGGGGGTGGACCCACCACACTCCCCTGATCTGCTGGGGGTCACGGTGTAGCGTGAACATTATACGATTGCGCATGGCAGCCTTTTAGCTGTGAGCTCAGCTCAACTGGTAAAGAGATGCAGACTGTGCATTTCCTGAGGGTGGGGTGAGATGAGGATTGTTCTCTACTGTGCTCCCAGGCACTACGTACAGTGCTGCGTACAAAGTAGGCCTTCAGAAGTACTTATTGAAGAAGTGGAGGAACGAACATTAAATGACCTATAGATTGTCTGACATGTCACGGTCAATAAAGGTTGGTCAAGTGAATGAATGAAGGAAAGAAAGCTGTCAGGGCTTGTATGACCTGTCATGGTCCCATGGAAAGAAAACAGGACAGCATAGAATCCAAGCCTGCCTGTTTTCAAACCAGAGTCTGCCACGGATTAGCTGTGTGATCTTGGACAAGTTACTGCTCCTCTCTGTACCCTCTGGGGATGATCATAGGACTTCCTTTCTCCCGCCGTTATGAGGACTAAAAGAGTTAATGTGTGAGATGTCTAGCACGGTACCCGGCAGATAGTGACTCCTAATCAACGTTAGCTGTTTTTCTCATTATTGGAGGTGACAGCTCCCAGTGTTCTGTGGTGCCCAAACCTCCTTGGAGAGCTTTGTTACCTTCTGGCTGCCATCATCTCTGAAAGTGATAGTGACAGTTGGTTTGGCTATGGGGAGCCCTGCAGGAGAGTCTCCAGAAATAGTCATGTGTCACTTACTGACATGTTCTGAGAAATGCATTGTTAGCGTCACTGTTGAGTGAACATCAGTGTATACCGGTACAACTGAGATGGCATCGTCTGCTACATGGCTAGGCTAGGCGACACATGCACAGTCACAGGTGTGGCCGGCCAGTTGACCACAAGGTCCTTGTGTGGCACGTGGCTATAATTGTCAAGGGAATTATAGCCCAAAAATGTATTCAGAGAAGGGATAGTTCAGTATGGACTAGATAACTCTTAGGAACTCTTCATCTGTTCTCTTTCCTGTTTACAGTGGCATATACTTTATGCTCTGGAGACCTCATCAGTTAAGAAGTCCCCTTACCCCCAAACGCCTTCACTGCTTGGCACAGAGACACCCACAGCTCTAGGGAGGGGCCTTGATTGCATCTACCCTAGGTCATTCAGTGATTGGGTCAGAGATGGACATGTGACCTATTTTGAGCCAATGAAATGAGAGATGACTTTGACAGGCAGTTTCTGGGAGGAGCTACCTAGAGACCCGCCTCCCATACATGGGAGACCCTGCACCGTCTTGTCTCCGTGAAGAGCTCCCACCGTTGTTTGGAGGAGGCTCCACGGAAGGCGGGGAGGGTGTGGGTTGATATTGTTGAGCTTCTGGGTCAAATGCCTCCAAGGCTGATCTTTTCAGGCCCTGTCAGTCATACAGATTAATAAATTCCTTTATTGTTTTAGCTCCTTTGATGTGGGTTTTCTGTTACCTCCAGGATGGTTCCCAGCTAAAAACTCCATCTCTTCATTTATTCTCCCCGCCGCAAACTATTTCTTATGAACTTATGAATTCATCAGGACTCAGAGTCTTTCTTTCTTTCTTTCTTTCTTTTCTTGTGGAGGGTACTGGGGATTGAACCAGGGATGCTCAGCCACTGAGCCACATCCCCAGCCCTTTTATTTTTTACATTATATTGAGAGTCAGGGTCTCCTTGAGTTGCTTAGGGCCTCACTAAGTGGCTGAGGCTGGCTTTGAACTCCCGATCCTCCTGCCTCAGCCTCCTGAGCCCCTGGGATAACAGGTGTGCCCCACCGTGGCGGGGCTCAGAGTTTTGAAGCCTGGTTTCTTGATTCTCATCTCATCTGTATCATCTGTCCTGTGGATCAGAAAGCACAGCTGGCGATCAGGAGCTGTTATGATTTAGATGCGAGGTGTCCCCCCAAAGCCCATGTGTGGGAAATGCAAGAGAGTTCAGAGGTGAACTGAGCAGTTAGGGGAGCTTTAACCTAACCAATGCATTAATCCCCTGGAAGGCTTACCTGGGGGTACCTGTAGGCAGGTAGGGCGTGGCTGGAGGACATGGTCCCTGGGGGTGTGCCTTTGGGGATGAGGACAGCCGTCTCTGCTTCCTGGTGCCATGTCCTGAGCACTTTCCTCCACCACACACCTCTGCCACGATGTTCTCAGCCCCTAAAGAATGGCGTCGGCCGTCTCTGGCCTGAACCTCTGAAACCACAGCCTTCAAATAAACCTTTCCTCCTCGGGTTGTTCTTGTCAGGCCTTTTGGTCACAGCAGGGAAAAAGCCAACCCAGGAGGGGACACAGAGGGCTCCAGGAAACTGAGGCGGAAAACCACAGCCTAAGGTCCCAGCACAGGGTCCGTCAGCACCGGGAGCCTCACCTGCCTGGCCTCGTTAGCTGTTTCCAGTCTCGTGACAGATCACTGTGATCCTGCCCGAGGAGAGGTGAGGACACGGAGCCCCCGTCGTCACACACCTGGCAGGCAGCCTAGCCTCGTGTTGTCCCCAGCTGGCTCTGGAGTCCGTGACACCCCCTGAGTAGCCGTGCCACCGCCTGGGGGAGCACCCCATCAGAAGCCTGCAGGGCAGGCATCCGAGGGTCGCGTGGGAACTGCATGTGGACCAGTTTTACAGACAATTAAACCTGCAGAGATTGCCAATATGTGCTCTCCAAGCTGTGTGCAGAGGTAAAGGCCGCGTTTCCTTTTATCTGTTGAACAGTTTTTAAGCAAACAGGGATGCTGACAGGCCCACCGGGCAAGGGAGAGCAGGGCCGAGCACCTGGAGGGGACTTGCACAGGGGCTGGGGTGGGGTCCACCTGGGCCACAGACTCGCTTTCAGGAGCCAGTGTGGTGTGGTGTGGCAGAGTCCCACTGACCTGCCCTGACCATGGATACTGGTCTTGGAGATCGTGTCCCCCACTTCCCCATGTTGAAGATTAACCCCCCCCCCTCCCAGAAACACCAGGCAAGTGTAGAAAGCAAGTTTTATTTAAGAGAGGGACTTCTCCAGACAGAAGGGGGCCCAAAACTGGGTGCCTAGGGGAATCCCTCCTGTACCTTCTCTTTCTCGTGTGTGTGTGCCTATGGGCTGGAAGGGGCAGTGTGTGGGGGTAATTGCTTGTGTCCCCAGAGGTGTCAGCGACCCCTTGAGCCATCTGGAGGTTAACTGTTAGCAGCCTTCGCTGCCTCAACCCAGGATGCCAGGCTTTCCGCCCCCTGCCTCAATTTGTTGAGGAACAAGACACTTCCTGTCCCCTCAGGCCAGATAGGGCTGCACGCAGATTGCTTGGGGCAGTCAGTCTGGTGGGGAGTCAGTGCGGTTATTCTCTTACCCTTGCATTGCCACCATCCTATCTCTGTGTCCCCTACACCAGGACTTCCTACCCACCAGCTCGGGACTCCAGGTCAGCACCACGCCCTCCTGAGCCCCCGTCTCCCATCTCTAAATGCAGTTAAGACACCTCCACCTGGTCCTGCTGCAGGGATGGGGTGGGGCCGTGGTCTCCAGAGCCCCCCTGGACTATCTTCCCGACCAGCCAAATACCTGGGGCGGGGCGGGGGGGGGCAGGGATGGGAGGTTAAAATGGGGGGAAACGTCAGAACTGAGCTCAGTACGCTCAGCGCTATTCACCAGCCAGGGACCCTGGGCGAAGGTGCACGACCCTCTGGGTGACCTTTTTTGAGGGCTAGGGCACATCTGTTCATTGCCAAGACCCCCAGTCACTTGGTTTCCTCATGTCATCCTCTGTGCCAGTCACCGATTGTCACAATAATGCTGAACAGTTCACCCCAAAGCAATTGAGTTCAATGACCATGACCCATGATTTGCTAGGTGTCTGGGGGTCCGTCGGGTTGGTCTTGCTGGTCGGGCCCGGCACTCTGCGGGCGGGTGGCTGAGGACTGGCTGCTGCAGGGTGGCCTCCGCTAGCCTGGGCGTGTTCTCCTGGCCCAGTCGGCAGGACGGAGGCAGATGGCCCAAGGGCGTCCTGAAGCCTTTCCCTGCATTGAGTTTGCCGTGGTGGCACTGATCAAAGCTGGCCTTGGCCTTGTCCTGAAGTTGGTGGGTGGGCATTGCCCAGGGGCAGAGGTCGGGTAGGCAGGAGTGACTGGGGGCCTTCCAGCAACGTCCAGAAACCCCACCCCACAGCCTCCAAAGTACAGGGAGTCGGGGTCGAGGACACCGCCAGAGCTCTTAGGTGGGCACTGCTGCAATGTCACGGTCCCTAATCTCAGTCACACCTTCTTGTTGCTTAGCAACCTGTCGTCAGCTCTTTACCCATAAAAATGTGGCTTTCACCCTCAGCTCCTGTCCCAGCCGAGGCCGCCCCTCCTCTCGGTCTTACCTGAGGTCTTACCCATCTCATCTCCTCCTCCTCAGGCCCAGTAGAATCTCCAGAGGAAAGGTCTTCGACGCCCCGCGCCTTCCCTCGGTTTTCAGGTGTGTGTGACGGTATCGGCTCCATGCTGGGGGCTGATGCTCCGTGTAATGGGGCGCCCAAGGTCCAGGTCCCCAGGGAGCTGGCGTCTGAATGGAGGGATCCGTAGGACACAAGTGACTCAGTGACACGTTGATTCGGAGATGACGAAGCGCTGGAACGACCCGGAGAGAGGACGCGGAATGCTGGTTGGGCTGGGCCGATGTGCCCTGGGGCTCTGGAGGCCGCCGGGTGAGACCACCCCAGCAGACCAGCCCCGGGACATGGGTGCAGAGCAGGAAGCCCTGAGGGGCAGGAAGGAGGGAGACCCCGGCTGGAACCGAGAGGGCCAGGTGACCAGTCAGTGAGGGGACACGGGTGGGGACCCGAGGGGGACAACAGCAGGCCATGTGGGGCCTTGAAGGCCTTGGTCAGGCCCTGGGCTGTCCCTGAATGCACGGGGAGCCCCGGAGGGTTCTGAGCCGGGCGGTTCCGTGATGCAGCCACACTTGGAGAGGCCACCCTGGCCGCTGCACCGGCACCCGCTGTCCTCCCTTCCTTCTCCCGGGTCCAGGAGGTGGCCCTCGCCCTGTTCCAAACCTCCCTGCTCTGGAGTGACCCCCGGTCTTCTGGATGGCCTCCTCCTGGCCTGGACAGCGACTCCCTCCTTCTCTCTTGGTCCCCCCCCCCCCCCCCGTTAGGTGTCACCGAGGGCGTTGGCCTCCTGGGATCCGCTGACATTTGAACAATATCCAGTTTAGACAGGTGATGGGTTCCTGGTTCCCCTGGTGGGTTTAATTAGGGACCCACTCTCCATCCCTTCTTAGATCCTGCCCTTGGCCACGCGCCTTCCAAGTCCCTCCTGCTAGGGAGGGAGTGCGCTCCTCTGGCCTTGGACTCTGAGATTTGCTTTAGCCATTGGCCCGAGTGACAGCATGTCAGCTCCCAGCAGAGGTCTCAAAGGGAGTTGCAGGTCCTGCTTGTTCTTTCTGCTCTTAGGTCACAACTGTGTCCCCAGGAGCAGGGAGACAGAGGCAGGTGGAGCAGCAGGTCCAGGGCTCCAGCCGGATCCAGCCCCAGCCCCGGCCAAGCCCAGCAGGGCCCAGGCTGGGTGTTGGGGTCTTTGGTTTCACAGAAATAGTTGACTCAGGGGCTGGGGCTGTGGCTCAGTGGTAGAGCGCTCGTCTAGCACGTGTGGGCCCTGGGTTCGATCCTCAGCACCACAAAAAAAAAAAAAAAGGCTGACTCATACAGTGGGTATGAGGGCTGGGGGCTTCTGGGAAACTGAGGCAGTTCAAAGTCCCTGCCTTCAGACCCCAATTCTTGCAATCAAGTCAGAAAGATTTCAGACATGTCCCTCAGAGTGACAGGCATGCATTTATTAGAGGGGATGGAAAAGGGGTAAAGGGGACACTTTCAAGGGACAGAGTGGGTCCTCTCAGAGAGGAGAGGGATGGTGTGCCTCTCCTACCCTCCAGTTTTATTGGGGTCCTAGAGAAGTTTCCAGAGGGTCCCACCGCGGTCCACCCACTCTTGACTCTTGACCCACAGTAAGGTGACATCAGGCTTTCAAGTCCCCACTGCCATGACCACTCTGGTGGCTTTGGTTCATAGGTGACACTGATTCTATTTGCAATTTGTTCTTCCAGATTTTAAGGGTCGGGGGATTGTCCTTGTCTCCCTGAGTTCTGGGATCTGGTCTGTGTAAGGGTCACACCCGCCCCCTCCTCCTTCAGGGTCACTTGGGTTCTTATCCTTTGGGGCCTGCATTTCTCCTGCAGATAACAGGTAGTTTGCTGCAAGGTGTGACATATCCTATCCTCTGAGGCCAGGCTGGGCTGCGGGTAAATTGTTTCTTGGAAAAGAAAGCATATGGGGGTCCGCACCCTATGCTTTTAGGCTGCTGGCTGAAGCCACGTGGTTGCTCACTGAGGTGGCCCCGCCCACTCTTGCCAAGCACAAGCCCCGCCCCTCTTCCAACCGCAGGAAGTTCTGGAGTTGTTGGAAAGGCATAGGGGGTTTCTGTTTGGGTGGAGTCAGAAGCCCTGGGTTGAGCTGGGGGCTAAAGTGTGGCCGCCCCCAGTGCTCCTCCAGCCTCTGTGTGCGGAAGGTCACCGGGGGTCTTGTTTAGGTTGCAGATTCTGCTCTGTAGTCTGGGGTGGGGACTGAGATTCTGCATTTCTAACAAGATTCCAGGACAACACTTGGAGTATTAGTGTGAGTGGTATTGCTCAGGAAAAGTAGGGATTAGAAACAAGTGAAGGTGATTGTTCCTGTCTGTGACACCAAGACTCAAGACTTAACCAGGGTTTTGGAAGTAAATCAGCATCCACTGGGAGCTTCCCCAGGGAATCAGATAGGTTAACACTAAGGGAATTCTTTTTCCTGGCCAGAGCTGGCCATTCCCTGGAGAAGTTCACAGAGATGGTTTGGGGTTCCTCTCTCCCCTGTGGCTCTCTGCATCCGGGCTAGATCAAGGTGAAGCCCCATCCCCTGCAACTCTGGGGGATCTTGCCTGGATCTTGGCTGGATCTTGCCCTTCCTGAAGCCTTCCTCCAACACCTTTTCTCTGTCTGCTTATTACTCTGCAGGGACAAAAGCCCAGGCTTTACTGTCTGTCCTGCTCCATAAATACCAAGGAGTCAAACGGGCAGGAAAAACAGGTGGGTTGAAAGCCAGTCTTGAAGGAAGACGGAGGAAGTTTGTATCATTATTATTATTTTCTCAAATCACTATCTTCTAAGATCTCAAGGGCCAGGAAAGCTTTTATTAAGAAGAAGCAAAGTGGGACTGAAAGCAGGAATTATCCAGATGCAGATTTAATTACCCAGAGAAGCCCTGAGTCTCTGTGGGGGCCGGGAGGCAGCCCTTCAGATTTACTCTGGGAATGAGGAAATTCAGAAAAACAAGTTGTCAGGAAGTTCAGAAGTTAAAGCAATTGGGAGCTTTGATTCTCAATACGGGGACGCGTCTTAATGTCACAGGGAACCTGTCTCCTACCTCTCCTTCCCTGCAGCTTGCCTTGGGTTTTGTTTTCTGAAATGGCAGAGGGACCCCCTCTCAGCAGCAGGCCCTCCACGGGGGAGCTGAGGGCTCTGGAGTCCTGAGGGCCTGTCTGTGGTATGCACGGCCATGTGACCGGGTGGCTGGAGGGTTCAAGGGAGGAGAGGGACCGGGCTGGGGTTATCAGGCTCATTTTTCTGTTTGGGCTGCAGGTCTCTGAGGTGAGCGGACCATGCTTCTCAGTTCGTGGCACTGATGCCAAGGGTCCAGGCCACCGGCCTGACTGTTCCTCTGTGGCCCAGCTCTCCTCCCACTCCATTGCTCCCCCAGAGGCCGCGCCTCTCCCTGTAACCCTCCCTGTGGGGACTCTTCTCCCTTCTCTGCACTGGGAAGCGTTCCATGCTGTGCTCCCCCCATGTCACCCCTTCTTAGTACCTGCTCCCCTCACATTGGGCACCTAGGTTAGCTCCCATCTCGCGTCAGCGTGAGCAAAGCTGGGGTGAACCGAGCGTCTTCATTTAATGCTGGGCAGCACCCGAGACTTGGGAACAGTGGCTTCATTTAGGAGGTGACTCCAGGAAGCACGGGGCAGGGGCGGGGGGAGCCAGGAAGGGAAGGGACACTTGTCAATCAAGTTGGCTTTAGCAGACTGCCGACCTGTGTGGCGTCTGAGGCTTGATACCAGAGGGAACTTCCGAGCCTTAGGGGGCCTTCATGGAGGGTCCCTGAGGGGTAGGGGGACAGAAGGGCCTCAGCCCCCGGCAGCTCCCCTCGCTTCCTACCTCCCTGCCACCCCCGTCTTCCACGGTGCCCTGAGGACACCGCAGAGGGGTGCCGGCCCTCATGGGGGTGGCGCAGCCCTGGGGAGCGAGCCTCAGTGGACAAGTGAAGATGACAGCAGACTGTGACTGTGCTGGGGGAGAAAAGACGTGGCAACGGACCGGAGAGCGTGTGGCGTGAGGGTCTGGGTGGGCAGTTCATACTTGGCATCAGCGACAGGTGCTCTGAGCAGGGGACTCTGGGCGACCATGAGCAGGAACCAGCCGTGGAAAGGTCCAGGGAGCAGCATTTCAGGCAGAGGGAACAGGAAGTGCAAAGGCCCTGAGGCAGGAACGTGCTTGTTCAATTCAAGGAAGAGGGAGTGTGAGGGAGAGTGGAGGGGACGTCGAGGGTGGGCAGAGCTGGGTTGCAGCCCATGATCAGGAACTATCCGACAGGCCCTCACCTGCCCCGGGGATCATCATTTATCCTTCTGGCAAATGCTGGCACTTCCCCCTAACTATGTCATAAATACTCCTAAAACCACACCAAGGACATCTATTGTCCAGCCTGCTACTAGGGCCAGCCTCCTGCCCGGCTGGCCCTCACAGAGGGTCATTCTGCTGGCCTTGCTTATCTCTGGTGACAGTAGCTCATACACCAGCCCATTTCTGTCATTTAGGACTCTTGGTTGCTGGTGACAGGAAATAAACCAAAGTGGCTTACCAACAGGGAGTCGGCCAGCTCTTGTGAAGGACAGGACATAGCTTCAGGCACAGCTGGATCCAGATTCCTAAGGACGTCAGGGTCCAGTCTTTCCATCACTGAGCTCTGCTTTCTTTGTGTTGGTCCCATCCTCAGTCAGACGTTGTCAGAGCAGCATAAAAGGACACCTGTAATCCCAGGGGCTCAGGAAGCTCAGGCAGAAGGATCGCGAGTTCAAAGCCAGCCTCAGCAACTCAGTGAGGCCCAAAGCAACTCAGCGAGACCCGTCTCTAAATAAAATAAAATATATATAAAAAGGGGGGGGGCTGGGGCCGTGGCTCAGTGGTTAAGCACCCCTGGTTCTATCCCCAGAACAACAAAAAAAGGCTCTTGACTAACATGGCGACACTTTGGAAGAATTGTTCCTTGGCCACCTGGGCCACAGACCCACCTGGTTTCTCTTACATGTCAGGTGGCTGCATCTTGCTGAAGATTATTGCTGTTTTAATGTAAGAAAAAATGCTGTTTGGACAAGAGCGTGACTGGCTTCTGAGGTGATATTTCAGAGGGGGTCATGGAGGCTGCCGGGGTAGCTCAGGTGCCTCCGTAGGGGCCCGGGCTGCACCCAGCTGACCCCTCAGGCTGGGTCAGTGTTGCTTGTCTTGGGGACGCCTTCAGTGGGCTGGGTGCCTTCTGGTCATTGCCCTGGTGACTGCTCACTGGAGGGATTGTCCCTCTCGATGTCCCTCCTGGAGGGGTGGGGCAAAGCTCCATTTCCCTAGGGGCCTACATTCCCTGCATGACGTCCACTCTGCTTCGTGATTCTCATTGTTGGTTTCCTTCTGTCTGGGACAGTGAGAAGTTGGGGTGACTCCCAATGGCCCCAGGGAGGGCACAGTAACTGAAGTTTTAAAAGAAATCTTTGTTTTGTTTTGTGCACGTCTTGGGTATCTGTGTCCTGACATGTCACTCCACCCGCCCGAGGTTTGGCTTCCGTTGTTGTTGTTTTACATTAAATTTTAAATGTTGGGACAACTGGATTCACCTGCAGTTATCAGATACTCCAGGGGGAGGCCGTATAGCTTTGCCCGATTCCCTCAGTGGGAAAGCTCTAGGTCAGTGTGACCTTGACCTGGACATCACAGAGCCAAGACACAGGGTATTCCCGTCACTCAGAGGTCCCTCCTTGTTTCGGTTCAGACGTGAGGTGTCCCCAAGAGCTCATGGGTGAGACAACGCGGGAAATTTCAGAGGTGACATGGCTAGGTTATGAGAGCCTTAACCTAAAGGATTATTTGGTGGATTAATCCACTCATATGGATTAATTGGGCAGTGGCCGTAGGCAGGTGGGTTGTGGCTGGAGGAGGTGGGTCACTGGGAGGTGTGCCTTTGGGGTTTATATTTGTCCCTGGTGAGCGGAGCTCGCTCTCTGCTTCCTGGTTGGCACGTCCTGGGCTGCCTTCCTCGGCTACACCTTCCGCCATGATGGTCTGCCTCACCCTGGGCCAAGAGCAATGGAGCTGGCCGGCCACACTCGGGACCTCTGAAGCCATGAGCCAGGATGCACCGTTCCTCCTCTAAATTGTTCTTGTTGGGTGTTGTGGCCACAGCAACAAAAGCCGACGGAAACACCTTTCCTTTTCCCCACCACACGTCCTCCCTTCCACCTCCACTGCCTCCTTAAGGCCAGGAAGCCACCCTCTGCTCTCTAGTTGTATAACGTGGTGATTTCAAGATGTGATGTGAATAGACTGTGTCACTTTCTCTCTCTCTCTCTCTTTTTGGTCCTGGGGATTGAACTCAGGGGCCTTGGACCACTGAGCCCCATCCCCAGCCCTATTTTGTATTCTATTTAGAGACAGAGTCTCACTGAGTTGCTTAGGGCCTCCCTGTTGCTGAGGCTGGCTTTGAACTCGAGATCCTCCTGCCTCAGCCTCCTGAACTGCTGGGATGACAGGCATGCGCCATGGCGTCCAGGGTGTGTCAACTTCTGGGTAGGCTTTTGTCACTCAGCATAGCGCGTTGGAGACCCCCAGGGCTGCTCTGTGTGGAACTGGTCCAGGCTGCTTCCCTGCTGAGCCGGTGTCCACGGTACGGAAGGTCCACTCTTTGACCATGGACTCCTTCAAGGACAGCTGGCTTATTTCCAGATCTGGGCTACTACAAGTAGAGCTGCGTAAACATTCACGTGTGGATGACATTACATTTCTACCGTTGCCTTTGGAGAGCTTTTTGTGTATGGAGGGATCAGTCCTTTGTCAGTTATGTGGTTTGCAAATATCTCCCCCCGCACCTGTAACCTCCCATCCATTCTCTTAACAAATGATGTAGAAAATTTAAAAGTTTTAGGCAGGTGCACACGCTGGCACCCACCCCCCCCACTCCAAAAAAGTTTTAAATTTTCTTGAAGTACAATTTATCATTTTTTTCCTCTCATGGCTTATGCTTTTGGACCTCTTTGCTTAACCCTAGATCTTAACATTTTCCTCTTGTTTTATGCCTTGTGGTTTTACATTTATGTTTAAGTCTTTGATCCATTCTCAGTTAATTTTTGTATAAAGTGTGAGATTTTGGTCAAGATTCATTTTGTTTTGAGCTGATGAATGTCTATTTGCTCCAGAACTGTTTGTTGAAAAGACTTGCTTGCTTTTATACCTTTGTCAACAAAACAAAACAAAACAATAAACAAAAAAAGAACAGTTGTGCGTATTTGTTCAGGTCTGTTTCTGGGTTTTCTATTCTATTTCATTGTTCTGTTTGTCTGTCCCTCCACCAATAACACATGGTCTTGGTTCCTGGAGCTACAGAGTAAGTCTTGAAATCATGTAGACGACTTCTTCTGACGTTATTCTTCTTTCAAAATTATTTTTCTTATTGCAATCTTTGTCTTTCCATATGACTTTTAGAATAGTCTTGCAAGTATTGCCAAAAAAGAAAATCTCACAGGGATTTTGATAGAAATTACATTAAATCAGTATGTCAATTTGGGCAGAATCACATCTTTATATGTTAAATCTTCCAGTCCATAAATACAATAGATTATGTCTCTACATTAATCTAGATCTTTTATTTTTTTCATCAATGTTTCATAGCTGTCAGCTACAAGTCCTGTACATGTCCATATCTTTAAAAAAGTTTGCAAATGATGTTGTAATTTAAACTTTGATGTCTATGTGCTCATTGTTGTTATGTAGAATTACGACTGATATTTAAATGTTTATGATGAATCTTGCAACACCAAATGTGATGAACTCATTTTTAGGAGATTTTTTTTGTGTAGAAGATAGTTTTTATGCAGGCAATTATGTCATCTGCAAATAGGAACTGTTCAGTTTTAGAAAAAAATTCTGCCATTTATTTCCTTTTCTTGTCTTATTGCACTGGTTAGAACTTCTAGCAATATTTTGACTAAGATATTAGGGGGGCTTCAAACTTTCACCATGAGATATAATATTAGTTGTAGGTTTTTTTTCTGTTTCGTTTTGTTTTTGGTAAAAACTCTACAGGTTGAGGAAGTTTCCCTCTATTCCTATTTTTGTGGATTTTTTTAAAAAATGAATATATATTGAATGTTGTAAAATGCTTTTTTTCTAAACCATTTGTGTGATCATATGACATTTCATCTTTTATCTGTTAATGTGATGGATTATATTGGTTGAGTTTTGAATGTTGAACCAGCCTTGTATCCTTGCTGTGATCACTACTTAATCATGCCTCGTAATTTTTTAAAAATAGATATTGCTGATCTCTACTGATATTTTGTTACATATTTTTGCATCTATACTCATGAAGATATTATTTTGAAGTCTTTATTTGTACTGTCTGTCTAATTTGGTTTCAAGGTAATGTTTAGTTTCCTTAAATGAACTGGGAAATGTTTCCTTCTCTTTTGCTTTTCCGTAACAGACCATGTAGAATTGATGTTAATGTTCTTGAAATAGGACTCTCCAGTGAAGCCATATGGATCTAGATTGTTCTCTTCCTCCTCATATTGCAAATTTAATTTCCTTAATATTTGTGCTGCTTTTAAGTGTATCTCTTTGTATGGCATTTTTTTCTGGTTGCTCTAGGTGTTACTCTACATACACATAATTTATTACAATCTGTAGGTGGAGTCACCATTTCACCAGTTTAAGTATAGAAATATTTTATTCCTTTACATCCTTGTACCTCCCTATTCATGACATAATTGTCTTAAATTCTTCAAATACATTTGAAATCGTATCAGATGATATTGCAGTTTTTTGCTTGAAATGTCATTCTCAATTTAGAACACTCAAGAAGAGGAGAAAATCCTATTATATTTATCCATAATTTGCTTACTGTGCATTTCTTCTTGATGTTCCAAGTTTTTTTCTTATATAATTTCCTTCATATTTAGAGACATTCCTTTAGCCATTCGTTGGAGATAGGCCTGCTGTAGACAAATCCATAGTTTTTTTCAATCAAATAATGTCTTGATTTTCTCATTCTTGAAGTGGATTTTCTGTGGGTATGGTACATCTTGGATGCCATTTTTTAAAATTAACTCTTGAAATCATTGTTCCACTTATTTCAGGTCTTCATAGTTTTTGATAAGAAATCTCCTGTTATTCCATTTTTTAATAGGCACTGTGAAATTTTTTCTATTGTTGCTTTCAACCTTTTCTTGTTTATTTTTGGTTTCAGAAATTTAACTTTGAGGTGTCTTCACATAGATTTCTTTGAGTTTATCCTGCTTGGGACCTCACTTAGCTTTTGGAATCTGTAAGTTTACCTCCCACTTTTTTAAAAACAAATTTGGGAAGCTATCAGTTATTATTTTCTCTTAGTATATTTTTTAAATTCCCTGTTCTCTTTCTCCTCTCTTTCTAGAATTCCAGGGGGCAATGTTAGATCTTTTGCAGTGGTCCCATGGATCCCTCGGGCTGTGTTCTTTTTTTCTCAGTCATTTTATCTCTGTTGCTCAGGTTGGTAATTTTTGTTGTTCTGTCTTCCAGTTCACCAATTCTTTCTTTTGCTCCTTTCGTTCTAGTTGACGACATCTACTGAGCTTTTAATTGGGGCCGTTTTGCCTTTTCCATCTTAATAATTCCATTGCACTCTCCTCTGTATCTTCTCTCTCTTTGTTGAGACTCTCTGTTGTTTTCATTTGCTTCTCACATGTTTGTAATTGCTCGCTGAGGCATCTTTATTATGTGGAAACATCTTTGTCAGGTCTGCCATCTTTGTCCCTGTGGTGTTGGCTTCTATAGATTTTTTTTCCTTCCATTTGGCTTGAGATCTTCCTGGTGCTTGGCTCGATGCATGGTTTTCTCTCGGATCCTGGACACTTTTGTGCTGTGCTCTGAGAGACTCTGTATCTTATTTCAGCCTTCAGTTTTAGGGGGCTTCATTTGACATTGCTCCAGCCAGGGCAGGGGCCGGGGGTTGTTGTCTCATCCCTGTCACATGGGGGCAGAAGTTCAGGTTCCCCACTCAGCCTCGGTTGACCCCTGGGGCTGGGCTCCTGGTTATGCTGGGTCAAGGTGGAAATCTGGTTCATCAGATGGTTCCAGTGACACAGCTCTGGGTCTGAACTGGTTCTTACTGGAAATGGTGAAAGCCTTGGTTTTGTCCTTCAGTTTATACTGACCATACCCCATTAGGGAAAGGGAGAGATGCCCAATTACGGAGGCCCTCTCAGTGGTCTCCATGGACATCATGGGGGGGGGCTTACTGCCCAGCAAGTAAAGTCTTATCCAGGGACCACTCCTCTGTGATGCCACCCGGTGTTGGGGTCCTAAGTTGTCTTGCCCCTTCGTCTTCTTCTTAACTCATATTTTCAGTTCGTGTTTGGAGCTGAACGTCCCCAGGAGATGTTGAGGACGTGTGTTGAGGACGTGGTCCCCAGTGCAGCCATGTGCAGAGACGAGGTTGGGGGATGGGGGTGGGTCTGGGGGCTCCGACCTCCTCCGTGGATTAACCCATCCACAGCTGGGTGAACTGCGGGGAGGGAGTGGATGTAGGCAGGGGGGCAGGATTGGGAGATGTAGGTCACTGGGCTGTGCCCTGGTGGACTACATCTTGTCCTCGCCCCCCTCTTCCCCACCCTGTGCTTCTGGTTGCTGTGAGGTGACCGGTTTCCCTCCACCACACCCTTCCTCCATGATGTCCTCCCTCACCCCAGGGCCAGAGCGATGGAGCCAGCCAGCTGTGGACTGAGACCTCCAAAGTCATGAGCCAAAATAAACCTTTCCTCCTGTAAGTTGTGGATTTTAGGTATTTTGTTCATAGTGTTGAAAAGCTGAGTAAAGAGGTGTAACCTGTCCCTTGTCTCCCTTCTCACTTCATCTCTTCCACTCCTTCAACCACACTGACCTTGAACATGACAAATGCGTTTTGGCCTCAGGCCCTTTGCACTTGCTGTTGCCCTTGTCTGAGAAGTCTTTCTGCAGATATTGTCAGGACTGCTCCCATCCATCTGCTTAATCAGCCATCTTGTGAAAAGAGAACCTCTCTGGTCTCTCCAGACAAGTTAGTCCCTGATCCCTGTGATCTCTTTCCCCTTCTTGTTTATAGTTCTCCAACCACTTCCTAAATTTGATATGGGCTTCCTCAAAATTCAAAGGTTGAACTTCTCACCACCATTGGGATGGTGTTAGGAGATGAGCCCTTCGGGAGTTACTTAGGTCGTGAGAGTGGAGACCTCATGAATGGGATTAGTATCCTTACAAGGAGAGACCCCAGAGAGATGACTTCTCTGGGCCACGTGAGGATTCCACAAGAGAGTCGCCCTCTGCAAACCAGGAGGAGTGACCTCACCTCAGCAGGCAGTGGATCTGTCGGTGCTTTGAACTTGGACTTCAGTCTCAGGAACTGGGGAAATTAATGCTGTTGAAGCGATCCTGTCCATCTCTTCCTGTTAGAGTGGCCCAAGCAGACAGACACCAGCTGCCTACCCTGCGCTGGGCAGACGCTCAGCGGGTGCTGTTGAAGGGACGAATCCCTCATACCAACATCCTGCTAGGTGCTGGGATTTGAGCAAGAGAGACCGGTCTCTGCCCTCCTGAGACTTGCAGTGCCCGGGGCAGCAACTGCGCAGGAAGTAGCTAACCACGTGTCTCACTAATCACACTTAAGTGCTATAAAGGAACAATGCAGGGTGTTCTAAGAGCATCAAGTAGGGGGTTCAGTATAATCTGCTCAGCAATCTACTTGGGGGGGTTCAGTAGAATCTGCTCAGGGAAAATGACAAATGGGAATTAGTCTGACATATTGATGATCATCAATAAAATCGATTAATACAAACTTTGTGTATAGATCTGATTATAAATATCCTCCTGTGAATTATTCATCCAGCATTTATTGAGCATCTGCTACGTGCCAAGCTTGGTAGGAAGCACTTTGCATTCATCATCTTGTTTACTTTACAGAGCAGTCGTGCCTGAGGTCAGAACGTGTCTTTCTTTGCCTGTGGGAACAGATCCCTGTGCCTTGCTTTTCTCATTTTAAGAATGAGAAAAAAAAAAAAAAAAAAAGAAAGAAAGAGTAGCGCTTACCTCTTAATTGAATGAGTTATTATTATTTTTTTCCATTTTGTGTATGGGGAAATTGAACCTCAGTGGGAATGAATAATTTCCCAGGCACAGGATCCTGTCCTTCACCTGCCTGAAGCATGAATTCTCAACCTCCCGGCCAGAGCATGATGCTACAGAAACACCTCGCTCCTAATCTATTGCTCTCGTATTTATAACAACGCAGCTACAACTCATTTTTTTTTTTATTTTTGCTGCTTCAAAAATGAATCACCTCCTGATACATTTGGTTTCCGAGAGCAAAATGCCACCTCGTTCTATTATCTGCCTGAGCCGGAGGAGCTCTCCCAGGTCGACTCTGGGCCCGGGGCTCCCTCTCTTTGCCTCGTGGCCCCTGCTGAGATACAGCAAAATGGGCTTGTGATTTAGCAGCAGAAAAGGTTAACTCTAAATAATGATCAGAAAGTTAAAATATAGAGCCAGAATGTTGCTTTAGTTTTTATAGGTTTTAAATAATTTCGCCTCCTTCCCTGAAGGATTTAGCATAATTCAATGGGAAAATTGCATTCGGATCCTGTGGGCGGCCTGGACGTGACTGGATTACAATGAGGGGAAGAGACTCCGAGTGTCTTTTTGGCAGTGAACTTGACGGAGCCGTGAGCTCGGGGAGGAATGACCCCATCCAGGGAATGTCCTGGCTTCCCTGACTCGTGGGTCTAGTCCTGGGGCACAGGCCGAGGGGTACAGCTGGGGTGGGACGAGGTGCGGATGGGGCCAGGAGGAGTGGAGAGGTGGCAGGAGATGGCAGGAGGTGGCAGGAGATGGCAGGGGGATGTGGCCAGGGTGGCCCAGCGAATCCTGGTCCTTTCCCATCTCCTCTGTTTTCAGCTCAGGGTCTCCCCCTTTGTTGGATGGGAGTCCCCCCCTTCTCCATTTACAAATAGTACAAATTAGGATTGTGTCTGGCTGCCAGGAACGTGTAGGAGTTGGCCATAGTCAGCACAGGGCGCCCTGTCACTGGGATGGAGCTGAGTGGAACCACCGGAATTGCACTGTGAGGCGTGTGTGTGCACATGTTTGATTGCACGTTTGATTGCACATGTGTGTGCATGCATGCAGAGTGTGTGTGTGTGTGTGTGTGTTTGTGTGTGTGTGTGTGAGGCTGGGGCAGGTGCATGGGGCTCTCAAGGGCTCTCTCCTGATGGACCCACCGGCTCGGTACCAGGTGTGAGGTCTCAGGACTTGGCCCCGCCCTGTTCACACACAAAGGCTGTTTCGGCTCCACTGCAGCCGGGGCTGGGGCTTCCCACTGCCAGGTGCTCCGGCTCCTCAGGAGGAGATGCAGCCAACGCCCCGGATCCCTGGCCTTTCCCAAACGAGTCCGCCAGGGCGCCCCAAAGCTGAGTGATGTCAGCAGCAGACACGACTGATTTATGGGGGGGAAATCATACTACACATCGGCTAGTGGTTCCTGAAGGCGTCCCGTGGGCCATGCACTGTGCGGTGGACAATGCCAACAAGCTTGGGAGGTGGGTGACGTTGTCATTCAGTTTTTCAGATGAGGAAACCGAACCTCAGTAGGGTTAAGGGATGCGTTCACGGTCAGAGAATGAATCAGAGGTAGAACCGGAAACCTAGGTCTTGGGTCCTTAACCCCCCAAAGCTCATGTGTGTGACAACGCAAGAGGGTTAGAGGTGACATGGTTGGGTTATGAGGGCCTTCACCGCATCAGTGCATTCATGCCCTGGTAGGGATTACCTGGGTGGTGCCACCTAGGGACCGAGACCTCTGACACCCTGAGCCCCCAAATAAACCTTTTCTCCTCTAGAATTGTTCTTGTTGGGTCTTTTGGCCACAGAAACGAAAAAGCTACCTAAAACAACCCCTGTATCTCTTGCCATTTCCAGGGGACCCGTGAAGTCCATCCAGTGACCTCAGTCTCCACTCTCCTTCCTGTTGGGAAACTTGGCGACGCTGGGTGGTGCCCATCACTGAGGGCGGGAGGCTCTGCTTCAGCCCCACGGTGCCATCCGTGGAATCCCCGCACTCAAGGCCCTTTGACTAGACTCTAATGGGAGCCTGGGGTTGGGAGGGTTAACTTCTCTAGGCAACTGAAAGGGAGGTTTTGGACACTCACTATGTCAAGTGAAGCCCCCGTGCTGCGGAGATCATAGATCCTTTGTGACCAGCTGCGCTGCAAGAATCCCTTCCCATGGACACGCCTCGGGATCCAGCCTGCAGATCCCAAGGGTAGCCAGCCAACTGGGATTGGCCCTGGCCTGGAGCCATGCCAGGCTACGTGATGGCGAACACAGGACGGTCACTGGAAGCTGATCAGTGGGCGTTAATACCTGGGGATCCTGCAAGACATAAATCCACTTAAAAGGCACTTCACCTGTGGCTAATAATAAAATGACCAGATGATCATGCCGTGGCAGGGACGGCTCACTACTTTTCAAAAGCCATGTGCTCCTCTTTGTGTAGGTGGATTGTTGAAAGGGGACAGGTGCTGGGGCTGGGGATGTAGCTCAGTGGGTAGGGTGCTTGCCTGGCATGCACAAGGCCCTGGGTTCAATCCCAGCAAAACACACGTGCACACACACACACACACACACAAATTGAAAGGGGACAAGTGCTTCTTTGCTCAGTCTCCTTTCTGCCCAGGTCAGTTCATATGACTAGATTCACAAATAGAATGTGACTGGACCTCAGAAAGGCCACTTTTGGTTTGGGACCTATAAGAAGTAGATTGAGTTGTCGGCTTTACCTTTCTGCATGTTCTCCAGGATGAGGATGGCTCTGAGGTCCTGTGGGGTGGTGGGGAGACACGAGGTAGGGTCCAGGTCGCTGATCTTGGTATGCAGAGGTGACAGTGACCAGGAACACCCCCACATCAGCCTGTTACATGTGAAAGAAAAGAAAGACCTTCTTTTATAGTAAGCCACTGAAGCTTTGGGGTTTACTTGTTACATCAGCTAGCATGATCCTAATACATACGCCTATGAGAAAAAAAAGTCTCTAATTGTGTGAAGATGTTTCAAGGGGCAAATGGAAAAAAAGATAGAAGGAATGACCTGGAAGAGAGAAGCTGGCTCTATGGAGGCTGTTTTCTGGGGCCACCGAATGCCCTGTCCACTGGAAGCCCACCCAGCTTCAGGTAGCAAGGTGGAGAGAGTCGTGCATCCACTGGGGGAGAGGTTTCAGTGTGTGTTTGGAGGAAATGATTTCCCGAAGGGGCCAGGTAGTGCCAGAAGGGCAGGTCGGTAACTCAGGGAATGCTGAGGTCAAACATCACCAATTCCAAGGATCCGTCACGAGTCAGAAGTGAAGGACAAAGGCAAGAAGAGGTGCAGAGAGGCCCAGTCCCAAGCTGAGCAGGGGAGGCCAGCGCATCCACACCAAGGAAGAGGAACAGGGATTGAACAGGAAGAGGAACAGGAACAGGAACAGGAACAGGAAGAGGAACAGGAACAGGAACAGGAACAGGAACAGGAACAGGAACAGGAACAGGAAGAGGAACAGGAACAGGAAGAGGAACAGGAACAGGAAGAGGAACAGGAACAGGAACAGGAACAGGAACAGGAAGAGGAACAGGAACAGGAACAGGAACAGGAACAGGAACAGGAAGAGGAACAGGAACAGGAAGAGGAACAGGAACAGGAACAGGAACAGGAAGAGGAAGAGGAACAGGAACAGGAACAGGAACAGGAACAGGAAGAGGAACAGGAAGAGGAACAGGAACAGGAACAGGAACAGGAAGAGGAAGAGGAACAGGAACAGGAACAGGAACAGGAACAGGAACAGGAACAGCAGTGGATTGACTTATACTGGCCACGTGGCCAGAGGTGGGGGAGCCTGTCCCCAGGGCACGGAGACGAAGGGCCAGCAGCACTTCCTCCACAGGTGGATGGCTCATGGGGGACGGTCTTGGGTGGTCCGTGTTAGAATCTGGCGTCATGAGGCTGAGAGCAGAGGCGCTGAGACCGGCCCAGGAGGCCCCTCGGCACCAGCCTGGGCTCCTCCGTCTTCTGAATTGATTGTCTTTGGGGAGACCTCTTCACCCTAAATCCTGTGAGCCCCTGGGAGGCTAAGCTACCTTCTAGCCTCAAGAGTTGACGATCGACCCCTGCTGGGGTGACCCTTTTCACAGACCAGATTGTGCCCTCGTCCTGGTCCAGGGTCCAGGGTCGGACACGGGACCCGAGTCAGCCCAGTGAAAGTGAGCGGCTCGGGAGGCTGAGGCAGGAGGATCAAGGGTTCAAAGCCAGCCTCAGCAACTTAGCGAGACTCTAAGCAACTCGGCAAGATCCTGTCTCTAAATGCAAAATAGGGCTGGGGATGGGGCTCCGTGGTCCAGTGCCCCTGAGTTCAATCCCCTGTATCAAAAGAAAAAAAAAAAACAGCCATGGTGTCACAGGCTGGGACCTTCTGTGACACTGAGGAACTGTGAAGACCTCCCTCTTCCAACCCCGATTCTTCCTATCAAGTCAGAAAGCGTTCAGAAACGCTGCTCAGAGTAACAGGCACGAGTTTATTGAGGGGCTAGGAAAGGGCGAAGGGGTCACTCTCAAGGGAGAGACTGGGTCCTCTCAGAGAGGGACACTAAGGATTTATCGGGGATCCCAGAGAAGTTTCCAGAGTCCCTCCCAGGTCCACCTCTTGACTTTTGACGGACAGCAGGTTGACATCAGACTTTCAAGTACCTGTTACCATGACAATTCTGGGTCCCCTTGGCCCAGGCTGCCCGGTTCTAATTGGATTCTTTATCATTTTTGTAGGTTTCATGGGCAGGAGGAATTATCCTTATCTCCTAGAATCTGGTGGGCGAAAGGGTCACAAAATCGGGAGAGATTTAGAACAACCTGGGTTCCTCTTATCGGCGTTACTTCCTGCCCGCATTTCCTCGCAGACAACAGGTAGTTTGCCACCGAGGAGTGTGACTACCCTGTCCCCTGAGGCCAGGCAGGGCTGCAGGTACTTTGCTTTTTGGCAGAGAAAGCCCGTGGGGTCAGCACCGTGGGCCCATTTTATAGAATTATTCTCTTAGCCTCGTGTTCCCCCCCATCCTCATCTGTGGGTCCCCTGACAGTGGGACTTTTGCTAAACCTATTAGAAAATAGGTTCTCTCTCCTTTAGGGCTGCTGAGCAGTAGAAAAAATTAAGCCTGGAGATGCTGAAAGCCACATTTAGGGGCTCCTTTAGAGTAATGTGGCCACAGAGACACAGGTTTTATGACATCTTTTTTTGGTAGCTGGATATAGCTATGCTTGAAGCCAGATCGGAAAATTACATATGCCCATCAAGTCTCCCTAGCCGATTAAAGCAGCTGTTTTCTCTCAAGTACCAATGAAGGAATCCTGTCCCCTGTCTGGGTGTCCCCCGTCCAGCCCCTGCTCTCTCTTAGGGCTAACTTTTAATCTTCTTCCCCCCCAAAAAAAAATATTACAAAGAGATCTTTATGGGAAAGGTTTACCCTGAGAAGGCGACTCCCCGGGTCGCTTCACTTTCAAGTTGAACACGCCGCCCTGGGTGTTCCCCGAGTTCCTTCCTGTTTCTTTGTCTCCTGGTGAAGATGTCTGCTTTCCAAGGAAAACCCTCCGAATTCCTGCTTCGGATGTCAGCGGTGTGTGGCGCGAGTAGCTATTCTGAGGCAGGCACGCCCCACACATCCATCTCATTTAATCCCCATAAATGGGAGGGAGCCTCTGTTATCCCATTTGGCAGGAGAGGGAGTGACCGCAGCGAGGAAGAAGCAGCAGTGGGTGCCAGGTCTCAGGGTCCACCAGACCGACAGAGGAGAGGCCATGTCAACAGACGCCCTCATTCAATCCCAGGTCAATGCCAAGATAGCAGAGACACCCCCAGCCTGCTGCTTCCTCCCTGGGGGACAGGGTGGTGGGAGGCCATTCTCAACCCCCCCACCCCCCCAGAGCTGGCTTAAGCCCTTTGCTGGCTGCAAACAGAGCCAGGAAGAAAGCCCGGGTCACTCATGATTCACAGCCATTCTCTCTGGCTTTCAGGACTGTCCTCTTTAAAAGAAACCAATTTATTTTTTATTCAAAATCCATACGAAACAATTGAACAATAAAACTGTCAGCCTCGCTGTCTCTTTCAACGGGGAGACATGATTACCTCTGGAATTAAGCCTCCCTCCCTCCCTCTCCCCCTCCCTCCTCCCCGGCCGTCCTTTCTACTCTTCCTCCTAAAAATATTTCGTGAGCACCTACTATGCACCTGGACTAAGTTCGGATTTTCCCTTCCGAGGTGATTCCCTCCTGAGATTTATTCTAACACTGTTTTCTGATTTCCAAACGAGGCTCTAAATCTTTCCAACCTCTGGAAGAACAGACGGCAGGCTGAGGGGCGAGGACCTTGGTTTGGAAAGCGGCTCTGTTATTCATAAACCATGTGACTCAGGGCAGGGACACTCTGGCTCTGCTCCTAAATTTGTTCATCTACGATTCCATGAAGACCCTGGTGCGCGCACCCTCCTCTGGACCGTGCACCCTCCTCTGAACGCTCTCTAGGGGGAGGTCTTGGGCTTGGTGGCCCCGAGCTACGGCTGCGGAGGTGCTCAGCGCACTTCTGGTGAATGAGAGGGTAAAGGAAGGTCTGGCTTAGGACCTCTTTGGGAAAGGCCAGGGAACTTCCCAGGACCCCATGCACCCCCAGGGTGGAGGGCTCAGGGTGGAAGATGGACAGGAGACCTCGGGGGCGTCCGTGAGCTGGGGGAGGCGCTCTCTGGAGATGGGGGCAGCCTCTGCCGGTCACATCTTGATGCTGGCCCGAGGCAGGAACATAAAACTCCTCCCACTGCTGAGGAGCTGCTGCCTGCAGCGGTGGCGATGGCAGATGTCGCACATTATTGACAACGGCCTTCCTGTCCCCTCCACGTGGCTGAAGGGCAGAGCGGGCTCTGGGGGTCCGCAGAGGAGTCCACAGTGGCCACAGGCTGGGTTTGAAAGCCGGAGGCGCTTTGCTGCTTCACCCCGCTGGTCCTCTGGACCTCAGCACTACCAGGGAGACGGGGCCTGGTGTCCAGGGTTGTGGGGGAGGCTGTGGAGACACAGAGTGTGCAAAGAACGCAGGGCACCCCTCGGGCTGGCACCAAGAAATGCCTTGCAACCACGCGTGCAGGTGACGTTGATATTTGTGAGGGTCCTGCTCTTAGGCACAGGGGTCAGCTCCACTCCTTCCCAGTGGTGACAGGCACAGCACTTGGCTGTTTGTGCCTCAGTGTTCTTCTCTGTAAAATGGGATAATAACAGTGCATAGCTCATGGAGTCATTTCTACAGGTCGGGAAGGGAACGTGGGGAGAGTCTGCCATGCTGGGCTGTTGCAAGCTCCCCATGAGGGTCTCTGGTGTCATTTAAGGTGCCCTCTCTTGCCCGCACACCTGGGCTTTATCTAGCCTCTCTTTGGCATGGGTCCTTCTTAACGTTGCAGGACTGACATTAGTTGCCATGTCTTACGACCCGCTCCGTGATGGGATGCAGGCGAGGGCTGTTCCAGGTCACTAATCCTGTGGGGGGGGGTCTGCAAATATGTGGGCTTATGTCGCAGAGGAGGCTTGGCAGATGTGATTAAGTTAGGGATCTTGGCACCAGGAGACCATCCTGGATGATCTGGTGTCCTGATGGGATCTCCAGGGTCCTGGTAAGAGGGAGATGGGAGGCAGAGAGATGGGATGGTATAAGGAGGGGGAGAGAGGGACAGAAGAGAGGAGGAGGGAAGGAGGGAGGAGGGAGGGAGGGAGGAGAGAAGGGAGGGAGGGAGGAGAGGAGAGGTTGCTGTGGTCTTGAAGATGGAGGGAGAGGCCTGAGTCAGGCAGGCAGGTGGCCTTTAGATGCTGCAAAACACAAGTGTCATAGTTGGGATAGGAGGTGTCCCCCCAGGGTCTCATGTTAGACCACTCAGGAATGGCAGAGGCAGAGTGGCTGGGTGGCCAGAGCTGCCAGCTGACCAGTGGACGGATCCACCTGAACAGAGGGTTCTGGCAACCGCAGGCAGGTGGGTCGTGGTGGGAAGGAGTAGGTCCCTGGGGGTGTGCCCTTGGGGACATCCTGTTCCCTGGTCCTCGTGCTCTCTCTGCTTCCTGGCCGACCTGAGATGAGCAGCTCTTCTCCCCCAGGCCCTTCCGCCATGATGTTCCGCCGTCACCTTGGCCCAGAGCAATAGAGCTGATGGTGGGCGGAGGCCTCTGAAAGTCTTACCCCCAATGAGCGCTCCTCCTCTACGAAGCTCTTGTTGGGTATTTAGGTCCAGTTGACGAACACAGCAAGGAAACGAATTCTGCCCTGGAACATCCTGTGGGGACATGGGCAAGTGGCATGTAGGACTTCCGACCTCTGGAACTATAAAATAACGAAGCTGCATCTTCTCATATTCTTACTGGTGCATTGTAACTACACACAACAGCGGGGTTCCTTGTCACACATTCATAACCGCACAGACACAACAGGACAGCTTGGTCAACGTCATTTCCAGGTGTCGGCCTTGGCCCTTTCCTCCTCTGTCCCTGTCCCTTTCCTCTGCTCTATTGATGTCCCTTTCATTCGCATAAGATCCTCCCCTACTGTCCCCTTTCCTTCCCTTTGTCCTCTCCATCTGTCACACCCAGAGTTCTGTGAAGAGAGAGAAGCCCAGCTGCATTGGACCAAGCCACCACAGCGGTTGTGCTTTGTCACAGCCTGGGTCAGCATGGGTGACACAGTTCACAGTCTAAGGTGGACACCACTCCAGCTCTGTGTTTCCGGGACTGAGTGACCACAAGTTCTTCAGCCCTTTCCTCCTTTGGTTTCTGCATTTAGAAAATGTGGGTAAAGACGGTGGGTAAAGAAGAATTCCCAAGGTTATTAAGGTACAATGCATTCCAGACGGTGGCACATGCCCATCATCCCAGCAGCTCCGGAGGCTGAGACAGGAGGATCGTGAGTTCAAAGCCAGCCTCAGCAAACGTGAGGCGCTAAGCAACTCAGTGAGATCCTGTCTCTAAATAAAGTACAGAATAGGGCTGGGGATGGGGCTCAGTGGCCTAGTGCCCCTGAGTTCAACCCTGGTACCCCCCCATAAGATAAAATGCATTCCTATTTATAAAACTCTATTATGTGCTCTGCCTGGCACATAATTAATGGTGACACACACACACACACACACACACACACACACACACACACACTCTCCTGTTGAAGCAACCGGATTCAAACTTCCGACATCAGGTCCAGAGACTACGTACACACTATTATTGCCAGAGCCCACTAACTCGTTTGGAAGTCATTTAGTCTGCAACTTTAAATTGATGTCCCATCCCTGAACCTGACTGCCCACAGGGAACACAAAAACGGTCATATTTTAGAACACCCGTAATTATCTTATGAAAAGTGTAATTATATTGCTTTGCCTGGCCCTGGCCCCGGCCCCCAAGGTGTTAAAACATTCATCTCTTCTCTCGAGATGAGCCGCGGGTCTCGGGGCGATTGTTGGGTATTCTTTTAATTTTTAATATGTCGGGAATCTCTAAGAACGGCAGGGTCGCTGGCCTTGCCCAGCTCTTGGTGGCATAGGGTGGACGTGGGGGAGGAGGAGGAGGGGGAGGAGGGAGGAACAGCAGCCTGTCCCCGCTCCCAGGAGGGGAGGTGATGACTGGGAACATGGCTGCTCCCTCCCCTGTGCTTTCTCAGCCTGTCATGTCACCGATAAGTCACACTGTTGCGGCTGGAATGCAGGTGGCAGAGCATTTACTGTTGACACGGTCACATTGTCACACCTATGTTTGCCACCCCACCTGTCCACAAGGCCAGCACCTCAAAGCGGCCACCTGCGGCTTCCCACTTACCCCTCCCCTCAAGCCCCTACCTCCTGCTGTCAGGAGCTTGGAGAAATGGCCCCAGCTTCCCAGGGCCAGGACAGTCACCAGGGATGCCTGCTTCACCTTGCCCAGCCCTGTCCCACTATCCTGGCTGAGACCTTCCAGTCTCCCCCTCAACCAGTAGGGAAGATTCTAAAATCTGAATGCAAGCAGGATGGCAGTGCTGGGGTGCTCTCCCACTGCACTACCACCCCAGTCTTCTGTATTTCTTATTTTGAGACAGGGTTGTGCTAAGTTGCCGAGGCTAGCCTCGAACTTGGGATCCTCCTGCCTCAGCCTCCCGAGTTGCGGGGATTCCCAGCGTGCACCAGGAGCCTGGCAGCCGGGCGCTGGTTTAGAGCGCTTGGGTAGGAACTGCCTGAGACGTGCATAATGAGAACAGATGGCACAGGCCCTGGCATTTAGGAAGGGGTTGACCGTTCTCATGCCCCGCCTAGGAATCCAGAGCGTCTGGGCACCTGGCTGGACCCTGGACATTGGAGAATTTCCATTCTCTCCATCACTGGACACGGTCTCGGCTTCTCTGTTCAGTGCTTCTAATTTGGGCTTTGACGTCAGCCTGCCATGTCCCTTCCTCCTGGGGGACTGGATCCTGTGGGTCCCATGATGACCCTCAGACCCTCTTGGAACCTCACTGGAGACCGAGGTCCCCCACTTTGTGGGTCACGGGATGTGGTCCTGGCAGCTGTTGGGGACCCTGTTGATCAGCCCCAGGGCTGCTCTCCACCCCCGCCCCTCCTGCTTAGAGTCCGCAGGTGCCTGTCCCCAGGTGCCCGTCCCCAGCAGCCAGAGGCACAGGTCAGCTATGGTGGATCTACAACTGCTTCCTGTGGCCACGGTGGCCGCCAGCAGCAGTGGCCAGGGGGACGAAAGCCCCGGATTGGACCCCGGGGCCGCTGCCCTCAGGGCTTCACTCTTGAGATCTTTTTGAGCCCCCAGAGCTCCAGGTTCAGAGCCCAGCAATCAGGGGAGCAGGAGTGACACGGAAATGCTCCCAAAGGGCCCTTGCACCCTGTCCCTGCAGGTCAGAGGTGGCTGTGGGCCTGGGACAGGGTCTGGAGCCTCCTGGGGTTGGGGAGACTAGGAGGTCTGGGGTGGGGACACGCAGGCTGGGTGGGGGGGACCTGGGACCATCGCTCCCGGTGACCACCCGCAGAGCCAGGGCTGGTGGACTCCGCCTCCTCTCCTCTTCCCTCTCTTCCAGTGAGCCTCCCTCGGCCTCCCCCTCCTCCTCCCCTCCCTTCTCCCCCAGAAGCCCCCGCAGGCAGGAGTGTTCCTTGGGAGCTGCCGAGGCCAAGTCCCCGCCCGGCAGCGTCCTCAACAGATGGGAACTTCCCTGGGGCTGCGGAGGATGCAGTCCGAGATCCAGGCCTTGGCAGGGCTGGTTTCCTCCCAGATGTCTTCCTGGCTTGCCGCCAGCCTCCTCTGCAGGGCACTGTCCTCACGTGGCCCCCCTGTGTGCGTACATCCCTCCTGCCTCTCTTTACGTGGATTCGGTTCATTCAAGGACATCAATCCAATGGATCAGGGTCACCTTGAACACCACTTGATTGAAGTACCTCTCTGAAGGCCCATCTCTACTCCAGACACATGGATTAGGACGCACTCGATAACCTGGCTTGGCCCAGTGTGGCCCGTAATGACTCCTGTCATCCCAGTGGCTCAGGAGGCTGAGGCAGGAGGATGGTGAGTTCAAAGCCAGCCTCAGCAAAAGAGAGGCACTGAACAACTCAGAGAGACCCTGTCTCTAAATAAAATACAAAATAGGGCTGGGGATGGGGCTCAGTGGTCGACTGACCTTGAGTTCAATCCTTGGTTACCCCCCTGCCCCCAAATAACCTTGCTCTGTCCTAATCAACTCTTGAAAGTTCCTGTTTCCAAATGCAGTTATGTTCCCAGGTTCCGGGGGGGTTGAGACTTTAGCGTATGAGCTTGGGGGTCCCGTGACTCAGCCCGTAATGGGGATCTGTACTGGATCATCTCCTCCCCGACTGCCCCATAATCCTGGGCCCTTGCGTGGTCTTCCAGAAGCAGGGGTTGACTCAAGAGGGTTTATTTCCACAGCTTGCTGAGGTGGTCGAAGACCAGTGTTGCTGGGGCTTGAAGAGCTCATGGAAACCCAGGCCAAGGTCAAGATGGAGGAGTGGACTGGGGCCAGCTTCTGCACGGTCTTGGAGTCCCCAGTCAGAAACTTAAATCTTGTTCTAAACCAAACTAAATTCCCTGGAGTGCTTTAAACTGGGGAATGACATAATCTGAATAAGGTCATTCAGGGTGTGGGGAACCAATTGCAGGAAAAGAAGAGAGAGGCCAGGAGACCCATCAGGACACCACTGCAATCGCCTGGGAGAGAAACCATGGTGGCTTGAATTAGGATGGGGTCAGCAGGCCTCAGCCAATACCTGGGGCTGTGTGAGTCAGGTTGCCATCACTGTGACCAAATACCTGAGATAATCAACTTATAATGAAGAAAGGTTTGGGTTCACAGTTTCAGAGGTTCCAGTCCCTGCTTGGCCCCTTGACCTGGGGACCTGTGGCAAAGCAGAACATGATGGTGGGGAGCAGGTGGTAGAGCATCATGGTGCCAGAAATGCAAAGAGACAGAGAGATCTAGTGACTGCCATCCCATAATCCCCTGGGAGGGCAGTCCCTGAAGACCTAAGACCTCCCACTAGGCCCCGCCTCTTAAAGGTCCACCACCTTCAGGTAACGCAATGGACTGGGGCCTGGGGGACACGTGGCCCTGGGGGAACATTCCAGATCCCAACTATAGCAGGGGTTGACTCAAGAGGGTTTATTGATGGCCATGAAGAAAAGTGGAGGGGCCTCAAAGATTCTCCCAAGGCTTTTGGACTGAACATCTTGGTGGAAGAGATGGATGAACTCCATTAATAGGAGGTAGGAGGGGTTTGGCATCCACCGGCTCTTCATTTGATGTTTCTTTTTTTTTAAAAAAATGTTATTTGTTTTAATTAGTTAAACATGACAGTAGAATGCCCTTATATACTTTGACGTATCATACATAGATGGGATATAATTTCTCATTTTTCTGATTATACGTGTTGTAGTATCACGTTGGTCACACAGTCACCTACCTACATACAGTAATAATGTCTGTTCCATTCTACTGTCTCTCTTATCCCCCCATCCCCTGCCTTCCCCTCCTTTCACTTCCCTCTACCTAATCTAAGGTAACACTATTTTTTTTTGCATTACAATTCTTAATACACATATATACCACAACTTTTCCCATCTCTGTTTGTATATAAAGTATGTTCACACCAATTCGTGTCTTCATATATGCACTTTGGATAATGATGTCCATCACATTCCACCACCCTTGCTAACCCCCTACCCGCTTCCCTTCCCCTCCCACCCCTCTGCCCTATCTAGAATTCATCTATTCCTCCCATGCTCCCTCTCCCTACCCCACTATGAGTCAGCCTCCTTATAACAGAGAAAACACTCAGCATTTGTTTTTTGGGATTGGCTAACCTCACTTAGCATTATCTTCTTCAACACTGTCCATTTACCTGCAAAAGCCATAGTTTTGTTCTTTTTTAATGCTGAGTAAAATTCCATTGATTATATATGCCACATTTTTTATTCATTCATCCACTGAAGGGCATCTAGGTTGGCTCCCAGTTTAGCTATTGTGAATTGTGCTGCTATAAACATTGATGTGGCTGTGTCCCTGTAGTATGCTGTTTTTAAGTCCTTTGGGTATAGACCAAGGAGAGGGATAGCTGGGTTAAATGGTGGTTCCATTCCCAGATTTCCAAGGAATCTCCATACTGCTTTCCATATTGGCTGCACCAATTTGCAGTCCCACCAGCAATGTATGAGTGTGCCTTTCCCCCCACATCCTCACCAACACTTATTGTTGTTTGTCTTCATAATAGCTGCCATTCTGACTGGAGTGAGATGATATCTTAGAGTGGTTTTGATTTGCATTTCTCTAATTGCTAGAGATGATGAGCATTTTTTCGTGTATTTGTTGATTGATTGTATATCCTCTTCTGAGAAGTGTCTGTTCATGGCCTTGGCCCATTTGTTGATTGGGTTATTTGTTTTTTTGGTGCTTAGCTTTTTGAGTTCTTTATATACCCTAGAGATTAGTGCTCTATCTGATGTGTGAGGGGTAAAAATTTGCTCCCAGGATGTGGGCTCCCTATTCACCTCACAGAGTGTTTCTTTTGCTGAGAAGAAACTTTTTAGTTTGAGTCCATCCCATTTATTGATTCTTGGTTTTAATTCTTGTGCTATAGGAGTATTATTAAGGAAGTTGGGGCCTCATTCCACAAGATGAAGTTTAGGGCCTACTTTTTCTTCTATTAGATGCAGAGTCTCTGGTTTAATTCCTAAGTCCTTGATCTACTTTGAGTTGAGTTTTGTGCATGGTGAGAGACAGGGGTTTAATTTCATTTTGTCGCATATGGATTTCCAGTTTTCCCAGCACCATTTGTCGAAGATGCTATCTTTTCTCCAATGCATGTTCTTGAAACCTTTGTCTAATATAAGATGATTGTAATTTTGTGGGTTAGACTCTGTGTCCTATATTCTGTACCATTGGTTTACCAGTCTGTTTTGGTGCCAATACCATGCTGTTTTTGTTACTATTGCTCTGTAGTATAGTTTAAGGTCTGGTATAGTGATGCTTCATTCTTTCTGCTTAGGATGGCTTTAGCTATTCTGGGTCTCTTATTTTTCCAGATGAATTTCATGATTGCTTTTTCTATTTCTATGAGGAATGCCATTGGGATTTTGATTGGAATTGCATTATGTCTGTAAGGTGCTTTTGGTAGTATGGTCATTTTGATGATATTAATTCTGCCTATCCAAGAACAAGGTAGATCTTTCCATCTTCTAAGGTCTTTTTGGTTTCTTTCTTTAGGGTTCTGTAGTTTTCATTGTAGAGGTCTTTCACCTCTTTTGTTAAGTTGATTCCCAGGTATCTTTTATTTTGAGGATATTGAATGGGATAGTTTTCCTCATTTCCTTCTCAGAGGATTTATCACTGATACACAGAAATGCCTTTGATTTATGGGTGTTGATTTTATATCCTGATACTTTGCTGAATTCATTTACTAGTTCTAGAAGTTTTCTGGTGGAATTTTTTTGGGTCTTCTAGGTATAGAATCATATCATTAAGGAAATAGTGCTAATTTAAGTTCTTCTTTTCCTATAATTTCTTTCATCTGTCTAATTGCTCTGGCCAGTGTTTCAAGAACTATGTTGAATAGAAGTGGTGAAAGAGAGATCCCTGTCTTGTTCCAGATTTTAGAAGGAATGCCTTCAGTTTTTCTCCGTTTAGAATGATGTTGGCCTGAGGCTTAGCATAGGTAGCCTTTAAGATGTTGAGATAAGTTCCTATTATCCCTAGTTTTTCTAGTGTTTTGAACATGAAGGGGTGCTGTATTTTGTCAAATGCTTTTTCTGCATCTATCAAGATGATCATATGAGGGGCTGGGGATGTGGCTCAAGCGGTAGCGCGCTCGCCTGGCATGCGTGCGGCCCAGGTTCGATCCTCAGCACCACATACAAAGATGTTGTGTCTGCCGAAAACTAAAAAATAAATATTAAAAAAATTCTCTCTCTCTTTTTTAAAAAAGAGATGATCATATGATTCTTATCTTTGAGTCTGTTGATGTGATGAATTACGTTTATTGATTTCTGTATGTTGAACCAACCTTGCATCCCTGGGATGAATCCCACTTGATCATGGTGCACTATCTTTTTGATATGTTTTTGTATTCCATTTGCCAGAATTTTATTGAGAATTTTTGCATCTATGTTCATTAGAGATATTGGTCTAAAGTTTTCTTTCTTTGAAGTGTCTTTGCCAGGTTTTGAGATCAGGGTGATGTTGGCCTCATAGAATGAGTTTGGAAGTGCTGCCTCTTTTTCTATATCTTGAAATAAATTGAAGAGTATTGGTATTAGTTCTTCTTTAAAGGTCTTGTAGAATTTGGCTGTGTATCCATTCAGTCCTGGGCTTTTCTTTGTTGGTAAGCTTTTGATGGTGTCTTCTATTTCCTCACTTGGTATTGGTCTGTTTAACTTGTGCATGTCTTCCTGATTCAGTCTGGGCAAGTCATATGACTTAAGAAATTCGTTGATGCCTTCAATATCTTCTATTTTATTGGAGTATAAGTTTTCAAAATAATTCCTAATTATCCTCTGTATTTCTGTAGTGTCTGTTGTGATATTACCTTTTTCATCACGTATGCTGGTAATTTGAGTTCTCTCTCTCCTTCTCTTTGTTCGTGATTATCTATCGATTTTATTTATTTTTTCAAAGAACCAACTTTTAGTTTTGTCAATTTTTCCAATTGTTTCTTTTGTTTCGATTTCATTGATTTCTGCTCTAATTTTAATTATTTCTTGCCTTCTATTGCTTTTGCTGCTGATTTGTTCTTCTTTTTCTAGGGCTTTGAGATGTAGTGTAAGGTCATTTTTTTTGTTGTTGACTTTTTCTTCTTTTAAGGAATTAACTCCATACAATGAATTTTCCTCTTAGAACTGCTTTCATAGTGTCCCAGAGATTTCGATATGTTGTGTCTGTGTTCTCATTTACTTCTAAGAATTTTTAAATCTCCTCTTTGATGTCTTCTGTAACCCATTGTTCATTCACTAGCATATTGTTGAGTCTCCATGTGATACGGAAATTTTTATTTTTTATTTTGTCATTGATTCCCAATTTCATTCCATTATGATCTGATAAAATACATGGTAGTATCTCTACTTTTTTGTATTTACTAAGAGTTGCTTTGTGGCATAGTACATGGTCTATTTTAGAGAAGGATCCATGTGCTGCTGAGAAGAAAGTGTATCCACTTGATGCAAGTTGAAATATTCTACATATGTCAGTTAAGTCTAAATTATTAATTGTGTTATTGAGTTCTATAGTTTCTTTATTCAACTTTTGTTTGGAAGATCTATCCAGTGGTGAGAGAGGTGTGTGTTAAAGTCACCCAAGATTATTGTGTTGTGGTCAATTTGACTCTTGAACTCGAGAAGAGTTTGTTTGATGAACATAGCTGCACCATTGTTTGGGGCATATATATTTATGATTGTTAAATGTCTTGTTGGTGTATGGTTCCCTTGAGCAGTATGTAATGTCCATCTTTATCCCTTTTGATTAACTTTGGCTTGAAGTCTACTTTATTTGATATGAGGATGGAAACCCCTGCTTGCTTCCGTAGTCCATGTGAGTGGTATGATTTTTCCCTACCTTTCACCTTCAGTCTGTGGATGTCTTTTCCTATTTGATGAGTCTCCTGGAGGCAGCATATTGTTGGGTATTTTTTTAAACCCAATCTGCTAGCCTATGACTTTTGATTGGTGAGTTTAAGCCATTAACATTCAGGGTTACTATTGAGACAGGTTTGTATTTCCAGCCATATTTGTTTATTTTTGTTATTTAACTTGACTTGATTGTCTTCTTTGATTAGCTTTTACTTTAGGGTACTACCTCCCTCTGCTGATTTTCATTGTTGTTTTTTATTTCCTCTTTATGAAATGTTTTGCCAAGGATGTTTTGTAGTGCCGGTTTTCTAGCTATGAATTCTTCTAACTTTTGTTTATTGTGGAAGGTTTTTATTTCATCTTCAAATCTAAAGCTTAATTTTGCTGGGTACAAGATTCTTGATTGGCACCTATTTTCTTTCAGAGCTTGGTATATGTTGTTCCAGGATCTTCTAGCTTTCAGGGTCTGTGTTGAAAAATCTGCCATCATCCTAATTGGTTTTCCCCTATATGTGATCTGATTCCTTTCTCTTGTGGCTTTTAAAATTCTCTCCTTATTCTGTATGTTGGGAATTTTCATTATAATGTGCCTTGGTGTGGATCTGTTGTGATTTTGTACATTTGGTGTCCTATAGACTTCTTGGATTTGGATTTCTGTTTCATTCTTCATGTCTGGAAAGTTTTCTGATATTATTTCATTTCCTTTGGTTTGGACTTCTATGCCTTCCTGTATCCCAATAACTCTTAAATTTGGTCTTTTTATGCTCTCCCACATTTCTTGAATTTTCTGCTCGTGGTTTCTTTTCATTTTCTCTGTGTGGTCTATGTTCTTTTCAAGATGATATATTTTGTCTTCGTTGTCTGATTGCCGCAGTCCGGCTGCAGCAAAATAGCTGGGGGGTGACGAACAACTTGTGTACATTGATACACCAGGAGTAGGAGCCGTTTATTGTAGGACAGGAGGTGTATATATACATTACACACAGCTTATCTTAACTAACATAAACTAGATATAGCAGTCAACCAATAAGGAATCTCCACACTTAATGGCTCGCTGGCGTTACTTCACAAACCCCTCCCTCTGGCAAAATGCCAGGTGCCATGTTGACTTGTTTACAGACCCTAACATCTGATGTCTTATCTTCTAAGTGGTCTACTCTGTTGGTGATGCTCTCATTTGAGTTTTTAATTTGGTTTATTATTTCTTTCATTTCAAGGATTTCTTTTTATAACCTCTACTTCCCTGTTGATTGATCTTTGCTTCTTGGATTTGTTTATGTAGCTCATTGTCAAAGTGATCTTTCACTGTCTGTATTTGTTGTCTAACATCTTCTTTGAGATCCCAAAACATTTTAACCATGTATATCCTGAAATCTTTCTCTGTCTTTCTTTCTGCTGTAGCTGTCAATTCTTCTAATGGTGTGTTGTCTTGAATTCTTTGTGGTACTTTCTTCCTGTGTCTTTTCATGTTGCTCATGTTTCTTCCTTTCCCTTTCTGTGGGACTGGGGTGTTATTATTTTTACCCTATGGGTTTGTAGTGCTCCTGTATGGTTCCAAGATCCCTCCTTCATTGGGAAAGACAATGTTAACAGATCCTGATATCAACAGTACATCACCTCTGAACAAGTTATTATTACTAAGACATTATAGTTAGTCTCAATGTCCAGAAATGTTGGATTCCATTATTATTTAAAATATAATTAGTAGTTTCATAAAAGGTTTACAGTTTCTAGTGGTGAACAGTGAACTGGAGGTTGGGTATAGGACAATATGCTAAGGGGGAAAGATGTGAGGATATGGGGTTAATATAACTTACAAAACTCGAAGGAGAACTCTAATGAAGAGGGTTAGAAGCAGGGGAATAGACAAGAGGTAACAGTGTAGACTAGTGCGTGGGAGGAGAGTAGAGTTCATAAAAACACACATATATATTTAGAAAATTACAGGATGTCAAAATAATAATGAAATTTGGAGAGTGCAAGAAGAAGAAAGAAGAAAAAGGGGAAAGAAAGCAAGAGAAAAATTAGAAGAAAGAGAAAAAAAGAAAAGAGAATTTTTTAAAAAGGGGGCGGGGCTTATGCAATTCCTCTATATTATACTCTTCAGGTGACTCAGTTCTCATAGTTCTATTCATGTAAGGTTCTTGGTTTCACACATATTGGGCTGTGAGGGCCGGAGGGGTAGAGGAGGAAGAATACAGATAAAAAGGCAAAAGCAAAAACAACAACAAAAACCTCTTAGAATTCCTTTCCTTGCTGCCTCCCCTCTCTTCCAGTAGGGGGAGCTGTCTGTTTTTAGCTGAAGGTGAAAGGTTGGGAAAATCATGGAGCTACTGGCTGTGACGTCACTAGGTCCCCATCATCTGTCCTCAGGGTGGTGCAGGTGACCAGGTGAGAGGACTTGAGCCCTGGGTACCCTCTCCCTCTCCTGCCTGGAGCTTCCCAATCCTGGGCTCTCGGTTTTGCTCCAGGTTTTAGTCCCCTCCCCTCCTTGCCTTATCTGGTTCCCACTTCGGGACCTCCCGCCCTCAGGCTCCCGCCAGGTGGGCGCAGCTTTTGCGCTGCGTTGTGGGCCACGTGGAGTCACTATAGCTGGGGAGGGGGCGGGAGCTGGGACCAGGCGCCTGCTCACTGGAGGACCCCGCTGGTAGCCACGCCCGCCGCTGGTAGCCACGCCCGCCGCTGGTAGCCACGCCCACCAAAAATGGCGGGAAAGTTTCTCCAAGATGGCGGCGGCCTGCTTCCAGCGCTGGGAGTTGGGTGAGGCGGGGGGAGCTGGGGTGGCCTTGTGCTGGGGCTGGATGGCCGCCGTGTGGCCTGCGTAGGAGCGGGAGCCGCTGATGAGGTGACTCTGCTGCGTCGCTTGAGCGCCGTGTGGGCCAGACCTGTGACTCCGGTCCGGGTCGGGTCTCACCGGGTCTCGGAGGCTCTGATTCCTGCGCAGTGGTCGCGGCTCTGGTGGTTTCTGCAAAAATCCCCCGTGTGGGGTCCTGTCGCCCGCTCCGAGGCGTTGATTCTGTCTAGGTGACACCTTGCGGGACGCCACCTGACTGCTTCCTTGGTCTCCTTCCACAGAGCAGCCGCAGGGCCTCCTCCAGCCGCCATCTTGGGTCCACCTATTTGCCATCTCTTTGGGGAGTACCTGCTGGGGGGGGACAACCTGCAGTCAGAATCCATTCTGCATTCACCCCGAATCCGCAGGAGTGAGCTGCATGGGAATGCTCCTCCACCGTCCTTGCCATCTCTCTCCCAGAACAACCCTCCTCTCCATGTCCTTTTGGCCTCCAGTAGCATCAGACAATGTTATCGAATGCTTACTCTGCACCTGTCCCTCTTCTAAATGCTTTACGTGTGTCGATTTTTTAAACCCTCACCCAATCCTACGAGGGAAGACGCTTATTAACCCTATTTTCAGATGAAAAAACAAAACAACAGAGAGGTTAAGTAATCTTTCCATTGTCACACAGCTCCTAAGAAGTACAGCCAGGATTGTAACTTGGAACTTTGGTTCTGGAACTTGAACTCTTTACCCTGGCCAGAGAGCAGCTCATGGTATGATGAATTTATGGTGACCACCAACTAGACCCCAGCCCTGTGGCTCCCACTCAGTATCTTCCCTCTGGACTTGGCATCCCTGCTCTCAGGGGGACCGCCTTGCTGCTGAATGCCACAATTGTCCTCTGTTATCCATCGCGGTCCCTGGTGCTTGGGCTGAGCATGTACTCCAAGGCTCAAACCTCATTTCTCCAATCCATTCAAAGCTTTATTGATCTCGCCTGACATTTGCTTCTCTGGGGCTCTCAGCCCCATGCAGCTGGACAAATGGCTTCTGAACGCCAAGTCACGTCCCCACAGCTGTTTAACCAGCTGAGACAGCTGGGTTAATGCAGAGGGCATGGGGCAGGGGAGGGCACTGCTGTTGTGGAGAGAGAAGAGATGCCGGCCCCCTGGGGACCCCAGAACACTCTCCCCAGGAGCATTGATTCAGCACTTTGCATTTTAAAGGATATGCTAGAAAACCCATGAGATGTCTGGGCACCAGCAGACGGGACCAAGATGGGACCTTCACACTGGCTGGAGATGAAGACGGGGGCAGGTGCCCGGGGACCGTAGGACTGAGATGTCTGTCTAGATGAGCCAAAGCTTACCATGTCTTGGCCTGCATCTCGAGGGTTCCCCTGGGCCCTCTGAGGACCGTGTGCCTGGCCTCCCAGAGCAGGGGACATGGCAGAAGGTGAAGCGTTTCCTAACATCGCTGGCGGGAGTGGCCTGTCACTGCCAAACGGGGGGGATGGCTGCTGTCATCTAGGTTTTCTGAAGTCAGATCCTTGATGAGCTTCCTGGTTGTTGGGATTCAGAGAATGGACCGGGTTCCTGGGAGATACGGCTTGAATAAAGGTCCGTGACGCGCCTGTCCTCAGTCACCAGCAACAAGAGCCCATGTCCTTTCTGCAGAATTTTGTGTGCCAGGTGCCGTTTGCAACATGCAACTCGCACGTCACGTGAGCTCACCTGACAGGTGTGTCTGCCCAGGTGGGTACTGAGGGAGAGCGTCAGGGGCTTCACACCAGCCATCTGGCCACCACCTCTGTGGTTCTACCAGACACACTCTCCTGATCTCCATTTTCTGTCGTAATTGCTCACCTGTCACTCCTGTCTATACATTTTATGGATTTTGTAGATTCGTTGGAGTCCCTCTCTGAGAGCACTTGGATGGGCTGCGGTAGAAAAGTTGTTATAGAAGCAGCTGGGCTGGGGGCGGGGCTGGGGTGTGGCTGGGGGCGGGGCTGGGGCTGGGGTAGGGCTGGGCGCGTGGCTGGGGTGGGCGTGGCTGGGGTGGGCGTGGCTGGGGTAGGGCTGGGGCTGGGGTAGGGGTAGGGCTGGGGCTGGGGTAGGGCTGGGGCGGGGTTGGAGCGGGGTGGGGCTGGGACTGGGGGTGGGGGCTCATGGTGCTATCCCTGGGGGCAGCTGTAGCCACAGTCAGCCAGGCTCAAGGTCAAGCTTACCGAGGGGAAAAGGCAAATTATGCCCTCCAGATGCTGGGCCTGTGTTGCTGTGTTCATTTATTTACTGTCTTTATGGAGTCATAAATTTTTTCCAGTATCTGTTCAGCATCTATTACATGCTTAGTTAATATGTCTATTGATTCAGCCACTAAAAATTACTTGTTCGCTAAGGGAGAGAAAGCAAGGCAGGGCCCAGCGTTCCCTAGAAGAGCCATGGATCTCAGTAGCTGCTCCCCAGACTCCCGTGGCCTGGGCTGAGAGTGACAGCCGAGGCTCCTGCCCTGGGTCTTGGGTGTGTCCCCTGATCAGGGCTCTTATCCAAATCCCAATGTTCCCCAGGCCTCTGAAACCTTTGGCTTTAGGCTCCCTGGTTTGGAAGCTTGAGGATAAAGAGGGCATTTTCTTACCATGGGGTGGGGGGTGCTCTAGGCTCCTGTTACCCAAATATTCGGGAGTCCCTTGCTCATGTCCTTCATGTGTGGCTTGTGTGCTGGCCTGGCCAGTTGTCCAAACCAAACAATCAAAAAGCGAAAGCAAATGTCTCAAAACGTTCCCAGTGGTGACCATGAGGACAGGTGGTCGGGCCAGGGTGCTGGGCCTGGTCTCAGCTCCTACTGATGGTCTGACTTTGGACAGCTGCTTCACCACCAAAGGACTGAGACGCGAGTGACAGGCTCGCTTGTGTCGAGCCCCAGATAGTTTAGGGTTGTTATGGCCATTAACAAGTATCCCTATGATTAGTGCCTCAAAGTGGCACGTTGGAGGTCGGCCATGTGCTTGGTGACTTGGGCCTTGAGGGAGGTCCTGGAGGGGGACGTGTTTCTGGCTGGCGTTCTTGCTGAGGCTGGCCTTGAACTCGCGATCCTCCTGCCTCAGCCTCCTGAGTTGCTGGGATCACAGGTGTGCCCCACCGCACCCGGCCAGCTGCTCTTTAAACTGTAGCCATCTCTTCTTGCTGGGATGGTGGGAACCCTTTCTCTTGGGCTGAGTGTCCTCTCCTGACCTCCTGTCTGGACTTCCAGTCAGGCCCACCTTCCTGCCTGTATTTCCTGTCCCAATATCCTATCTGGATTTCTGTGTCAGCCTCCTGTCTGAATTTCTTGTCTCAATATCCTGTTCAGGTTTCTTGTCCTAATTTCCTGTCTGGATTTCTGGTATCAACTTCCTTTTCTGGAGTCTCCTTGGCACAGCCTCTGTTCACAGATTTCAAGCAACCTGCAGGCCAGGCTTTTGTGGATCATTTGGAGCCTCTCCTCCTTCTCTCTCTCTCTCTCTCTCTCTCCTCCCCTCCCCCTCCCTCTCCCCCTCCCTCCCTCTCCCCCACCCTCTCTCTCTCAGGGTGAGAAGCACCTATCTCAGGGCAACTGCACTGAAGCAGAACCCTGCAAAGTAAATTTCAGCCTGGAATTTCATGGTTTTGAAAGTTGGCAGTGCACAAAAAAGACGTGAAAAATCCCAGAGAGCTGAACAGAGCACCTCCACTGTGACTCCTGGCCATGGGGTGGTGACCGCCTCCTTTGTGTCAAGTTGTTTCTGTCTTTCCTGGGGAACTGGGCCCCTTCCAGATGAGACATTTATTTCCCAGGTCTCCATGGTGCCTGGCGCAGAGCTGGGAGAGAGAAGGTGCTTTAAGTAAAGTGGCACACGTGGGCACAGCCTGGTCCCTGCACCCACCCCAGGACTCTGTCCTCCAGGAGAGAGAGAGAGGGAGGCTACAGTGCGGTAAGAAGTGGGGGAAGGGCAATTGGGGAGGGTCCCAGAAGAGAGGAACCCAACCAAGCTTTCAAGGGTCAGAGAAAGCCAGAGGAAGGGTTCCAGATATGCAAATGAGATGCTAATGATGCTGGGGACCACAGTGAGCAGAAACACAGGGGGAACCCGACAGTGGCCGACCAAAGACCAAAAGTTTAATTAACGACAGTGGCCGTCCTTGCGGGGGGGGGGGGGGGGGGGGGGGGGTGCGCACTGTTGGATCTGCATATGGTCTAGGGTCCCTACAGGAGACACTGTTTATTGGAAAAAGGGCGACAGTAAACACAATTTGCTGGCAGGGAGAGGTGCCCGTGGGAAGGGACCTGGAGAAGAAGGTCCCTGGGCCCGCAGCAGCCCCTTTCCTCCAGCCCCTCTTGTCCTGTACTTCCTGATCCCCACCCTCTAAGAGCTGAGAAGGCAGGTCCCCTGGGGAGTGTCCCCAGGAATTTACAGCCTGACTGAGGAGTGACACTCCCCTCTGCCTGCTGGCTCCTCCCCTGTGGTCCCTGGAGATGGGATTTCCAGGGATGCGGGAGGGACAGAGGATGGATGGGCTGGCGGGGACAGGAGGAGACACAGTGCTACTGCAGAGATGGAGCCTCACAGAGGGGACAGACACAAGGACAGGAAGACAGACGGACCTACAGACTGAGCAAAGCTCCAGAGGAGACCAGGAGAAAGCAGATGGGGAGGGAGAGAGGAGGGGAGTCAGAAGGTGGATGGCGGGAGAGGTGGGGACACTGGAGACAGAAAGAGGGACTGTGGGACAGTCCAGGTCAGCAGAGGGCGGGGAGTTGGAACACAGACCCCAGGGTGTGCAGGAATGTGGGGTGCGGGGATGCGGGGTGCGTGCCTGCAGGAAAAGGGGTAGTTATTAGAGTGTTCCTGTGTTCACCTGTGTCACCCAGAGCTTGGCCTTTGTCCCCAAGGCCAATCCAATAATGAAGACAAGGTTTGGAGAAAAAGGCAAAAGAAGTTTTCTCACTCCGTCAGCAAAGGAGAAGCCCGGGGTGTGTGGGGTGGCTCAGTCCTGAGGCCCTGATCCTGCTCTCGGGGAGCGGGGTTTTAAGACGTGATTCAAGGCTGCGGTCCCTGTGTTCCCATCTGGGGAGTAACGCAGTGTTAATCTGGGAGACGGTCATCTCTGAGTCCTTCAGCCGCTGTCCCCAAGTCTGCGACCCTCCTTCCTCTGGCGGGTGGGTGCTCCAGGACAACTGCCCAGGGTGGCGTAGGAAGGTGACCCTGGTTCCCTGAGATTAGGGAGGGAAGAGATCCGGGAGGAACAGGGAGACAGGAAGAGGGAGAAACTGTCCATCCTAAAAATTAGTTGCAGGAGAGGGGACTCCCTGGGGTTAGCGCTTCATGCCCCGGGAGGGGAGATTAGAAGGTTATATTTTTTAAAACAACACTTTTAGTTGTAGATGGACACACACCTTAATTTTGTTTATTTACTTATTTTTTAATGTGGTGCCGGGGATGGAACCCAGTGCTCACGCATGCTGGGGGAGGGCTCTACCCCTGACCCACAGCGCCAGCCCCAGCCCCGGGGAGTCCCTTGATGACGGCAGGAAGACAGCGATGGCTTCTTCAGTGAAAGACGCGTCCACACTTATTTTGGAAGCCGGGTCCTCGCTGGTTCTAGGGCTAACCCCACCCTGCCCAGGACAAGCCAGGCGGTGACCAGCTGTGCTCACGCAGTGTCCTTCCCTGGCTTGTCCCGAACTTCTGGCCTGACAGCACCCTGTGCCTGCTGAGGGCACGACGCTCTGTCCCTTTGGGAGTTCCCCCTAGTCCTTCACGGAGGCTATGGGCATGGGGTGGTGGGACGAGGGCATCAGGCAGAAGCAGTAGCTTGAATGACAATGACAGGGGCCTTAATGACAGGTGCATTCAGTTTGTGGTCCTGTCCCTTTAAACACCCAGTTTCAGAGACAAGCCATCTGGGGGAACTAGGAAGGGGTTTCTGCGGAGGTCTTAAAGGAGAAGTGAGGGCGTAATCCTAGCGGATGGGGAGGCAGCAGCAGGAGGATCCATAGTTCAAGACCAGCCTCCGCAATTGAGCAAGGCCCTCGGCAATTGAGCGAGAACCTGTTTCAAAATAAAAACTCAGAAGTGCTGGGGATGTGCTCAGTGGCTCAACACCCTTCCATTGGATCCCTAGTAAAAAAAAAACCCAAAAAACAAGAACCACAAAGGTGGGGGGAGCCCCCGTGGTGCTGACTGGTACCTTGCAAGCCGGGGTCCCTACAGAGGCATTTTCCCACCACAGCTCAGATGAGAGATCTCCATCCTTCTGTTGATGACGCAGATAAAAAGAACCGTCTTCTGAGGCCTGATTGGCCGGGGCCGTGGAGGCTGAGCACCTGGGGCTAGCCTGGGTCACTTGGTCAATTCTTGACCCTGTCATGGACGAGGCCTTCCATCCGCTGGCCCCGGGCTGCATGCCGTGCTGTACCCGGGGGTCCCAGAGGGGTGCAGGCTGGGGTGGGATGTCTTCCAGAGCAGCTGGACAAGTAAGGAGGTCAGCAAGGCGTGGGGGTAAGAGCGCAGATCAGCTCTGAGGAGAGGAGAGGACGCCTCAGACCAGGTTATTTTATACCCCGAAGGATGAAGCGTAGGTAGACACCAGCAAAAGTCACCACAAAGCCACGTACCAAGGACCACGGATGGCAGAGCGTGGCTGGGGTGTGAGCTGGGCCCTGGAAGAGCTGTCCTGGATGGGTCCGTGTACGGCAACAGCTCCGTGGCTGAGGAATGCTTCTGGAACATTCTTTGGACAGAACTCCCTTTGTCCTTGGGGACACCTGGGCTGTGTGTTCAGCCATCCACTTCTGGGTCAACAGCCATCATCACAGTGGTGCCACCTTCCTTCCCACTCTGACCCTCTCTGGGGCACAGCCCAGGTGGCCGACGGGAGAGGAGAGGAGAGGGAGGTCACATTCGGGTCAGGATGCTGCTGGGGGTGGTGCCCAGCTGGGGCTCCCCCACTGGGCATTTCCAGCTCTTTGGAAAACTCTTTTTTTGGGGGGGTACTGGGGATTGAACTCAGGGGCACTTGATCCCTGAGCCCCATCCCCAGCCCTATTTTGCATTTTATTTAGAGACAGGGTATCACTGAGTTGCTGAGCCCCTCACTGTTGCTGAGGCTGGCTTTGAACTCGCAATCCTCCTGCCTCAGCCTCCCGGGCTGCTGGGATGACAGGTGTGCACCACTGCGCCCAGCTGGAAAATTCTCTTCACCCACGTTGTGAGTCTCACAAGTGCAGCCACCTGGCAGGTGTCCATCTGCCCTGAAGAGGGCCCCCAGAGGATGGCCACAGGAGAGTCGAGACTGCTCCCTAGAGTTGGAAGCAGCCACTCAGGGGTGGAAACAGGTTCCTGGAGCAGACGTTAGAGCGTATCTGAGAGTGAAGAGGTGGAGAACACCCAGCTCTGCCACAGGGAGAACCCCAGACGGTCAGCTGGGCTCCAGCTGCTGACGGAGTCCCCAGCAGCAGCAGGTGGCTTCCCCCTCCTTTGTGGCATTCGGGGGCGATCCCCACCCGCTTAGTTGGAGTGGTCCCTGGATCAGTCCTGAAGGAGGAGAGGCCAGGGTGCCTCAGGTGGGAAGTGAGCTCAGGACTCTGCGGTCCGAGGTTGGGAGGGGCAGGCTCGCTGCTTCTGCAGAAGCCCAGAGTTAGCCGGGCCGGGCGCCACGCAGGCTGACCACGAAGAGCTTCACGTCTCCCCTAAAAGGGACGGACAGAGGTTGGCCACACTGGGAGCCTGTATTGCTGGGATCAGCACAAGAGAAAGAGAAGGTCTCCAAAACCTGTCCACCCTCCTGTCTTTGGGTGGGGGAGAGAAAGCCTCTAGCGCACCCCAGCTGTCAGCGGCTTTGAGCAACAAAACGTTCCTGGCTCCCTCTTGGTCCAGTACGGCTGGCCTGAGAGCGCTGCTCTGTGCAGCTTTCCCCAGGGACCCAGGTCCCTTCCGCGTATGACTCCGTACTCAGCTTGGACGGGCCCCAAAGTGAGAGTATCACCTGAATCAGGCTAGAATTTGCACACAGCGGTGAGTCCCTGCTCCTCGGGGCCGTGGTTTATCCCAAGAAGACTTTGCCTATCTGTAGGGGCAGGAGGGCTCTCTCCAGGGACTTCCACATAAGACTGTTGATTAGAATTGGGCCATGTCAGCACCCTTAAAGTGCAAAGGAGGCAGAGGCAGCATTGTTTTAGCTGAGCACGTTGTGACCCTGCACAGAATCTGGATTTGGGCCGTGTGTGTGTGATCCCACGGGGGAGGACACCAGCTGTGCTCACCATAGCTGCCCTGGCAATCAGGAGTGATGGTTAAGGGCACGGGGCTTTGAGCTGGGCACCCGGCCTTGAATCATGGCTGTGTACCGGTATTCTCTACAGTCTCTGATTTGGGGAATCCACGGAAGAGAGGTTCTGGGGTGTGGCTGGGGAGAGAGGGTGACTTAAGTGACCTGTTCAAGCTTGTCTGTTGGAGAAGTCCAAGCAGTGGTCCCCTCTGTTCTGAGGACGCCTCCTGACCCTGCCCTTTGGTATCATCTTGCTTTGTGACATTTTTGTAGCATTTGAACAAAATCCTTAGGATGGCTCTGATCAGAGTGTCAGGTTGCAAGTGTCAACATCTGGGGGCGGGCAGGATGCTCTTGAAACATGCAATGGATGGTCATGACAGGCTGGAGAGGCTTGTCCACAGAGGTCCTGCTGAGCGTGGCTCTGGAGAGAGCTGGCGTCGCCAGGCTCTGAGAAATGTCAAGACGGGCTTTATGTGCACTCTCCTGCGTTTAATGCCAGCAACAAATATCCCCAAACATACTCGGTGGACTTGGCAATGCTGGGGCCCAAAGCAAACACATCCACAGGAGGGCTATTTCCCCCGAGGGCCGGGGCTTTCCATCTTGCAGATTGGAGCCGGCTCCAGGCTGGTCCCTTTGCACCAGGAGGGGCCCAGATCTCACCAATGACACCCTTCTGGGTGTGCAGGCAAAACGCAGCCAAATGTTAAACAAACACCCGCTAATTACCCTAGGAATATTTATTGTGGTTTCCCCACGTTGTAATAAGAAATTATTGAAACATACATCACCTACCCAGCTGTTAATCACCGGTAAATATATTTTAAATACAGCAGTCCATTAGTATTTTAATTTAGCCTGTCTCCTGGAGAATGTGTGCTACATCAGACAAATGTCCCAAGCTTCAGCGCCAAGGGAAAAATTTCTTCACCTAGTTAATCTTTATGTTCTCCTCTCAGGGAGGAAATTCAGGCTGCACCGGCAAGAGCAATGTCCTCCCGGGGCCAGTACTGATGGTGAGTGTCCTTGAGGAGCGTGTGGGTGAGGCAGAGAGGCCCCCTCTGGAGAGGAGCGGGGATTTGGTGGAGGGACCAGGGCAGGGCTGGAGCTAGGATTCCTGATGGATTGATTTTTTTTTTTTTTTTTGTGAGGGGGTGGTACTGGGGATTGCACTCAGGGGCACTCTGAGTCCAGTATGGCTGGCCTGAGAGCACTGCTCTGTGCAGCTTTCCCCGGGACTGTACTCAGCTTGGACGGGCCCAGCCCCATCCCCAGCCCTGGTTTGTATTTTTTTTTTTTTTTAATTTAGAGACAGGGTCTCCCTGAGTTGCTTAGGGCCTCGCTTTTGCTGAGGTTGGCTTTGAACTTGTGATCCTTCTGAGTTGCTAGGATTCGGCATACACCACTGCAAGATGGACTGGTCTTTTCCCTGACAGTTTAGTTACATGCAAAATTGGAGAGAGAGAGACAGAGAGTGAGAGTGAGAGAGAGAGAGAGAGAGAGAGAGAGAGAAGCAAAACAGCAGAACAAAACAATCCATGTCCTGAACCTCAGTGATGACAAGAAGGGGATTGTTCTCCTGTCATCCCTGTCTCCGGTGTTGGTTCAGACGGGATGCTTCACCCACAATGGGACCTGTCAAGAGAGGGACAGACACAGTGACCATGGATTGACAAGTTTCTCACTAGCTTCTGCCTCGAGACCACCCCACGAGCTTCATGGGAATTTCTCCCAGTGAGTTACTTGTTCATTCCACAGTCACCTGTTGAGCACCTACTGTGTGCTGGGTACTGTCCAAGGTGCTGGAGAGAGAGAGGAGTGAGCCAAGGTGAAGAACTTACCTTCCCGGCGCAGGAGGCAGATGGCAAACAGGATGTCCTGCGCAGGCGCGTTTCAGAGACTGCGCAGAGGCAATGGGGGAGGGGCGGCTGTCGGAATGGGGTGGGGGTGGGGGTGGCCAGGGAAAACCTCTTGGAACCCAGAGGCCAATTTTGACCTGAGAGGTGAGGGAGAGGGTGAAATCTCTTTGAAGTTTCAAAGATGGAGAGGGTGATGGGTCATTTTGCATGTTCAGGAATGTTTGGAACACGTCGAGCAGTCACGTCGCAGGGGACAGCCCTGGGCTGGAAATACTTGTTTTTTTTTTCCTTCTTTCTACTCACAGCAGACCTGTGCCATGCACTCAGCTGTGTCCCTGGACACATCCGATTGATTTCAGCACGCGGAGGCGGACAGTTCTGGCCCAGGACCAGCAGGAACAGCCGTGTTTCAGGGCTTTGCTGCCTCAGTTCGGTGCTGGAAGCAACAGGAAGTGAGATCAACATCCCGGGGAGACAGGAGTGGTGGATAATGTCCCCCGCCTCTGGAGAGACAGCTGCAAGGGTCACTGCCTGGCTCTCTCCTGCTTGCTCCAGTATGCCTCCCAAATTCCCTGCACTTGGATTTTGTCTCAGTTTTGCTTTTGGGGGCACTCAAATTAGGACAGTCTCCCCCTCTCTCCTTCCCCCCCCCCTTCTCATTCTTTCTCTCTCTCTGGCTCTCTTTCTCATTTTTGGTACTGGGGATTCAACCCAGGGGTGCTCAACCACTGAGCCACAACCCCAGCCATTTTTAAAATTTTTTATTTTGAGACAGGCTCTCGCTAAGTCGCTCAGAGCCTCACTAAGTTGCTGAGGCTGTCCTTGAACTTGTGATCCTCCTGCCTCAGCCTCCTGAGCCTCTGGGATGCACTACCGCACCCGGCTAGGACAGATGCTTAGCAGTTCCACAGGGGACATGTTAGTGAGAGTGCTGATGGTGACCTAGATCAGGATTATGATCAACACCAGAGCAGAGCACACTAAGACCAGAGTCCCAAAGCAACACACTGGTGCAGAGCAAGAGCAAGTTCATCTAAAAGCACACGAATAAACAAACCTCCCAAGAGCTAACACCAGCGCCCAAATCCTTAGGGAGAAACCTCAGCGGCTGCCTCCTGCTTTTAGTCCCCCTCCCTGGGCCGTGAGGTCATTACAGGCTTCAGAGGATCCCCCTTCCCTGGCGAAGCCTCTGTGAGGCTGCATCAGACCCTGGTGGTTAGCAACCCAGGACGATGCTTGAAGAGCATCATGCAGAGGCTGAAAGGACCTCAGCACCACCACTGATAAGGAGGTGTCCCCGATGGATTCCCAGTCAAAGTCACCTCTCCTGGCTCTCCACACAGTGCTGCTGCATAGCAGACAGCTGTGGAACTCATCCCTGGATCCAAAGATGCATTCATTTCCTGCCTGTGTGTTTGCAGGGTGGCGCGGGCAGCTCTGTCTCACGTTTCCCTCTCAGTCTCGGGCTGGCATTCTTCTAGAGAAAGAAACTGGACCGTGGCGGAGGGGAGCCACATGTGCTTTGTGTCTTAGCGCCTTGGCTTTGCGTTCCTGAGCTGTCGCCTCCACTTACACCTTATTGGACAAAGCAAGTCCTACGTGCCAGCCGCTGATGTCGGGGTGCCAGGGGAGTGCGTGCACACCTGTGAACAGACCTCGCCAACCCCCCGTCTCCAATCAGGTTCCAGAGCAGGCGATCTGTGCTCCCTGGTGCCTTTGACGGCTCCCTACCCTTCATTGTGTGCATGTCAATTACAGGGCTGCGGTGTCGACTCCCCCAAGCACACTGTGAATTTCTTCAGGGCAGAATCCATGCACAGCCACTCTCAGTCCCCGCCCATCAATTAACTTGGAAAAGGGATATTGCACATAGTAATATGGGAGATATGTATATGGTATTTTGAAGGTACAGCCCGAGGACTTGGCTGACAGCTTGGATACGGGGCTCCCCGAGAGAGAGAGGGTCAGGGTCATTTTGATCCACACCATTGAGAAAATGGACTTGCTCTCTCCACACGTGGGGGGATCTGATACTCAGAAAATTGAAGGTCATTAATATCTATTTTATTGCTTCCAGAAGCGTGGGATGCTCAGTATTTATGAGTGGTGGAGGGGATGTCGAGGTGGTACCCAGACCCAAGAAGAGGAAGCGCTGCGTCTGAGAGTTGGAAAGCTGTTTATCTTTCAATTCTTTATTGGCTCTTTTGATTAGTTAAAAGCAATCTCAGTTTGGTGCTTGCGTGTCTGGAAGCTCTGGCTGACTTCCCTTTTTAGGAAAGAGATATTATGCCGAAGGCTGAGGGAATTGGGCCGGCAACAATTTCTAGCTGGGTTTAATAATAGCATTTTCTTTTGATTGTATTCCTTTTTCCTGGGTAACTTCTCTTTATGATATGGGATGCTGGTTCATTTATAGTTCAGATATATAGATTTCCCTGAGAAATGAATTATGTTAAAAAGGGAATTGATAGGTAAAGAAATATTGAAGTAAATTTCATTTGTCTGTTTATTGAGGAAATATTTACCATGTGTGGACTATGTAACAGGCACTTTTTCTTTGTTTTTTTTGGAGGGGGGTACCAGGGATTGAATTCAGGGGCACTCTACCACTGAGCCCCATCCCCAGCCCTATTTTGTATTTTATTTAGAGACAGGGTCTCACTGAGTTGCTTAGCGCCTCACTTTGGCTGAGGCTGGCTTTGAACTCACGATCCTCCTGCCTCAGCCTCCTGAGCTGCTGGGATTATAGGCCTGTGCCACTGGGCCCGGCCCAGACTCTATTTTTAGTGCTGGGGAGACAACAGGGAAAAATAGAGACACACTTTCAGGCCTCCCTGGGGCCTTCAGTCCAGTGGAGAGGAAGCAGACCCCAGATAGAACGAACAGCATAAATAGCATTCGAGATGGTGACAAGTCCCACTGTAGATTCTGACAAGCAGAAAAGTGGGATTGGCAATGGGTTGGGGGTGTGAGTTGCAATTTGTGTAGAATGGCCGGGACGACTTGGTGGCGAAGGCCGCAGTTTGGAGAAAACCCAAAGGAGCCAGCCACACTGGTATCCAAGGAAGAGTGTTCCCGGCTTAGGAACAGCAGAGACGGAAGCTCTGAGGCCACAGCGTGCCTGGTCTGGTGGGAAGAGGACAGGGAGCTGGTGTGTGGGGGGTGGAAAGAGCAGGGGACATCAGCGAGGTAACAAGGTAAGGCCCTGTGGGACACGGTTAGCATTTAGCTGTGACTCTGGTGAGACCACAGCCTTTGGAGAATTCTGAGCAGGAGCGACATGATCCGGCTCCCGTTCTGAAAGCATCACCGACTGTGTCCAGAACGGACTCAAGGGCACAGGGACAGTAACAGGGCTACTGAGGGGAGGCTGTTGCCAAAATCCAGGTGTGAGATGATGGTGGCTGGGGCCTGGGTAAGAGCAAGGTGCATCGGGTCTGATTTGAAGGTGGGCAGGTGAAGGTGCTGGAATTTGGCCATGAGGAGGGAGAGGGTGATCATGGTTTTGACCTGAGAAAACGGAGTTGCCGTGTGCAGATTTGGGGGGATCAGCGAGGAACCCAGGAGGGGGGACTTGAGTTCCGTCTGGTCCTGTGCACGTTGAGATGCCTGTGAGACATCGGCTGTCAGATGCTTGGGACTGGCGTTCAGGGAAGGCTCCTCACTGGGCTCTTCAGCGTCACGGACATGCAGACGGTGTTGGATGAGTGACCTCAGGGCAGGGGAGGGTGCAGAGCTGGGGTCTCCTTTCTCACCGGCCAACAGCCAGTCCTGCATCTGCAGCTCTTTGGTTGGCTGAAGCGTGGTCCCCAGATGCAGCAGGGCCGGATGGCACAGGGGTCTCTGAGGACCCCCCCAGTTTTGTGCGGAACCACAAGGGCAAAGACACTCGCCTCGAAAAACCATTCTTTGCGCATCATCGCTCAGCATCCCGGGCTTCACACATTAAGCTTCTAAAAATGCATCTGTCCTGTCGTCCTGACTTTTTAAACCTTGCCTTTGCCTTCGCACAGTTTGCATTTCCACTGGGAAGCAGCTGTCTGCAGTCTGAATTCTCCATGTCAAAACATCCTGCTAGGGTTGGCTGCGGGATTCTGAGGGTGGACCATTCAGGGCGGTTGGTTTCCACATCAGAGGACCAATTCTTCTCCTGCTATTATGCAGATCCCATCTCTGCCGCTTCAGATCTCGGGGCTAACAGATGCATAAGAATGGGTAGTGGTTTTTGCTACAGGAGGTGAAACTGGCTCCACCTGAATTGGGAAGGCACTTAAAAATAATAGTGAGGAGCCGGGCGCGGTGGTGCGCACCTGTCATCCCAGCAGCTGAGGAGGCTGAGGCAGGAGGATCGCAAGTTCAAAGCCAGCCTCAGCCAAAGTAAGGCACTAAGCAACTCAGCGAGACCCTGTCTCTAAATAAAATACAAAATAGGGCTGGGGTGTGGCTTATGGTCGAGTGCCCCCGAGTTTAATCCCTGGTATCCTCCCCCCAAAATAATAGTAAGGACCACCAGATGGATACATGTATTTGCCAGGTTCTGTCTTGCCGGTGGAGGCTGTGGGTGCTTTAACAAGAATTCCTTCACTGGCACCTGCAGCTGCTATGGTTGATGGCTTCTAACCACCCCCAATTGTCCCTTGATTGAATAGGGGCCACCTCCCCTGGCTGACTAGGAACCTCCCCTGGCTGAATAGAGGCTACTTCACCTGCCCCTGCTGGAGGGCGCACCTGTAGTCAATGGCTCCCCGGCGCAGGCTGGTCCCTGTGTCCCGATTTTGGATTAGCTCTGTGGCCCCATGGGTGGTCCAGAGCATCCGTCAGGGTCGGGACTTGGGCTGGGCCGACATTCTTCGTTTTCTTTATTCTTCCTTCCTATCTTCTGGCCTCACGCTCCCCCTTCCCGTGAGATCTTTCCATCTTAGAATCCCATCTCAGGCTCTGCCGTAAGTGTCTGATAGCTCTTAATATCATATAATCCTCTCGGTGACCCTCTGACCGAGCGAGCATAGCAATAACAGCAGTGCTATCTGTTCTCTGAGATGCAGATACAGAGGTTGGTGACCAGCTCAGGGCCACGTACCTAGGCAGGTACAAGAGCCAGGAGTCCAATCCAGACTTTGCTCCAAAGCCCGTGCTCCTAATAATATGGTATGTCACCTGTCCCTCAGGGTGATCTCAGATATTATGAACCCCAAATGTTTTATTCTCTTCTTTTAAAAAATGCCAATTCTTAAAAGCAGTGTTGACCAGACACTAGCCATCTGTGGTGACCGTGAGCAGAGGGATAACCTGCACCCCGGGGAGACAAAGGTGAGCATTCACTAAATGCAGTGGTGGTGGACTTGGCCAGAATAAGTAGATGTCCTTGGGTGATAAAACGATTCCTTGAGGTGTTGGGATATAATCAGATTTCCAGAAACTTCTGTCTCTTTCAGACTCATTTCTGCCGCTCGGGACTTGGTCTCAGATACCCAGCTGAGGTCCGTGTAGACCACAGGTGCCCCCCGCACGGTGTGTCCAGAGACAGTGGCCTCGGGTTTAGGAGCTCATTGTCTCGGTCCCATCACTCATTGGCCAGGATTTTCTCTTGCAAGTTTTCCATCCACGCTAAATGAAATAGCTTCTCATTTTGCAAAATGGGGGAATGACGTCTCCCCTGGCCTTTATAAAAATCACTGTCAGTGCTTGCAAAACAACAAGTTGCTCTCGGCAAACGAGGGACTGCAATTGTTGGATTTGTTTCCCAAAGTGCACAGGGGGGGCTTCTGCCACCTGGTGGATAAGTTTGGGTTTCAAAACAGGATGCTGACCTGGAGCTGAGAAGACGCCCTCGGACGCAATCTTGCAAAGGCGAGAGCAAAGCATTCCTAACACACCTACTGCCTGTGAGAAGGTTGGAGAAGGAACCATCCATGCTTACAAAAAATTTAAGGTGTTTTGATGGACAGCAAAGTCAGTCCAGCCAAGGATGATGACACCATTTGCTTATAAGCACATAAACATGGTTCTCACTGGCCTTAGGAGAAGTGGCGAGTGCCTGGATCCGGGAGATTTGAATTGCAAAATAAAATACTAACAATGAGAACTTCTGTTTATTGACCACGTACGTCCCGCCTAGCATTGAGCTGAGTGTTTCTGAAGCATCATCTTCTTTAATTCTCACAGCATCATAGATAACTGAAAGAGTATCTTTCAACCCTGCAGATGATGAAATTGGAGCTTAGAGGGGTCCCATAATAAGTGAACGTCCTCACCAAGGACAAAATGTTTTCCAGCCTGAGGGCCGTACTCCACCGTGGGTCTTGAAATCAAATTTACGAGTCACGATCAGACGTCAGAAGACATTGGAGTGCATCGCAAAGAGTGACTCTATAAGCATTTTGTCCAGCAATGCAGGTGCTGTGGGTCCGTGTGGGTAGGTGATGTAGGTGTGTGGCGTATGATGAATTATACAGCACCCAGGGGGCTGCCTGACATTTTTGCAGTGGTCCATGCTGGAGGCTCCCTGGGGTGTTGGTCAAAACCATCATGCTATGGTTTAGGCCAGCGGGAGGGGCATCGTCAGGAAGGCTGGAGTTAGAGCTAGCCAGAGGTCGAGGATGATGGACCGGGTCTGCTCACTTGGACAGCTCCCAGGGCTCGGATGACCTCCTTCTGGGTCAGAGGGATTTCATCTTTGCTGCCTCAGAATGCACCATTTATGAAACTCGGTTGACATTGAGCCTTTCCTTTTATATTTCCCAGAATTTACCCTCAACTTTCCAAGACCCTTTGCCTTGGAAAGCTGTGTTTTTCTCAGTCTGATATGTATAAGACCCGGTGCCGTTCTTCCCGGGACTATTTTGAAGATAAGAAACTGGAGCACATTTTGTGACTGGGGTTGAGCTGATCTCCTAGGACTTTGTGTTCGTCTCTGACCTTCTAGAACATAAGCCCTAACCAAGCTAGGAGAAGGAGCTTCCACTTCAGAATTAGGCGGGGTGTGAGTTCACCATGAACTGGGACTTAGCCTTTTGGTTGCTCAGGCAAACCCTGTGCCTGCATGTTGGAGGACCTCAGTAAACATTTGCCAAGAGAATAGGCTTCAACCTCTCCCCACCACCTCTCTCTTTAAACTAATGAAATGCCTTTGGGGGTAATTGCTTAAACTTTCTCAGTCTCAGTTTCCTCATCTGCACTGTGGGGCAATAACTATGTATTTCTGGAGGATTGTTGGAGAAGGCAGATGTGATGGATTTAAAAGGATTTAGGGCCAGGTATGGTGGCTCATGCCTGTAATCCCAGCAGCTCAGAAGCCTGAGGCAGGAGGATCTCGAGTTCAAAGCCAGCCTCAGCAAAAGCGAGGCACTAAGCAACTCAGTGAGACCCTGTCTCTCAATAAAATACAAAATAAGGCTGGAGGTGTGGCTCAGTGGTCAAGTATCCCTGAGTTCAATCCCCAGTAACCACCCCCCATAAATAAATAATAAATAAATAAATAGATCTAGGCATAAATTAGGCACTTAACAGATGTTTGCTTCTTTCCTCCTGAGGGTGCGATGTCTTCTCTCTCAAGATCCTGAGGCCCACTGTTTACTAGAACCCCTTCCTCAACTGTGGCCAATGTGGCTGAGGAGATGGGAGCTCTATTTGGGGGACCTCATCTTCTGACAAGAGACTAGAAGCAAAGTCAGATGCAGGCTCATGACTTCTTCCAAAGAGGCCCCGGTGGAAAGAGCAGACCGTGCCTGCACCCTGGACTCTGGCAGATGCCCTGGGCCTGCCAAATGCAGCCAGGGGACCTTGAGAAGTGCTCACCCCAGGGCTGACACATCTTCTTGCAAAGCTCTCCCTACCCGGAAGTTTCCAATTTTTGGGGTCATTTTCTGATTTTATTTTATTTTTTAAAACATATATACAAAATGTCTTTACATTCCTAATATAAAATCATCTAAGGATTCATTAAAGTAAAATACTGATGACATCTCCCAATCCTACATGTCAGGAGAGGGAATGGACTCAATATCTTGGTACCTACAATGGTAAATTAAACATTTTTTTTCTGCGAGTACACTTGTATTTAATACATATTTTATGGATGTACAGTTAGGTGTGATCATTCTCTACAGATTTGCAACATGTTTTTTTTTTTTTTCTATTTAACATTTTCTCAGGTCAGAATAAATGTACTTCATACCTTGTTAACATCTGTATAATATTCCTTTCTATACTATGGCGTAAATTTGATTAGCCAGTTGCTCGCTTGGTGGCCATTTGGGTTATTTCCCCTTATTTTGCTAACAAACATCTTTGATTACTTAGGATATAAATGTGTTGAACCTCCCATGCAAGACAGGTTTTTAGCTCCTGAAACATATTTGGATTTTGGAAACACTTGAGATTTGTCATGATTCTTATAAGAAACACTAAGCACAGAATGTTCCAGACCCTGTGCTGGGTTCTGTGGATACACAGGGGAGTTCAAGTTCATCAATCTGCCATTGCAATGTGGGTTTCATGGGCTGATGGTCCTAAGAGAGGGGAGAGCAACCTTGCTCTGGGTGGAATGTGTCAGGGAAGGCTTTAGGGGGGACATTGGGTCCCAGCTTTGAGTAAGTAGAATGCTCCTCATGGACAGGGAAGGGAAGGGCGTTTCAAACCCAAGGAACAGAGCTTGCAAAGCCAGAGGTGAGATGAGCAAGCCACCATGTTTTCTGTCTGGCAAGTCATAGCTTGGGTGGGAAACTAAGAACAGTGCTCTGTGCATGAAGGTGGGAGGGTCTGGGCAGGAGGCAGCCAGGAGCAGGCTGCAGGCTCGGGCTGTGGAGTCTGAAATTGGAGGGAGAGTGAAATGCCAGTTGAGGTCACAGGCTCTGGAGTGCAGCTGGGCTGCCACTAGGGGGCGTACCCTGTCGTGCCCTTGATCCTGGCCAAGGGCACGGTTGAGGTCCACTCTGGCCTCCACGCCATGGGATGAGGAGTCAGTGGGGTGCAGGGGACAGGCCCACCCAGAACCCATGCTCTCTTCTCCTGGACCTCGCCACCTGTCCACACCTCCCCAGCCTCCCTCCAGGGCCTGCGCAAACCCCTCTGCTGAGCATGTGCCCCGGGGGCTGCTGCGGGTCTGCCCCTTCCCGCTCTGAGCAGTGCCTGAGGGCTGGCTGTTTCCAGGAGTCTCCGACCTGGCTTTGGTGTGCTGGCCGACCGACCGTCTGCACACCTGGAGCCAAGCTGGGAAGAGAAGGGCCCCCACTCGCCTGAGCCTCCATCAGTGTCAAAGGACATTTAAACCTCTCGCTTCTCAGGGTTTTTTCTTTTTAAAGGCAGGACTCAAAACAGACCCTGCGGATTTGGTAGAGATTCAGTCAGAGATTCAATGTAAAGTGCTCAAAATAATCTGCCTAGCACTGAGTAGGTGCTCAGTAAAGCACTGACCATAGGCCAGCGGTTCTCAGGGACTTTGCCATGGGGACGGCATTCTGGATGCGGGGACACAGGGCAGAGGATGGACAGGGGGGTGGGGGATGAAAGAGAAGAGCCAGCGTTTTGACACAGAGAGCTGATGGGGGCTTGGGCTGTCTTGGTGGGCCGGGGAGAGCCATGGTGTCTCTGGCCATCAGCCAGGACGTGGGAATGCACTGCACCTTCCCGGGGAGCGCTCTCCACAGGACCTCCGACTCCCCCGACCTGGATTGGCTGCGCGCAGGTTCCAGACACCCACTCAGACGGCAGCCAGACTCCCTGGGGGCGGGACTCGAAAGTCTTTCCAAAGAGGAGGCCAAGGGAGAAAAAGAATAAGAGGGTGTTGGTGACAAAGAACTTGGAAGCCACTGCTTCGAAGGAGGCATGTGTGTGTGTGTGTGTGCGTGTGTGTGTGTGTGAGTGTGCGCATGAGCTTCAGAGATTGCAAATCGATATCCCATTTCCCTTGGAGTTTACACCGCTGCCCACAGGGCGATTCCTGACTCAAGGATGAATAGGGCCATATCGCTGGGCTAGAGCACAATGAATTTTCCAGATGGGCCACTGATCCTTTCCGGGGCCTCTCAGCGCTAGTGCAGGCCTCAGAGAAGCGCACTCACAGACCCAGCACTGCTCCCAGCCCGATGTTCCCGGGTGCGGGTGCCTGGGTGGGCCGCACTTGTGTGTGGGCAGGAGGAGGCTCAGAGGTAGAGCTGGATGCTCCGACACAGGGCAGAGGTGGCTGTGACTTGCATGCTGGCTTTTCCAACTGCTGGGCCATCTATCACACATCCACCAGATCCACAGATGGGCCAGGTTGTGCTTCGGGCACTAGTGACCAGGGGTCGGTTTCTTACTCTCACGATGTGTCCTCCAAGGCATCCAGGGTCCTGGTAGGGCTGGGCCCCAAGTCCTCCTTCCTCTGGTGCCCAGAATGATTGACGGATCTAGCAGGCCCTGGGGGAAGGGAAGGTGGGGGATTCCACTCTGGATCTTGAAGACTTTTGCCTGAGCGGGGCCTTTTGGACCAGGGATGGAACCCCGGGGCACTTAACCCCTGAGCCACATCCCCTGCCCTTTCTGAATTTTTTTTTTTAATTTAAATTTAGAGGCAGGGTCTCCCCAGGTTGCCCAGGCCCTTGCCAAGTTGCTGAGGCTGGCTTTGCACCTGCCATCCTCCTGCCTCAGCCTCCCAAGTTGCTGGGACGACAGGCGTGCACCGCCGTGCCTGGCTGAGCTTCTTCTTTTGAGGGAGGAAAACAATAATACTTGTGAACTGCATGAATGTCCCGCCACGTTAGTGTGACAAGCTCACTAGGGCTTGGAACTGGGAGGCAAATGAATTAAATGGGCTTGTCAGGAATCCAGAACTGACCCTAACGAGGTGCACAGAAGTGGGTGGGTCTGAGGGATTCAGGGTAAGTTCTGTTGTCTGGGCGTTGGGTTCCATATTTGAACCACAGGACATCTTTGCCCTCCAATGTTCGATTTTGCCTTGGTGGCTAAGGTGGGTGTTGTCGGACGGAGCTGGCATTTTGAGCTCGGTGACCTGACGCTCTCCAGGGTCTTCCAGGGAATCGCCTGTTACCCACCACTTGCCGCCGTGGGCCTGACCTGTTGGTGATGGAGACTGTGAGTGTGTGGCTGGAAAACCTGAGCAGGGGACTAGCTTGTCCTCATTTCTGCCATATTGTTTCCACTGCCATATTGTCCCCGAGGCCATCCCAATAATAAAGACAAGGTTTTGAGAAAAAGGCAAAGGCTTTGTTGCTTTGCTAGCAAACGAGAAACACTCCTGTCCCAGAGGCTGTGATTCAGCCCATCAGCAGGAACAGGGGACTTTGAAAGAGGGGACTCCAAGGCTGCCGTCATGGGTTCTCTGTTGGAGTGGTGACTCTCTTGCTAATTTGGGGGACCGTCATTTCCGAGCTCTCTGGTGCCATCCCCAGAGCCTGGATGACTCGTTCCTATGGTGGCCGTGTACTCAGGACAGATACTCTGCCTGGATGGGGAAAGAAGGGTGATCCTGTTTCCCCTGAGATCAGGGAGGAGCAGGGAGAGAGGAGGAGGAGAAACCTGTCCAGTCTAGAAATAAGTCTCAGTGGCAGAGCAGCCAGGGCACAGGCGAAGCCGAAAGTGGACACTGTGTAATATGGACTCCTTTCGCGGAAGCCAGCCTGGCAGAGCTCCGAGGTGCGTGGGCTGCAAGGCTCCATAGGTTGAGTTCAAATCTCACCTCCAGCACTTACTCTGTGGCCCCAGGCGGATGGTTTAGCCTCTCTGTTCTTGGTTTCCTTCTTGGGGGTTTCTGTGAGTGCCTGGCACTCTTGAGCCTCGGTCCTGAAGGCTGTGGTGTCTTCTGTGTGCTGAGATTCCCAGCGCCCTCAGCCCCAGACTCATCAGAGGCTGAACACTTAGGCTTGGTGGACGCACGTGGGCTTTAGGCTCTCCTGACCTCTCAACGTCCTCACCGTGTCACCTCAAGCTAATCACTGTAGCGGCCCAGGCCTCAGTTTCGCTGTCTCTAAAGCGGACACCAACATGCCCACTGCGGTCCCATGCTGGGATTCGGAACCTCCGCTTTTAAGTGTGTCTGAGCCCCTGCCCCCGGGTTTCTGACCATGGGGGGAAATTAATTACAGAGAAATTTCATCCAAATTCAAGACTCCCTGAACCCCCGAGGAACTCCGCCAAGGCCTGAAAGCCACACCACGCTGGCCCTCTCTGTCACCCACCATTTCTCCTCCCCAGAGTCACTCTTGGCCTCTGAGTTGTGGACACAGGGATCTTGCTGAAATGTCTGTTTGACCAGTGAATAACTCTGGTGGCCCTCAGGGTCAGAGCTGGGCTGTGTAGCATGGTAGTGGCCTGCATCTGGTCCCCACAGCACCTCAGGCTCTTCTCCATCCTCGACCCCCAGCCTCCACCTGCCTGCGGGCTCTGTTCTGGGATCCTCCTGGCTCTCCCCGCCGCTTCCTGCCCTGTGCTTGGCCTGGGAACCATCCCAGAGATGGTCTCTCCACAGGCTTCTCATCACTTCTGAGGATTCATTTTGGTCTCACATCCTGGATCCATGAGTCCTCCCCTGTCTGCCTCTCCCCTTCCCCCAGGGCTCGGTGGGGAGCTCCCACCTTGGCCCTGACCCATGGATTCCTTCATCTCCCTCTCTTTTCCTCACGTGGCTGGGGGCGCTCAAGGGCAGACCATGAGAACACTTCCAAGTGCCTGGGAGCCCCTTACATATGACAGCTGCTGGCCACTCACAACCCACCTTGTGACAGTATTTTGACCTCTATTGCACATGGGGGGTCATTAGGCTCAGAGAGGTTGAGTAACCTACCCAGGTCATGCACCCTTGGACCCTCAGTCTCTTTCTTTGTAGACAGGTAACTTCTTGGCATGTGGGAGGAGAACCATGGGCACTTCTGGTTGGAGCTGGAGATCTGGGGACCCCAGAGTACAGGGATAGGATGGCGTCTTCCCCTCGCGTGGCCTTTTGAGGTGTTCTCTTTAAATCGGTGCATTATGATTTTACATAATAGTGAAATTCATACCTGTTCACACAGGAAAGGCAGAGAGCTCACGGGAGCCTAAGGCTTGCTGCCTGCTGCATGGGTTCCCCTGAGTGCATTCAGAAACATCTGAGAGCTAAGCCCCATCATCTCAAGCCACATTTGGCCGACAGATACATTCTGCTGGGTATGCCCAGCGGTTTGGGAATATAAGAATTGGTGAATTTAACCTGGTGCGGTGGTGCCTGCCTGCAATCCCAGCAGCTGGGGAGGCTGAGGCAGGAGGATCGCAACTTCAAAGCCAGGAGGAGGCGATTGATTTCATATCCCAGCACCTCCCCTTCCCCTCCTCTCTCCATCCCGCCTCCCCCCCCCCCATTCCCTGGTCCCCTTCCTCTTCTCTACTGCTTTCCTTTCGTTGTCCTGAGTGACCTGGGAAGGAAGCATCAGGGCCCATTCAAATGCAGAGTTAAAGAAATTGGTCCAGGCTGTGCAGAAAGTGTACTTACCCTTTATACCTCTAGGGGGCAGCACTGCTTAGCTCCTGCCCACTGGGGCCCCGCGGAGATCAGGCAGAATCTTGCAGGATCTTTGCTACAAGCAAAGCCAAATTTTGCAGGTGAAATTCACCAATTCTTTTTTTTTTTTTTTTTTTTTTGGCGGGGGGGTGGAGGGGAAGGTTACCAGAGATAGAACTCAGGGGCAGTCGACCAGTTGAGCCCCATCCCCAGCCCTATTTTGTATTTTATTTAGAGACAGGGTCTCCCTGAGTTGCTCATTAGCGCCTCACTTTGGCTGAGGCTGGCTTTGAAGTTGCGATCCTCCTGCCTCAGCCTCCCCAGCTGCTGGGATTGCAGGCAGGCACCACCACCGGGTTAAATTCACCAATTCTTACATTCCCAAACCGCTGGGCATACCCAGCAGGATGTATCTGTCGGCCAAATGTGGCTTGAGATGATGGGGCTTAGCTCTCAGATGTTTCTGAATGCACTCAGGGGAACCCATGCATCAGGCAGCAAGCCTTAGGCTCCCGTGAGCTCTCTGCCTCTCCTTCCCGGCCAGGAAGCCTTGGTCTCATCTGGAAGGAAAACAAGATGAAGCTCGCGGTGGGTGGAGGTTGTCTGTTTGTTGTCTTAATGGGTTAAGCCTCATCCTTAAATTTTCCTCAGCGGATGGCTTTGTGTAGAAGAAATACCAGCCAGACCCGAACACCCTGAAAGCTCTATTAATCTTCCTGTAACCCCATTAACACTCACTGCATATTTCCTGCGAAAAAGGATTGGAAATGACCGTGGCCTGCAGTAAGGAAATATCTGTCACGCACTCAGCAGGGGTGGGGAGGCTGTGTGGGTGCGCCCCGGGGGAGAAGGTTGGCACACGCTCCGTTCAGGATGGCGAGAGGAGGGGGGATGGAAAAGGAGCGAGAGAGGCACTTAACCCCAGGAATCTTCTCACCTGACAATCATGACAATGGAGTCACCTGTGCTTCCCATCTAGCAATATCTATTACCTTGAACCTGAGGTGAGAGGCCTGCTCCCCAGGGGGAATCTGGAAACGGAGATTTATCTGTGCGGCAATAATTGAGGAGTTCATTTGATTCCAGTGTGGATCTTTCCCCCACAATCAATTTCACGCTCCGTCATAAATAATGGAGGTCACCAGGCAGCCAGGCAGGCGGGGGATCTGGCTGGTGCTGTTGACGGTATTCAAACAGCATCAACGGAGAGAGGGACCGGGCCCACTCGCTGTGACAGCATGCATGGAGAGGGCTTGAGTGGCAACATGCTCTTCTTCTATTTTTTGAACACCCTCCCACCCTTTAATGAGATAGACATTCAGATCGTGCAGATTAACTGAGATTTCCTCAGTGGGCTTGATACTCTGGTGAGTGGCTACATAATCGTGAACCCTCTACTCAGTTCCCCGAGGCACCAGGGCCTGCTTCTTGGGGAAACCCCATCCGTGGAGAATTAATAAGTGGACCACTGTAATTGGCAGAGTTTCAGGGACGCTCCAGGTTAGGTGGCCCGAGGCAGTGTAGGAAATGGCTGTTTGAAGTCGGAATTATATGAGACTAGCAAAGAAAGGGTAAGAAAGAAAGAAAAAGAGTCTTGGCTGTTTTATAGAGATTTTTCCATTTCTAATGAAATGAGATGTCGAATTTTTAAAAGTTTATATCTGGAAAATACTGACTTAAGTACATCTCCCAGCCTGTTCTTCTTCCCATTGGCTCTTGGGGGAGAAGGACTTTGCCAACTTCTTTGTGGCCCCAGGGCCTTTGCATGTGATACTTCCTTCACCTCCTCCCCTCTCTTTACCTAGCGAAGTCTTATTCCAACTTATAGTCCAGGAGATCTCCAGACCAAGTTGCGTGTTCTCATCGCAAACTATCCCATTCTTGTCTAGTACCATAGTTAAAATTTAAATAAATACATTGATGAAACTGGTAAATATTCTCTTTGTGCCCACGCCTGAAAACCTGGGGAACCAGTGATGTGTTAGTCACGTTCAATGTTGTGTTCTCAGCCCTTAAACCTGCACTTGGTCCATGGGAAGCTTCAGACCTATTTGTTGGGTGAGTGGATAAATGAGAGGCGTCCCATTGGGTCTGGACTTGGAGGCCCCCCGGTGCATTCTTATAGTCTAGTGGCCCAGCTGGTCAGGGGACAGAGGCTTGAGGAACCAGCAGTTAACTGGGGACAGCTGAGTCTGCTTTTTGACTGGATTCCAAGATGGCGGTCACCACTCAATCCAGTCAACCTGTGAAGGTCTGCCGGGCTGAGCCTGGGGGTAAATCCAGAGAGGAGCTGATGGTGGACCACTAGACCAGGGAACCAGGTTGGTCATTGTGAGCTGGGGGTGGCAGGGGTTGGGACCTGGAACTCTTGGCCTGGTCCATGGGCTGGATTGAAGCACCCCAGGTGCATACATGGAAGAAGGTACCGGGCTGGTCATGAAAACTTAGGACTCTGGGAGCTCCTCTGGGGTTCCCTGCCTCCTGGGGAGCAGCACAGTTCATTTCAGAACCGCTGATGAGATTTCTAGGACCCACGTCCTGGTCGGGTGGCCTCAGAGAGCCGAGAGGGCACAGAGGCTTAGGATCACATAGAACCTCCTTCCTCTAACGTCAGAGCCTCGTTTCTGTTTGGGGCGCCTCATCTTTCTCCCCTCCCTCATGTGGGTTGGGGGTTCTACATGCCAAGTCTTGGAGCAAATCAAATGACCCAGGATGGTGATGGTCTATCATATGTCCCTGGCTTGTTGACTGATTCAGGGACAGATACCAGAGCCAAATTAGGACACGCAGGGACAATCAGAAGAGCCACTGGGGAGGTGGAGTCACCTGCTCCCATTGGCTTTAAACAAGGCACGACACTAAGCTGCAACGTGGGCTTCCATCTTGCCCCAACAAAGAGAGAACCTCGCTAAGGATTTCAGCAGTGACTAAAGGTGATCTGAGAGATGGGGAGGTCAGGGTCCTGGCCATGCCACTTGAGATCTGCTTGGAGCCACCCTTGAAGCCTTGGATTTTTAAGTCATAGACATCAGTAACTCCTGGTTGTGCCAAAGGTTGTGTTTGAAAGAGGTAAACATGTATATTTGTCCTATTTTATCCCATTCTTCTCTCACGTGACTCACAATAAATGATAAAAATCTATTTTGGCCAGGCGCGGTGGCTCACGCCTGTCATCCCAGCGGCTCTGGAGGCTGAGGCAGGAGGATCGAGGGTTCAAAGGCAGCCTCAGCAAAAGGGAGGCACTAAGCAACTCAGTGAGGCCCTGTCTCTAAATAAAATACAAAACAGAGCTGGGGATGGGGCTCAGGGGTCAAGTGCCCCTGACTTCAACCCCTGGTACTGAACAAAAACAAAACAAAACAAGACAAAATCTATTTGAACCCCTACCAATGGCTCCATGGACCAAATGCAAGTTCACAGAGTTGTGAAGTGTCAGCCCTAGTCTGATTTCCTCATTTAGCAAATGGGGATACTGAGGCACACACAGAGATGGGATTTGCTTTACTCATTCATTCATTCATCAAACGTGTACCAAGAGTGTCCTGGGTGCCGGGCCACCTGCTGATTGCTGCATGCAGGAAGGAGAAGGTTGTCCTGCCCATGCTCAAGAGACACCACGGGGTGGTGGAGGTGGCTGGGTAAGCAAGCAATCGCAATGGATTCTGGTATGTGATAGCAGGATGAGGTCAGGGTTGTGGGAACATCCAGAAGGGGCCCCTGATTCATCCTGGGTCACAGGTTGGTCTTGATCTTGAATTCATTTTTAGAAGATGGTTGAATTCTTGGGATGGCCTTAGGGTGTAAGGGCATTCAGGCGAAGGAACTAATATCTGCAAAGACTTAGAGGTGGGGAGCCAGGCATGGTGGTGTGCCTATAATCCCAGTGACTCAGGAGGCTGAGGCAAGAGGATCACAAGTTCGAGGCCAGCCTCAGCCACTTGGTGAGACTCTCAGCAATTTGGTGAGATTCTGTCTCAAAGCAAAAACTAGAAAGGGCTGGGCTGTAGCTCAGTGGTAGAGCGCCCCTGGGTTCAATCCCAGTTCCAAAAAATGTGGCAAAAAAGGGCTCAGAGGTGGGAGATGGCATGGCTTGACCCTCTGGGGGACAGTACTGGGTGCTGAGACATGAGGTGGGGGGAATAGAAGCCCAGGCACTGAGGGACTTTTCTGGTGGGCGGAGAGGTTCAGTGTGGGGCATCCACATGACCAAGGGCAAGGGTCTAACCACACAGCAGCTATGAGTCTTCATCCACAGACTCACCTGCAGGGAATCTCATTTCTTTGTTTGCTTAACTCGGTTTTATATTCTGAGTTCGAGTCTTCCCATGCCCACATCCTGGCTTGTGAGATTCTCTCATGTTCAGGGCTCTTACCTAGAGTGAAGGGATTTGGGGGTGTCCATAGTTCTTCAAGGAGTCTACCCACTGCTTGACCAGTCATGAAGATGATAGATGGGGAGGTGTCCACTGCCTTTGTCGGAGTGACCCCCTGAGGTCCAGCAGCTCCCAGTGACAAGCTAGCCATGAGGACCTCCTGCAAGTTTATGCTTCTAGCTGTTCTCTCCCTTGACTTTTGCTCTGCCTGTCAGCGATGTCAAGAAGCAGGCTTCGGGACACACGTGCTCCAGGACTGCCCGCTTTCTCTTAGTTACCTCTCTTTTCGTCTGGAGGGAATAGTTTTTCTCTCCTATTTCTCACTTTGACCTTGACAGTGAATCCTAGTCTCCTTAAAATTCAGACTTCTTGGAACGCAGAACAGATTTGCAGGGAAGTTTTGGTTTGGGACCTGACATTTCTTCCTTGAATAGTTTGTGGGGAGAAAGAAAAAGGAGACACACAGGGAGCCCTAGCAATTTTATTTTATGACAATAAGATAGAGACAATACTATCCAGATGTTCTGAGGTTAGTGTGCGGAGTGCACTAGGGGGCAAGCTGGCCGGGTGGCAGTGTCATTGTTTGGATGTGAGGTGTCCCCAGAGCTCATGTGTGAGAGGGCTGGGGGATCCTTAACCTCATCAGAGCATTAATCCCCTGATGGGGATTAGCGGGGTGGTGACTGAGGCAGGTGGGGTGTGTGGAGGAGGGGGGTCCCTGGAGTGTGCCTTTGGGGTTTATAGTTTGTTCTTGGTGAGCAGAGCTCTCTCTGCCCCCTGGTGGCCACGTCCTGAACTGCTTCCCTCCGCCACACTCTCCCGCCACGATGGTCCACCTCACCTCAGGCCCCGGGAATGGACTTGGCCACCTAGGAACTGAGACCACTGAAACCGGGAGGCCCCAGATGAACTTTTCCTCCTTAAAATTGTTCCTGTCACGTGTTTCGGTCACAATGGTGAAAAGGCTAACACAGGTAGAGAGGCCACTGCCACCATCTACAGAGGGGATCTGAGAAAGGGGCTCTGACCTTGGCCGTGGGCCGCTGCTAGAGATCGGCCACTGCTTCCTAAACCTTCCCTGAAATCCCCACAGCAGCCCTACCAGGTCGGCGTCATTAATCTCCATTTCACAGACGAGTAAAAGGTGAGCAGAGGCCTCGGGCTGTGGTTTGAAGGTGACCCCCAGAACTCCTGTGTTGGAAACTTAGTCTCCAATCAAACAGTGCCCGGGTGGGTTCCAACAGGAGGGGGTTCCGTCACGAGGACGTGGGTCAATGCTGTCATCATTGGAACCGGTCAGTCCCAGAAAGAGTGGACAGTCACAGGACTGGGTCTGACCCTGGCTTGCTAGCCCTTGGTTGCTCCTTGCCCTTCCGCTGTCCGCCATGGGATGAGGCAGCACAAAGACCCCCCTTTCCAGATCCAGGACGTGCTCTCAGAGCTCCCAGCCCCAGTGCCCCTCCTCTGGTCGGGAGCATGCTCAGGAGGGGGCTTGGTGGGATCCATTCCCAAGACATCGATTTCTCAGATGATGGATCACCCTGGCAGCCCGCTCACCTGAGAGCCCAGCCTCCACGGAACCTCAATCTGCCCGCCTCCCCTTCCCGTTATCATTTTTCAACATGTTAAGGGTATTTTAAACCCATATATCCTTGCACACCCCTGATCTGCTGAGTATCAATTTTTCTACATTTTTACAAAAGGTAGGATTTAAAAAAAAGATTCTTATAACCATCTTTTCCCACTCTGATTTTATCTGCTTTTGACGACTTTATTTGTAATTTTTAAAATGCTCAAGTGAATGCAAAAGCACTCAGAGGGAGCTGGATCTTTAAAATTGTGCCCAAATATATATAAAACCCCATTTACCATTCCAACCATTTTGAGACATATTTAATTTGTACTTTTTAGTTACAGATGGCAGTGGAGAGTGTTTTGACACGTCACATATAACATGGAGTGTAACTTCCCATTCTTGTGGTGGTCCACGGTTGGAGTTACCCTGGTGGCGTATTCACATGTGACCTTGGGAATGTTCTGTTCATTCCACTGTCTTTCCTACTCCCATCCCCCTCCCTTCCCTTCATTCCCCATTGTCTAATTCAATGAATGTCTGTTCTCTCCCCCACTGTTGTGTGTGAGCATCCGCATATCAGAGAGAACATTTGGCCTTTGGTTTTGGGGGGTTGACTTATTTCACTTATCATGATAGTCTCCAGTTCCATCCATAATTTTATTCTTCTTTATGTCTGAGTAATATTCCATTATGTATATGTGCCACATTTTCTTTGGCCACTCATCTGTCGAAGGGCACTTAGGTTGGTTCCATAGCTTAGCCACTGTGAATTGAGCTGCTATGAACATTGATGTGGCTGTGTCCCTGGAGTACGCTGATTTTAAGTCCTCTGTGTATAAACCCAGGAGGGGAATAACTTGGTCAAATGGTGGTTCCATGCCAAGTTTTCTGTTTCCTTTGCTGGGAAGAAGCTTTAGTTCGATACCATCCCATTTATTGATTCCTGATTTTACTTCTTGTGCTTCAGGTGTCTTACATTCCAACGATTGTTAAGTGTTAAAATGTCTTAGGTTTTGTGACATCAGCTGCATTCACGGTGTCATGCAGCTAGGGCCACCATCCTTCTTTGGAACTTTCTCCATCTTCCCAGCTCAAACTCTGTGCCCAATAAGCACGGACACCCCTTCCCTCTTTCCCTGGTTCTTTTTATCTTAAATAAATTCGGTTATTCTAGGAACCCCCTATGAGATGAATCACACGGTATTTGTCCTTTCTGGATGGACTTATTTCACTCAGTGTATGTCCGCGAGGCCTATTCATGTTGTAGCATGTGTCAAAATTCCCTTCCTTTTTAAGGCTGTATAATGTTCCAGTGTGTATGTGTTCCACACTTTGTTGACCCACTCATCTGTCGATGGACACTGGGGTTGCTTTCAACTTTGGGCTATTGTGAATAATGTTGCGAGGCGTGTGGGTGGACACATACCTTTTCAAGTTCTGCTTCTAGTTCTTCTGGGCGTATGCCCAAAAGTGCACTTGCTGGATCACAGAAAAATTCTGGTTTTGTCCGTTTGAGAAATCGGCGAACTCTTTTCTGCTCCAGCACCATCTCCATTCCCACCAGCAATGAATACAGTCCCAATTTCTCTGCATCCTCCACAGCCCGTTGCTCTTTCTTTTTAATGGTAGCCACACTCACTGGGGTGAGGTAGTAGTTCCTAAGGGTTTTGATTGACATGTCCCTGAAGATTAGTGAGGAGCACAATTTTAGGTCCTTAGTCATTCCTGAGTCTTCTTTAGAGAACGTCAACTCCTTTGCCCATTTTAAAAATTATTGTTTATATTTTTGTTCTTGAATTGTAAGAGTTCTTTGTACAGTTTGGAAATCAGTCTTGTACCAGATATGTAACAGGCAAATATTTTCTTTTATTCTGTGATTTGCCTTTTAATTCTGTTAGAAGTGTCCTTTGTGCAAATGTTTTTTGATTTTAATAAAGTCTAATTTATCTATTTTTTCTTTTGTCATCTCTGATTTTAGTATCATATTAAAGAAATCATTGCCAAATCTAATATCATGAAGCTATTCCCTAGATTTTCTTCTAAGCTTTGTAGTTTTAACTCCTATGTTTAGGTCTTTAATTCATTTTGACTTGGTTCTTGCTTATGGGATAAGTAAGCACCCAACTTCATTTGGTACAAGGATATCTAATTTTCTTAATATTGTTGGAGAGACTGTCTTTTCCACATTAAATGGTTGTGACATCCTTTATGAAAATTATCTGATCACATTATGTGAAGTTTATTTTTAAATTCTCTATTCTGATCCATTACTCAATATATCTATTTTGATGCCAGTACTACGCTGTTGAGATTACTATAGCTTTGTAGTAAGTCCAGGAATGAGGATGGTTAAGATCTCCATCTTAAATTTTTAAAAATTGTTTTGGCTATAAAAGGTCCCTTGAAAGTCCATAGGAAACTTAGAATGGATTTTTTTTCTATTTCTGTTGTTGGGATTTTGAGAGGGATTGCCTTGAATCTATAGATTGCTTAGAATAATTTTTGACATCCTAACAATAGTAAGTCTTCCGATCCATGAACATGGGATGTTTTCCCATTTATTCATGTCTTTAAAAATTTCTTTCAACAATGTTTGCAGTTTTAAGTACAAGTCTTTCACCTCTTTGGCTAGATGTTTTCACCCACCATACATTAAGCTATGACACACACAGACACACATCTATACATTTTATATATATATATATGTGTGTATATATATATATATATATCTTGTTTATATAGACACACACAAACACCCACATGTATACTGTTGTGCTCTCTCTCTCTCTTTGTATGTATGCATTGCTCTGTGTGTGTGTGTGTGTGTGTGTGTGTTGTGTTGCTCCTAGGTTTGTAATGAAAATAACATGAGTTAGATTAAGCCCAAGAGAAAAATGATACAATCCGGGGGTGTAGGAAACCCAAGTTGGATGAACTTGCTGACAGAGTAACATGGAATACTATTGCACTGCAACCCCTTTTTTTATAGATAGGAATACACTCCAAAATAATGATACAAGTATCTATAGTGAACGTACAGACATGTAACAGTCATTCACTATCATCACCGAGTCATATGTGATGTACATTCCTGTATGTGATACACTTTTGTGTGACTGGCTGGAAGTTAGTTTTTACCAACATCACTACAGACATGTGCACGGTGCATCGTGCTGAACAGCGTGGCCACTACAATGTCACTAAGATTTTTGTTTGGCTGCTTTCTAATGAGACCACCATTGTGTAGACGGTCCATCATTGGCCGAAACATCATTAAATGGCGTATAACTGTGTGTCTCTCCACTGCCTTCTGTCCTTCAAGGTTTCTGCTGAGAAATCTACTCACTGTCTTATTGAAGATCTTCATGCACGATGAGTCCCTCTTCTCTCGTTTCAAGATTATTTCCTTGTCTTTAAACAGTTTAACAATGGATTCCAGTGTGGTTCTTTTGGTTTTATCCATTTAAACTTCTTGTATCGGGAGATCCATTTCTTTCCTCAAATTGGGTAAGTTTTCAGCTGTTATTTCTTCAAATAAGTTCTCTTACCTTTTCTTTCTCTTTTCTTCTGGAAGTCTCATGATGTGTGTATTGGTCCACTTGATGGTATCCCACATGTCCCTTAGTATTGGACCCTCAGATTTGACAACTTGAAGTATGTTGTGTTCAAGTTCTCTCATTTCACATTATTACAGTTGAGGTCTGCTTTTGACCTGTCTAATAAACTTTTTCAATTCAGTTATTGTATTTTTCAGTCTACAACATATTTGGTTCTATTTTATAATTTCTGTCACTTTGTAGACATTTTCATTTTGTTCATACATCACTTTCCTGATTTACTTTATTTTCTTGGTTCATTATGTCTTTTAGTTCTTTATGGCCTGTATAAGACAATTATTTTGGAGTCTTTATCTGGTATGTTTGATGCATGTGTTTCTTCAGAGATGGTTTCTGAAGATTTATTTTGGTCCTTTGAATGGACCACACTTCCCTGTTTCTTTGTATGCTTGTGGCCTTTTGTTGAAAATTAGCATTTGGAACAAAACAAAACAGTTCTGTCTCCCAATCTTTTCTCGCTAGCGTGTGAGACCTTTACTAATTTATGATTCCCTGACAGTTGAGATCAGCCTATGATGAAACCTTTAGATCTTTTCAAATAATTTTTTTTCCTTGATATGTGCTCTGTCTGGATTTGTGTGTGTGCTTTTGACTCAATATCTCCCATGTTTAGTTTTCCAGCGAGTTCACCAAAACTTTTTTGTGGCCATACATGTTCTCCTGTATTCCTCTGCCTGCAATCTCTTGCCCTGGGTGTCCATGGATATTCAATTCCACATAATGTGATGTCCACCCCTGACTTTTTGCAGCTTCTAGTCTGAGGTCCAAATTAGGCCATCATTTCTGTTTAATCTCCAAGACTAGTGAAACAGAAGCAGTCTCTTGGGCAGGCCACAGACAGGTCAACTGTTACAAACATTTTCCTTTCTATTCTTACGATCCAAATGAAGAAGTATGAAAATGTTAGTTCATTTCTCCAGACCACGTCATTATATACTGGGGAGGGTACCAAATAAGGCTGAATAAAAATGCAAAATACAAAATATAATTCCTTTTCATTTTGATATGGCCTTTTCTTTTTTGAAAAAAAAATTAATTTTTATTTGTTTTTAATTAGCTATACATGACAGCAGAATGCATTTTGACTAATTGTATACAAATAGAGCACAACTTTTCTTTTCTCTGTTTGTACATGCTGTAGAGTTGCACCATTTGTGCAAACATACATGTGCCTAGGGTAATGATGGCCTTCTCATTCCACCATCTTTCCCCTGTGCCCACTCTCTTCCCCTCACTCCTCTCTGCTCAATCCAAAGTTCCTCCATTCTTTTCTTGTTCCTCCTGTCCCCCCCCCATTATGCTTTAGCATCTGCATATCAAAGAAAACATTTACCCTTCAGTTTTGGGGGATTGGCTTAATTTGCTTAATATGATATTCTCTAACTCCATTCATTCACCTGCAAATGCCACGATTTCATTCTTCTTTAAGGCTGAGTAATATTCCATTGTGTAGATATCCCACAGTCTTGATGGGGGGTTTACTTGGTTGCTGTAGCTCTTTGGCTTCAGAGCTTCTACAAAGATATTTTAGTCCATTTGTAATTATTTTGTTGGTGTTTCCCTGGGGAAACACTCTGGAGTCTCCTAGTCTTGTATTTTGCTGAAGACCACCTCTGGAGCTTGTTTTTAGGTGAACAGGACTTTAGACAAATAAGTGAGTTTGGCATCGAGTGACTCATTTCCATCTTCTCTCCTTCTGTTCCTGCAGACCGCTGACCACCTTTCAGAGAGTACCTAGCAATGGTCACTCTGAGAGCAAGCCAGGCGAGGTAGGGATGGGGGGTGTTGAAAGGCTACCATTAAGCACATCCTCTCTAGAGCAAGGGCTTCACTTCCCCAACGACTGCCCATGGCATAGCATCTGAGAGCACAAGAAGGCCTCTCCTTGGCCTTGATCCTTGCTGACAATGACCTTGTCCAAGGACTCAATCTCTCTGAGCTCCAACTCCCCCATTGGTGCAATGAGGTCAAGGAGTGGACAGGAGAATGATGCACAGAAGTTCCTCGGTAGGAAGGCTCGTGTAGAGTGGGAACAGGGAAGACTGATGGTCACCTCCCACTGTCCATTGCTCTCTCTGAAACCCACAACATTCCCAGCTCTGGTGGAGATGAACAGGGAAGGCGTTGCTTGGCATAGACGAGGGATAGCCCACAGGACTTCCTGAGACGATGGAACTCCTCTGCGCTTTGCAATGCGGTAGCCTCTGGTCAGAGGTAGCGATGGAGTCCTTGGAATATGCTGGTTCCTCTGAGGAATTAAACTGCACATTTTATTCAATTTTAAAATGATAGTTAACATTGTCTCCAATGAACCAAATGGACAAGTTGTGGTAAATGTACGGAAAAACCAACACTCTCATATATTGTGTGTGAGGGGGTGGGGATGCACAAAGGTGTGGCCACTGGATCAGGCAGTTTTTTCCTTTTTTTTTTTAATTTATAGAAGTTAAATACAGAAATACCATGTGATCCTGCAGTTCCACTCCTAGTACATACTCAAGGAATGGAAAACATGTCCACTCATGAGTGTTGACCCAGCATTATTTATAATAGTCAAAAATGGAACAGCCTAAATGTCCATCAGCCCATCATCGAGGTGTGGTCAAGGTGTGGCACATCCAAACAATGGGATATTACTTGGCCACCCAAATCGGTGAAGTCCTTGTCCATATTTCAACCTGGATGAGACTTGAACACACTATGGTTAGTGAAAGAAGCCACATAAAAGACCGTCATCATGTGATTCCATTTATATAAAATGCCTGGAATAAAAGAAATCAGAGAGACAGAGAACAGATCAGCAGTGGCTAGGACCTGGGGGTGGGGGGAGGGATGGATGCAGAGTTCCTTTTGGGAATGATAAACATGTTCTGGAATTAGACTGTGGTGATAGTGGCAGAACATGGTAAATAGTCAATGTATTCGTACATTTTAAAAGAGTGGGTTTTATCTTCTGTGAACTGCATTTTGATTTGAAAAACCATCACTTGTGATGACTGACTACTGCCCCGTACCACCCAGGTCCAGATTGACCTTGGGAGTCCTTGCTCTTGGCAGTCAATGACTGGCTGCTGAAACTTCCTAACAGATACCTTTACATTCCCTCAGTCCCCTCCTCTCCATAACCATTTTCTTCCTCCTCCTCATTATCATATTTTCCCTGGAATTTCCCAGAATGCACTCTACCTAGAGTGAAGACTTCAGTACAAGGACGGAATTTTCTAGAACACGCTGAGCTGCTGGGCAGGGAGGATGTCTCTTCGTGGGCTTCTCTCTCCTCCTGGACTAACTGCCCCGGGGGATAGACATTCTCTTAATAAACAGCATTTTCGCAGATCTTTGCAACTTTCAAAGTCTAACGTGTCCTTGGTCTCATCTCATGTCCACGGTGACCTAGGAAGATGGTCACAGCAGGGACACTTGCACCATTTCAAACAGGAGCAAGTGGAGTTTGAGGGGAAGTGACCGCCCCAGTTCCTGCAGGGGTCATGGAGACGCAGTCTTTTATGTCCAGGTGTCTAGGATTCTGTCTCAGCACCCCCAAGCACAAAGCCCCACTTGGTGCAGACACTGAGTGGTAGCACTGGATGTTTTTATGGTTTGGAGGTGAGGTGTCCCCCCACAGCTCCCGTGTGAGACAGTGCAAGAAGGTTCAGAGGATAAATGCCTGGGCTGTGAGAGTCTTAACCCAGTCAGTGACTTAATCCCCTGATAGGGATTAACTGAGTGGCAACTTAAGTGGTGGGGTGTGGCTGGAGGAGAGGGGAACTGGGACGTGGCTTTGGGGTGTATATTTGAATCTGGAGAGTGGAGTCTCTCTCTGCTTCCTGATCATCATGTGACCCACTTCCTCCTGCCACACTCTTCCCGCACGATGTCCTGCCTCACCTGGAGCCCCAGGGAAAGGAGCCGGCCTTCTATGGACCAAGATCTCCGAAACTGTGAGCCCCCAAATAAGCTTTTCCCCCTCTACAGTTGTTCTGGTCGGTCCTTTAGTCACAGCAGCGAGAAAGCTGACTAGAACAATGTTCATGCATGTCCCTGCCCCTTCGCAGCAGTGGGGACACCGCAGCAGGGCATTTGCAATCATGATTCGGAAGCCCTGGCTTCCCCACCTCGCCCTTGAATAATTCCGTGCCCACAAGGGCCTGCCCAGTGGCTCAGCTGGCCAGAGCAGCCCTGGACCTTTGCCCCCCAGAAGGCAAATCCAGAGGCCTGGACGTTCATCTTCTTGGGTTGCAGAAATCTTGCTCCTGACCTCTCAGCCCAGGACCATGAGATGGCCAGGCGGGTTCCGGCGCAGACCTGCCCACCTACAGCTCGTGAAGTCGGAGAACTGGGTCCAGTTAGCTGGGGGGAGGCTGCACACGGAGCCCCAGGAGGAGGTCAATTCCAGCCTGGTTTCCACCAGGACTCTGGCTCTGAAATGAAACCAGGGAGGACACTGCTGCCTGATACTCTCCTGTCCCCACTTGACAGCCTTCGTGCCCTGTCATTGCCACCAGATGCCCCTGCTCACCAAAGACCACCTCAGGCTGAGAAACCAATGCACCAGCTGCCAGGCCTCTTCCCCAGCGCGAGTCCTTCTCCAGAGAAGGTGGCATAGGCGTCACTTCATCACCGTCATCAATAGCATCTCCGTTGGCATCACCCCCAGCGGGCAGCGTGACAGGAGCTGATTGACTTTCACCGGGCACCCGTGTGCGGTTGTAGTGCTGGGGACTTGGCTCAGTCCATCTTGTTGACGTCTACCACAGCCCTGTCCTGACACGATCCCGGGTTACAGAGGAGGAAACTGAGGCCGGACATGAAATGGCCCTGCTTGGAGTCACATGTTCATTTGTGAGGAAACCAGGAATCGATCTTGGGCTTCTCTGGCCCTGAGCTTCAGTTTCATGGTGCTCTTCTGGATGGAGGCAGAAGCATTCACCTATCGGTCAGTTGATGAGCTGATCAGTAGGATCGAATTTGGACCCCTGTGCAATTACATCTCATATCCCTAATACCATGATCAGGAGAAAACCAAAACCAAAACCAAACAACAAAACCACAGCAAAAAACAACATTTTTTTTTTTTTTTTGTGTGTGTGTGTGTGCAGGACAGCACGGAAGGCAGGGACTGACTGCTAATGTCAACCGGAGAGGATTGTCATGAAGATTGAATGAGACATTGAATCCGAGGCTGGATAGGGAGCGCAGGAGGACCAGGGGCCCTCGGTGTTCAGAGCCAGGCCCTGGGGGTCAAGTTCACCTTCCCACTGACGGTGTGGCCCCCGACGCCCAGCAGGAGGCGCTGTGCACAAACCCAACGTTCCTTCCTGGGGCCTTGGGCACCTGCAGACCACCTGCCTTAGGGGTTCTCCCCGGTGGGATTCAGCTCTCACGCTGAATCCTGAGAGAAGGGAGACTGTCTGAGGCAGCGGGTTCTCTCCAGGCACCCTGGCCCTGCCCTAGCTCTCTCTGGGCAGGGTACGAGCCCCCGGTGTCCTGTGCTCCTTTGCTGATCCCAAACAGCCAAGCCTCGTGATGCTTCATAACTCACAGGGAGCCCAGGCACGGGGCAGATGGCAGCCACAGAGACCCCTCTACTGACAAGGTTGTGGCTGGTAATAGCTTTTGGGGTGGAGCTGGGCACAGAGGGAGCCCACCTGGGGTGCCAGTGGTCAAGGCACCACTGCGATCATCACTGTCCTCTCCACCGTGCATGTGACTGTCACCTCCCCGCTCCTCCATCGCACAAGCCCTTCCTTCTGTCCCTCTGCCTTGGGGATCCTGGCAGCTGGGAAAGGGACGGAGGCCCTTTAAGAAGCTGGCCTCATGCTTCAGTGCTGCCTCAAAGAAATGTCAGAGGCTGAGTCCGCGCAGGATGTAATGCGTCCTGTCAATCAGCTCTCAGGCCGCAGACCGGCTGGGCCCGTTGACAGGGGCCCGGGAAGATTTATTTTGTCTCCTTTAATTGCCCTTTTTGCTTTGTAAACATAAAGGTTGCAGCTTATGGTCTGACAGCTAGAGTAGCCTTTTTCTTATCAGAAAAAAAAAGTGACATTTGGATTCTTAGAAACCATTTCCCTCACTCTCCTCTGAATTGCCTCTCCACTCCCCGTCCCGGGGCCTAGTGTAAGGTCTTACAGAGCTTGTCCAGGAAGACCCCAGCATGGAGTCAGAGGGACCCCAGGACCTCAGGCAAGCAGGGTTCCTCTCTGGCCTCAGTTTCTTTTTCGATGAAATGGGGCTGGTAATAGGACTGACTTAAGAGGTTGCTGGGGAGATTCCCTGGGCCTGTGCAGTGTGTGCCTGTGGGTGTTGGGATTGAGAGCTTCTGGGTTCAAATCCCAGCTCTGCTGTTTACTGGCTGCGTGACTTAATCTCTCTAGCCTCAGTTTTCTTCTGTGTCAAATGGGGATGGCGGTAATAGATCCGACCGCATCAGGTTCTAGGAGGGCCCAGTGAGTTAATAGGTGTCACCACTTCCAACAGTGCCTGGCGCATTCAGGGTTGTTCAGTGAGAGGTGTTTAAATGGTCACGTACTATGTGCTCAACTCCTGCCTGACGCACAGTAGGTAGACAGCTGCTATTATTTACAAAGCGATTCCTCAAGGAATGTTTTGCTTATTAGCATTGGATAGTTTGGGGATTTCATATCAAATGCAGATTCCTGGCTTTTTTTTTGAGAAGCTGGACAACCCGGGGCAGGGCTATAACTGGCTTTTCTGTCTCCCGTCCTTGACAGAAGCCCGACAGGGTTTCCGACTCCCAGAGGCAACAGCCACTAGAGTCCTCCCCGTGCAGGATGGAGCTCAGGGAATGGGGCCATCTTGCTGCCGAGTGGTACTCTAGCCTCGACTGAGAGATGCTCAGAGGCCCGACCACACAGGGCCTGCTGGCTGCCCCCAGACTCACTGTAGAGTTTCAGGTGAGAGTTATACAATGAGTTTCCATGTCGCTGCTTTTCACATACACCATCATGGGAGCTAAGTCCTTAGGCCACCTACGGGGGCATGAGGATACACTTCTCATTTTGAATATATGAAGGGTTATAACCAGCGAACATGTGTATATATAAATATTTCCCCCTAAATGAGTCCATCTATACCCCCAAGAGTTATCCACCACCGATGTGCCCCTCTGCCTTACAGACATTGTTGGAAACAGTAGCCTGATTATATAAAAGCCTGAAATGCCCCCAAATCCATGACTCATTTCCTCCTGAAAAGAGAGAGGAGGTAGGGGGAGGAGAGAGAGACACAGAGAGAGAGACAGAGAGAGAGAGAGAGAGAGAGAGAGAGAGAGGTCTTCCTTTGCAAAAACTATAGATAAAGATAGGCGGGGTGGAGGGCACCAGGGAGTGGTGAGGAGTGTGGCAAACGTGAGCACGTGGACCCTCAAGAAAAGGCACCGGAAACCCAGTTCTGGTTAATGGTTATTAAGCATGGATGGGGGCTCAGGGTCACCACCCAATGTTATTTTGCAATAAATCTTGGAACTCTTGATCTTTTTTTAGAAATTTCCAAACTTTTAAATATTGGCAACTACTAAAGATTTTTTTTTTTTCTAAGACTCTGATCCTAACAAAACACATCTAGGAGATTGATTGGGGCTCAGATAAGCAACCTCTGCAGTGCAGAAGATTCATCCTAGGCTCGGGATGTGGAGTAAGAAGAGCGCTTGACTTTGGGTACTGTCCCTTGCGGGCTGACGGCCAGGGCCATTGGAACTCTCCGGGCTTGGATTTCCTCATCACTGATGCGGGTACCTGACCGTTTGCCAAGAGAGTTATTGTTGAGGGATAAAATGAGAAAATTCTTGTGCAAGGCTTGGCACACGGCCAGCAAATGGAGACTGGCCAGAAAGCAAATCCATGCTACCCAAGCTTCCTACCGTTGGACGATGGTGCAGGATTTTTGTTTGAAACTGGTGTTTTTCAAAGAGCTTCCCCCCCCCCCCCCCCCCAACCAGAGTAGTGGATTGTGGCCAAAGAAGATGTGGATGTGACTTCATCTTGGTCACTGCCGGGATTCTTGAGGGATGCTTCTTGTTTCCCTTTCCAAATAGGTTTCTCCAGGGCTGAGGGCAGGACCCCACAGGGGGGCTCCAGACTCTCTCCCCCTCCAACACCGGCTCAGCAGAGGAACACAAAGGATGCTGTTTCACGCTCTCAGCTTTATGCAGATTTATTCAGGGAAGGCAGAGTGTGTGTGTGGGGGGGTGGGCAGCGTGGCATCACATACTGAGACAACGAGGCCCTGGGCAGGGGCTGCAGTTGCCAAGTTCTCCTTGGCACGCAGTGAGCAGTCAGCAGAAGGTGTTTTATGCACTGCCCTGAATCCTGTGAATTAGCCCGCCATTAGCATGAAAAATATTAAGCAATAAACAGTCGTGATATTTAACACTCTCCACGGAGGCCCACCACCACCAGTGTCACCAATGCAGAGCGCGGTCATGAGCGGTGGGGAGCCGGGCAGGGGGACAGACGGGGCTGGCTCTCACGTGGGCAGGCCCTGCGCCCTCACCAACCAAATGCGCCCGGTTGAAGATGGCCACATGGGACGTGCGGACCCTGGTACATATGGGCACAGGCAGACCTCCGCTTGGGGACACACCCGTGAAAACACGACCTGCAGACACATGGATAGGCGCGCAGGTTCCCGTGCAAACACAGGAGGCGCCAGTGCACAAACGCGCACGCGTGTTGATAGGTCCGCGCATCCACTGCAAATCCACAATGCGCGCTCCGCCTTGCCCGTCCTTGGAACTCCTGGGCTCAATCAAATAGATCATTGCACACGTGCAGAGACCCACACACGCGCACACACAAGTGCAAACTTGCCCTGCCTCCTGCCAGAGACAGATCGAGAGGTTGGGTCGAAGCTGATGACAAAATCCATTTCCTGTCCATCTGGAATGGAGAGTTGGCCAAACATGACGTCACTCAGTGATCGCGACCCTTTATGACAGCTCATATCGTGGATTTCCTTTCGGTTTTGGAAGTGGGGATTGAACCCAGGGGCACTTTACCACCGAGCCCCAGCCCCAGCCCTTTCTGGTTTTTATTTTAGGTTTTATCTCCAAGTTGCTCGGATCATAGGCCTGCACCCCTGTGCCCCAGCGGTCCTGGGCCATTTGCTCTTAAAGTCCTCTGTCCTGTCATCTTCCGTGGCTCTGCACCTACTCTGACATGTGTCTGGCAAGCTCTTGCCTTCCTAAAGGCCAGCAGAAATGTCACTCTAGAGAATGCTTCTGCTTGACTCACCAGAATCCACAAATCCACTCTGAGCCTACTACAGGAAGGCACCATGTCAGGGTTTAGAGATGCTCCTACCACAGTAGAGGCCCCGTGGTGGACTCCCCAGAATTAGTCGGTGGTGGCACATGCCTGTAATCCCAGCGGCTCGGGAGGCTGAGGCAGGAGGATCATGAATTCAAAGCCAGCCTCAGCATCGGTGAGGCCCTAAGCAGCTCAGTGAGACCCTGTCTCTAAATAAAATACAAAATAGGGCTGGGGTCTGGCAGGTTGCAGTGTGGGTCCTGCCTCACTGGTGTCCCTATCCTGGGTCTGGGACCAGAGATATTGACATTCCGGCACCCGCCAATCATTGGCTCAAAACTGTCCCCAGGGAGGACACAAATCTCCGGCACTCTGTCCCTGAGTGTGTACAGGGGAAGTGGCTTCTGGCAGCTTTGCGTAGCTAGCTCTCTGACAAAGCCACCAGGCAGCGGAACCCACGGGAAGATGACAGTGTGAGTTCCCGGGGTCCGGGGTGTGGACACGGCCTGGATGTCCCACAGGGCGGGAGCTGGAGGCCTCGAGTGAGACATGCTCAGTTCAGTTCCAAGTGGGAGGGGTCCTCCGCAGGGAGCTTCTCACTGGTGAGCTGAGTGTCCACTCCCGCCTCGCAGGTCCCAGCGCCCAGGCAGCCTCCATGACTGAGGTGCTTTGAACGAGGAGGGCTGATGGCATCAGGGAGTAAATAGACTGCAGGGGGAGAGAAAGCAGGGCGAGGGGCAGAGGGTGCGGGCTGTGCTGGTGTCTGCTGGTGTTTAAGGAGGTGACACTGAAGTCCAGAGTTAAGTGAAGCGAGAGAACCGGCCTCCCAGGGGGCAGGAGCTGAGAGGGGGACAGGCCCCCAGTGGCTGCAGGGGGTGGCCTGGCAGAGGCGGTGGGAGGGCAGGGCACCGCGAGCATGTGGCCATGGGGTGGGTTTCTGAGAGTAATGGGCAGCTGCGGATGGTTTATAAGTATTTATTTACTTTACAATTTTTATTTTTGATTGACAAGTAATAAACCGATGTATTTTTTAATTGTTTTGGTACGAGGGATTGAACCCCCACGTGTGCTTATCTACTGAGCCTCATCCCCAGTGCTTTTTATATTTTATTTAGAGACAGGGTCTTGCTAAGTTGCTTAGGGCCTCACTCAGTTGCTGAGGCTGGCCTGGAACTTGTGATCCTCCTGCCTCAGCCTCCTGAGCTGCTGGGATTACAGGTATATGCCACAGTGCCTGGTCAACTGTGACGTTTTGATGTGTTTGTTTACATCATGGAATGATTAAATTGTGCTAATTAACAGCCATCACCTCACCAACTTATTTTTTTGTGTGGTGAGAAAATTAAAAATTGACTCTTTTAGCAACTTGAAGTACACTATATATTAACTCTAGTCACCACTGTATGCAAGGATGTTAATTGCAGAATGATTCACAACAGTTATGATATGAAAGTAACCCCAGTGCCCATGACTGGGTGAAGAGATACAAAATGTGATATGTATGCACAATGGGATATCATGCAGTCTTTAAAAAGGAGGAGACTCTGTCATTGTGCCAATAGGGTTGAACCTGGAGGACAAGTAAAATAAGCCAGACACAGAGAGACAAATGCTGCACGGTCCCACTGACATGTAGAATCTTTAAAAATGCCAAAGTCAGAGAAGCAGAGAGCAGAGTGGTGGTAACCAGAGGCTGGATGGGTTGATTGATGAGCTTTTCATTGCTGTGACCAAAATCTCTGCCAAGAACAATTTAGAGCAGGAATGATCGATTTGGCTCCAGGTTTCAGAGGTCTCAGTCCACGGTCAACCGCCTCCATCGCAGAACCTTGTGGCAGAAGGACATGGTGGAGAAAAGCTGGCAATAGAGAGATGGCGGGGGAGGGAAGGGTGGCCAGGGACAGGTGTGGTCTTCCAGGCCACCCCCCAGTGACCTCATTCCTCTAGCTGTGCCCTACCTGCCTATCATTTTCACCCCCTCCCAGTACGCTTGTTCAAATCAGGAATCCATCAAATGGATTAATCCACATTCATCCATTATGGGGTCAGAACCCTCACAATCCACTCTTTTCACCTCTGAGCACTCTGCATGACCCAACGCAGGAGATAATTCAGATTAAACCAAAACACTAAGGGAGGGATCATCGAGAAAGGGAGATGCTGGTCATTGGTGGTGAGGCGTGGACAAAGAGAGGACTCGAGGATGAGTCTTAGCGTTTTTGCCTGAACAATGAGGTGAAGGTGGTTTTTTTTAACTGAGCTAGCAAAATCTCTCAGAGAGGACGCTCAGGAGAACCAAGTCCAGGTCCCTTTTGGTTCGGCTCCAGGTGAACGTTCCAGGCAGAGATAAGCAGGCACCAGTCCTGGGAGGTCTGGACCTCAAAGAGAAGCTGAGACTCACTGGCTTGGAGACAATATTGAAAGACACGGGCTTGGTGAGATCACCTGGGCAGTGAGCATAGCTACGGAAAGAGACGAGGTCTCACGAAAACCTCAAGATATTCCAGTATGGAATTCGTCTGGAATCAAGAGGGAAAAAGAAGACAAAGGTGGACAAGTTTCGGTCGGGAGGATGATGTCCCAGAAGCATCGTGAAAGAAGTCTTTTAAGCTGGGGGGTGATGCTGGCCAAATTATATTTTGATATTGTGTGTATAGAGGAGTATGTAACAATTCCCACCATGATGCACAACTACAGTGCACCCATAAAAAGGGTTGGGAAATAAAAGAAGATTGCTAAGAAGGAGGAAATAACCAAGGGAGTCAAATCTTGCTGATCAATAGACTCAGATGATGGTAATGGGAAGGGACAGTGATTTCAAGGATTTTCCTATAAAGGGAGGTTTAGAATCAAATCTGAGGCATTTCTGAGAACCCAAGAGCTATTTCAACATGTTTTCTGCTGTAACATGTAAGATCCTGTATGGAGATTCTGGAACTCAGGCATCTGGAGTTAGACAGAAATTTGAGAAGTATCAGTCAACGATTTGCAGTTATGATAACAGAAAGAGTCCAAGTTGGCAGGAATGATAAGGAGATTTCTCAGTTCACAAAACAGCAAATCCAGAGGTGGGGCCGCTCTGGGTTGATTATTCTAGCAGCTCAGTGACATCATCAAAGAGGCACCGCCTGTTTGCTTCCCATTGTCTGGGCTTCATCTCAGGGCCACCAGAGCCACTGGGTCACAAACCTTCCTATTCAAATCCAGAAGAGAGCAAAACTTCTCTTCCAATTCTCACGGTGGCCATTCTCTCCAGTCTGAAGGGCTGACTTGGATCGTGTGTCACAGTCATTGGCTGAATGTGTCCACTGGTTGGTTGGCTGAGAAATTAGACTCTGCTCCTGGGCTGGGGATGAGGGTGGATTTCCACAGGTTTCATGGATTCACATGGGAAAGATGGGCTTTGGGGCAGAATCTGGTAGGAGCGTGGCAAGGCAGAATGTGCTAGACGGATGTCAGACAAGCATCTGTCTCCAGGTCCCAGGAGAATGTAGAGAAATCAGTGACCTGAGATCAGACGAGGTACCAGGGAATCTGAGGTGAGCTTTCTCATAAAGATATTGGCTCCATTTCTAGAGCTCTTTGAAACAGGGACACCGGTAACTTCTCTGCTCACATGAGATGAATGGATATGGCAAAGTTCCATCTGACATCCTCGACTAAGGGATTTAGACCAGAGGAAGCGTCAGGCCTCACTAGTGATCAGGGACAAAGCTGAGTCCCGGGAGAATAAGGTGGACATCTCTTCCACACCACGGCATCTCTGTGGTGCGGTATCAGGAGCAGGAAGCCACTTCCATGTGGAAACCGAATCAGATTGATGTAGACAGAGGGCCAGCTCAGCTGTGGTCTATGCTGCATGACCTAATGGGTTTTGAAAGATGTGCAGGGTAGCCCCCTTCCTCTGGGTAAGGCTAACTCTCCCCATGACGCTTCTTGTTTGGACACAGGGCAGAACGCACCCTAGACATTCATGTGAAACTTAGAAGAGGGGATGCTAGAGAGACCCCCACCCTCTTCTGTGAGTAACAATTACTTAGGATGAGGACTGGAGTCTAATAGGGGATCATTGCATATGATCATATGATCATTGCAAAGAAGTCTTCATGATGGACAGGGGCCACACGTGCCTGGGGAATCTGCAGCCAAACACCACAGACGAATAAATGGAACAATTCAAAAAGGCAAGGTATATGGGACGAGTTCAAAAGCCTGCACCCAGGGTGGCTAGAAGACTATCTCCTCCTGGCCAGCGCTTACATCACAAGAGGAATTCTGCTCATAGCCAATGCAATCTAGGGAAAGAGCATACGTTTAGAGACAGACCTGGGTTTGGATCCTGGATCCAGTCCCCCACTTCCTGGTGTGTGGCGGTGGATAAGCCAGATGGTGTTTTACCAGCCACAATGTCCTTATCTGTAAAATAGGCAATGTTGTCCAATGTTGTCATGGAGATGCTGCGAGGATTAAATGAGATAATGCACGCAAAGCTTTGAGCGCATCGTCCCAGCCGTGGAGTGAGCACCCCAGCCCGAGGGAGGTCGGCTCAGTTCCCCAGCCTCAAATGCACCTGCCAACCTCCTTAAAGAGCCCCGCGGGAACCCGTTGGATGTAGGAAGCAGGATGTCACTGCTGCCTCTCACTGCGGGTGGTTCCTGATGAGTCACTGTGACCTGGTGGATATTGAGGAGGGTGAGAGTGGAGCCCGTCCCAGAGCACAAAAAGACATTTCTTTCACTTAAGGGAAAGAGTGAGTTTATGTCCACGTCAAGATCATGGCCACGTTGCCACACCGTGGGGATAACGGAGAGAACACAGAGATGGTCTGAGAAATCTGATGTCTTTGCTCACCTTCTTCCAGGCAATGAACAGCGGTGCCTGCTGCCCTGTTATCCCAACATGGTTGCTGTTCTAGAACCTTCCATTGCTCACCTTTGTAGACAGGGGCAAGCCCAAAATCCTTAGCCAGACTTTCAGATTTCCTCCTGACCTAGCATCCCCTGCCTTCCCAGTCTCCTCTGGACACTTAGTCTCTGCTCTCTCTCTCTCTCTTGCTCTGATGCTCTTGCATTTGGTCTCTAGAGCCGGGCTCCATCGCTGTGCTCAGCCGCTCTTCAACTTGAACGCACCCTTGCTGGTAGCCCCCTCTCGACGCCCAGCCTGTCCTCTGGCCTCCAGCTCTGAGCTGCACATTAGGTCTTAGGTCCGTGGCATATGTGCCTGGGGAGGTCCTCTCCGATCTCCCAGACTACTATCGGCAGGCAGCGCTTATCTGAAAATTTGAAATCCGAACCGCTCCAAGATCCGAGATGTTTTGAGTGGTGACCTGATGCTGCAAATGGAAAAAATTCCATATCTGACCTCATGTGATGGGTCTCAGTGGAAACGCAGGTGCACTAAAAATATCACAGAAACGTTAGGTTCCTGTGGTGTGTCTGAGTTGTCTATGAAACACGAATGGATTTCATGCCTATGCTCAGGCCCTATCTTTAAGGGACTTCATTATGTGTATGCAAATGTTCCAAAATCTGAAAAAAAAAAACCCCTGAGATCTGAAATCCTTCTGAGCATTTCCAATGAAAGATGTTCAACCTGTATTATGTGCACTCCCTAACGCCCTGACGCTGTGTATACCACCGATCCAGGTGAAATGGATTACTTATCGGGAGTAATTATTTATTTAATTTCTCTCTTGCTGGTTTGGAAACTTCATGAGAATAGATGGTATATTTCCTGAAGGGGGAAAAAGAAAGACAAAGTAAAACCTGTTCTATGTCAGAGAACAAAGGGTCAGCCGGTGACCAGGGATTCTTACTGTTTATTCGTCCTGTTACGGTTTGGATGGGAGGTGCCCCCCACCCCCCAAGGCTCATGTGTGGGACAATGCAAGGTTTAGGGGAGAAATGATTGGGTTATGGATAACCTTAAAGCAATCAGTGAATTAAGCCCCTGACAGGATTAACAGGGTGGTCACTGAAGGCAGGTGGGTGTGGCTGGAGGAGGTGGGCATTGGGGGCGTGGCTTTGGGGTATATATTTGTGTCTGGTGAGTGGAGACACCTCTCTCTCTGCTGCCTGTCCATCATGTGAGCTGCTTCCCTCTGCCACACTCTTCCTCCATGATGTTCAACCTCACCGTGATCCCCCAGGAATGGAGCAAGCTATCTATGGACTGAGACCTCTGAAACTGTGAGCCCTCAAATAAACTTTTCTTCCTCTATAATTGTTCTGGTTGGGTCTTTTAGTTACAGAAGTGAAAAATCTTACTAAAACTTATCCATACACCACCCACCCATCCATCTTTCCACCCAATTATTCATCCATCTATCCACCCATCCATCCATCCACTCCATCAGTCTACCCATCCATCCATCCTTCTACCATCCATTCTTCCTTCCTTCCTTCCTTCCTTCCTTCCTTCCTTCCTTCCTTCCTTCCTTCCTTCCTTCCCTCCTTCCTTCCCTCCTTCCTTCCCTCCTTCCTCTCTGTCCATTCAAGACAATAAACTCTCGGAAGAATTGCTATGTATTGATCCTCGGTGGGCCCCTGGAGGCTCATTGATACATTCATTGATTCTGCTGTTCTTTAAACCTTTACTAGGAGATGCAGTGACTTGCCATTACAATGACTTAAAAGTGGGCAAATTTCTAAGCCCCATCTGAAAGAGAATGTTATAGATGAAAACATGAGTTTGTGGGCTGGGGCTCAGTGGCAGAGCGTTTGCCTAGCACTTATGGGGCACTGGGTTTGATCCTCAGCACCACATAAAAATAAACAAATAAAATAAAGGCATATGTCTATCCACAACTATTAAAAAGGAAGAGGAGGAGGAAGAAGAGGAGGAAGAGAAGGAGGAGGAGGAGGAGGAGGAGGAGGAGGAGGAGGAGGAGGAGGAGGAGGAGGAGGAGGAAACATGAGTTTAACGGGCGTTTTCAACCAAGGGGCGAGGGGCAGGTGGGACAGAAAGCTGGCTGGGCTGTTGGGGATGGCCCGCGGGGGTTTAAGGAGAAGCTCTTGGCAGATGGTAGCAGCCTGATGGGCATTAAGGCTGGGTGTGCTGAGGGCTTCGAGGGGCTCTCTCCTGCTGTGCTGCAGTGCGGGAGGGTATCAGCCTGTGACTTACCATGGCACGTGTTGGCAGAGGCCAAGGCCACTGGAGGAGCCCCCACCCCCGCCCCCCACTATACTCCACCTTTGTTTCTTTAACAAGGATTTAAGCGTCAATCATTTTGGTTGAAGCTCTGATATTTTTATACCCCTAAACTCTTTGTGGGGGGCCCTGATCCCAAAAACGTGCCACCTGTCTCTGTCAGGTTGTGACACTCTGCGCACCTGCATTGCAACATCACCCCCCAGGTCTCCGAGTTGGCCAGGTGACCCCCCCCCCCCCCCCGCCCCCGCCAGGCCTTCCTGGGTGGAGCTTGAATTCCCCTCTACCCTTGGCCCTGGCTGGCCCTTCCAGAAGATGAACTCAAATGGCTAGAAAGGTTCCCACAAAATCTCACTTCCCCTAATGTCTCCTACCTTATATGGAGCAGTTCAGAGCTAACCCATGTGAAGGGCTTGTAGGAGGGCCTGGGAAAGATATGGGCGAAATGACATTGTCATGGTGTGTGTGTGTGTGGGAACAGTAACAGCGAGACCCAGCCCTCTGTTGGACGACAATGCACCATAAAGGTATGTGGGGGGACATTGGGGGAGGCCAGGCCTGTGACTGAGGGTCTTCTTACCGCTGTTGTGGTTATTGCTCTCTCAGGACACAAGTGGAAGACAAAGAGCCCTTGTCCTGAGTCCTAGATCTTTCTAGACCCTGCAGCTAATTCCAGTGTGATTTGGGATAAACCTCTTAATCCCTCTGGATCTCAGTTTCCCCATCCCAAGCTGTCGCAAAGGCCTCGGGCAACTAGAATTCTCCTTATTTCCTCCGTTCCCCCAAGCCCTGGGGCAACATATCAGTTCTCTTAACTCTGACAGCATTAAGTAATGGAAAGACAACAATCGGATTGATAAAAGCAAAAAGAGGGTTATGTTTGTTTTGGTCACATGTCACCTTTCTGTCCCTGTCTCAGCTCTTCTTTCCTGTTTATTGGCTTCCTGCTCCGGCAGCCTGTCCCCAGGATCTGGCCTGTCCTGGGTGTTCTATGCACCAGCCCAAGAACCACAGCTGAGGACACCTTCTGCCCAGTTGTCTATCAACAGCTCAGAACCCACAGCTCCAGCACCCACCCGGGTGCACGTCCATCCCTGACCCACTGCTGCGACCTGGGTCAGGGCTGGTCCCTGTGGTGCATCAACCCCTGAAGCTGAGGATGGGAGGAGGTGCCATCAACCTTCATGGGGGAGGGAGACTCCGGAGGTGCATCCCTACGGGCAAACTGGGGGGCTGCACCGGAAGATGGAGAGACGGCTGCAGGGTAGGCAAACAAAAGAAGTCCCAAAAACATGGCTGATGAAGGAAGCCGCCCTGAGCTGGCTCTGGAACCTTCCGTCATCCCATTCCCGATGTTCTTTGTATCAGTTACCTTTCTTTTCCCAGAACGCCTCTTGCTTTCATCGGCTGGATGAGCTCTTCTTCACCCTTCAAGACTTGAGGGGGGCGGTTGGGGGACAATGCTTCGTCACTCTTGGGAGCGGCCCCTGTCCCTCCTCTGTGTTCCCATAATGCTGTCCTGTGATCTACAGCTCAGAGCCCGCGATGATGTAACGCGATTGCTTATTTCTGTGCCTGTCTTCCCCCAGTAAATTGTGACTCCCAGAGGGCAGTGACTCTAAGATTCATCTTTGTCGCTCTAGTGCCTGGAGTCGTTGGGGTGCACAGTAGGCACTTAATAAATGTTTTTTGCATTAAAAAGATTCAATCAAGTTGCAATTTATCTCAGCTTTGCCACTGTCCCCAACTGCATATCATTTCCCGTGTCCTGGAGGATGCCGGGAAGATCGATGCAGCTGTATCACAAAGGCCCAGGAGAGGAGGGCATCCGGTGAATACCGGCTTTTGTCATTAGCGGTGTGTTGCTTATTAAGAGACCTGGCACATCGCATCTGCCAGGGGCTGGACAGGAGAATCGGAAAGTCGTGACCAGAATGCCAAAGTAGGAAAAAAGTTCAGTCGGCAAATGCTTGAAAACATCCCTTAAAAAGCCCATCATTTACGTCGGATTAGCAGGTGAAAGATTAGGTGGCCACCGCACCCATCGCCTTCTCGGCCTATGAACATCTCATTTATAACAGACATCGATTGCGCTTCTTTTTTGGACGTAATTGATTAATTATATTTGGGGAGAGGAAAAATCATTTCCAGGCCTCTGCAAGGTTGGGCTCACCCCCTCTTGCCATGTCCCGTCTCCCCAACTACGGAAAACTAAATTCTTCAAGATTGCAACACCTGGGGCTGGGGTGGAGGCTCAGGGGTAGAGCCCTGGTCTCCCACGTGTGAGGCACTGGGTTCCATCCTCAGCACTACATGCAAGTAAACAAAGTAGAGGTATTGTGTCCATCTGCATGAGTTCAATCCCTGGTACCACTCCCCCCCAAAAAGAAGAGAGGGGAAAATTTCACTTTTTTTTTTTTTTTTTTTTGGTACCAGGGATTGAACCCAGGGGCTCCAACCTCCTGCCTCAGCCTCTCACTGATGGGATTACAGGCTTGCCCCATCATGCCTGGAGGGAGGGGAAAAGTTTAGCAAGAGATTTCAGCTGCTCCCCCTCTGGAATTGGGGAGGGGGTCCCCGAGAGGACGAGAATCTGGGAGATGGTCTGGGAGAACTTCTCAGGAGGACCGTCAAAACAAATAGTCTAAATGTGGAGTATCAGAGGCACAAGCCTTAGAAATGGAAAGTATCCTTAGCAATGATCTCATTCCGAAGTCCTTGACTTCCAGATCTCACAAGCCATCAATCATTACACTTTCAGGGAAGGTGACCAGGAAAACACATTAAAATTCTACTCTGCCTGCCATTAATAATGCCCAGTAGGTGTTTCCCGCGGAAGATTAGAATCACAGAGAACAAAACAAAAAAGGATTTTTCTCTTACCCTACCTCTTTAAGAAAAGCACGGCTCATATTTAAAGTCCATATTTTCCATATTTTTTACACTAGAATTATTCTTTACACATGGCTTGATAGCCTACTCTCATTTATTATGAACCTTGTGGTGATTTCTCTTCGCTCTTATCTTTTAGGCGTGTTTTCTAAGGGATGGCAGCATATTGTCGAGGGTTTGTTATAATGTCTCCAACTATTTCCCCGTCATTGGGTAATAAGGGTGTTTCTGGTTTTCTTGTTTTGCTATTAAAAATAATAATGGAACTAACATCATGATATACAAAGCTTTGCATGTATCTCTAGATACTGCTGTAGGCTTATTTTCTAGAGGGAGGGTTGCTGGAACAAAGAGTGTACCTTCAAGATTTTCATATATGCTCAAAAGCATCTTGCAGAAAATAAGCATCAATTTACAATTTGGCTGGTACTGGGTTTATTGTGTGTCTGTGCAGGGCACCATATCAGCATCATCTGGAAAAAAAATAAGAAAGAAAGTTGTCATGTCAAAAGTCAAAGAAAAGCATCACGTTATTTTTCTTTGCTTCTCTTTATAAAGAGCTTAACTGAAATATAATCCATCCCTTTAACAAGTACAATGGAATGTTTTTAGTAGAATCACAGTGTATTCTCAAGATTGTGTAGCCATCCATCTGTCTTATTATTATTTTATTTTTTTACTTTTGGTACTGGGGATTGAACCCAGGGGTGCTTAACCACTGAGGTACATCTCCAGCCCTTCTTATTTTTTGAGATAGGGCCTCACTAAGTTGATGAGGCTGGCCTCTAACTTGAGATCCTCCTGCCTCAGCCTCCTGAGGAGCTGGGATTACAGGAGTGTGCCACCGTGCCAGGCCTAATCTCTTTTAGAACATTTTCATTTTATCACAAGAAACCCTGCACTCATGAGTCATTCCCCATCTCCTCTCCCCTTCCCCAAGACAATCACTAAACTACTTTCTATAACTGTATTTGCAAACTATAATGTTTTTCATGAATTTTATTTGAACATTTTAATAAATTTCAGATGAAATGAAATAAGGGGTCTTTTCTGTTTTTTTAATTTAGCAGAACATTTTCAAGGTTCTGCTAAATTTTCATCTCCATTGTATCAGGGGTCAGAATTTTATTTTGTTTTATGGTTGCATAATATTCCATTGCATGGAAATACCACATTTTGTTCCTCCATTCATCCTCTGATGGACACTGGGTGCTTCCGATCCCTGTGCTGTAGTGAATGTTGCATCCATGAGCGTTCATATACAAGTTCTCCTGTGCATGTCGGCTTTCATTTCTTTTGAGAACATACCTAAGAGTGGAATTGTTACGTTACATGAAAAGTGTAGATTTAACTTTTGGAAAAACTGTTGGACTATTTTCCAAAGCCATGGTGCCTTTATTCCCAGAAGCTGAGTGTCTGAGATCAAGGTCGAGGCTGATAAGACTCTAGCACAGAGCTTCCCCTTGAAGGACATTACCATAGCAGCCAGGCACTGAGCATGTATTAGTCATCTTACGAGTTCCAGGGAGAAACTGCAGAATGTTCCAACCGTGGGAAACAGGGCGCCTGTTACCCCCCAGGAGTTTGCTCACCCGGAGGAAAGCTGCCTTGTACGTTTCCACAGCCAAATCCTTACACACAGGTTTTTATTCTGTTTTTTTTTTTTTTTTGGTACCCTTGATTGAACCCAGGAGTGCTTAACCACTGAGCCACATCCTCAATCCTTTTTCTGTATTTTATTTACAGACAGGGTCTTGCTGAGGTGCTTAGGGCCTCGCTAAGCTGCTGAGCCTGGCTTTGAACTCACAATCCTCCGGCCTCAGACTCCTAGCCGCTGGGATTACAGGTGTGTGCCACCGCCCTCTGCAAGGTTTTTAATTTTGATGAAGTCCAATGTATCTATTTCCCCTCTCATGTTTGGTGTCATATCTAAGCAACCATTGCCTTGTCTAGAGTCAAGGAGGTCTGCTCTGACATTCTTCTAATAATTTGGTACAGTTAGCCGATACATTTAATCTATGCGTTAAAATGAGTACTGAGCCTGAACATTCATATCCATGAATTTTATGTACATCTGCTTTGTTTGTTCTCTCACTATTCTGCTGTTTTTAAAATAATTAATGTTTCTGAGCAATTGATATATCGAATGCTAACATTTAGTACTGTTTGCTGCAATTCTATCTTCTGATGTGTATTTTGCCTAGTATTTTTGCTTATTATGCAAAATTATTTTTAAAAGCTGTTTTTTTCTGGGCTAGAGTTGTGGCTCGGTAGTAGAGCACTTGCCTGGCATGTGTGAGGCCCTGGGTTTGATCCTCAGCACCACATAAAAATAAATAAAAAAAATAAAAGATCTATTTACAAAATATATTTTTTAAAAAGCTCTTATTTTTCTAACCAGGTAGTGAACAAGGGTCCATGTTCTGGGTACAGGATCATCCTCTTGGGCTGTGTCTCAGGGTTAGGGCCCTGCCTATCATTTCCTGGTCAGTGGATGTTTTACTCAGTGTTTGCATCACTGAGACCAAAATTTGACAAGAGCAACTTAGAAGAGGGAAAGTTTATTTGGAGGCCATGGTTTCAAGGTCGCAGCCCATAGAGGGCCAACTTCACTGCTGTGGTCCCCCAAGACAGCACAGAAAGCTGCTGTGATCACGGCCACGTCAGGAAGGAGAGGGGGGCAAGGGCACAGGCCACAGGGAGGACGCGGCCTTCCAACGCATATGCGCAGCGACCCTCCTCCTCCAGCCACACCCCACCTGCCTATGTCACCACCCAGTTAGTCCATCCCAACTGGGACGGACCAATCAGGTTACAGCTCTCATAATGAGATCATTTGACCTCTCAATATTCCTGTCTTAACCGTAGCTTTGGGAGACAGCTCACATCCAAACCCTAACAATGGGTAAAAAAATGCAGAAATCTGGATCAGAAGCAAATCATGAAGGAGAGAAATTTGGAGTAGTTACTAAGAATGCGGAATTCAGCACCAGGCATCCTTGGCTCAAATCCTGTTCTGATGTTTATTAGCCGAATGACCTTGGATAAAGTGCTCGATTTCTAACAGCCTATATTTCTCATCTGTGCATAGGGGATGGAATCTTTGTATCACAAAGTCCTGGGAGTCTGCCTCTGAGGGAGTACTTGTGGCAGTGAGAATGTGAACATCCTGGTCTGTTTTTCTGTTGCTATAACAACATGCCTGAGACCAGGTAATTTATCATGAATAGAAGTTTGTCTGGCTCATGGTTCTGGCGGCTGGGAAGTCCAAGAACAGGGTGGCAGCATCTGCTTGTCATCTGGCGAGCGTCTTCAGGTGGAGGACACCACAGGTCAGGAGGAGCAAGGGTGTCAACTCCAATCTCTCTTCCCCTTCTTATAAAGCCACTAGTGCCATCATGGGGGGCCAAGGTTATGGAGCTACAGGGACATTTTCTACCCAGACATCAAGCAGAAGTTGATTTCCTGTTCTTTGGGAAAAATCAAACAGTATATTGCTTGCGGATGCTAATGGGGGCAATTATACAGAACAACAGAAAAATTATACAGAAAAACAATGGGATAATAAACACAGATGATGCATTTGATTCACCCGCAAGACACCAATCTAAACCAAACCAAACCAAACATAACAACTCTAAGGAAATAGCAGAAACACCAGTAGCTGAGAGGGAAGGGAAGAGGGGGAGGGGGGAGGGGAGCAGAAGGGGACGAACTGGGGACTGAATTAGGGCAGATTATATTCCATGCTTTTATGATCATGCCAAAATGAATCCCAGAACCAATTAAAAAAGGGAGGGTCCGGGAGCGGTGGTGCACACCTGTCATCCCAGCGGCTCAGGAGGCTGAGGCAGGAGGATCGTGAGTTCAAAGCCAGCCTCAGTAAAAAGCGAGGCGCTAAGCCACTCAGTGAGACCCTGTCTCTAAATAAAATACAAAACAGGGCTGGGGATGGGGCTCAGTGGTCAAGCACCTCTGAGTTCAATCCCAGGTACCCCCCTCCCCACCCTCCCAAAAAATGGGAGGGGAAAATTTTACCCTTTTTCTTTTTTTGGTATCAGGGATTGAATCCAGGGGCTTTTAACCTCCTGCCTCAGCCTCCCTACTGGGATTGCAGGCGTGCCCCACCGTGCCTGGGGGGAGGGGAAAAGTTTAGCAAAACCTCCTACAGACCTGATAGTCGCCATTGTCCCTTCTTACTTCCCTTAGTCCCTGGAGATGACCAAGGTACTTACTGACTGGATGGATTTGCCTATTTTGTACATTTCATATCAATGGAATAATTTATTTAAAAAAATCAAATTGATACTGGGGATCCTCATGCTAAGAAAATAAAATACCAGTCTATATTCTATATATATAGCTATATTCTCCACTCATTTGGTGAGACAGAACTTTGGTACCAACAGCTAATGAGAACAATGTACGAAAATAAGATTTCAGACACACCTCACTGAGGAACATAGGTATATAAAGCTCAAACCAGTTACAGAAAACATTCATTAAACAGGTAACTCATAATTCCAAGCTGCGTTTATTCCAGAGATGGGCTTTTGGATCAAATTTGAAAATCAATTAGCGGAATTTGCTTCACTGAAAAGTGTAACAATTTCAACACGTGTAGCAAAAGGTGCTAAAATTTCTCAGCAAAAGAAGTGTAGAAGGGAATTTCATTTAACTAGGTACAAAGATCTTCTAAGAAATATCACCGTTAATAAGAAATTGAGGAATTAAAAAAACCTGACAATGGTGTCTATTGTCATATTTTTGTTCAGAATTGTACTGCCAGTCCTAGACAGCACAGAAAAGTAAGAAAATGAACAAAATCCATAACGTTAGAGAAGAAGGAAAAACTGTTAATATTCCCAGATGATATAATTATTTACATGGAAAACTCAGAAGAACTTACAGATGAATTATTAGAATTAATAACAGAATTCAGCATAGTTCTTTCATAAGCATTTAATACACAAAATAAATTGTGTGTAGCAACCGGCCACTGATGGGTGGAGAGTGTAATAAAATATATCCCATTAGTAATAGTACACATAAAGAAATCTAAATCTAAAAGGCGTATAAGACCTTTACGGAGGAAATTATAAGATGTTATTGGAAGATGTTGAAGGAGTCGTAAAAAGATATTTTATGTTCATGGATAAAAAGACTCAATTTTGCAAAGCTATCAATTCTTCCCAAGTTGATCTAAAGACTCAACGCTATGCTCATGAAGATTTCAGTAGGTTTTGTTTCTTTTAAGAATTTGGTATAGAACTGGATTTTTTGGAAAAGTAAAGGCTAAGAATATCTAAGACACCAATAAAGAAAAATGAGGGAAAATGCCTCAGTTCCTCCTCAGACCTGATATACAGCTGCATTAGTTAAAATTCTGATAAGTATATGTTAATTAAGACAGTTAAGGACGGGCAATTAGTGATATCCCTACCACACACTGCACAGAAAAGTCAATCTCAGGTAGATTAAATATTTAAATGTGAAAAGAAAATTTAGAGAATGTGTTTGTGTCTCTGCATGGATGTAAACTATTTTTAAAACCATACTCGAAGAGAGATATGCATAAGGAAGAAAGATGAACAAATAAATGTGATTGCATTTATTGAATAAATGAATAAAAATTAAAAAATCCTGTAAATGGATAAGAAACAAAAGGTTCAGATATCTTCTGGGAAAGAAGATATTTGCAACCATAAAACTGGCAAAATATTAATATCGAGCAAAGAGAGAATTTCCACGTACCTGTCAATATGAATAAGACAAATGAAATTGAAAATCACAGAAGTAACTTGAAAAGGCTATTGCAGAGGTTGAAATCCAAATGTCATTGAACACACAAAGATGGCCAATTTTGTTAGTATTTTGAGGAATAAAGTCAAGAGCTATCATAACACAGCATCTCATAGGCTAATAAACCCCCACGATATTTGTGGTGGGTGAGCCTATGGCACGGGGGCAGATCTTATATATTTCTGATGGAAAAATAAATTTGTCACCACTTTGCAAAGCAACTTGGCTTTCCCCGATAAAAGTGAAGATAATCATACCCGACGGCCAGGCAATTCGCCAATTCTGCAGATCTATATCCTGGATAAATATTTGCCCATGTGCCACGTGAGACACCATGTGGGGATGTTCAGAGCCACACTTTGTATGCTAGCACACCGGGACGTGCTCACTGGCTTAGGAAGGGAAAAACACATTCTGGTCCCTACAGTGAAGTTCCAAAGCACAGTGAGAATGAACTACAGCTACAGGCCACCAGGATGAGTCTCAGAAGCATAATAAACTGACTGAGAAAAGTAAATTGGCGATGAATAATACACTATGATTCTATTTGTTTAAAATCCAAAGCTCATGGAAAATTAAACAATGTATCCTTTATGAAGAGAAACAGGAAACAACTGTAAAGAGGAACAATGGAACAGGGAGGCACAAGTGAGGGAGGGGGCTGGCTCTGAGGGACAGGGACCAATCACATGCACACCTGCCAAAGTGCTGGTGACCCCCACTTTCTAAACTGGGTATTGGATACCCAGGGGACCATGACATGGCTTCCTGGCTCATCATGTGCTCTAAATATTCATTTGGGTCCATTCAATACTTTATCACTGTGGTCAAGAAACTTTTACAATTCACAATAGCTAAACTGTGGAACCAACCGAGATGCCCTTCTGCAGATGAATGGATAAAAAATGTGGCATATCTACACAATGGAATACTACTCAAAAGAATAAAATCATGGCATTTGTAGGTCAATGGATGGCGTTGGAGAAGATGATGCTAAGTGAAGTTAGTCAATCCCCAAAAAACAAATGCCAAATGTTTTCCTTGATATAAGGAGGTTGACTCATAGTGGGGTAGGGAGGGAAAGCATGGGAGGAATAGATGAACTCTAGACAGGGCAGAGGTGGGAGGGGAAGGGAGGGGACAGGGGGTCATTAATGATGGTGGAATGTGATGATCATTACTATCCGAAGTACATGTATGAAGACACGAATTGGTGTGAGTATACTGTGTATACAGACATATGAAAAATTGTGCTCTATGTGTGTAATAAGAATTGTAATGCATTCCGCTGTCATATGTAAATAAATAAAAAAGAACTGCAGGTGTTTTACCGCCCCCCACAAAGAAGAACCACATACATATTTTATGGCTGTTGCAACTGCTCTGCTGTTGAAGCTGAGAGCAACTGTAGACAATATGTAAAGGGATGGGCGGGGCCATGTTCCAATAAAACTTTATTTACAAAAGCAGGTGGTGGGGATTGGCCAGCAGGCAGTGAATTGCTCACCCCTATTTTGTAACATCGATTAAAAATATTCTTATTTTTAAAATAAATTTGTCACCACTTTGCAAAGCAACTTGGCTTTCCCTAATAAAAGTGAAGATACATGCCAGCAGATACTAACCAACAGAAATATTTTGTATTTATGTTAATGCAAAACAAGATATTTTAAAAGAGAAATGCATTTTTTAATTGATAAAATGAGTTAATACATAATGGTATTAGGAGTAACATAATGGTATTAGGAGTAATGGTATTAGGAGTAATTATTTAGTAATAAATTAATAAATAAATCTATTAATTTATGCAGTTGCCACATCTGGACAAGCACAGCTTAAGAAGATGGATAAAAATATATGAAGTAAGCCCAGTTCAGTGGTGCACGCCTGTAATCCCAGCGGCTCGGGAGGCTGAGGCAGGAGGATCGCGAGTTCAAAGCCAGCCTCAGCAAAAGCAAGGCACTAAGCAACTCAGTTCTCACCTGTCTCTAAATACAAAATAGGTCTGGGGAAGTGGCTCATGGCTGAGTGCCCCTGAGTTGAATCCCCGGTACCCCTACTCCCCCAAATATGAAGTAGGTGTTGGCAAAATTACAAGGGGAACATCTGCAAATCCATCATAGGAGAATAGAACACATCTCTCTCAGTAATTGATAGTTGAAACAGACAAAATCTTGTAATGCTAGAGAAAATTTGAATAACTGGCAAGTTTTGAGCTTAAGGCATAAAACAGAATTTTGGCTTTGAGTTTCAATGACTCCATCTCCTTGACCTGGAGAGGGGGACACTCTCTCTGCCCAGAGTCTCCCTCCTGGGCGTCCACGGGAGCCTCCTCTGGACAGTAAGTCAGGGCAGTTCTAGGGTTCTTCTTGTTTGTTTCCTGTCCCTCAGTGATGGCTGGTCTGCTTTGCCTAATGTCCAAGATCCAATGAGAACCACTGTTTCATAATTTTAAAACATTCTTTTAGGTGTATCAGGTGAGAGAGTGAATCCACCTCCTGTGTCTCCAACTTGATCAGAAAAAAAACCATACTTCTACACATTATTGAACTGAAGATACAATGTAAAAAGATGCGTGTGCATACACACAAAGTGACAGGTATATCAACTTCAGGGGAAGGAACAAAGCTGTCACTGTTCAGAGTTAAAATGACCACAAAGAAAAATTTTCCAAACTCTATCGTCCATTAATACCAGGTGCAGGAGCTCCTCACATCGCAGGATACACGATCAGTTTACAGAAAAAAAAATCAATTGTGTCTTAAACATCAGCCCCAAACAATTAAAAAAATGATAATTGCAAACATTCAATGTACCATCCTAACAATAATTATAAATTAATTTAGAATATATCTACCAGGAGATATACATAAACTTTATGGAGAAAAATAAAACTTCTGACTGGAAAACATATGAGAAGACCCAAAGAAACAGGGAAATCAAGCTGTGTGTAGAGATGAGAAAAATGTTAGTTAAAGTGGAAATTTTCTACGTTTTTATTAATTTATGCAGTTGCTGTAAAATATCCCTGTGCTTATATTACGATGATGATGATGATGATTATCGTATATTAGAAACTCCACAAGAAAGTTTATACTATTCCTATGGGAAAGTAAAGACTAAGAAGAGCTATAACAATTCTGGAGAAGAAAGATAAAGAAGCAACGTTGCTTTCTTAGGGGTCAAGGTCAAGGTGAAGGCTACCGCGTCAGCCAGGGAACCGTCAGGAGCCCGCCACGCCAGTTCTTTCAGCAGAGAGTTTAGTATCAGGAACCAGTAGCAGGGGACAAAGTTGTTGGACAAGCAAATAAAGAGCTAAAAGGGACAGAAAGATGTCACAGAGGCAGCGGCAGGAATTGTCCACTAACTTGGGACTCGGGGACGCAGGGTAGAGGTCGGATGATGAAAGTGGCTCTTCGAGGAGACGCTGGTTGAGCTCAGAGGCCTGGGGAGGGCGCAGGGAGCAGGCTGAGTTCTGAGCATTGTCCAGCAGGTGCTGGTGACTCTGAGGGGGGACGTGGCCAAGCTGGTTCCGCACGCGTTGGCTACCTGCCAGGTGGCTGAGCTATGGCTCCCCGGCAGAACCGCGGCTCCCCAGGTGCAGAGTGAGGGTGGGCAGGCAGGCAGGAGCCAGGGAGCGCCCCTTACTCCTCTTCCAGCCTTTCAGCCTCTTCCTAGAGCCCAGCTGGGAAAGCCATCGGGTCCATTGGCCAAGCCGAAGTGGGGTTTGCCAACCCCCTGCCACACTGTCACAAAGCAGAGTCAACAGGGCCAGGTCTGGAGCTGAGACACAGCTGAATACCCAGGAGGGCCACCCACCGTTAAAGCCACGTGGCATTGGTGTGGGAACGACGGAACAGGGTGACGTTCCAGGTTCTCCCAGACCCAGACCTCGGAGCCATCAGGGAGCTGGGCATTGTGACATTAGAGTGGATTACAGTGAGGACACAACTTGCCATCCACATGGAACGAGATGAAAATTGGACGCTCAGACTCACACCTTACGAAAAAAAAAAAAAAAAAAAAAAAAAAATATATATATATATATATATATATATATATATTCCTTGAGTATTCAAACGATGCCTATGTAAATCAAGGATGTAAAACTTTTAGAAGAAAACCCTTGGAGGACCTGTTGGGTAAGCTCGTGGGCGGGGAAAAGGATGTTAAATATAACACAACAAACTTGAGCCACAGAGGAGCCCACAGATGTACACCACCAGATCAAATTAAAATCTCTGCACAGCAAAATGCACCTCAAACCTTAGGAATGGGAAGTCGGAGAGAGAGTACCTGCAGACCGCAGAGTATCCGTAAGGGATTAATATCTAGAAGGCATTCATAACTCTCACAAAATCATTAAGAAACAAAGAACTCAATAGCGATAAAACTTATGAAAAAGGAATTAAAAAGAAAATCCAGTAGCGGATTGGGCTGTAAAAGGTATTCTCAATGTCACTAGGAGGCGTATTCAAAAATATTACAAGGAAGGACCCTTCTGTGCTTCTTAGATTGACGGGATCTTTAAACCTGGTAATGCAAACGTTGGGTGAGGATATGGGGAAATGGAAATCCATTTCTCTGGTAAGAGTATGAGCTGGCGAAACCACTTTGGGCAGCAATTTGGCATTGCCTAGCAACGTGGAAGATGCCCGTCCTGATTACTTCCCAATCCCACTCAGAGATGTTTGTGCTGTAGAAACTCTGATGTGCCCAAAGAGGACCGTACAAGGGCGCTTATTGTTGTAGCTGGTAATTGCAAGAGTGTAAAAACCACTAGCATTCTCTCAGGTGGGGAATGGTAAGCCGTGGTTTATTCACTACAGGATATAATATTGCACTTGAAATGCATGAACAAGATCCAAATGAATCACCACAGATAAATAAAAAGAAAATAAGTTCGAAGAGCGAGTTTTAAAAGAATACGGCATGTAAAAATTTAAACAAACAAAATGGTGCATGTGTATACGTCCGTAGGCATGCACAAGTAATATCGTTTATACATAGGCACAAAAGCAAAATGAACACAGAAGTATCTGTGGTTCATTCAAACTCATTAGATATTAAGATAACCTCTGGGGAAAGAAGAAAGTGGAGAAAACAGTAAGGGGTACCGTCAAGGGCAAGTTTACCAAGATCTGCAACATTTTGTTTCTTCACAGAGAGTTTTAAAGCAATATGGTGAAATGGGAACATCTGTTTCATCTTGGAAAAGAGTACATCTGTGTCTGACACATTATTTTCTCTACATTGGAAATGTTACATAACTAGAAAGAAAAAAGAAAAAAAAAAGATTAAATGAGAAAGTGTATCCAAAGCACTGAGGCCCCATTGGGTTATTGTGATCATTAAACTGAGTTCCCAAGATCATGGATGGACAATCCCTACCGTCCATCAATGGGGGAGAATATTCTATAGGATTTCTGAAAACAGTCATCCATAGATTTCTCTGCTACCTCTGAACACCACCAAGTTAGGACAATATTCTCATATTATAGCAGTGGAAACCAAAGCTCTATAACCCAATCTACGGAACTGGGACACTATCTTTATTTTTTTTTTATTTTTGCGGGGGTGGGGTGGGGTGTACCGGGAATTGAACTCAGGGGCACTCGACCACTGAGCCCCATCCCCAGCCCTATTTTGTATTTTATTTAGAGACAGGGTCTCACTGAGTTGCTTAGGACCTCACTGTTGCTGAGGCTGGCTTGGAACTCGCGATCCTCCTGCCTCAGCCTCCAGAGCAGCTGGGATGACAGGCATGTGCCCATGTGCCCAGCCTGGGGCCTTTTTTAAATGAGATTCTCAGTTGTCTATCTGTCCCAGGACACCGTGTGGCAGGAAGATGGGGGCCGTGCTGGTGGAGTTGACCAGCGTGAGTTTGGATGTGAGCCCGTGGGGCTTGGGCCCAGCTGGTCTCTTTCTTGGGATGAGTCTCAGTTTTCCTTAACAAGGATGAAAGCTGTTTCATGGGGATGCTGTGAGGCCCTGGGGGGTTAGCACACAGTGTGACTTCCCGACGGGGGACATGCAGTCCACTCTGGGTCTCCAACTTGTCCTCCTCCGTGGACCTGACCCCTCAGGGGATCATCTGCTCTCTCTTAACCAAACTCCAAATTTCTTCCCCGCTTTGGGTCACCCAGACTTCACACTGGCTCCAGACTTGAACTCCTGACCCAGAGGGGGCTGGTTAAGTCAAGGGAGTTGGTCGCTTCAGGGATGAACACATGATCTAGACTGTTCTGGAACTTTTTTAGGAGTTAATAGGAAGAAGAAATGCTCTTTCCATCCGGGCAGCTCAGCTGGGAGGGTATGAACTGGAGATCTTCCTGGACATCTTGCCGTCGTGGGAGCAGAGTCTGCTACAGAGTCAGAACAAGAGGAGGACCAGCAGACTGGCGTGGAAATCCCCTGGGACAGTGAACAGTGTGTCACCGCAGCAGCTGGGCTGTCCAGCTCCCAGGAGGGGCATCGCCTTGGTCTCTGGACAGTTCCGGGACCATAATTCAATCTCTGCCCCCGACACACCCTGACCTTGGCTTGGGGAGGAGGCAAGCAGCGCCTCCCTGTTGACTCACCAAAGTCAGCCTCCCCTCCTTCCCCCAAGCCTGGGACATGTTGACGCCATCTGGGGAGCTGCGTCCCGCTCCCCAGAGCGGGACGTTTGAGGAAATGCTCACCGTGCTGTGCTGCATGCCGCCTCACCTGCAGTCTCTGATTCCTCCTGGTCTTTGTGTCTGGAGCTGTGACATCTCCTCCCCGAGGCAGGACAGTGACACCTCACTGCCCTGCAAGGGGGAGAAGCCCATGCAGGAACGGAAACTTCTAGGAAAAAGAAAAGCAAGCCACGTGTATCGATGAGCATCCCCAAGCTTTCCTCCCTGGGGAGGAATGGGGACTAAAAGTCTGGGGACAGGGGATCCCCTGAGACCAACCCCAGCCCTGGAAGACGGTTTTCTTTTTTTTTCCTTTTTGGACAAGGTAAGGGAGCACATTTGTTGTGAAATGAGACTGTCCCAGACACCACATTTGTGGCCTTGTGCAAGGTTAGGTAGCCACTTTCCACGTCTCATTTCCTTAAGAGGACATTTGCCATAGGGTCCACTTCCTGCAGTGTTTGGGAAAATTAAATGAGATCCTGCCCGTAAGTGCTTCGATCCGTGCCTGCAAAATACTATGAGCTCGATTAATGCCGATTTATTACTAATAAGCAAATGATGCTTTTTGTCCATTGAGGACTTAGCCTTCATAAGTTTTCTTTTCTTAAAATGTCTTACCCTGGTTAAGCACACGGTGATGCACACCTGTAATCCCAGTGGCTAGGGAGGCTGAGGTGGATGACCACAAATTTGAGGTCAGCCTCAGCAACTTAGCAAGGACCTAAGCAGCTTAGTGAGAACCTATCTCTAAATAAAAATATAAAAAAAGGGCTGGGGATGTGGCTGACAGTTTAAGCACCTCTGAGTTCAGTCTATGGTAAACCCCCGCCCCCAAATTCTTACCCTGCATATTGGATTAAGTACATTGAATACAGGTCTTTGAGCCTGAGATTGCTTTTATTCTTCACAGTCTATGTTTCCACAGCCTATTTGATGTACCACCATTCTTGCACCTGGCTCCTGAAGTCCCTCTGCTCTGTACCTCTCCTCTGAGTAACAGCACCTGTGTCCCACCCTCCGTCTCAGTCTGCTGTCCCCACATTCTCCTAGGCTGGGCAGGGAAAGGGCTGCCTCTGAGAGTCCTTGTATAGCAGCTCTGAATTCATTTCTTGGAGAAGGTCAAACTCACCCCTGGGATCCCCAGCCCTGGGCAGGTCACTCTACCGCACGCACGCACGAGCTTCTGACTGCCCTCGCTTGTTTACAGAAAAAACTATCAATAAATACAAGGAAGACCAGCAGAGGAGGGAGGGGAGTGGGGGAGGAGGAGGGGAAGGGAAGAGGAAGCACTGGGGACTAAAGTGGAGCGAGTGGCCTTCCTCGCAGGCAGGATGATGTCACAGACGATGAGCTCAATGAGGACGAGAGCATCAGTGTTCCCACAGCAAGATGCTCCACAAACATGGAATGGCCCAGTATAGGCAGGAGGGCCGGAGGGACAGCAGAGTGTCTCAGTGCAGTCCAGCGAGGGGACTTACCTGTAAGTAAGTCCTTACAGGCCGACGGCCACGGAGCTGCTCTACCTGCCCAGGAGGACCACGGATACCGCAAGCTAGAGGAAGAGCCCGTGTTCCAGCTGAACCCCGCCAGGGCCAGAGCTGGAAAGCAGAGCCCGATATCAGTTCAGCGAGAGACCGTGCTCCCCCGCCGTCACTAGAGGACCCTAAAAAATTAAGACTCATCTCCAACATGGGAGAAGTTCAGGAAATAAAATGACATTCGACTGTGTCCAAGATACAACAGATGAGGACACTTTGTCTTATTTACTCTGGCCTTTCCCCCCCTTGGGTAAAGTATTAAATATTTTATATTTAAATAATTTACTAGATGATAAATTAAACAATGTTGAAAACTACTGTCCCATGTCCCTTCTCAGTGACAGTTCTGCTCCGAGGTTATGAACCTCTCCTAGGCATGGTTTTGAACTTCGGCTGCACACAATAGACAGCATCGGAAAATCAATATACATGCATATGCCACGTGCACGCATCGCAGTATTCTGGCCAATGACAGACCACATTATGATCGTGGACCCAGAAGATTCTATTGCCTAGTGTTGCTGTAGGGGTTGTAGTTTGTGTGCGCAGCCTCTGGGAGGTTTGCAGAGTAATGCAATCACCTAGCGAAGCATTCTTCAGACTGACTCTCCGTCATTCAGCTGAGCATGACGAAATATGAAATCCATGCAAACCAATTTGGGTGTGCAGTACATATTGGTGCGCAGTATCGTATTGTACCTTCCGCAGTACCATATTGTAGGTATCAACAGGATGCTTCTTTTTGAGATGTCTACTTGGTGGCATGGAGATCTAGTGAATTCATCCCGATTGATGAAAGCTACCCTCTCACAAGGGTAAACCAGCTTAGTATCTTTTTTCTTGCTTAGAGATATTTGTTTCCCTTTTTCACTATTGCAAACCTGCTCCCTAAAGGACATCTTTGGTTCTATTTCACTGGGTACACAAACTAACGTGTTCCCATAGTCAGCTCCTTCCGCCCACACTCCTGGCTGCTTCCAGAGGTCAAGGGCTTCTAGTCTCACCAGGGAAGAAAAAGGACTTTCCTTCCTGCTTTCTAATTTGAAACTAATCCCACCAAATTCCCTCCCGACCCTGAAGCTCCGAGTTTTTGTAACTTTAAAAAGAAGCATATTAAGTAAGCCAGTCTTGGGTGTGCTCGGAATTCTGGGGTCAGAGTGTAACACGGCGCATGGATGGTGGGTGCCTTGCCTCATCCACGGGAAAAATGAAATCCAGGGACACAAGGGTGACAGTAGAGCAGCAGGACTTACTAGAGGCACAGAAAGATAGCAGAACCCCCCCCCCCGGAGAGGGAAGAGGTCCCTAGAGAGGTTGCCATGGGTGTCCGTTGTCTAGGGGTGGGATCAATGAACTTGACCTGTCCTTATAGGTGATTGGTGGGGTAGAGGATTTGGAAAGGGGCCAGTCAACTTTATTAACATGGGGGTGGGGGGAGGTTTGTTGGCCCAAGAGGAAATGCTGTCGGAAGATACTGTGCTTGGCCATTGCTAGGGGTAGGGACAGGGGTGACCAAGGAGGGACTGTCCTGGCTGAAGCTGTCAGGGGCAGTGACAGGGTGTTCTTCAGACCTGCTGCCTCCCCTTCCCTGACGGCAGGATGTTCTCCTCCCCTCCATCTCTTCTCCGAGCCCCTCGCCCTGTCTGCCTGTGGGTCTACCTCCCCTCCTCATTCCCTCGACGGGGAAAACGCAACAGAAGCTAAGCCTGGGCTTGGTGGTTCGAAGGCTTCCGAGCTGATGACAGACGGCAGTCCAGACGCTGGTGGGTGTCTTCACGCCAGGACCAGAAAAATTCAAAAGGGTCCCGATACCAAGCTCTGTTCATTAATCGATGCAACAAATATTTATTGAGCACCTATTAAGTACTGGACATCACTTTATGTGTTAGATTCATGTGATAAAGTCTGCCAGGGGGTTTATGGTTGCAGATAAATATGCCATACAATGGGAGGGCTGCTGGGCACTGAGTGGTGTCTCCTTAAAAACTTCAGGTGTGGAAGCTCTCGCCCTGTACCTAGCGGGACTGCATCGGAAGATGCGGCCTTCAGAGGTGATTGTTAAAATGAGGCCCTTGGGGTGGGTCCTAATCTAATCGTCTGCTGTCCTCACGAGAAGAAGGCATCTGGACACACGGAGACCCCAGGGTGCACACACACACAGAGGAGGTCACGTGAGGACCCAGCAAGAAGACGGCCATCGGCAAGCCACAGAGAGGGGACCCAGAGGACGCCAACCCTGCTGGGACCTTATCTCCACCTTCAATCTCTCAGAGCAGGAGATGGACTTCTGTTGCTGAAACTGCCCAGCATGCTGCCCCTTGCTGACAGGCTGGCAGACATGCCGGAGACAGGGACGGACACCCATTTTGTTAGGGTGGCCAGGGAACTACTGCTGCCTGGGCCACCCATGACAATGATTCCCACTTTATGGGTAAGGCAACTTCGGCTCAGAGAGGTTAAGTGATTCCCACAAGACCACACAGCTCGGAGGCAACAGAGATTCCAGTTTAGGTCTTTTGTTTCCAAATGACTGTTGCTCCACGATGCCATGCTGCTTCTAATTTTACTTCAAGGAAAGCTAGCCTAAAGGGGACAGTGTGCAGTTTATGAATTATCTTCAGGGGAATTCCCACATCGGATGCTCGCAGCAGTCTCCTGGGGAGATGATCTCCTCCCCTCTGCCGTGTCTGCACCCTCCTCCCTCTCCTCCCTTCCTCTCCCTCTCCCACTTGACCATCTTTGTTACCAGGGCTTTAAAAATGCCACGGTTGGCTCAGTCTCATAGCAGGTGGGTGGAAACCTGGGGTTGCTGGTTAGAACTGAAATGCGCCCCGTTGCTCTTTCTGTTCTGTAAGAGGGAATGCTTCCTCTTTAGCAAAACCTCCAGGGGCTCCTGGAATTCACCAGGTGCTGAGAGCCTCCGATGTCCTCTCGCGAGACAATCCCCTCCTGGCTGCGCAGAGGTCTGCGGGCTGGTCAGAGCCCTTCCCGCGCCCACTTCTCAGAAGCACCTGCTTCTCCAAGACCCGCCCATCTGTCTCCATCACCCCTCTGCCACCGGGGATGAGGCCCTGCGTGGCCCATCCAGCCTCCTGCCACTGGATAAATCAACCTAACTGTGGCCAGTTAATTTGTCTGACTATAAAGTGCATTCAATAAGTGTAAAACAAAACTAATTGGTTCTCTTCCATACAAATTTAATCATACCATAAAATGTGATCAATGCAAATAAAAACCATTGAGTAGGTTAAGTGTTGAGGATCCATAAAGGGGGAAAAAATGATCCATGCGCATAATTGCGGGAATCGAGATCCGGGTGTGTGTTCGCTTGTGCGTAAACCATCACCTGGGCCAGCGTTCCCAGTAGCCGTGCTGTGCTGGGGGACACTGGGCATTTGAGTCTTTTGTGCAGATTGGGTGAAGGAGATCAATCCCTCATCGATTTTGGGGTGCTGTGCTGTCGGCTAACGCCTTCTGGGTAATATTCACCGGGTGCCCCTGCCCTGCGTGCGCACCTGCCACGCGCAGGTTACTCGCAGGAATTGCGCAAACTTTCTTTGTGCAGTGACTGACCTCGGTGTAAAGAGCCTGGCGCTGGGACTGGCCCCAGATGCACCCCCCAGAGGGTCCGAGAGACCTCTTTTGTGTACAGTTTATTTGGGAAAGACAAAGACGAAGCCAGGCAGAATCCGGTGAATCTGACAACATCAAACCTCGTCCTGTGTTTCCCTGTCGCTCCATCAGAGGGATAGATGTGGGCGTTTAACCATTCACTTTTATACATTGAACAGATGCATTCTTGGTTCTTGGTTCTTTCTTTTTTATTTTTTAATATCAGGGACTGAACCCAGGGGGGCTTAACCACTGGGTCACATCCCCAGCCCCTTTTATTATTTATTTATTTATTATTATTATTATTATTATTTTTTATTTTGAGACAGGCTCTCGCTAAGTTGCTGAGGCTGGCCTTGAACTTACGATCCTCCTGCCTCAGCCTCCCGAGCTGCTGGGATTACAGGCGTGCGCCACCGGTGCCTGGCTCTTGGTTCTTTCTTGGTCCCATCTGGAATCACCGGGCCCCACCTGGAACCTTAACTGGGTCAGACTCTGAACAAGACTTCTCAGAGAAGGGCCCACAGGGAGGGTGGTCTTCTGCCATAGATAGGTGCTTGAGGCAACCTCTCCAAATTCCCGCCCAGGGGAAATGACTGTGCTTCTACTTTGCTTTATGACCAAAGCCCTTGCTGAGCCACAGTCCACAGGACATTGCTACCTGTGACACCTGGGAGTTCTGAGCATCGCTGTGGCTGGGCATGGACTGAGCATGCCATGTCCCTGGACTTCTCTGAGGGACCTTATATGCTGGCTGTAATGTCTCTCTGCTGAAGTCAACTACCTCCCTCTCTTTCTTCTACTTTCCCTTCTTGCCTTTCCTCCCCACCACTGCCTTCGCCCACCACCAAGGTGGCTAAACTGTTAAGACCAATACAATCATGTCACTTCTTCCACAAGAAGAATCACAAAGGAACATGGAGACGCCCAGCCAGGGACTGCAATCCCAAGCCTCCCTTGAAAATTGGTGCAACTCTAACTAAGCGCTTTCTAATGGAATTTGAGCAGAGGTAATATGAGCCACTTCTAGTCCTGGCTCTTAAAACTTCCAATGGACATGCTTCCCCGGACCTCACTTCCTCTGGTAAGGAATGATAACGATCAGAAAGACCTTCAAAATGTTTAAGAAGGAAAAGTCACCATCAGCCTGAATCCCTGAATGTCAGTGTGGAGCGGAGCCCCCTGCCAATCTGAAAAACCTTCCTTAAACCAACAGTATGTGCGAGAAAAAAGTTTCTGCTGTGTTTGAGTCATTCTATGGTCAGGCTTATTTGTTATAGCATCTATCCTAAGCCATACATTCCAACGTGACTCATCTCTGTAGGCATGTTTGATTTGCATCTTTATGTACTACACAAAATGACTAGTCCTACTTCGTATTGAAATTCGAGTTCTTTTATCTCATTCATGTACTCTGCATTTTCTGACTACCAATGGGAAATTTGTAATGATTATATAACATATATACTTATATAAACATATGTTTATTATAAAAACAGAAAATGATTTTTACAAAGAATAAAGTTTAAATCACTATTAATTACATCATCCAGAGAAAATTCATGCGAGACCATTTTCTTTAAGTATATACATTTGCAAAAATATTTTTAATGAAGCATAATATGCATAAATAAAAATTCAGACATTATTAATGGACAGTTTGATAAATTTTCATGAGGTGAATACCCTCTGGTGACCCAGAAGCATACAAGAAACAGGACATTTCTGTGCTCAAGAAACCCATTTCTTCCCTCATTCCAATCACTAGTCCTTTGGGTAGATATGCTTTTCTTAATAAACCAAAAATTTGAATAAGTATGCTTTGTTGACTGATTTTTAAAAATTATTAACATATTATAAACTACTTTCCTTGTTAATAGGTATAAACATCAATCATGATATTTAAAGATTAGTAATACCCCATTTCCCCATTTAATTCAATATGTAATAATTAATTTAATGTGATACTTTTCAGGATTTATTTTCATATTGGATACCATGCTACAATAGAATCCCTGTATATACATTTTTCTACATTTTTCCCCCTCTAAAAATTTGGTCAAAGAAGTTGGTTTTCTGGATCCAAGATATAAAAAACACTAGGGATTGAAAAATACATTATTTAACAGCCTCTTTGCCTAGCTACATTTATTAGGCTGGGCATCTGTTGGTTTTGCATTTTCAAAACATTTCTCTTTCCTTTCTCTTCTTCTGGTCATGGTTCCTGACTCTGTTTGCAACTAGAGTGGTCATGTGACCCAGATCTGACCAATCACAGTGCCCTTTGCCATGGGCACATGATCCAAGCAGGACCAATCAGAGTTCTTCCCTGGGATTTATGAAGCAAAGGGATAGAGACTTTCCTAGTCTGTTGATTTAGGTGTGATGCAGGGGGGTGGGAACGTGGGGCTCCCCATAGCCATGCTCCCCACAATATGGAGAGTTTTGTCTGTGTGTTTACTTGTTTTTCAATTGTTTTAGAATGAAATCTAGAAACAAGCAGGAACGAAGCCCAGGGTTTGAGGCAGTGGGAAGGGAGTTGGGTGAGGTTGGCCTCCTGAATCTCTGTGGTAGGTCTCTGATCTTAGTGTCCTTCTCAGTTTTATGTTTAAGCTAGTTTAGATTTTTTTAAACACGTAATTGTGAAAGAATTGTGGCTATAACACACTTTTGTGGAAATATTAGGCTCCAAACAGAAGTTTCTGACGCGAGGATCATACTTCTACACAGAAGCCATTTGGAAAGATCCAGTCTTAATAACACAAGCAAACACAACCCCAAGGTTAGTCATGAAGTATCCCCCAACAGGGAGGGAGGAAAGGCTCTTTGAAATCATGTTTGAAACCTGTTTGAAAGGCTCTTTGTAAATCATTACCCACGTGCAAAGGCGTGGGAAGCTTTTAGAACTTTGTCAGCAGGTAGGATGTGTCAGGACAGTGCCAGATTTTATAGAAAACGGAGTCTCCAAGCAGGGATGTTGGCTTGGTGACCTTGAGACAGGATAAATGAGAGTCCCTGTCACTTCAGTGTTTCTCAAGCAGAATGTCTCATCGTAGGTTCGTCTCAAGCCAGCGGTGGCTCACATCAGGCTGGACCTTCTTCCCGAGTCAGGAGATAAAGCTGTGGAGGGGTTGCGGCTGTAGAGGTTGACATCAGGGGTTCCGGAAAGAGAGGTGCTCAGCATCTATAGGGCATAGTGGAAACCTAGGCCAAAGGTTGGGGTCTGTGGAGTGTGTGTGTGTGTGTGTGTGTGTGTGTGTGTAGCTGGACTTCCAGGGGTGTATTAAAGGGGCATCCTGTCACTGGTAATGAACTCCTGTGGGACTTCAGGAGAGTTCCGGTCTCCACTGAGAATACCGCAGGACAGGGAAGCAAGCATCTTTTCCCAGGGGCAGTCTGAATTATTAGAGAAGTTCCCTAGGCTGAGCTGAGGAGCAAAGAGGGGCAAAGACAGGTCTGGGTGTTTGGAGGGTAGGCAGAACTACGGTCTGCAAATCCCTAGGCAACAACCAGCCCATAACAGTCCTGTGACTCAGTGTCCTCATCTCTAAAATGGGCATTGGAAAATTTAGTAAATGGAAATTTATCATTAATGGACTCAGATTGGGGAGTGAGATACTCACCCCGTGGTGAGGTTCTAAGGGCGGGGGAGTTGCCATGCATTCACATCAGGAAGACCTCACCACAGGGCCTTTGCACCTGCCATTCTTGTTGCCTGGAACACCCTCCCCCCACTCCTGTACTCCTTTTGGATCTCAGTTTAAATGCCTTTTCCTCTGGGAATTTTTTTCCCATCGTACACTTGTCCCAGATCAGATCAAGCTCTCTGAACTCCCCAAACTTCTATATCCTAGCATGCACCATTGCTTGTTTAACAATCTTCTCCCACATCCACCCTGGGCTAGAGGAAAGCTTGCTGTTCTTTTTGATACATAGTTGGCACCTAATGTTTGCTGAACAAGCAAATGTGTCAGTGAGAGGACTGAAGAGTTTGGGATGACCTGTTAAAGCCCATCAGGGATGGGGACTCAAGGCCAAGTTCATGGGGTAGTGTCTTACAACGACTTGGATTCTTTCAGCTTCTTGAAGGGGAATTGGCTCAGGGCTGAGCTCATAAAAGGGGTGTGACTCCTGGATGCTGGGTCCTCACCCCGCTGGCTCGTCAGACAACAGGGGTGCATTTTATTCTCCCTGGACTCTCTTTCTTCTGGAAGAGCTAGGACAGGTCATCTGTTCAGCATTTAATGGTGCCCAAAGCAAAGCCCCTGTGGGCACCTGTCCTCCTCCGGCTGCTCACCCCAGCCTCCACCTCTCAGGCTCAGCCCCTGCTTCCGTGTCTCCCCTCTGCTCCCTGCAATCCATTTCCCCTGCGGGGCTGGCGCTCTGTCCCCTGCGCTGTGATTTATCACGGCGACATCTCTGGCAGTCCTTCTCTTCCATTTGTCTGCTCTCAATAATTATTGAAACTTTATTAGGAATTTATCAAGGAAGCTGTGGGCTCCTGAAGTTGGCTGGTTGTAACCAGCGGGTTCCAAGGGCCATTCGCATGGCGCTCAGCGCTCACCGGCAGACCTTGGCTCGGGTGGAAATTATGATACCAACGTGATGTTTTATGAGATAATAGAATGAGGGCTCCAAATTCTAGGGTTGAATATATATACATTTATTTATTCTTTTTTCCTTTTCTGAGCTTTCTTGAGGAAGAAATATGTGAGCGACTCGCAGCGCGGGGATGGAAGGATGGAAATGCGCTCACGGTGCGCACCGGGAGGAGGCCAGGGAGGGTCCGGCTCCCACAGCCTTTGGATTTCGAGGCTGATCATTGCGGGCCAGGGCCAAGGCCAAGTTCAACGCCACAGGGGCGGAGGGCCCTGAACTCTGCTGCAATGGAAGATGAACCTGCATTGAAGGGGCGTCAGGATACCCCGCAAGGATGCAGCTGCGCGCAGGTCACCAAGAGCATCCTAAGTCGTCATGGAGGCGTCAGGCAGGCCAGGGACAGCGTCCCCCAGAGGGTGAACTCCGTGGGGGTCCGGCATGGCAGTACTAGAGCTGGACACCCCTTTTCATGGGGTTTTGGTTTGATGCAAACTTGAAGGGTGAGCAATTCCAACACCACAGTGGCCAAAACTCAAAAATAAAAAAATAAAAAAAAGAAGAAAGAAAGAAATTGTACCGGATTGTGTCTCCTGCTGTGTCCCACATCCCTTCTCCCCCTTTCTCACGACAGCACCGGGATTTTCTTTTGAGGAGGAGACCCATGCTCCATTCTCAGCTGGTGAAGTTGGGGTGGGGTTGATGTTATCTCAGCTCCGAGGTGACCCAGATGCCCGATGCTAGTAGGTGAGTTCTGGTCTCTGGACCCTCAGCACCGTCTACAAATGACCCTCCTCCTGACTCAGGCTGGGGCAAGTCCTCTCAGTTCTATTTCTTTTTCTTTTATTGGAACACGGAATTGAACCCAGGGGTGCTTTACCACTGAGTCACATCCCCAGCCATTTTAAATATTTTATTTAGAGACAGGGTCTCACTGAGTGGCTTAGGGCCTTGCTAAGTGGCTGAGGCTGGCTTTGAACCCGCCATCCTCCTGCCTCAGCCTCCAGAGCTGCAGGGATTACAGGTGTGCTCCACTGTACCCGGGTTGCTTGAGTGTGCCTGGCTACTTCCCCTCAGTTCTCAGGCTCTTTAAGGGTGATGGGGGGATGTCTTTTCTAATGGGGCTTGGCATGGTGAGGGGTGTAACGTGGCTAAATCTGGTGCCACTGGGGGGGCCTCCACAAGAGGGGGGCTCCTTCTGAAACCGAATCCAGTGGAAAGGACCAGAAACTGGAGCAGGGAGAGGTGTCAACCCAATGGCACAATCCAGACCTGGACCGAACTGTTCCTGAGGAGCCTGTCCCCGTACTTTTGAGGTTGGTGACACAGAACACTTACCCAGGGGACAGCATTGCAACTAGTGTTTTTGTTACTGTCATTATTTGTGTCTTCCCTCATTTTGGGGAGTGCTTTCTGCCCCTTAGAACCAGGAGAATCTCGATCCATTCTGTCGTCCGGTTAGAGTGGTGGTGGTGGAGGTCCTGGTGACTTTGGGGAGGGGTGTCTTTAGCACCTAAATTCTACACTTTTCCCACTGTGTATACCATGGGGGAGAGGAATCTGAAGATAAAGATGCAAAGAACTGGACGCCTGTCCCCTGGAAGTCACCTGGAAATCAGAGCATCGGGCAAATGGCCTGAAACCAAATCCTAGTCCAGCAGCTGACCTCTGAGTGGCCTCCGTCATGTCCTTGACCTCTCTGGGTCTCGGTCTTATTGATTTACAGCCCCGTGCGTGAGCATCAGAAATGACTGAGGAGCTTCATAGATGAAAAGTCTGTGAATGTGCCGCTGTCGCTATGACCGCTTTCACAGGATTCCCCGTTGCCGGGGAGTCCCAGAGAGGCCAGGTGCTCGCCTGTCCCGGGGGTCACTTACGTGGGGCTCTGCAGACCTAGTTCTTCCGCTGAGTCATTTGCCTCCAGATTCAGGGAAGCGGTTCTGGGAGAAACTCGGGAAATTGATAGAAAACAGGAAAATATCTGGTGTAAGTGCCTGCCCTCAATCTGACCTTGGAGGGATAAGGTGAAGCGCTCTCAGCGGGTATGTAAGACACAGCAAGAGCATCAGGAGGGTAGGTCTGCTTTGACCACCTGCCTTGACCTGCTGGGAGTCTTGACTGTGGTAAAGTCCACCCATTCATCTGCCCATCAATTCATGGAACATTTATTGAACACCTACTATGTGCTAGACCTTGGACCAAGCCCAAGGAGATGAATTAGCCCAATTTTCCCTCTTTGGGAACCCTGACTACTGGGGTATATATTTCTGCAAATCATTTGCTCTAGAACAACGTGGTGAGCTGTCGATAAGGCTGAGATCAAGATGCCCATAACAGGGACAGAGTAACTAGGAACTGATCATCCACGAGGAAATCTCGATCTATGTAGGAGCTCCTCACTTGGACTTGGGGAGGGTTATAGCTGAAATGGCTGGGAGAGGTTGAGAAGCACAGACGGCGTGTTTGGAGAGTGAGCATCTGTTGGACAGGGCTGAGGTGAGGAGGTGCAGGGGGTAGGAGGTGAGCCCAGAGAGGTGAGTGAGGCCGGAGGGCTAGAGAAGACTGGGGAGGGGTGTTTATTATCCTCGATGTGATGCAGAGCCTTGAAGGAATTGGATCTTGGGACTGAGAAGATCAAGGTGGCCTTTGTCCCCAGTGAGGAATGGATTAGGAGGTGCCAGGCTCAGTCCAAGAGGCCACAGTGGGGGCTGCTGGTCCATCCCGGACGGGTTACCCTACAGGCAGAGTGAGCACGGTGTTCGAGAAGCTGAAAACCCAAGATCTGAAGTCTCAGGGACTTCCCAGGAGTCCTCCCTGTCTGTCTGTCTCAGGACAGGTCTCGCTCCCTCAGGGGACAGTCTGACCCTTCCTCTGCTTTCCCAGAGACCAATCACCAAGGAGTGGCCGGTCCTTACCTGAGGGCTTCTGGGGGTGGAGGGACGAAATCCAATGTCCTGCTGAAGAGCTGAGAGGTGGCACCAGCCAGTGGCCTCCTGCAAGAAGGCAGGACGGGGGCAGCTTCGTGGACCCCATCTCAGACTGGGGATCCCTCAAAGACTGCATTAAACTTTCCACTTAGAGGAGGTGGAGGGGAGAGACCAAGGCCACCTTCTCTCTGCCTTGGAATCCTCTTTGGAGTGTCCAGTGGATTTCGACTCATCCTTCAAAACAGAACATCCAGATTGGAAAGGCCCCTGGACCCTCTAGGCCAGGGGTCAGCTAGCCCTTTCTGACAGTCCAGGGAGTAAACGTTTAGGCTCCGTGGGCCGCAAAGTGTCCGTCAACTGCTCCTCTCTGCTCTTGGAGCGTGGAAAGCTGCCAGGGATAAGGCGTAAATGAGTGAACTTAGCTGTGTTTCAATAAAACTTTATTTACACAAGCCCAGGACAGCCCTGAGTCGGCTGTCGGAATACCCAGATGCCCTTCCACACCCTCACAGGAAGAAACAGAGCCCTGGTTTTGGAGCGGGAGAAACCCAGCAAGACAGAAGGAATCCCTCACCCACGGTTGCTTGTCAGGAAATGCTCCATAAATACTCGTGGAACTCAATCCCAGGGATGCACTGCAGTTCTTTTGCCCCACGGAAAGGGGTTCTGCTCCTTGAGAACTCGATTCCTGGTCTACAGGATGAAGGGCTGAGCCGCTGGACTCTCCACGTGAAGTGGCAATGACTTGAGCTCGCACGAAGACCCATGTCCAAATGTCTCCATTTCTCCCTCCAATTCCCCTGATCTCCTGGGCCACATGTTCTGTCTTGGTGGGGTTTCGGGGGACTTGGACCCTGTGGGAGATGTGGCTCATGATGGACGAGATGGAGGCTGCCCTGCAGTTTGGGCATGTGACGCTTTTGAAAGGAGCCACTCAGAGGAGGCAGGACTTCGGGAGCACCAGGCCGTGATGAGGTGGGCCATGAGCACCACCGAGATCCCAGCTTCAGCTCTTCTGAAGGCAGAGGAGGACGAAGGTGGGCAAGAGTGTGGCTGGGCCAGCGCCCAGGGCGGCCACCAAACCAAGCCGACCTGCTGGGGAAACACAGATGATCTGCAAAGGAGGAGGGGACTCCTGGGGCAGACTGCAGGGCACCGGTCCCTGTCCCCGTTTCTGTGTTTTCAAGGCGAGGCCGCAGCCTGACCCCTGTTCCCTTGCTCTGCTGGGTCCTCCCCGGGTCCCCAAGGCCAGTGGGCTCCTCACAGGTCTCTTCCTCCTGTTGGAGGCCAGCCCCCAGACCTGGAGGTGCACTGGGGGGCCACTGCGTCCACCAGGATGTTGGGGACAGAGCAAAGAGAAAGCAGGAACCCATGGCCCAGCCCAGGCATCTCAATCGCCGGGCGGCTGTGAAGTCTTTTAAATGTTTTGACAGTCCCCAATCCATCAGAGCCTTTAATTGGGTTTTGACTGAGTTGTTCTATATGTAAATACCAGTTACTGGTGAGGTTGTTTATAGCCAGACTGTCTGTTTATGCAAATTGTGTTCCAAGATCACAGCGTTTTCATTGCAGGATAAAAACATTCCTTTTATTTAATGCCAAAATTGCTTCCTCCTTGGGCTGGGCTTTATTTTCCTCTTTGGCTTTTAAATACAACCAAGCCGTTTGGTAAGCCAGCTGAGAGGCGGTTCCCGGCAGCCCAGGCCCCGCAGCCTCCCGCACAGAGGGGCCACGAGGGTGGTCCTCAGGGTCCCTGGAGTCTCAAGAGTCAGCTCATCTTCCTTCCCCCAAAGAGAGCCCCCTTAAAGGATGGGGGCTTGTCCCTCAGACAGTCTGGCTTATGAAGAGCTCTCTCTTCCCATGGGGAGGAATTCGGACCCTCCTCTCCGATTGGAGCCTCCCCAGGGTGATCTGATCTCGTCCATTACCCGCATGATTCTAGTAGCTTCCACTTCTTTTCAAACTGATCTCACAGCCCAGCATGAACTTTGGGGTCTCACCTCCCTACATTTTGCTTTCAAGAGATGCTGCAGGACCAGAAGTACCCCATCTTCCGTGCCTCACCAGGGTGCCCTTGAGCCTCAGCCCGAGCTGTCCTGGATTGCCTCCTAGCATGAATCCCTCTCCTGCCCAATGACACTGAGGAAAAATAATGGCCCAGGTGGGGGTCACCGCACACGGCCCATCTTGATATTTACCAAGTGCACAGATTTAACCCCAGATGGTGGAGCAGGGATTGACACAGAGAGTCCTCAAGGAACTGTCTTCCAGGGACATTTACACATAGACTTTTGGTCTCGGGTCTGAGGATGCTTCCTCCAGGAAGTCCACAGGGAGCGTGAGACCAGAACTTTCTTTTATTAAGCTCATTGCTCCCATGTCCCCTCTCTCGTCACAAGCTACCACAGTTTCCACGGCAAAGGCTCATGAGCTGCAGGCTTGGTTCCCAGTGTGGAGAGGTTGACAGGTGGTGGAGCCTTTAAGAGGCGGGGTCCAACTCAGGGAATGAGACCTCTGGACCTTGGAAGGGATCTATGCCGCTTGCAGGGCCAGGTTAGTTCCCTGGAGAGAAGGTAGGTTCCTATCTTGTGACCTCTCTCTTCTTCTCCCAATGCTCCTGGCATGAAGCTGTCACCAGAGCCTAGCAGTGTCATGCCCTTGGATCTCCAGAATTGTGAGCTTAAAAAAAAAAAAAAAACTATTTTCTTTATAAATGATCTGGCTTCTGATATTTTGTTACAGCACAGAAAGGACTGAGACACAAGATAACCATCTTTCTGGTTTACAAAGGACATTGTGATCAGTAGGAAAAATTTCTTCTGCTTCCTCTTCTTTTCTTCTGGAATCCACACCTTCATCCTCCTCCCTCCTTCCTTCTCCAGAGGAGATGCATGTTAGTTGAATCCCCGTGTCCTGGACACAACTGTGGCTGACCAGGCAAGGACTCTTCTCCAGTGTCTGTTGTTCATTTCTCCTACGAACTTTTAAAATTTTTTTTCTCTTCTGCCTGTTCACTGTTTGTTGCCACCATCTCTGTGAGCTTGAGAACCCCTCCCATTTTGGGACAACAGCTTTATAACAACAGTCCCTCAACGCCACATGGCTTTTCAGTTCAGAGATCCCCAAACCCCAATAGCACATCCGCACCTCCCCGGGACGAGGTGCAGAGGCCTCGGCCGCAGCACAGGGAGGTCACACCAGGGCGTGGTAGAGCAGAAGGCCCAGACACCACGGCTTTGGGGACTTCCCCAGGTGATTCTTTTATCAGCCAAGAGTGAAAATTACTGCTCTTGTCCCCTGCTCCCCTTCTTACCCACCGAAGAATCATCTATTGAAAATCAGTCCCCACCAACCGCTCAGTCCCTCGCCATCAGCTTCATTCCATCCATTCCTTGAAACAGCTTTGAAAACGTCACCGTGAAGCTCTGCGTCTGCACCCAGTTCCCACGCCCACTTCTTTGGCTTGACTCCTGGGGCGTTGACCCGGTGCTTCTTGGGATGACCTCTCTGGCCCCGTGACAAGGACCTGAGCTGATTCCCCTGCATTTGTTCCTTCTCAGCCTCTTGGGTGGGTCTCCCTCTCTGCACCTCATTCTCTCTCCTCCCTGGGGGGGCTCCATCATGGGGGCTCACTCAATTTCATTTCGAGTCTGAGCTTTCTCAAGTCCGCGATGCACCTCTCCCGCCGTCTCTGGGACATCTCTCAGACCTTCTCTCCAACCTGGACCCCTCCCCTCCTTCCCATCTGACATGCCCCCCCCCTCGGAGCGCTGGGTCCTGACGCCAGAGAAACTCCTGACATCTCTCCCTTTCCTTCTCGTGCAGTTATTCCTGGGGCCCCTCTGCTTCTCTCCAACCCTCCACCATTACATCCTAGTTCAGGTCTTCACGATTGCTTTCTTGATTGCATTTTTGGTCCGACGTGTCGACGTGTCGTCTCACCTCCACACCATCCTCCTTAACTATCTCTCTATGATGCAAATTTGACCAACTTTACTCCTTAAAATGTACCTTTTGGTGAATGTTCAAAGCCCAAATGTTTAAAAAAAACAACAACAAACCAAGCTCCTTGAAATGTGTGTGGTTGTGCCAACAGGAGAGCTCTGTGACTTACAGTAGAAAAAGATACAGGGTGAGCGCTCTCGAATGTAGGCGAGACAAGGTTGTGGATGTGTAGACGAATAACAGGAGCAGGCGGCTGTTACCACCAGGTGGGGGAGAAACTTCCTAGACCTCAAGTTCTGAATGGTGACCTTCTGTCCTGTGAAGGCTCCCTCCCTCCCCTGCAGGGCCTGGAGAGGATCTCCTCTGCAGGTTGGGTTTGTCTCGATTCCCCTCTGTTCCTTCTCAAGTTAGGTGGGGATGTGTGTCCAGCCCCACGTGCGGGCATCCCTCCCTCACACCGCACACTCCAGCCACGCCGCAGTTACAGGAGCCTGTCACCACCTCTTGGGTGTCCCTGCACCTGCCCACATTGCTCCTCTGCCTAGAGCCGGGCTGTCTCCTACCCAGCCTCAAATTCACGTGGACTTTGGTTGCTGTTAGTGCACCTTTGCCCATCCTCAGATTAGGCGGCCTGTGAAGAAGGTCGGAAGCGATCTGTTCAGTTCTGGCTCCCCAGAGCTCACGAGAAAACGGGGACCATCGTCTTTGGCCTGACCACACACTGGTGGAGTGGATACTTGAACCAGCAAAAAATAAATAAATGGATCCCTGTGTCCAAGGAGCTCATTTCAAGCACACAGGGCTTCAACCTTTCCGGTTGCAGCGAGTTGATTCCAAACATTTCTGCCCCAGACCTCGCTTGCTCTGCTCTGACCACGGGGTGGAGTTGACCGTGTTCTGTGTTTATCTGGGTGTTTATGTGCCAAGATCCATCCCAGCACCGAGTTCTGCGAGCTCAGGGTCTTATCCACAGCTGCCTCCCAGATGTCTGATTTGGTGCCCAACACCCACAGACGCCCAGTACAGGTTGGCTGGGCGAGTGCATGGTTTGCTTTGGAAACGGGAAGCTGCAGAGATTCTTCACCATGGCTTTGCAGAATATCAAGCTGTGGGGGGAAAGAGGAAGGTTTTAGGACCAACATGGCAGCTGAGGCTGGGTGAGGGCAGAGGCAGCCATCCTGCGGGGAGAGGCCTGAGGAAAAGGAACCCAGAGGGCCTGGTGGGCCCGCTCCTTGTTTGAGAGTCTTGGAGGAAGAGAGAGCTGGAAAGCTCCTTGTGAAAAGTCTGGTGCTCAGCTTGGCATCAGCGGGGGCCCACCATGCGTTGCTGGCGGGAGGAGGAAGGGTGGATTGGCAATGGCGGTGACCTTCATCCTGGGCCCTACATAGTACTCTAGGTGAGACCCCTTACGCGTCCTCAGGTGGAGAGACAGATACAGAAGCATGAAATCACTCAGCACAGGTCACGCAGGCAGAGGGGCAAAGCCAGACTCTAGCTCCTGCACTTTACCTACCGCGTTCATCAGCCAAGGCCCACCTTGGCCCCCTGCCCCCTGCGGGTGGCCAGCCCCCCTCCCCCCCCCCAGTCTGCTCCCCCTCCCTGTGATTCCTTGGTCTCAGCCACACTCTCCTCCTTGTGCATTTTGAATGAATCAGTTGCCTCAGGGTGTTTGAAAATGCCGTTCCATCTGGCCCTACAATGTGCCATGGTGTTTTTTAAAAACTTTTTTTTTTTTATTCGTGTGCTATCTACATACTGTCGGGTTTATCTTGGTATGCTCAGCCATGCGCGGGATAGAATTTGCTCCACTTGAGTCCCTAGTCCTTCCCCTTTCTCTTCCCTCCTCCCTCCCTGGGTCCCCTTCCTCTGTCCTACCCGGCTTCCTTGTATTTATTTGTAGTTTTTATTTAGCCAGCTCTCCACACATCTACGTAAAGGTGGGATTCACTGTGGCGTATTCACAGATGATCTGGTCAGTTTCATGCCACCCTTCCTCTCTTTCCTGACCCTCCTCCCACTCCCTCCATCCCCTTCCTCTGCTCTGCTCTTCTCCCTTCTATTTTCATGGAATTCCTCCCCTCCTTGAACCAGCCTAGGTGCCCATCAACAGAAGGGATGGAGAAGACGTGGTGTATATACACAATGGAGTATTACTCAGCCATAAAGAAAGAAGAATGGAATGATGGTATTTGCTGGTAAATGGATGGAGCTGGAGAACATCGTGCTAAGTGAAATAAACCCGACTCACAAAGTCAAGGATTGAATCCTGTCTCTCATATGCAGAAGCTAGAGCAAAAAAAAAGTGATGATTTTTTTTTTTAATTATTTAGAGATTTCCCAAAGGGGCCTGAGTATCTAGGTTCACTTCTAAAAACAAGTCACAAAATATGGCAACCCTGATCCTGCACCTCCTCGTAGCAGCCATTGACTGCTGATGACTGTGTCTGGGCTGCTTAGAATGAAACAAGGACTCTGTACCTGCCCTGGTCCCCACCCCTCCCTATCGTCACCCTTGGGCTCCTTTGCTAGTTTGTGTTACCTGCCTGAACTCTGCAGGTGGGTGGTGCTGTGAGGCCCTAGTTTACCCACTGCAACCAGAATGGCCAGAAGACAGAGAAGACCATTCAGGGAGGCACCAGTTTTCCAGAAGAACTTTAGGGGAACTTTTATGTCCCCGGGGGGACTCAGAGCAAGCATATGACCTGGGAATCTTGTTAAAAATTCAGATTCTGATCCAGTAGGGCGTGAAATCCTGTATTTATAACCAGGTACAAATACTGTGAAATCAACAACCATAAAAATAAAAAAATGGCATTTCTATTTTTTTTAAGTCCGATTTTAAAGGTTTTTTTTTTTTTTTTTTTTTTGGGTAAATCCTTGCTATTTATTCCCCCCTCTTTTATTGTGAAATATACCTTAGTAAAATAATATACCTGCAGACTCTCAGATGGCCCAGAGTGCTGCCAGGGCCACTGGTGCTTTGCTAGTGCCTTAGAGAAGGTCTGGGGGCTCAGAGAGGGAATGTGAAGTTCCCAAGGCCACACAGGAGGTCTCTTGCAGGCTCAGGCCTCAGACCAGGTTCTGTGATTCTCTCCCACACATCTGTGTGCAGGCGACAGGCTGCAGGATCACGGAGAGCCATGCACAGCCAGTGTGTCCAGAATACCTCGGACGTCCTCATAAATACTGCACAGCGAGTCCCGGGCGCCCAGCCTCCTATTCATCAGGAAAAGCTACAATTATGTTCCCTTTTGGGGCTGGGGGCAAAGTGTCTCTGCCGGCTCGTGGAGAAGTTATATTTCAAAGCTGGACTCAAGCTTGGGGCCATTTATAATCTACTAAATATTTAAGAGCGTATGTCTTAGGGCATCTGGAAATTGCAGGGATATTTCATGGTCTCGTTTGGGGGCATATATCTGGCTCCGCTAGACTCGGCCCCAGCTCTGTTTGGCTTGGGAAAAGCCAGGTATAAATAAAAGGCTGGAAAGTCCAATAATTTACATGCTGAGTGGTGAAGGGTGCTGTTGGTCAGCAAAGTACCGAGACACAAGCATCCCTGGCCTCCAAGCGGTGGCAGAGCAGGGGCAAGGGGTGGGGCCTGCGACAGAGACAAAAAATGATTGGAGGCTACTGCAGGAAGATTGACGGGCGCAGACACTAAGGGGTCTGGACCAAGCCACAGGGAAAATGGTACCAGGGATTGAACAGGGGTGCTCTACCACTGAGCCACATCCCCAGCCTCCCCCTTACCCCTTTTTAAATTTAGAGACAGGGTCTCACTAAGTTGCTTAGGATCTTGCTAAATTGCTGAGGCTGGCTTTGAACTTGCGATCCTCCTGCCTCAGCCTCCGGAGCTGCTGGGATTTCAGGTGTACGCCACCGTGCCTGATATATGTTCAAACAATATTCCATGAGCACGTGTATTTTTCCACTGGTAGATGAATATTATCAACTCTATTCTACACCTTTCTCTTGTGCATCAATATACCTTGCTCCTTGAATGTCATCTCAGTACATAACAATCTCCCTTATTATTTTAACACCTGATTTACATTCTGTTAAAATGGGGCTCCGTCATCTAGTTAATCTTCCTCCATGGATGGATTTTTATGCTATTTCCAGTCTTTTGCAAGTGCAAACAATTTTGCCAGGAATATCTTTCTAGGTGTGTCTACGTCATTTGTGCCTGTAGCTGCAGGATGGCACTTAAACGTGAAGGGACGACTTTCACTGAGCTTGGGTAGTGCACAATTTTGATGCATGTTGGCTAAAACTGCTCTCCAGAGAGGTTGTATTAAATGTATATGCTTCTCCACATCCCTCACACTCCACTGCCAAATATTTAGCTTTTTAAAAATTAAGGCATAATTTACAAACAATATGCACAAACCTCAAGTGCAGAGTTGAGCATGTAAGTGTATGTAACCTGCACCGCCGCCTCTTTGGAAGGTTTTCTCTTGCCTCTTTTGGTTAATTTTTTTAAACCTCTTCTCCAAGAAATGAGTGCTTTGATTTTTATCACCATAGATTTTGCTCTTGGACTTCATGATTTTCTCTTGTGTTTCACTTGTTTTTCTTGATATAAGGGGTTCACACACCTAATGTATTTTCAATAATCCTTTTCCATTGCTGACTAATATTCCCTTGTATGAATATGTCAGTTTCTGTTTATCTATTCTGTGTTTGATGAACCTTTGGTTTGCTTGGGGCCGAGTAAAGCTGTCAGCATCCTTGAGCAACCATATGTACCTATGTTTTCATTTCTCTTGGATACACGGCCAGGAGTAGAATTTCTAGATAATAGGGCAGGTGTGGGTTTAACTGTATAAGAGATTGCCAAGGTACTTTTCCAAGTAGCGGTACCATTTTATACTCCAAACAGCAATGAATACGGGTCTGGTTGCTTCAGATGCTCACTAATATTTGGTGCTCTCAGTCTTAAGTTTTGGTCATTCTATTGGATGTGAGGTTTCTATCTCATTATTCTAGTGAGTAATGTGTTTTAATATGCATTTCCCTGATGACCAATAATCTGGGTATCTTTTACTGTGCTTGTTGCCTGTTAGCATATGCTCTTTCTGTAAAATACCTGTTCAAGTCTTCTGTCATATTAAATTGGTGTGTGTCTTTTATTGTTGATTTGTGAGAGTTCTTTATATGTAACAGATCCTAGTCTTTTGTCAGATATGTATTTTTCTCTCAGTCTATTTTTAACTGATATTAAAATATATTGAACTGATGTTAAATATAGTGTTGATTGCCAACACTCTAACTATGGCTCACAAACACTTTAAATATTTATGAATTGCATTTTATTTTCTTTTGCAGTTAGTGCTTTTCTTTGGTTCTAAAAACCTTTGCCAAATCTTTAAAATTATTCTCTTATATTTTCTTTTGAAGTCTCACCATTTTACTCTTGAATTTTATGTCTGTAGTTTAGCTCGAGTTATTTTTTATATATGACGTGAGGTCAAGGCTTAGCTTTCTTCATATTCTTATCCAGTTGATTCAATGTTATTTGTTGAAAAACTATTTTTCCTCCAGCTGAATTACTTGAATATCTTATCTAAAATACTAAGTGACTACATAAGTGTGGATCTTATTTGTATTCTCTCTTGTTCGTTTCAGCGATCCTGATGACAACACTGTACTCTCTTGGTAATTGCAAGTTTTGAAGTCCTGCTTGGGTCCTACAAATTTGATTTTTTTAAAAGAATATTTTGGCTATTCTGTCCTTTTATTTACACATAAATTTTATAATCAACATTTTAATTTCTACAAAAAAGATTACTGAGATCTTGATTGAGTCTGCAAAATAGTTATCGGTCACTGTAGGTAAATTGTCACCCTAACAAAAATTAAGTTTCAATCCATGAACATAGTACATCTTTCAACTTTTAAAAGTCTCGTTTGGTTTCACTCAGCTCCGTTTTGTATTTTTTTGTTTTGAGAACAGCGTTCTTGCATAGCGATCATTTAATCTGTCCTGAACTATGTTATGTTTTGGATATTATTATAAATCTTTCATTTCATTTTTTCTATTTTTTGTTGGTAGTACATGATGTATGATTGAATTTTATGTTTAAGTTGTATTTATGATTTTGCTATATTTTCATGTCAGTTATAGTAGTTTTGGGGGATGTTTCCTTTGGATTTTCTACATATGCCACTGGGTCATCTTTGAATAAAGACAATTTTAATTCTTCTTTTCCAATATTATGTCTTTTATAGACCTTTGCCCAGTGATAAATAGAAATGATCTAAGTGATTCATGCTTTTTTTTTTCCAGGTTTATGGGGAATCCTTTTAATATTTATTGACATTTTTTGAACTTTGCTAACATGAAAAACAGTATCTCAGTTTTGAAATTGATTTAAGAAAATACTGCAGGAGGTTTAGCCTATTTTCACATATTCAACAACCATCTTGATTTATTATTTTACGTGAGCTTCCCTTATGATCTTATTAATTTTCTGACTAAGCAATTGAACAATTTTATTTAAATCAGACCCATCCACATGGTCTTTATTTCTCTTTGTTCCCCTACGTTATTGTGAGCAATCATTTAACTGCATATTGGCATCCTGGAAGACACTGTGTGAGAAATGGTTTTCAAGTCAGACTAACCGGTTTCTAATCATGGCTCTTCCTTTGAGATGATGATGAGGTAATGCTTTGCATATTTCATCCTTGCAGGGACAGAATCCTATATGGAGTCCTATGCTTTTGCATGGGGCTGGGTCATGTTTTCTTTTAAGTTCTTAAGGAAATTTTAATATGCAGCCAAAACATTAATTCCCCTACCTTTCTTTCAACAGCCACCGATTGCTCTTAATCTCACGCCCAGATCAATGCTAGGCTCAGAGATAAGAGATGAGCATCCATCACGTGTTCACTCAACCATCCAAGTGTGGTGCCCGTGGGCTGCTTAGACTGTGCGGGGGTTTGCTGGGAGCAGTGTGCGGGGTGAGCTCTTCCTGCTGTAGCCTGTGTTGGCTCAGACTCTACCTGACTCTCAGACTCCACCGAGGCTTCTCTCCCCTTTTTCCCCCTCTGTGCTATCAGACAGATACCCACGACTTACTCGTGACATTTACCTAGTTTGACAAGGACTGAAGCTGAGCCTCAGTTTTCCAGTCCATACAATGGAGACATACTGGCTGGGATTTAGTTAGGGGAACAGAATTGCACTAGGTATTCAATGGGAGGGGACTAAATCTAGGACGTTGGTTAAGAGTCTGAAAGAGCAAAGCAATGAGGTGCCCTGGACATTGGATATGAAGAAGCAGCAACTACGTCCCGGTCCTGGGGAACAGAGAGGAAGAGGCGATTCGATAGGACGTCGGTACTTACAGCGTGACCCCTTTCCAGTGAGGGCTTGGACCTAGTTGGAGTCACCTTTTCCCCTTGCTGTGACTAAATGACCTCACCAGCACAACTGCAGAGGAGAAAAGGTTTATTTGAGGGCTCACCGTTTCAGAGGTCTCGGTCCATGGACAGCAGACTCCATTCCTAGGGGCTCGAGGTGAGGTTGTTCTCAGGTCTTTCAGGGGACACCTCACCTCCAACCTCAAAGGGAAGTGCCACACAGGTGTTCTCGGGTCTTCTGGGGGTACCGAGTGGCTGGTGCGGACACCTTTGGGGGCCCTACATGGCTGACGCTGGAAGTGGAAAAAGAAACTCAAGTCCCAAGCCTTGCAGAGATTCTGGGGGCAGCTGGACAGCACCAAGTCCCCCCTTCTCTCCTCCTGCTGGCCCGCAGCAGCGCCTCCCGCTGGCAGAACCCAGAGGCAGACGGGCATCAAGGAATTCTGGGAAAGGTGGTGTTCAGACGTCCAGCCCCAGAGTCACGGGCCCAGCAGAGGTTGGCTGAGCGTGGCCACAGGCCCAGTCCGGTCCACTCCCTGCTTTTACATGTCCCGAGAGGTAAGAAATCTGTTCAAAATGGTTTTAAAAAAGTGAAGACTATTTTACGACGAGTAAATGATACGAAAAGCACACTTTAGTGTCCATGAATTCTCGCCGTGTTCACTTATTTATGTGATGTCTGAGGTGGTTTTCAAGAGGCGGTGGCAGATTGGAGCGATTTCAACAGGGATCTTAAGGCCTGCAAAATCTGAAATAGTCACCCCCTGGTCCTCTGCAGCATGGGGGCCGCCTGCACCCTCCAATAACCTGGTGGGGTCGGATTTGTCGGCGACTCTCCCCACGGCGCTGGGAGGCTACCTCCACGTCTCCACGATGGTGGCCTCGGGCACTGACGGGTTTGTTGGACGACTGAACAAAGGGACCAGGCACGGCCGCCCTCAGGAGGCAGCTTCTCATCTGCTCAGTCTCATCCGACGGACAACCTGAGCTTCAAGGCGCTTGGGCCACTTGCCAGAGGACACCCTTGCAGGCGCCAGGTCCTCTGTCACTGTAGTGCCCGGGACCCCGCCGACGCAGCCGGAGCTTCACGCTGGTGGCATTTTTGAGGATCTCAAGTTTTTTTTTTTTTTAAGTAATGAAATGCTTCAGAATAAGATGGCCAATGTTGTTTTATGTTTAAAATGTTTACATTGAACGAGGTAAAATTTTCAACAGGCAAAGGATGGAGTTAAACACAGGATAATATTCGTGTAATTATAGAAGTTGTTGTTTTAAGAAGATAAAATGCAAAGTGTGGGGTGGTGCCTGGTGTGGGGCAGGTGCCTGGTGTGGGCAGGTGCAGGATGTGGCATGGGTGCGGGGTGTGATGAGGGACCCAGATTTGAAGCCTTTGCATGAGTGGATTCTTCTCTCCATCCTGCCAGCGTATCCCTGTGCCCACCCCTTTCAGCCTCATTTGGAGAGGATGTCGTGTCCACTCTGGAGGCCCTGGGAGCACAAAGCAGGCCCCGCAGTCTCCCGCCCTGACCCCACAGGAAAGCCGCTGTGCACCACCACCCTTGACTCAGCCGAGCCAGGCACGGGCTGAGACCCCGGGCTTTGTGCTTCTACGCCTGCTCAAAGCTTTTGATGGGTCTGGTGGTGTGCTGGCGTGAACCTGCTCTAGGTGTCACGTGACTTGTATGTCCCTGTGTAAGTAAGGGAAACAGGACCCTCCTGTGTGAATGAATGATAAAATGGCACCCCCCACCTGTGGCCGATTTTGAGAGCATTTCACCCTCTGGATGATTAGATTTGAGGAAAAAATACCCCCATCCTTCTCAAGGGCAGGTAGAGCTCCAAACAGAAGCACATGGTTTGATAGGAAGAGCTCAGGCCTGATTTCCAACCCCCATTCATCCCCTTTCAACCACAAGTCTGTGCAGTACACAACTTGTGCCATCACACAGTGCAGCCCCGGTACCATGAACCTCTCTATTCCCCATTCCTCGATCCTGTCCAAAAACGTCTCTTGCCTGAGAGTTGATGGGGCAGATGAGGTATTTACAACTTGGTGTTGGAGAACGATCCGATGGTGAGAGATCCTGAATCTCCCCATGATTGGGCAGCGCACCTATAACTTCCTCTTCCCGGACTGGCAGGCAGCTGGCATGGCTTTAGTAGCGGGCTGCGGCGGCCTCGCATACATATTCCTGTTGTCTGCAATAATAAGAGACAATTGCCTGGGGCCTTGTTACCCACCAATTAAACTTTGGGTTTTATTGTTCGACCTCAAGGATGCTTTACGGCATCAGAAGCGCTTGGCAGTTAAATACAGCTAATATTCATGGCTCCCACCTGGGCACTTCCCGTCCTGCTCCATTCACGGGGTGATTAAGGAATTAATTGACTTGGATGGGATTGGCACATGCTCTTGACAATACAACCACGACTCCTTTATTAAGCCCAGGATGCGCGGAGCTTGAAGCCGGCTACTGGTGGCTCAGCTCTGCGCTTTGGGGACCAGGCCAGGATCACAGTAATGCTTGGCTCTGGCCACAGGTTTCTGCAGGTCCTGGAAGACCCTTCGGGCCTCAGCTCTTGATCCTTCCTCCTCCCCTCCCTCCCCCAACACTCCCTCCCTCCCTTCCTCCTACCTAAGACTCTTCCTCCCTGTGTACCTCTCCTCCTCCTGCTCCCGCCTTTGGACACCGCCTCTCCTCTCTTCCTCCTTCCCCGCAGGTGTACTGAGATGCCCACGTGCGACCTTCGGCCTCGGTTTCAGGAAGCCCTCAGCTCCCATGAGCCGGTCCCGGCACCTGACCTCTCTTAGGCCCCTTTGAGCCGGCTCCCCCATGAGACAGAGCCTGAAGGTGAAAGGAGACCGGACCTGGAAGTTCTAGAACATTCTATAATGGGGTCAGGTCTCAAGAGTAAGGGTCCCTGGGTGGAATCAAGTTCTGAATTCCAGGTGTCGTAGTTGTGGGTAAAACACAGGAGGCCATTCATGAGTATGTCCTAGGTAGCAGGCGCTGTCCTCAGAGTATTGTGGTTTATAACGAGGGAATCGAACCTAACGGGGAAGCAGAGACCCATAGAGGTTGGAGGGCTTGCCCTGGGGACCTCGGCAGGTGGTGGCAGAGTGGGAGTCCACACTCAGTTCTGCAGAGCCCGCCTGGTGTGCCTCCTCCACAGCCCACCGAGCGTGTTGACATGGGCGTCACTCACCTGCATTCAGCCTGCCCCGGGCTGATGGAGCCCAGGGCCCTGGCTCAACCCCATCACCTCTCAGGTCTTCTCCTCGTGCTGGTCGAAGCCTCTTCCACCCTCCCTTGCTCTTGAGTCATGTGACCAGTTCTCCCCAAAGGAACAGAAATGAGAAATGACATGTGACTTCCTAGCCAAGGAGGTGGGCCGGTCGCTGTGTCTTTTCCTCTCTCTCTTTCCCCTTTTCCTGGATACAGAGTGAGTCTGATTCTCTGGGATGCTGTAGAGGGAACAAGTGGCAGAAGTTTAGGTCCCTGTGTCATCACACGGAGCCGAGATTCCTACGGACCAGGATCGCCTGCCCTCCACTATCCCATGAGCAAAAAATGATCCTCTGTTCCATTAAAGTCACACATGTGTTGGATTTGGTTGTTCTAGTACCCAGTGCCACCCACCCCCCCCCCCCCGACAAAAAAAAATTTTAGTTTGCAAACGTGGCAGGAGAAGACAGAATCCTAGGTAAGGGTCTCAAGCTGTGCCCCATTCATGACCCAGAACCCCTCACAGAAGACAGCAAGGACACGGGTGATGACCATCATGAAAATCAGTCAGAGGCGGGTCCTCACGTGCTGTCCTTCATATACAGCCCTCCTACGGGATCATGACCTTAGACGGAAGAAGACAGGGTATTGAGATGTGACTTGTGTCCTGTGGGAGAAGAGCGATAGGTTGGCTTATGGGAAATGAAGCAAGCTCTGAATTTGTTGCTGCCCATTTTATTAAGGAGAAAAAAAATATGACTTGTCACTTCTTGGCTTGAAACCAAAGCCAATTCCTTGTCAAGGTCAAGGTCCTTACTATGATCTTCCCCTCTGTTCTTGGGTCTCATCAGGGTCCTTACTCCTCATGGCATCCTTGCTCTTACTTGCACATACCCCTGCTTAGGGGTTTCATGTTTCTTCATTTTCTGTTGCTATAACAGAACACCTGAGACTGGGAAATTTATAAGGAAAAGATTTATTTTGGCTTATGGTTCTGGGAAATTGAAAGTCCCAGATCAGTGGCCATACCTGGTGAAGGTCTTAGGCTGCCTCATCTCATGGCAGAAAGCTGAAGGGCAAGTGGGCATGTGCAAAAGAGACAGAACAGGAGGTGGGTAGCTTTGCTGCTTTGTAACAATCTGCTCTCTCCCCAATTAGGAAAAAAATTCAACATGAGTTTCAGAAGGAACAAACCATAATCAAACCATAATATCATCTCTTAGTGAAATTTTGGGCTTGTGTTCATGTGATCTCTTATATAAGACACTCAGTAGACCAAAATAAGATGTTTGGGTGATACATATTTAAATTTAAGGAACTTTTAGAGTATTTTAGATTCACAGCCAAATTAAATGGGAAGTACAGAGAGTCCCCCCCCCCTTATCCTCATTCTGCACCACAGTGAGACATTTGTCACAATTGATAAACCTACATTAATACATCCTTATTGATACATCCTTCTTCCTGGTAGTGCACATCAGGAGTTTGCCAAATTCTATACCTTTTCTTTTCTTACCTTATTGCACTAGCTAGGACTTCAAGTATGATGTTGAAAGCAGAGGAGAGAGAAGACATCCTTGCCTTCTTCCTGATCTTAGCTTACAGTCTTCAAGTTTCTCACCACTGACTGTTCCTAATTTTCTGAACTGTCCTTAGGAATGGGTGTTGGATTTAGTCAAATGCCTTGTCTGCACCTATTAATAGGATCATGTTGCTTTTACGTGTTAGTGTCCTGATGAGACGGATTACAATATATGAATATTTAATGATGAACTGGACTTGTGTGTAAATCTCTTTATACATCATTGGATTCCATTTGATAATGTTTTGTTGAGGATTTTGCATCTGTGTTCATAAGAGATATTGATAGTTTTCTTGTAATGTCTTTGGCTGGATTTGGTATTAGGGTAATATTACGTTGGTTTCATACAAAGAGTTAGCAAGTATTGCCTCTGCTTGCATTTTTCTGGAAGAACTGATACATAATTGGTGTAATTTTTTTCTCTTAATGTTTCATAGAATTCACCAGTAAATCCATCTGGGCCTGAAGCTTTCAGTTTTAGAAGTTGCCAATTATTAATTCAATTACTTTTAGTAGATACAGGCTTGCTCAGCTGGTCTATTTCTTTCTTGAGTGAGTTTGGGCATATCAGATCGTTTGAGGAATTGGACCATCTCACCTAGGTTATTAAGTTTGTGGGTATTAAGTTGTTCATAATATTCTATTTTTATTTTAGTGTCCATGGGATCAGACATGGGTATTTTTTAAATTTCTGATATTACTGATGTATGTTTTGCTTACTTAGCCTGGTTAGAAGTTTGTAGGTTTTATGGATCTTTTCAAATAACCAGCTACTGTTTTTGTTGATTTCCCTATTGATCCTTGTTTCCAATTTTATTGACGTATGTCTTAATTCTCTATTGTTTCTTTTCTTCTGCTTACTGTGGATTAAATTTGCTATTATTTTCCTAAGGTCAGCTCTTAGCCTGTTGATGTTAGATCTTTCTTCTTTTCTAACATGTGCACACGATGCTGCAAACTCTCTTCAATTTCCATCAGTTGTATTTTCATTTTAATTCTGTTCAAAAGGTTTTCGAATTTCCCTTTGGAATTCTTCTGCCATCCATGTGTTATCTGGAAGTGTGTTGCTCAGTGGCCAAGTGTGGTAGGTCTTTAGAGCTATCTATCTTTCTGTTTTAATTTCCAGTTTCGTTCCACGGTGGTCTGGGCACAAGCATCGTGTTTCTCTGATTTTAACCCTGTGAAGGCGTGTGACATGGCCAGGAGTGGCGTCTGTCTTGGCAAGTGTTTCATGAGAGCTGCAGGAGGATGCGTCCCCTGCTGTCCCTGGAGAAGGCAGCCTATGGGCGTCCATCACGTCCAGTTGATTGACGCTGCTGTTGAGTTCAGCTGTGTCCTTCTGCTTTTCTGCCTCTGGACCTGTATATTTTTGGTAGAAGGAAGCTAGAGAGAAATCAGGAATAAAAAAGGGGGAATCCCATGAAAATAGAAGGATAAACAGTGGATTGGGGGGGAGGGATGGGAAAGCGAGAGGACTGCAGAATGAAATTGACCAAGCTATGCTCTGTGACTGTATCACAGCGAATTCCACTTTTATGTATAATTCTAATGCACCCATTAAAAAAGTAACAAATTAATAAAAAAAGGACCAATAGAATAGAGGAAGGAGAAGAGGAGGAGTAGGAAGAGAGGAAGGAACGAAGAAATACTGGGGGTTGACATGGAGCCCATTATATTATGTGCACATATGAATATGTCAAAATGCACCTGCCGCTCTGTCTGACTACCATGCACCCGTACAAGCCCTTGGAAAGTATCCGACTGTAACCCTGGGTGTGTCTGCTTCTCCTTGTCACCCTTCCAGCCTTAGCCTCACCTGTTTTCACGCTCCCTTGTTAGTGGGACCACATTAAGGACTCTGTGTCGTCTTAGAGTGTGGGCCACCTCATCCTTCTGTGATATGCCTCTGTCTCTCTCCAGTCTTCCTTGTGTTGAAGTTTGCTCTCTCCTAAGTTAACAAGCTACTTCCGCTTTCTTTTCATTAGTGTTGGCAGGATGCATTTCCCTCCTTCCCTTTAGTTTTGATTTATGTGATTTTATATTTAAGGTGGGTTTCATATATCTATGGAACTTACATATGACTTATATATAAGACCCAACTATATTATATACATGTGTGTGTGTGTGTGTGTGTGTGTTGTTTTTCTTTTATCCATTCTGGCACTATTATGTCTTTAAAAAGGTCTTTTTAGGCCACTGATGTTTAAAGTGATTGTTGACTTGTTAGATTAGCATCTACCACTTTTATTACCGTTTTCTATTGGTTGGTCTTTTTCTTTGTTACATTTTTCCTTTTTCTCTATTTTTGTCTTTCTTCCACACCTTTTCTGCCTTTTGGAGTTTAACCAAGTATTTTATATTATTATTAAATATATATTATATATTTGTTCTTATATTTTGTTCATTTTTTCCATCAAAGCCCTTAGCATACTAATAATCATCATTTTGAATAATCCTTTGTCTGATTTTATTATTATTATTATTTATTATTATTATTATTTTCTCCTTTCGTAGCTTATCAATTCTATTTCTTTTTCCTTTTTTAAAATAAGCCTTTTGGACGTGGCTCTCGAGTTGTGCATCATTGAGCTTTATCACTGCTGTGACCAAAAGACCTACAAGAACAATGAGAGGAGGAAGAGTTTATCTTGGCTCCTGGTTTCAGAGGTCTCAGTCCACAGAGGGCCCACCCTCCCTGCCTACACTCACCCCCCAGCTAGTCCATGTCGGTGGATTAATCCGTGATCTAATTATTTCACCTCTGAGTGTCCTTGCGTTGTCTCCCACAGGAGCTTTTGGGGGAGACATCATGTTTGAGCCTTAATAAGCTGCAGTACACCTTTACAAACAACCCACTTTCAAATAACATTACACACTTCACAGAGGACACAATGACACATGATAGCAGAATATTTCTAACTCCCTCTGTCGTTCATCACGACTCTCATGAATTCACTTGCACATAAGCACGGGCCAAACACACAAGCACACACCATCAAATTCCTGACACCACGATTCTGAGCAGGATTTACCTGTTAAATCAATTAAGAATAAGAAAAAAAATAAGCTTTTGTTACCTTCACCTATTTATTCTCTGATGCTCTTTATATAGATCTGACTTTCTCACATAGATTAGTTTTCCTCTCTCTGAAGAACATCTTTTCACATTTCTTGCAAGACAGGCTTCTTGGTGACAAATTGCCTCCGTTATTGTCCAAGAAAATCTTTATTTCATCTTTTAGTATCTATCTATCTATCATCTATCTTTTCTCATTAACAAACTCAGAGATTCTTTTCTCAGACATGTTCAATGTATTGTTTCATTTCAGTTACAGTTTTCCTTCCCTATCATTTATTTTTTATTCCTTCTTGGAATTTTCATCTCCCTGCTTATGTTATTTATTTGTTCTTATATTTTGTTCATTTTTTTTCCATCAAAGCCCTTAGCATACTAATAATCATGATTCTGAATAGTCCTTTGTCTGACGATTCCAACATCCCTCCCACCTCAGACTCTGATTCCAATGCTTGCTCAATCTCTCTGAACTCTGTTCTTGCCTTTTAGTTTGCCTTGTAATTTTTGGTTGAACCGTAGACATGGTTGGCTGATTAAAGGGACCAGCAGGGATGCCGTTCGTAAGTGTGTGGGGGGAGGAAAGCAGCACAGAGTCTAACTAGGTCTCAGTCTTCTGGCGACCTGTGTCCCTGGGTCATGAACTTTACATGTACCTCTCAGTATCTCTCCGCTCTCCTTTAGCAGGCACAGGAGGGTTGAAGGGGGTTGAGGTTGGGCGTTCATTTTCCCCCAGGTCATTTAGACTCTGATGAAACCCTAGAAGGTTGAGCTCTGGAAAAAACTCTTAAGAGCAGCCTCCTTAAGAGCAAAATGCTCCAGTGTATTTCAAAATGCCCCCTCCCCTTGATAAATCATGAAGGGATTTTCCTCTGATATTTACTATGAGAACCAGGTTGGGGTCCTGGAAGTGAAACTCACCGAAGTGTGGCAGGCTCCAGGGACTGGGTCCCCTGGGATTTCAACTCTTGGACTTGTCCACACTGAGCTTCCAGCAGCTCATCAATTTCAGTTGAGGGTTTTCTACTCGGACACTGGATTTTGCTCATGTATTTCTCCTCTGATCAGCTGGGATTTTTTTGTGGGGCAGGGGTACCAGGGATTGAATCAGGGGCACTCAACCACTGAGCCACATCCCCAGCCCTATTTTGTATTCTATTTAGAGACAGGGTCTCACTGAGTTGCTTAGTGCCTTGCTTTTGCTGAGGCTGGCTTTGAACTCGCGATCCTCCTGCCTCAGCCTCCCTAGCCGCTGGGATTTCAGGTGTGAGAGCTCAGCTGTAGTTTTCTGGATCGACCTGTCTGCCTTCTTAATTTTGGGGAGCCTTCTGTTCTGTGATCTTAATTATCTTAGGAATCTAAGAAGAATGGACGATTTCTCATTTATTCAGTTTTTAACGTATTTTTAGGATAAAGTGGCAACTTCTAAGCATCTTACGTGCTGGACTGGAAACCGGAAGCTCATAATGTTTTTAAGAAGAAAAAGAATGAATTGAATGAGGACCAGCATTTAAAAATTAAAAAAAAAATAAAAGAATTATTCAAAAAATAAACGATTGTGCTAAAAAAAAAAAAAGAAAAGAAAGATCCTATAGGTTTCTGTGTTCTCCGAGTCCACTGGACAGCTTGACCTCCTCTTTGCACTCTGCTAGAACACAGTGCCCCCATTTACATCGATGGAGCATAAATTCTCCAGTTTTCCTTGATCTGTCCCCAGCATGATTCAAGCAGTGGTTACTCTTGCTTTAACCGTGAGGTCACCTGAGACTGTAGGTTAGCTGTCCCCTTCCCTTACCCTTCCTGGGTTTACTGTTTTGTATTCATCTCTGAGGTGACTCCTAGTCCCATGCTGTGGGGCAGATGTAGCCCACTGCCCTTCTGGAGTCCCTAGCTGGTGTCTTTGATCCCAGACCAGAGCCTGCTCCCCGGGCTCATCCGGATGGGGCTGGGCGATGGCACATCAGAAGGCTCTTTCAGATCCGGGCATCTCTAGGTTCCTGACTCCTTCCCTTCCTGCGGCCTCCGTCCTGCAGGGTCCTGGGCTGACCCGTGGTGGTGATAATCTGCTGGCTCTGGGTTTCTGCAGATCTTTGACCTGCCCAGCTGCAGCCACTTAGCCCTCAGCGGCAGCCTCTGCCTGCTGCCACTCAGAACTGGATGATGTGAGCCTTGCTCCGAGAGTCATTAGGGACTCTTGGCAGAGGCTCCGGCCCACGCAGATAATCCCGGCAGGATTGCCTCCCGGCTGAGGCTGCCGGCTGCTCTGAAGTCCGCCTCTCCTCCCGGATGCAGTTTTTGGAGTCCGCCTGTATAGCATCTTGCTGGAGGTGCATGGAGACAAGCACAGAGAGACCGGGAGGAAGACAGATCAGGTGGGTGGTCCGTCCTGTCCAGCCCGGGGAAGACGCAGGAGACCCCAGTGTGCAGAAATAAACTGAAGCAGCCAAACAGCCTTCCTCTCCCATCACATGAGGCAGAAATGAACATTGCTAATGGAATAGTGGTGGCCCAGCAGGGCAACGCTGTGAGAGGGTTCAGGGGTGATTTAATCCCTGCCTGGCATCTAGAAGTTGAAAAGACAGTCATCGATCCCTGCTCCCTCTGCTTCGTCCCACTCCCTTTATCAGGAGTCTTTCCACACAAGTGGCAGACACCCTGGCCAAGAACGCCAAGGAAATTCACTATTCAAGTCTCAGATTATTCAACCTCCGGCTTCAGGTCTGGCTGGATTCAGGTGTTCGCATAATGTTAGGGGGACCAATTTATCTCTCTCTTTGCTCTTTCTGGGTTGATGTCATTATTATAGTCTCTACCTGCCCAGTGGCAACTTGGCTGCATGATCACACCTTTCCAGGCTGAAATTTAGTGAAAACAGAGGCAGAGTGGAGGCAGAGTGTTAATCACTGAATGATTCTGTTGCAACGTTTCAGAGAGCCTGTCTGTGCTTTAGCTCCTACTGCATTGCTATGCGGAGCAAGGTATTTTCTTCTTTCCCCCTTAATACTTAGCAATCTTTCTAAATTAAATGCGTAACAAATTGAAAGAGAGAGCACACCCGTCACCTAACATCAGGCCCAGAAGCCATGTTGGCTAGACCAACCCAGAGCATAGACCATCCTCTCAAGTATTGGTGTCCGCAGGGGGATTTGAATGGGCTGAGTGGCTAGCTCTGGTTCTCATCTCTGTCCTGGGTCACATGGGGAGAGTCTGTCCCAGTCTAAAGGGAGAAGGGAGCCAATGGCCCCGACACTCCCCAGATGCTCACTCCTCCTCCCTGGGGATCTTCCCCTTCATTTTCTCCTCATTCCCAAAAGCATTATCTTGCTAAGGACACCCCTAGCTTCCTGTTTGTGGATGCTGCAGATAACACTCAGGCATTACCTAAATAAAATTCTCTGCATAATTGGGCTTCGATTACATTTGGATGGTTCTCTCCACACTCCTAGGTATCGGTCTCTTTTTACTTCCCTGCCTATTTTAATGACTCCCCCTCAGTTGCCCACCCTTTCAATATCTGTTCTTGTGTCCCTCGGGGTGGGTCTGCAGCCCTCGGATCAATCAGGAGCACACTGAGCTGTGAATGACAGACGGCTGGAGTAGCAGTGGCTTCTATGGCAAGGGTATTTGTTTGTATTCAGTTTCCCCTGAAATGTTGGCTGGAGGTCTCAGGGTTGCCTGGGGATGTCACCGGGCACCCAAGCTCATTTTACATGTTTCCTTCAACCTCTTCAGCTGGATAACCTTTGCTTCTTCATGATGATCAGCATCGTAATAATCAAATGCTGCAGCAAGGCGCATCCTGTGACGCTCAGGCCAGGGCCCAGCAGAACGTCAGCATCTCCTCCTGTCACCTGCCCTTTGCTGGGGAAGCAGCAGTCATTCCGACGCCCTCCTGGGAGATCTTCCCTTCTGTCTTATTAGCTGCACCTGGGCCACGTGGCTATCCCTAGGAGAGAGGGGATGGGCAAGGGGCACCCAGTTAGTGATGCCTGCCAGGGTCCCCCACGCTCCCTGCACAGCCTGCTCCAGCCCCTGTGGCTTTGGTGACCATCTTTACGTGCACGCTGCAGATCTCACACGGCAGCGCCTTGGGAACACAGACCCGTGGAGAAGGTGGGCCAGAGCTGTCTCTCGGGTGCGCTGTGGGCGCTAACACTCCACAGGCTCCAAACAGACCTCCCCTGCTGCCTCCCGGGAGCTGGGCCTCCTGTGTTCCCCACCTTAGATACTGACATGCACAGAGAGAAACCCGGGACCATCTTTGCATCCTCCTCCTCCTCCAGTTGGAATGGGATCCAGCTGAGTGATGATCAGTCAGCTTGTCATCACTGTGGACAAAACCCCGGACAAGAACCACGCAGAGGAGGAAGATTTTATTTTGGCTCACGGTTCCCGAGGGTCAGTGCCTGGTGGGTTAGCTCCTAGGCAGAGCAACATCATGGCAAAGGGGCATGGGAGAAGAAAGCTGCTCAGCTCATAGCAGCCATAGTGGGGGGGGGGGAGCCGGGGAGCCAGGGACACTACATAGTCCCCAAGGGCACACCCTCAGTGACCTACTTCCTCCAGCCAGACCCTACCTGCCTCCATTATGACATTTACCACTCAATAGTCTACTGGAATTATTAATCCATCCAGTGAGTTAGTTCACTAAGGAGATTAGAACCCTCATGATCCAATCACTTCAACTCTGAATACTGCTGCATTGCTTAATACATGAGCTTCTGGGGGAACACTGGATCCAAGCTGTGATACCGGCCAATCTTTTTTTTTTGGGGGGAGTACCAGGGATTAAATTCAGGGGCACTCAGCCACTGAGCCCCATCTCCAGCCCTATTTTGTATTTTATTTAGAGACAGGGTCTCACTGAGTTGCTTAGCGCCTCACTTTTGCTGAGGCTGGCTTTGAACTTTCGATCCTCCTATCTCAGCCTCCATGCTTTAAACTATCTATCCATGCTTTTTGCCATATGACTTCCGAGAGGGACAAAGTGTCTTTCACTGATCCTTTAGTTTCATGCTTGGCCACGTGGCTGGCTTTGTCCACTGGGGTTGCATAGGAAGGTCATGGTGTTCGTGCTGGGCTGGTGCACCAGGGTCCTCTCGTGTTCTTGAACGTCCTCTTGGGCTCCGGTGGTCCACCAGGAGAAGGGCCATCTCCCTGGGCACTGCAGCCCCTGCTGCCTGGGCCAAGAGCAAACATACCTGGAGCCGACCTGAGCCGACCCAGAGCCCGGAGCCAAGCACCGCCAACCTGCCTCTGCCAGCCAAGCGCAGCCTCCATCAGCGGTACCTCCGCCACCTGCAGACCCGTGAGCAGGAGAGTAAATGCTTTTTGCTGCAAGCCACTGAGTTCGAGGTGGTTTATTATGGGAGCAATCATTCACTAACGCGCAGGCTGCGATCTAACCCCAAGAAACATCTCTTCTGTTCATGCTTCATCTGACTCCTTTTCCTCCTGCTGCTCTGTCTCATGTAACTATGACGATCTAACCAAGTCCCATCTCCTCTGTGATCTCTTCCCTGCCCTAGGGAAGCTTTCTGTCCACGAGAAAAGATGTTGAGTGATGAGTGACATGTGGGGGTGAGTGTTTGAGAGAGGATCCAGATTCGTGCCGTGGAGCTTTGGCATCTAGGGAGGGACTAGTACCTACTTTGGGGTGCAGGAACCTCAAGGGCTTTCTGACAAACTGCTATTTAAACAGAGCTTCAGAGGATAAACCAGACTTGGCCAAATGAAATGGGAAGGTAAGAATATTCCAGAAGGAAGGAGGAGTTTGCCTGAGGATGCTGAGCGGGAGCAGAGGGAGCAAGGAGGGATGTAACAGGAGCCACTGAGGCAGGCTCAGATCCCACAGTGCTCAGAACTTGGCTTTTGTCCTAAGGGCTACGGGGAGATTTTAAGCCAGTGGTGACTTGACAGAGACAGGGCTGTAAAAGAATTAATCCTTCCCTGGGGCTTCCCAGGAGTTTGGGATCTATTATTTTAGCTACCTCTCAGTCTCAGCGTGTGTTTAAACATGGTCCTTCCAAAGGACACTGGCTGCTGGTCCCCTCTGCACCCCCAGGGCATGGTGGGAAGAGTCACAAAGGAAGGAACTGGGTTTCATAAGCTTTGCCTGGGCGCTGAGTTGGGGAAGGTGGAGGGAGGGAGGGAGGGAGGGAGGGATGAGGCTTCCCCCCAGGACCTGGTCCAGCCTGCAGACCCCGGATTCCACTGGGTTCCGGCCAGCAGAGCTGCACGGAGCAGGGGGCTGTTAAAGACTCACATGCATCTTCAAGGCTGGGTAGAATTTCCTCCCCCTGCGCCTTTCAGGAGGGAGCTTAACCCTCCCCTCCAGGGCACACAAAGGCTTAGGTCTAATGGTGCTTAGGGGCATGGGGTCAGGCTGGTGGCCCTGGGGAATCCGTCCCATCCCTTTCTGGCTGTGATCTGGATAATTGTCCACAAGGACTAGGGAGAATCCCTGGAGAGAAGGAAGACTTGCCGAGTCCAAGGTGAGTGGGGGACTTCAGAAGCCAAAGGAAGCCCACGAAGGTCAGCATGAGGGAGACCCCTTCGCCTCGTTTGCAAAATGGGGCTAAGCACAACTGCTTTGAAGGATGATGGAGGGAGCCAGATGTTAAGGGGCTCATGGGAGTGAAGGCCTCTATGTAGTAGAAATTACTTTGTGAGAGATGGCAGCACAGGGCCCTCTGATGCTTTTTTTTTAGTACCAGGGATTGAACTCAGGGGCACTTGGCCACTGAGCCACATCCCAGCCCCATTTTGTATTTTATTTAGAGACAGAGACTCATTGAGTTGCTTAGTGCCTCACTTTGGCTGAGGCTGGCTTTGAACTTGCGATCCTCCTGCCTCAGCCTCCTGAGCCACTGGGATGACAGGCATTTGCTACTGAGCCCGGCTCCCTTGCCTTCTTGACAGTGTCTTCCTCATATTCGAGAGAGAGAGAGAGAGAGAGAGAGAGAGAGAGAGAGAGAGAGGAGGGAGAGAGAGAGGAGGGAGGGGGAGGGAGGGAGGGGAAGGGGGAGGGGAGAAAGAGATATCAAATTTACTCAGAGATAATGTTCATATTCCCCTCTTCTAGAAGGAAAGAGGAAACAGAATATCTGTTTCTACCTCTCTGCTGCTGGGCTGTTACAGACCTTCAGAGATATTCGTGTTATGATTTATTCAATTCTTTTTCTCCATTGATTTTAATTAAGTTCCTGAGCTGCCTGTCGGCCAGGGGCATGAGAACAAAGCACCAACACAGAGAGCCAAATGCTTTTCTTCTGCGATTGAGTTTTCCTGAGTTCTTCGAGTGCTTCATGGGAGAGAACAAAAGCAGATCCGGGGACTGAGACATTTCCCCGTTCTGTTGGCCCCCAAATAATAAACATAAAAATTAAAATCTGGTTAAGAAAAATTGCAGAACTCATTACCTCTTGGCGGCCGATGAGGACTTTGATCAAATCTTTTCTGCAGTTTCACAGATCCTGGGGGATTTGCTTGAGCAGGCATTGATCGGGTCTGTGCCGGGCAGATTATTTTTCCCCTGGAGAAACTGCCCCCTCCCGAACCAATCTCATCTTTGGATCTAAGTTCATATCATGGTTTTTAAGAGAAATACCATGGTGGCTTTTGGACCAGGCGCCTGGATTCCTATCAGGTCCAACCCACACTGGACCCCTGGCAGGGCCTTCTAAACATCTAGAAGGCCAACAAGCCCCCTGAGCCAGGTCTGACCCTGGGGTCACAGGAAGGCCACCCAGCAGGGTCTAAGAAGTGGTCGGTGGAAGGATCCAATGTCTATGGGCAAGAGGAACAGTCCTGGTGGAGGCTGGGGCAGAATGGCGAACCCTATAGGGTCTCTCGTGGACAGCCCCGGGAAACGGTTACCGTGCGAGAATTGTCGCCTTGGCCATGCCCGATGGGATGAATTTTCCCTGGAAGCCAGAAGCAAGGATACTTCTAGTAATAGATGTATTAAAAATATCTAAATATTGATAAGCAACTCAAATAATTGAATGCACTCTCCGGGTGCACTTTTCGCGCTTCGGGTTGCAACGCCCAACAGGGCGGGCGCAGAGCGCATGCTCGGGAGCAACGTGCAGGCTGCACCAGGGCGCCGCGGTCTGACCTTGACAGGTGTGTCAGCTTCTCCGTAGCACGTGACTCACAGGGATGAATCTGCATTCATGACAATAGAAGGTACATCTGGGGAGACACACGAAGTGAGATCTTGCTGTCTCATACGCAACGAGCCAGGGCAGGGATCCTGCGCGCCATCCCCTCCCCTCCCCTCCATCCCCTCTCCACTCACACCAGTTTTCCCCCCATGTCCGGCAGGACACAGAGGGTCCCCTTTACATCTGCCGTGCATCTTCTTGTTGCCCCCGGAACTCAAAATCCCTGGAGGGAAGTAAGACAGGTCCATTAAGCCACCAGCTGCCCTGAGCTCCCTGTCATCGCGCACAGCCTGGGGGGCACCGCTTGGGGACACATTCTGGGAAAACCCCGAAGCCATCTCTTTGCAAAACCGAATGGCCTCCGTGTATTTAGTGTGTGAAATGTTTCAGCAGCCTGCGGGGACCTGAGCGGCACCACGGGAGGTGTTCTCCAGACCTGGATCTGGCAGGCGGAGAGCCTTCTTTGAGGGCTTCTTGACATAATGGTCTGGTCTTTATCCCAACCCAGTGCTTCTCAAAGTCCATTCCCTGACCAGCAGCATGAACATCACTTGAGAATGCGCCAGAAATGCAAATTCTACTGCATTAGATCCACAGAAACTCTCAGGCTGGGGCCCAGCAGGCTGTGTTGTTTAGAGATAATTCTCGATTTGCACACGCTTGTAAGAAATAACAGAGAAATCTTTATACGCCCTTCTCCATTTTCCCTGATGGCAACCTTTTGCAAAAAGATAGGAAAATTTAACAACAAGGACATTGACATCCACCTGATTGACTGGTTGTGTGCAGATCCCCTGGGTTTTATCCCCGTCATTTGTGTGGCCAATGTTATCCCAGGCGTAGGTTTGGGCATCCAACACCACAGTCCAGATATCCACCGGTTCCAACACCAAAGGGTCCCGGTTTTGACCCTTCTATCACCACACCCATCTCCCTCCCAGAATGGTCTGTGTTAAACTAGTTCTCTAGTTGGTTCTAGTGAGCTAGAGTTTGGAATACAGAAATGCCTTGTTCTATTTTAAAAAAAATGTTATACCAGGGTTTTTGCACAAGTATTGTGCCAGGGACAAAATGCTTTGCATGTATCATCTGACTTGATCTTCAGAGCAGCCCTGAGTGGGAGGTATTATTATCATACTCCATCACGGGAGGGACTGAGCGCCCACTAGAGGCCAGCGGGTGCAATGGCTAAGATGATACATATAATAGTTGCACAATTAATAATAGGGACAGTCATGATCTGAATCCAGGGATCAGGCTCTACCTACTGGTTCTGCACTGAATCTCTGTCTCTCAGTCTCATGGGGATGACTCCCTTTGAGCATTTCTTCACGGTTCTTAAGCAAATCTTAACCCCAAGAAAGAGTGATCCCTCTTCCTGGGAAATGACCTTACGTGAAAGAGACTCCACAAGACTGAAATGATAATGTTTTACAGCTTAAATATTGTTCTAGAAATTCCTCCAGATAAGCAGCTCTTTTACATATGGGAAGAGCAAGGCCTGGGGAGGGCACAGGTTGGCTTGGTGGGCTGGAGCTCAGAGGCGTGAGGTCAGCTCGGGGCCATGGGAGGCGAGGGCAGGAGGCCTGTGGGTCTGGTTTTTTTGGGGGGATAACCTGGGCATTGGGAAGCCTGGGTTCAGCACCGGGTTCTGAGCTCTGCAGTTAAGGGCCCACCCTGGATTCACCCTGGGCTCCAGCAGGGTGTTCGGATTGAGTCATCGAGATGCGCCAGGACACAGCCTGGTCACACCCCTGAGCCTGCAGAGCCTTTGAGAGGATGTCCCCAATTTACCTTGGGTAGCTCTGCATTCTGGTCTGTCTGGGAGGGGCACTGGATTTTTGCATGATCAAGTACCGTCCAGGTGCTGGCATTGAGCTAGACCATCTTTGCTCATCGTTTACTAGGTCGCAGGAAGACGTGCACGGGGGAACATGCTAAGCAGAACTCACAAGACTGGGCCCACTGTGCTGACCCCCGTGCTTTCTTTTCAAAAGCAATTTACCTGAGGCTGCCCGGCCCTGGCTGGCTTAAGTCAGCAGAATAGGCGGCAATCTCAGCAAACAGCTGGTTATCTGCAGAAGAAATGCAGACCCTGAACCTCCTCCCTGCTGATAAGGAGAACACAGGTGACTTTATTTTTGTGACCTTTACACAGACCCCATTCCAGGACGCAGGGAGGCAAAGTCCCCGCCCTCCCACCTCCCAACCATAAAATCCCTGAGAACAAGTTCCAGTTACAACCAGTCCGTGAGGCCCACCGGACCCAGGGTGGCCTTCAGCTCTCTAGCCTGTCACCATGATAGCAGAATCTCCCCTCCGTGGGGGAAGAGCCCGTGCAGGGGGCACTTCAATTCCTGCTGTCAATCAAAAGTTGCAAGGTGGTCCTGGGCGAGGCTATCAGGAAACGTCACTGGGGCCCCCAATAAAACTAGAGGGCAGAAGGGTGCACGGTCCTCCCCTCTGAGAGGACCCTCTATTTCTTTCTCTGTTTTCCTTTTTCTCCTAAGGAAAGCACATCTGCCGCGACGTGGGATTCACTTAAAAATTTTCAGGCAAGATGGTGAGAAGCTGTAGTCCCAGACCCCTGCAGTCTCTTGGGTGCTGGGGACGGACCTGGCTCTGTAACAGTCTCAGTTGCTCCCATTTGACTATTGCAGCCCCACCCGAGGCAGTTTGTAGGTCGGGGAGAGGAGAGGGAGGGAGGTTGGGGTGCCCAAACCAAGTCCCCAGTTTGTTAGAGGGAACTGCATGCCTCACTCTGTGCCAGTTAATGACAGTGACTCTGGTTCATTTCCGAAATCAAGTCACCAGCACCCCTAGTGGGGACATTCCTTGGGGAGAAACCCTGTGATATTTGGAATGTACTTGCCTGCTGGGAGCCATTAGCCAAGTAGGTATGACAATTTCCTTGCCAGCGTACCCCATGTTGCTGACATGTTGCAGCGACATTGAATGTAGGTGACCTTGCTCAAGGACCAAGGCAGATTAGGGTGTTCCCGGTTTTAAGATAATCATGTTTAGGGCGTTCCCAGTTTAGGTTCCAGGTTTAAGGTTTAAGATTATTCCTCCTGGGAATAGGGCGTATCCTGCTGCCTGAGTTCCCCTTGAGTTCTCACGGGATTCAGACAGTATATTTTGGAGATAGAAGCCCAGTGGGTGTGGATTTGGGCAGAGAAGGTGGATTTGGGCAGAGAACGTGGATTTCCCCAGAACGTGATTGTAGACGGCTGGTGTGAGTTCGGGAATAAAGAGTTGCTGTTTGAATCTACAAGCTGTGTGGTGGCTCGTGATTTTGTGCCCAGCCAGACTGCGGCACTTGCCCTTGGTCATCCGGCCTGTCCCCTACTCTCAAGGGAGATCCTCATCCAAAGTCTGGTTCTGTGACATCATCTCCACCCCCACTGAATAGGTCAGGTAACCAGGGCCCAGAGAGGGCAGGCGACCCACTCAAGCTCACACAGCAGGAGACACCACAGCTTGGATTTGAACCTGGGTCTGTCAGACCCTGGAGCACCCCGCCCTCCGCACCTCCCCTGGGCTCCGCTCCCTTATTAGACACACAGTGCAATTAAGTGCTCTGGACGCCCCATAATTCAGGATGCACTTGACACCACAGTCTACCCAAGACACCATCCATAACGGAGCAATGACAGACACACTTCCTTGGTGACAAGTGTGAGATCCTATCTGTCTGATCCATCATCTCCATCTCGGCGCCGTGTCGCCATTATCTCCCCATAAGACGTATTTACAGCAGTATTAAGAGGGAGATGAAGGATGTATCATCTTCCCTACGTACCGCAGGTATCATAGGCCCAGGCCCCGACACAGCCCAGACGATAACCGACCAGACAGACGGCACCTTTCCATCAGTCCTGTAGGTGTGGGGGGGTGTCCAGAGCCCCCTCCTGGGTCCAGCACTCGACAGTTTATAAAGCACCTTATCATGTGCTGGCTCACCTGAGCCTTAGAGGGCTCCCTGGGATGGGAAGGGGACTGTGTCTCCGTCATTACCCCCGCTTCACCGAGAAGACTGAGGTTCAGAGGGGTCCACGATTTGCCTCCCTCCGGGATTCCTTCTTGGATGGTGGAGGCAGGACTGGAACCCAGATCTGACCTCAGGTGCCCTGAGTTCCTCTTGCTACAGATCTCTCCTGCTGCAGGTCCATTCGTGGCCCCACCCCTCCATCCCTCATCCGGGGCCTGCTCAGTGGACACCTGCCCGGGGCCAGCTCTGCTGGGGAGACGGAGAAGGACACTGTGCCTGCTGCCTGATGTCCCAGAGCCCAAAGCCCAGAGTGGGGGTCCCTGCCAGAACTCTGGTGGAGGGGGAGGTATTAACGGGTGTCACAACCAGGAGCTATTGCCAACATGCAGTGAGGAGAGCGATGCTCACAGGAAGCTGCTGTAGCCATCATCTGACCCTAGACATCTGACCCCCTGGAGTAGGTAGACAGCTTTACCAGATGACCACACTCACCAGAACAATGGCTAATGCTCAGGGAGCGCTCCTATCCTGGACTGTGCTCCATGTCCCTGTGACCCTCCTAACTCAGTTTATCTTTAAACAACTCTGGGATTGCTGTTCCCAATGTCTCCATTTATAGAGGAGGAAACAGGCTCAGAGAGGTTCAGTCATTTGCCCAGAGTTGCACAGCCAGGAAGGGGTTAAGCTGGGATTTGAAAGGCTGACTCCAGCTTCCCTTCCTTTGGCAAATGCCCAGCATTATCTTCTTCTGACACAAAGGGATTAGCTGTGCTTCAGGAGTCCAGGGAGGTTTCCCAGGGCAAGGAACTTGGCTTGAGATGGAAGGAATCCTAGGGGGTGGGTGGAAGAGGGCAGAAAATCCTGGTCAGAGGGAACAGCCTGTGAAATAGCTGGGGGGGCAGGGGACAGAAAGCTACAGCGGATGGAGATGAACTTGGGTGCTACAGGGCGGCTCTGCAGGGGTGGCCTTGCAGAAAAATGGGCAGATCTGGGACCCACTTCAGAGGCGCAGCTGTCAAATGCGGCAGTGGGTCAGGCGTGGGGCAGGGTGCTCACCCCGCATTAGCCCCAAGCCTGTCGGTGGCCCACCCTGGGCGGGGCTGGGGAGGGGTCCTGGCCTCACCTCCTCAGAGCTGAAGGCTGGACTCGCCGCTCCTGGTCCCGGCTGCAAGACACGCGGCCACACTGAGGGCCTGGCGCGGCTGACAGCGCTCTGTTTGTGTTCTCGGATGCTCCCAGCCGCAGATGATTAATGTCAGCCAGCTGTCACCGCACCCGGGCTGATCACAGAGTGCGTGGGTGGGGACGCACCATGAGCAGCCCCAGGAATCTGTCAGGCCCAGGAAAGGGCGCGTCGCCTGCCAAGTCGCCTGGAGTGCCCTGGGTGAACCCGAGCCCGTGCCCCATCTGCTCTGGAAGCCGGGACGTCTCAGTCCCACTGGAGCCAGACCCTTAAGGTCACGCTCGCAGGTCTGGGCACCCACGCTGGACAGGGCCTCTGGTCCTCGAGGACACCCATGTGTTCACCCATGTGTCCCTTCCTTGGCTCCTTCCTGACACCGGCTTGATCAAGGTCAAGGTCAGCCAGACCAGCCAGCCCCGGCTCTGGGGGAGCTGTCCCCTGCAGGACAGGACGGGGCAGCCTTGAATGAAGACAGATGCCAGGTGCCATTGATTCTCGCCTCCCTCCTGAGGGGCTCTTCCCAGGTTTCTTTGTGTGACCTGTTCCCATTTCCCTGACCCCCGCTGCCCGGGAAGCTCCCCGAGGTCAGGGTCTGTCTGATTGATGTCTGGGTTTCTGGCTCCAGAATGGTGTATCCACGGTGAGTGTTTAATGAGAGAGAGAGAGAGAGAGAGAGAAGGAGGAGCGGATCCGCTCTCCCAGGGCACTTAACACCTCTTCATCCAGAGAGCACCCGAGGGGAGAGGGAAAGCGCCATCACAGTTTTTAATGCAATCCTCGGGCCATCAGGGAGCCTGGGGCTAGGGAGGCAGGGTCTGGTGACCTGGAGGGAGAAATGAAGAGATGGAATTTCAAGCATTTCTTCCAGGTCTGGGGTGCCTTCTGTTCCTGGGCCCCGGTTACCAGGAAGGGTGATTCCTACTTGGCCACCTGTGTTCTCCTTAAGTCAGTCAACAAACCTTTCTGAGAACTGTGTTCCTGCAGGTGTCCAGTCTATGGATGCTTCTGCCGGATGTCACAGAGATGAGGCAAACAGAGCCCCCACCCTCAAGAAGAGCCAAGAGACAGAAATACGGAGGTGGTTGTCACAGAGCACGGTGACCACCACACAAAGATAATCAAAAGAACACAGTCGGCGCTGCATGTTCGTTGAACACGAGACCGCTTTCCAAAACTGCTGTACCCTCTGGAGGGAGGGCTTGGGGCTCAGCAAGGTTGGTTCACACGTTCCAAGGTCACACAGCCTGACTCCAAGGTGTGCTCATAACCACTAGGCTCTGCAGCCTAGTTATGGCTGATCACTAATTCAACACATATTTACTGAGCATCTACTGTGTGCCAGGCACTGTGCTAGGATCTGGTGCCCCAACAAAGAATAAGGCAGCTGCAGTCTTGCCCTCAGGGAGTTGATAATCAGACCTGGGTGCTTTGGGAACCCAGAGGAACTCAGGGATGTGTTTGGGACTATTGCTCCAATGCTCTCCAAGTCATGACCCTTTCAAAGACACAGCGAACCTGGCCAGAGCTACCAGGAGCAGTTTGACTGACGCCATTAAAAGTAGAACCACAACCACGGACCAGCCCTGTCCCCCACCCCAAATTAAGAAAAATGAACGTGCGGTTAAGGTAAGCCCTGTGAATTTGTATCCCACCGATTGCTGGCTGCGTCTCCTTAATTTATTTTCCAGGAAACATCCTCCGACTCACAGCTCAGCTACTTTCTGGATGTCAGCAACCAGCCCTTGGAACCAAATTGCTGGCTCGAAATAATGTATTTTTATTAAAAACCATATTAAGTTGGTGCCTATTTCTAAGACAGATCCACATGTGGATAACCGTCCGGCATGGCTTGTTATAGATAAGTGATGAATTATTTTAATCAGAAATGGATTTAACAGCACGGCAAAAATAAATTTGGGGAAATTTTTCACCATCCGGTTGTCTCTTCTGATTCTTCCTATTTATATTTAGTATTCGATGAAGACTAATGGTGACTCTTGGACATTCAATCAAGCCACCCCAAAGTGGATTCATCCCGCCCCTAATGAAGATGGACATTCTCTGCAATCCTTCCAGGGGACATGGTCTCCAGTCCCGCGGTGCAGAACGAGATGGAGAAATAGGTATGGAGAAGGCATCTTTAGTCAACCATCCCACAGCCTGCATGGATTTGATGCTTACTGTATGCCAGACCCTGCCTCTGGGGATAATGAGTCACAGATGATTCAGGTCTTCCTTGGATCCTCTGGAAGTTTGGACTTGAGGCAAGAGAAACCTCAGCGGCCTAATTTTATCCTTGGCATTGAACCTCTTTTCATTTGGTTCCACCAGGTGGCTTTGGGAAGCAGAAGTTGGAGATCCAGGGATCTGGGGACAGCTAATGATTGAGAGAGTGCCCCTGCCTGAGGGGCGGGGGACTCTGTCAGCAATGGAAACAGATTCAGGCTGACTTAGGACACAGACGGGGTCCCCGGCCCCGTCACTGAATATTAACTGATCTTGTGGTTCAAGAGTCTCGGGGGGTTTCTATACGGCATGATTTCTATACAGAAGGGAGGTTTCTATACGGAAGGGAGGTACTGGGGGGTAAATTTATGCTATATGCATGGACAGGTATACCACAATGAGCCCCAGGAGTGTGCATAATTTCAATGCGCTGATAAAAAAGGTTTTTTTTTCCTTTGTTATTTGGGGGACTGAACTCAGGGGCACTCAGCCACCGAGCCCTATCCCCAGCCCTATTTTGTATTTTATTTAGAGACAGGGTCTCACTGAATTGCTCTGCACCTCACTGTTGCTGAGGCTGGCTTTGAACTCATGATCCTCCTGCCTCAGCCTCCGGAGCTGCTGGGATGACAGGTGTGCACCTCTGTGCCCGGCCTGCACCAATAAAAAGTTCTAAAGTTTTATTTATTTAAAACAGAGTGAGTCAAGTTCAAGACACGATACTGCTTTATTATTAGAACAGACAGAATTAGGACGCAATAACCTTGAAGATGGTATGCAGTTGAGCAAATAGACCATAGGTTTCTGGGGCAAGGAGAGGGTTAGGCAAGAAAAGGAACATTCCTTAGGCATCTGTCGTGTCCTGAGGACCTTTGGGGTCTTACGTAAATTAACTGGGCTGCAGCAAGTTGAATCAACAAAGCAGGTTACTAGTTTCCCTGCTTCCCTTGTATCTTCCCAAGTCACTAATGAAAAGGTGGCCCGGGACAGGAGCGAGGGTTGGGCACTGTGACACTCTACTCTAGCCTCCACGAGGCTGACTCCAATTCATTATTAGCAACTTTGGCCCTGAGGCTGCAACTGGAGACGGTGTCCCCTCGTTCCGGGGGCTGACGAGGATGGAGTGGCCTCCCCCAGGGGTCCAGCTGCCTCTGGAATACACTAGACTCAGCAAAGGGCCACCCACCTTCTTTGGAGAGAGAAGGTGAGCCCACGTCATCAGTTCTGGTTGATCAAGTCTTCTCTCTGGGTTGATGGGACTGACATTAGCAGCTGGGATTAATATGTGTTTTTTTTCTTCTTCCATTTATTTGGAGAATCTCATTAAGGCAGTTTTCCTTCAGGAAATTGATGCTTTAATATTCTGCGTTGTCAGCTGAGGGCCCGAATTTTATTTCTTGAATAACATTTAATTAAACGAGCAGGCTCCCTTCCCAGACGCCTCGGTGATCGCGGCCCTGGGCCCACCTCCGCCGCTTTTTTGGAAACTCAGCAGAAAGCCAAGTTGGGGGCCAAAGCTCTGCTGAACAATAAGGTTTATGGCCTGTCTCTCTGCTGCCACCAGTGTGCAGCATCCTGCTGACGATGACCGTTTGAGGGGCCTTGACCATGTCCCAAGTGCTTTGCAAATGCTGGGTGCTGCACCCTTCACTGGCATTTTGCACAAGAGATATCCCAGGAGGGAGTCTGCTGGACCAGGAGATAACAAACAAGGATGCAAGGACCCAATCCGGCCCCTCGTTTGCTTTTATAAATAAAGTTTTATTGGAACGCAGTCTTGTCCATTTGTTCACATATCATCTATGGCTGCTTTTGGGACGTAAGAGCAGCATCCTAGATGCTGGGTCAGGAGAGCAAAGAAGGATCAGTGCCTCCTCTGGGTACTTGGGCATGCATTAGCCGGAGCACCTGTCCTGGGCAAGCAGTCTAGACACAGTTGTGCCCGCGTCTATTGGGGATTGGTTCCAGATTCCAAATTTAGCAGATGCTCAAGTTCCTTAAATAAAACAGCATCGTATTTTCACAGCACCTATGCAAATCCTCCTGGATGCTTTACATCATTACTTGTAAGACCTAGATTATTTATAATACCTAATATGATGTAAATGCTCTGTAATTACTTGTTGTGCTGTAGTGCTCAGGGAGTAACAACAATAACAGTCTGTGTGTGTTAGTACAGATGCGATTTTTTTTTTCCAAATATTTTTGAACCATGGCTGGTTGAACCCATGGTTGCAGAAGCCCTGGGTGGGGAGGGCTCGCCATACTTGATGTCATTTCAATGGCTCCTTTGGTAACTACTTACAAAGCACCTGCTGTGAGCCAAAAAGAGTCCTAGGTGCTGAAGAGGAAATACTGAGTGAGAGACCCCCCCAGAGGGGAAAGGCAGACAACAGCACAGCGCCCTCATAAATGTATGCACAAGAGGCTTTGAACTTGTACCATGGAGAAAATAACAGTGGTGTGACAGAGCATGACGGCTTCTATGTGTGGGAGGATGATGTGGGGCAGTTGGGGGGGCTTCTTGGAGGAGGTGACATTGGAGTCCAGCTATGGATGATGAGCAGAAAATAGTCAGCGGAAGATGCACAGGAAGAACATCCCAGGCAGAGGGTCCGCCAGCACCGGGCAGGAGGAGTGGGGCCGGAGGAGACCAGTGTGACCTGAGAGGAGGAAGTGGGTGGTCCGGAGTGAACCAGGAGGCGGGCAGGGAGCCCTGGTGCTGTGCTGTGGAGTTTGGGCTGATGGAGGCCAGGAAGGCTGAGTGTGTGTGTGTGTGTGTGTGTGTGTGTGTGTGGAGAGAGAGAGAGAGGAGTCGGGGAGGGAGAGAGGGATGTGAGTTTTTTCCTTAAATAGATCTTATTCTTCAGGGCGGTTTCGTGCACAGTGACATCGCGTGGAGGGTACAGGGATGTCCTGGGCCCCCGCCCTGCCCTTGAGCAGCCCCCCGACTGCACCCCACCAGCATGGGGCCTTTGTTGTCCTTGGTGGCCCTGCGTGGACGGTCAGCACACCCGGTGCCCACAGGCCACGTCCTTTTCCACTTGCACTTGAACACTCCGTGGCTTGGGGAGACCTTCGAAGGCCTGTGTCCACCCTCACAGTCTCCCCACGGCCAGGTTTTCTTGGCGTTTTAATCAGACACAGCAGTGAGATTCACGGGGACAAGTTCGTGCAGCCATGGAATGGGCTCCATTTGGGTCCCCATGACTTCCTCTTCTGCCCCGTCCCCTCGCCTGTAGATGGGAGCTCCCTGGGTCTGGGCACAGCTGGACTTCACTGTGGTGTGCTCACCCTGGGCCATCAGAGTCTCTTGTAGGACAGTTAGACCCACAGCCCCGCACACCCGCGCTCTTCCTGACTGTCACCCTCCCGGCCACCCTCCCGGCCACCTGACCTTCCTCTGTCCCCTGGACCGTCACAGGGCGGGCATGTGCAGCACAGCGCCTTTCCACTCTGGCCTCTTTCCCGAGCCACAAGGGCGCGGATTCCCTCCAGGCTGGACCCCGTTTTGTCTTTGTGGGGAGCCCCGTTGCACAGTGGCTGGATGCACCGCAGCTGATCTGGGTGGAGACAGGGAGCTGGTCTGTCCTGCCCAGAGGAGGTCGGGTTTGGCAAGAAAGCACCCCCTGGTCCTGCACCGTGTCCTTCTGCAGCTCTCCCAGGCTGAGGGAGAGTCGCTCCCTGTCCTCAGCGGCCCTTGGCGACGTCCCTGCTCTGGATGGGGCCAATCTAGGGGCTGCACCCCGCGACCTCACTGCTGTTGGGACCCTGCAGAGCGACTTTTCCTAACTTATTTGCTGCCTACACGTTTTCTCGGGTGAGGTGGCTGATCTCCTGTCACAATGTCACTTTACTCTCCGTGACATAATACTGAGCTTGGTATTTTTAGTATTTCACCTCTTTCTCAGCTACTTTTCTCCATTATGAACTTTTTTTTTCCTAGTTAGATTACAAATGCTCAGAGCTTTCAGACATGGGAGGGTCCTGGCCCAGGGTCAGCCTGGTGGGCAGTGGCCGCGTTGGCTTTTGAACCCCAGCTGTGCTGGACACAAAGCTGGGGACTCTGAGCCCTTCTGGGGACACTGCCTGGGTCTGGTGGAGGGGGGGAAGACTTGGGGGACAGCCCAGGCTGTTTCCTGGAGTCCACAGGGACTCGTGGGCGTCCCCTGGACGGTCAGTGTGGTCCAAGCCTGGCTGCTCCCCATTCCTGGGTGGGGCACCCCTAAGTCAAAATGTCCCCGAGCATCAGTTTCTTCAGTCTGTCAAATGGGTCCATGACGGTCCTACCCAGAACACAGGGGAGTGACCGTGTACCTGAGGGGCCTGAGCCACACAAGTTGATAGACAACCTCCGTCTCCTCCTTCCTCCCCACCCTCCCCGCGGGGATCTCAGGAGGAAGGGGACGAGCCCGGCAGGACACGGGGCCCACAGGGTCCAGGGGGTGGATCTCCTCCCTGGAAGCTCTCTGGTCAGTGGGGACAGAAGATTCGTGGTCACTTTGCCTGGGCTTGTTAGGAAAGTGACTTCCTGTCCAAGCAGCAGACACCCCGAGAGACACTGCCGAGAGCCTGTGAGGCCGAGGCCCTGCCCCCGGAGGACGGTGATGCTCTGATGCCACCTGTGCGTCCACCCCAGAGGATCATGGCAGCCTTCACGGGGCTCCCGAGGATGCTAGAGGCCAGGGCCTCACCCACAGCAGCGGGCTGGCTCTCTTAGAAGCTCTCCGAGGATCTGAGCAGTCAAGACTGCAAGATGGACGTGTGAGTGGTCAAGACAGGGGACTCCTGGGGCCACCACGTCCATGATTTCCTTCCCTCCCGCCCTCCTCTCCTTCCTCCCTTTTGATTTCACCCCAAGTGTTTATTGAGCACATACTTTACGGACACCGTGGGGGCGGCCAAGAGTAGAGAGGCCGCCCAGAGCTGAGCTGGGGCAGGGACAGCGTCAGGCAGGATCCCATGGCTCTGCTGTAGGGGGCTGGAACCCGAGGCTGTCACCCCTGGGCAAGGTCACTTCCATGGTACGATCCTAATGAATAGAAACCATGACACATCGAGACGGAAAACGTCTCATTTTTCTTTATTTCTTTGCCTTCTAACGCTGACTGCTGTGTGTGTGCATGTGTTAGAGTGGGATCCGCAGCTGCTAGGGACAGTTCTGGGTACACAATGAAGACGGCTAGATGGCTGTCCTTGCCCAGAGGAGTTAATTTAGGGACAGAGGTTGACGGGAGGGGGTGCTTCATTCCACTTCTGGTCAGGGACGACCATCAGGGGACCCTGGTGACTTCCAGCCGCGGTCCCTTTCTTGGCCTTGCCGGGGTATCTGATGGACAGGTTTTGGTTCCGTTTATTTATAGAGGTGTTTATATATCCATACCTCAGGAAAGCAAGCAAGTGGGGTTCTGAAACAGAGCGGAGCTGTCACTAAAAAGACCTTTAGCTGTTGAATAATCCTCCTTCCTCTCCACAGATAGGCAATGTTTTTTATGAGACGCCAAGTGTAGGCTTCAGCTCACCTTATTTAGCATAGAGTCAGAACTCATTAACCTCGGGTAGCACCGGGGTGCCATCGCGCCGGGGGTTTTAAGAGAGTCTCAGGAGATATTTTGAGGATTATTCTCAGATGCTCCCAGGATACGAGGTGAAGAAGGATCCATGGAATTGCATTAGAGGTGGTAAGAACAGCATGTGCAGAGGTCCTGGGGTAGGAGGAGCAATCACAGCCAAGTTTAAGAAACGGGAAGAAAGTCAGAGTGGCCGCAGACGAGGGAGCACAGGCTGGGACAGGAGTGGGCGGGGGCGGGGAGAAGCTGGACCTTGTGTGTCTGTGGCAAGGGGCTTGGGTCTTTATCCTTGGAGCTGTTCAGCACAAGGACGGTCATGGGCAGACCATGCCACTGCAGAAAGCTCACAGGCCATGGGACGGAGGGGACATTGATCCGGGACCAGCCTGCATGGCGGGTGCAGCTCATTCAGATACCATGTTTAGGAACTTCCCCTCCTGGGCAAGAGGGACCCTCTCCCCACTCCTTTCTGTCACCTCAGGAGCCTCTGGCCATCTGCTCCCTTTCTTCTGTATCTTTTTTTGTTGAAGGAGGTGGTACCAGGGGTTGAACTCAGGGGCACTCGACCACTGAGCCCCGTCCCCAGCCCTATTTTGTATTTTATTTAAAGACAGGGTCTCACGGAATTGCTTAGAGCCTCGCTGTTGCCGAGGCTGGCCTTGAACTCTCGATCCTCCTGCCTCAGCCTCCTGAGCTGCTGGGATGACAGGTGTGCGCCCCCCATGCCTGGCTCTTCTGTACCTTCCATCTCTGCTGTCTCTTCTTCTGGATCTTCTTGATCTTGTGGTTCTTTGGCAGTGGTCACGGCCTAGACACACAACCAAAGTCACTTAGGGAAACAACAAGATGGCTGAATTCACTCATGCGGCCCTAAGGGGTGGCGGCAGATCCGGAGACTTGGAGGGACTTCCCTGAGGCGTGGTTGAGTGCCGAAAAGGAAAAGGCAGAAAAATATGTCTCATGTGACCCCACATTTATAGAACAATGTCCCCGGGGGCCACGTGTGTGTACAGATGTTCAGAAACACACGCACACACACATTTACATGAAAGACAGTCACGGTACTAAGGAACGCTAACTTTGGTGTCCTGGGTGAGGGGATCCCCAGCCCTTTTTTGAGACAGGACCTTGCTAAGCTACTTAGGCCCTCACTAAGTTGCAGAGGCTGGCCTCAAACTTCCGATCCTCTTGCCTCAGCCTCCCAGGTTGCTGGGATCGCAGGTGTGCACCACCACACCCTATTTCCATATTTTAATGAGCACGAGGGTCCTCTTGGGGAGCTGGCAGAGCCTACTGGATGGGATTGTAGGAGCAGGTAGAAAATAGCACAGCGACACACACATGTGGTGGCTCCTTTGGGTGGGCTGTCTAGGGTTGGGGTGTAACGTGGAGGAAGGAAGGAGATCTGACGTGCAGTAAATCAAAACTCGCAAATAATCACCTTCAGGCATTTATGGATCATTAAGTAAAGTCGATGTACGCAGAAGAATGTGAGTATAAAGGTTTAAAGCGGAACCCAGAGAAGCTGCCCTTGGCTCTGGCTGCCCCGCTGGGCCCCGGGCACCTCCCCAGCCCCCTCCGTGCCCCCTCCCTCTGCCCCACAAGAGGGCACATCCAGCGGGTCCCTGTCCTGGTGGGCCTCTCGGGTGTCGGCCTGGGCCCTGCCCACCCCCCCAGCATCCCGTCTTTCTGCAGGGGCTCCCTGGAGTACCCGTGTGTCACCAGCCCGTCCCGATTTTCTCCTGCGCAGCCGCTGCGTTGGGTGGCCCCCGACTCTGCACCCTGCCCAACGGTGGCAGCCTCCTCCGCCACCCCTGAACCTAACAGGGCCATCGCGGATCCCTTCGTCTCTTGATGGGTCCTGAGTTCGAATCCTTCATCTTTTCCCAAGTGCTGCGCCGCCGTCTCCTCGGGTCCCTTGGCCTCTAGTGTTTCTTCCTCCAATGCCCCCTCCTCGAGGTGGAGAGGGAGCCTCTCAAGACCCACCTGCGACCTCCGCCACCTCCCCCTGCAGCCCCCTGCCTCCCACAGCCTTTCTCTTGAGGTCCCTGTCACCCGCTGGGCCGCCCCTAGAGCGCCACCTCCTGGTCTGGGGGGGAGCATGGCACCCTGGCCGGTGATGGCCCGGCCACTCTGAGACCTGGGCTGCTCCTCCTTGGCCACTTCTCTGCCGCCCTGTCCTCCATCTCAGCTTGTCCCTCCTGCTCGTTGCCTGTCATTAAGTCGCCTGCACAGACTCAAGCGTCTCCTCCTCCAGGAAGCCCTCCATGACTCCCGCTCCCCTGTCCTTGGGCTTTGGGCCTCTCAGCCACCCCAGGTGTCCACGCAGACTGGCCAAGAGGTTTGGGGATGGGGGGGGGAGGTCCAGTTCTGCCCAAGCCTCTCCCGCTTCTCAGAATGCAGGGTCCCTGGGAGAAGGTGAGGTGGGGGCCAGGGAGAATGGACACTTCTTCAGATCACAGCTCTGTGGACCCAAGTTCGAGACACACATGGAGAAAGACAGCCCCAGGCATCCAGGACAGAGCCCACCCTTGGTTTGCTGTGTGACCTTGGGCCGATGCCTTAACTTCTCTGGCCCATCCCTACAGTGATAGGGTCGTCACTCTGCATGTCGTGACAACGGGTCGGCATGGTGGTGGGCCGGCTGACCTGGAGGTGCAGGTTTCGAGTCTGTTTTCTGTGTGGAAATCACAGGGAAGGACGGCTCAGAGCCCCTCAACAAAGGCCCTTCCGTGCAGCCATGGGGGAGTGTCAGCACCCTCGGGACCTGCCTCAACCTCTGTGCAGGTCACATTCGTCTTGGGGCAGCCCCCTCCCAAGCAAGGAGTGGTAGCAGGCATGGTGATGTCCACCCAACCTGGCCTCCTCGGATGGCCAGCAGGAGCCCTTGTGAGCTTCACAAAGCTGCCTGAAGTCTCCACAGACCAACCCGGCCCCTGCCTTTTCCTTTACATCCATGACACTCCCAATAAGCCACTTGTGCTCTCATTCACTCACTGGTTTTTCATTACTATAACACTTTACCCGAGGCAGGCAAACTTTAAAAAGAAAACAGGTTATTCAATTCACAGTTGGAGGTTCCAGGGCGTGGTGCCGGCATCGGCTCAGTTCTGCTGATGACCTTCTTGCTGTGGCAAGAGGCAGGGACGGGGCCGTCTGCCTCTGTGCACCTGGTTCCTGACTCTTCTAATGAAGCCACCGAGATTCAGTCATGGTGCTGCACCCTAATGACCTTATTTAGTCCCAGTCAATTTCCAAAGCCCACCCCCTTTAAGCACCCCAGTCTGGGGGGTTTCTACCCTCTTAACACCACTGGCATGGGGCCTTTGGGACTGAACTCCCACCTGGAGGGACAAGCCACACTCTAACCGAGCACCTGGCACTCCAGATCTCTGCATCCTCGGGGAACCCAGGAACTCGCTTCTTGGCATCTGAGTTGGGCCGTCTCTGGCCCCAACATGCTCATCTCTAAACTGGGCTAGGAATGCCTGCCCCCGAGAGTGCTGTGACGGTTCACGAGTTAGCACAAGCAGCAGGCTCAGCACACTACAGAGTGGGGCACAGGTTAGGGTCTTTGTAACATTTATCAACTATCCCAGGAAAATGGTTCGGGAACCAGAGTTGCTTGTGTTGCAAGCCCTTGCTCATCATTGTTCATAGCAGCTCAATACACAAAAGCCAAGCTGTGGAACCAACCTAGGTGGCCTTCAACAGGCAAAGGGATAAAGAAAAGGCGGTACATATACACAATGGAATATTACTCAGCCATAAAGAAGAATGAAACGATGGCATTTGCCAGTCGATGAAGGGATCTGGAGGCTATCATGCTAAGTGAAATAAGCCAATCCCAATGAACAGGAAGGATGGCCGCAATCCCGCCCTGGAAGCCCCCTGCGCCCATCCACCTCCTGGGCTGTCAAAGGGCCGCGTCGGCAGTGCCAGCGACCAGCCACCCTGTCACTCCTGGCACATTCAAGTTCTGCTACCTTGGGGGACCTCAGCAGCAGCCAGGGGCAGGAAGTGGGGGAGGAGGAGACCAGAGGACCTCACAAAGACGGGTGTCACAGAAAGAGCACCGTGCCCTGAGGTGTTCAGTCCCGGGGTTCCCTGTGTGACATCCGCCTGGCCCCGAGTACCCACTGAGGGACCAGGGAGGCTAGGCGTGAAGTCCTTGAAGTCTGGGGCTGGCGAGCTCAGTTCCAGAACCCAAGGAAGGTTGTGCAAAACGTAGGCACACAGGGCCACCTCCCCTCCTCCGCGGGTCCTTGTCCCCATTGCCTGGAAGTCTGCCTGGCTTGTTTCTTGACATATCCCAAGTGATCAGCTCACCCATGGCTTCTAGGAGCCTGCCCTGGTCTCTGTGGACGCTCTAGATCCTGGCTCGCTCATTGTTTATTGGGATGCTATTTATTTATTTGATTGTCTTGCTTTTCCTGTAAGGCAGGTGTCCCCATTTGCAATAATGTCGTACCTGGTCCTTGGCTTCTTATCCATTTCCTGCTAAGGAAGCTATTCGCTCTACCTGAGTCAGGGCTGTGTATGTTTCCTTCAGCAAAATCTGCCCCCGGTCTCGCTCAAGCAGGAGCCTGATGCAAATCTGAGGAATGACAGATGGATGGATGGATGGATGGATGAATGGAGGGACGAGAGACATGTCCCTGAGACAACCCCTCCTGCAGCCGCACAGCGTAGCCCTGGCCTTTGGGGCCGCTCCTGCAGGCTCGTGGTCTGTGGTTCTGGTCACCGCCCCTGCCCACTGAGGCTCCACACAGACCTGGGCACAGGTCACCTCCTAAAGGAAGTGTTCCTTTGATGTCCTGAGACCCCACAGGAATCTGTCGAGCAACGGCGGAAGGAGCGCGTGCAATAATACTGAGATTGAATTTCCTTCCAGCCTGCAGGCACCAGGGGATTAAAGTCAGATTTAATTTGATTTTAGACAAATAAAGTGCTGTGGCTTTTATTGCACACCTGGATTGCTGGGAAAACGTCTCACCTGTTCTGTGGAGTTCATGGGGCTCCCAAGCAGCAGTTGTGCGGCATGAGTCTTGCACAAGAGCCAACCCCCCAAGTTCTTACTAGATCAGGAGTCCCTCCGCCAATGAGGCGACAAGCCCCTAGGGGGCGCCCTTTTCTAATTCAGAAAATGCTCTGTATTCGGGTTCCAGCCTCAGAAAGGGAAAGAATGGGGGAGAGTGGGTGGGGACAGACACTGGCTGTGTCCAGGGAGCTGTGCATGGTCCAGGAGCGAGGCCAACGTGGGCTGGACCGGGTTCCAAGGGGAGAAGGGACTGGGATTGCAATAGATGGGTCTTAGCCTTGGAAATACTCAGAAGGCAAGAAACCTCTTCCTGCGCCCGTGGACCTTCGAGTACTTGGCTTTCAAAAGCTCTAACGAATTTGCATCGTTTTATTATTTTTTTCAGCAAAGTACATGTACAACAGGTCACCAAATCTTCTGGAGTGGCCCCCAGGAGAGGACACACCATCCATCCATTAGTTCATTCATTCATACCTTAAAAAATGCTGATTGAGCACCTACTATGTGCCAACTTCTCTTTTAGGAGTTGGGGTTGCATCAGTGTGAAAGTCAGACAAAAACTCCTGCTCTCGTGCACCTGATATTCCAGTGGGGGAAATAAACGGTGAGCGTAAAACATAATAAAATTATATAATGTGACTTTAAGAAGTGATTTCTACCATGGAGAAAACTAGGTTTGGGTGGAGAGATTTGTGAATGTGGCAAAGAAGGGACAGTGGCCGTTTAAGTGGTTAGGTGGAACTTCACTGAGATGACGCTTTTGCAAGAGATTGGAGGAGATGAGAGTGGGAGCTGTGTAGGCAGCTGGGTGAGACTCTTTGAGCAGAAGGAGCAGCAGCCAGTGCAAATGTCCTGAGGCAGAACAGTGTCTGGCACACACAGTTTTCATGATAGTTACCACCACTTACTTCCCTCATTATTCACACTTCTTAAAAGTGGGGTAGATGGATTCCTGGGGCTCCCCTCCATGTGTCAAGAAAACACAGGAAGGCTCAGGATCAACGGGGCTTATTTCACAGGAGTCTCAGTTTCATGCAATCTGTTTTCTTTTTTTTTAATGTTAAGAATTTGAACGGAAGAGTTGCGTTCGTTTTAACATGAAAATATGAGGCTGAAACATCATGTTCAGGTTCAGAGCTGATTTCCAGTGTTTCTCCAGAGCAATGATCTCAGGGGTATTAGACTGCTGGTGCCCATCATGGGGGCCCTAGGTGGGAGAGGCTGGGTTTACATGGCTCTCCTCCGGCCCGGCTGGGAGCAGAGGCTGTCTGTCTGATCCTCTGTGCCTGGGTCGGGGATTTTTCTGGACATGCAGATCACACCTGATGGCGGGAGATCCTTCCCCATCTTCCTGACTCACATACTGCCCCCTTCCCTGGTGGCATAGGCCCTACTGTCTCCCGTGTCTCAGGGGTTGTGGGAAGGGCCAGGCAGGCAGGAAGTGTGAGTGGCATGCTCTGGGGTGTGAGGCAACAGGGAGTGGCGAGGAGTGTGGCAAACTGGAGAGCCGTGGTCTCTATAGAGGGAGCCGCCGCCCCTTCCCCCAAAAAACGTGCATCCAAAAACCATCCCAGAGAAAGGGATGAGTTATAAGGAAGCAACTGGAGATCCCACAGAGCTGGGGATGGTTCCCGTTCCCACCAGAGTGGAAAATCTCGTCTCTCACCCCACCGGGCAGAAAGAGGGCTCGGTGCTCCTGCCCAACACCATTTAGAAGCAAGAATCAAAAGGCTCAAACCATTTTCAAGAACCTGGCTTCGCTGCGCCCCAGAACAGAACTGAAGGGTATTTATAGGAATCCAGAATACATCCAGCGTTCGACCAAAGCCAAATTCATAACTCACAGTCAGTAAGAAATTATCCTGAATCCAAGGCAGGAAAACAGGACCCATAATGAGGAGAGAGATCCGTCCCCTCCAACCTGCTGAGAAGTGACAGTCAGGGTAGAATTGATAGACAAGGATGTGAAAAGTTATCGAGCTGCATCCCAGGAATTTGAGAATTTAGAAGAAAAATCAGATATTTTAAGCAGAGATATGTGAGATGCAAGAAGATGCGGGTTCCCAGATAAAGTGAAAAATATTCAGTTGAATTTGAATTTCATATGATCAATGAATTTTTATTGTAAGTCACTCCAAAATATTTTGCAGAGAACATGCATATGCTCAAAACTTATTCACTGTTTATCTGAGGTTTGAAATTAATTGGGTGTCCTGTATTTTTTATTTGCTAAATATGGCAACCCTAAAAAAAATAATCCAAATAGAATTCTGGAGATCAAATCTAGTGTCTGAGACTTTTAAAAATATGTAGGTTGCTGGGCATGCTTGTAATCCCAGCTACTCAGGAGGCTAAGGCTGGAGGATCGCAAGTTCAAGGCCAGCCTCAGTAAATTAGAGAGGCCCTGAGCAACAAAGAAAGACCCTGTCTCTAAATAAAATATTAAAAAAGGGCTGGGGATGGGGCTCAGAGGTTAAGCACCCCTGGGTTCAATCCCCAGTACCAAAAAAAAAAAAAGTGTGGATAGAATTAAGAGTAGATTAAACATAGTAGAAGACATGATAAATGAATGTGAAGACTATAATAGAAGCTACCAAAGACAAAGAACAGAAAGACAGAAAGACTAGGAAAAGTCAACAGGGGACAGAAGCCAGTGCATGTCCAACTAGAGGGTGGTCAGGGCGAAAGGAGTGAGGTAGAAAAATCCAGCCTCAGCCAAAGCAACTCAGGGAGACCCTGTCTCTAAATAAATACAAAAAAGAGCTGGGGATGGGCTCAGTGGTCGAGTGCCCCTGAGTTCAATCCCCAGTACCCGAAATAAATAAACAAATAAATAAAAGGCAGAGGCACAGAATCACACACAGATTTCGTATCCACTGAGAGTCTAGTAAGGGGCTGTTGTGAACAATGCTATGTTAATATCTTTGACAACTTTGATGAAATGGAAAATTTTCTTGCAAGATACAAATTACCAAAACTTAAGTAAACCCCTTCCCCCCAGATAACCAGAATCATGCTATGTCTCTTAAGGACCAGATCTGCCGTTTATGTGCCAAGAAAGATAGTAAGCAATATGTTTTTAAAAGCAATAAACCAAAGTTTTGATCCGGATATTTCTCAGGACTTGTATGCAAAGCTATATGCATAAGGATTCCACTTCAACCCTGCCGTGGTCAAAATGCTGCAAAATGCTTACAGGTCCCAGCACGAAACTCTCTTATTAGGACAAACCACAGTATGGCTACGTAGGCTGAGCCTCCTTACTCCAAAAATCCAAAATAGGAAATGCTCCAAACTATGAAAATGTTTGACCACCAACAGGTTGTAATAGGTGGAAAATTCCACACCTGACCGGATGCGATGGATTATAGCCAAAAGACATGTGTGCGCCAAAAATATCATCCAACATCCCCTACGGGAGGTGTATGTGAAACATGGACCTATTTCAGGTTTCGACTTGGGTCCCCTTCCCAAGACGTTTCATTATGTATATGCAAATATTCCCCAATCCCAAGGACTTCAGGTCCCCAACATTTCAGAGAAGGGAAACTCAACGATAATGGGCAGGCGTCCATTTAAAAATGCTTAACACCAAAGCCAGAGGCTTCCAAGATGCGTGGTTAAGAGAAAGGGTTGTGGGACGTGAGAATGTTTAAGATCTCTCTCTCTCTCTCTCTCTCTCTCTCTCTCTCTCTCTCTCTCTCTCACACACACACACACACACACACACAGTCCCCAAAGGAAATGGGCAGTGGAATCTCTGTTGTCCATCTGCCTGCCTGTGGGACAATGCTACATTGCTAAGTTCATTACCATGAACTCAGAATTACCATGAACTTAGCCCCTGTGGCTGTCTCTGGGAAGGGGAGCTGGGCAACTTAAGAGGCAGGAAAATCACTTTTCATTGCACATGCTGTGATAATGCCAGTATATTGTACTTTATGCAAATACCACCAATTTTTAAAAAGTACCTCTGCAAAACAAAAACAAGCATCATCATCATCATCAACAACAACAACAAAGAAAGTTTAAAACAACTAAGGCTCCAAATTTGAATGCCCCTGGCTAAGCTCAGCTCCTCGCTGATTTCAGCTCGGCCTTTGGCAGAGGCTTAGCTAGAGGGCGCCAGCCCCCTGAACCTGCAGTGGACCCACACGTTTGTGGAACAGTCCTGAGTGTTCAGAGGGGCAGGGCCACTTTTTTTTCCCGTTTTTTTTTTTTGCACAGAATCATTTAGAAACTCAGATTCCTTCTTTCTGTGGCTCTTCCATCCCCTGAGGTCTCGCAAGGGCCTAGACATCCTGCAGAAGGGAAGAAAAACAGGACCAGCAAGCATGGCAGGCTTTATGGGCGGGGCCTGGAAGCGGCACTCGTTTCATTGGCTGGAGCTCATCACATGGGCGTGCCAACTGCAAAGGAGCCTGGGAATTGTAGTTCACCGGGTGCCCAGGGACAGAAGACAGGATTGGGTGGATGGCTGGGAATGTAAGAGTCACGGTGCGGTGCGTAAAGAACCCGCAACAATATGCACTGAGTCAGGGGTTACAGGGTCCCACAGCAACGGAGCCAGGTAGATGGCCCTCCCCACGTCACCTCCAGCACCCTGAGCTCTTTGTGGGGGTCATGAATGCAAGCAGTGTCATGGGTACAGAAAGCCACCATGAGGCCTGGGGCCTGGGTCCCTCTGCCTTGTGCAGATGAGCTGTGTTTCCAAATCTGCAAAATGGGGCGATGACACCCGATCCCTGGAGAGGCTTCTGCTGCGCCCTATGAGTTGAGCCTTTAGATAAGGAAAGGCCTCCTTGGAGGGAGGGAGGGGGAGGGGAGACTCAGGATGGGAGCAGGGAGCCTCCATTGGGGGCCACTTTCCACGTCCCGGGGTCACCTAGTTACTTTCCAGGTGTTACTTGCTAATTTTTCTTTATTGGTTGCTTTCATTCTCAGGACAACGCGACAATGACACTTTCCGAACTCGCTGCACGGGTGAGAAAACCGAGTCTGCCCTGGGGCAGTGGCACGCCCCAGGGTCGCAGGGCGAGGGTGCGCAGAGCAGGGATTGGAACCTGGATATTCATGAGCACGAAGCCCGCGCTCTTAGCCAGTAAAATGCAGGCCCCGGGCTTCCCAGTAAATGTGCTTTCTATGCCAGAGCTTTGGATCATCATCTCGTCTCCTCATAAACACATCGGCCCAGAGATGGGACGGGTTCTCTGGCTGTTGATTTAATATCTTTGGCGGAAATAGGTTTATGACCTGAAAATATTTCCTCGCGTTAAATGTTACAGCTTCTTTGAGCCTCGAATTTGGCTTAACGTGGCTTTACGGTGGGGTTGGAGTTTCTGCAGCGGGTTTGACTAATGCCCCCAAAGGCAGCTCTTCTCAATTCCCGTCACCATCCACCCTATCGTCTAGTTGGTTCCATATCTGGAGTAATTAGAAATTGCTTTCTAAGGCATGTAACACAAAGTCCAGCCATGCTGATCAGAAGGAAAAAGATTTATTTTCTTAAGCAACAACAACAACAACAATCCAGAGTGAGTTGGGCCCAGGGCTTCATCCACAGCTCTAGGGTTATTATCAGTCTGTGGAGCATTATGCATCTTACCTCAAGGCCCCAAAAGGGCTGCTGTGCTTCCTGTCATGGCATCAAGATTCTAGACAGGACAAAAGGTAAGTATGAAAATAAAGTGCAAAAAGAAAATCCAAACCAGTTCTGTTTCCCAGAAACCTCACTCACTATCTTATATATATTTTTTTTTTGAATGACTGAATGACATGGTCACCCTTATTTGCAAGGAAGGTTGAGAAGTGAGCATTTATTTGTAGGCACAGACCTTGCCAACCAAAGCATCATTGGGCTTCTATTAGTAATAAAGAGAGCGAGTACCAGAGCAGTCAGCTCTTGATGTCTGCCACAATCTTCTAAAAATCTTTTGAATGTGTCTGTTTCCCCATTATTTGCACCAGGCCATTATTTCTCTCTCGGACTCTGCCACAGCCTCCTCCTCAGTATTTCCACTTTCCCTCTCGACCCTCCCCACGTCATCTATTTCCTACACTGTGGCCAGGGAGATCTTTATAGAGCATAAATCTGACCATGTCAGTCCCCTGCAGGATAATGTATTGAGTGGCGCTGGGTGTTTTATTCTATTTTATTTTATTTTTTTGCTGCTGTTAAGGAAAAAATGAGAGCTATCTGCCGGCCTCCTCCTTAAATCGATGCACACCAAGGGTCTGAACAGGGTCTCAGCCATCCAGGGCCTGTTCTGCCCCAGGCTGAGGGAGGAGAGGCAGGGATTCTCACTGTTCTGAGCTGGGGGGTGCCTTCCCTGAAGACGGGAGTGAGCCTGGCTTTTAGGGTTCAGTCTTGAACCCCGATTCCTTGCAGTGCCCCTGGGAAGTGGCAGGCTTAGGAGGAGAGCTGGGTGCTTTACTGAGGGGGACAGGGTTCTGATGACCAGGGACCAGCTTGCCAAAGCCCCTCTGCCCCAAATCTCAGGGAAGCAGCCTTGCTCTTCAGCTTCCAGGGACCGTGGAGAATCGCAGAGGTGACCCGTGTCAGGCAGCGCCAGCCTGCAGGCAGGTGGCCCCCGGGTTTCCACGGGGACACACCCTCAGAAGGGCCCTGGGCCTGTTCAGAACTGTCTTTGAACAAGGGACTCCGCATTTGCATTTTGCTCGAATTGTGCGGCTGATCTGATGTCAGGTGGCAAGGGTGACCCGGAAACCAGGTCTGAGGCCCCTGTGAGATCCTGGGGGCCCCAGGAGGAGCTAAGATTGAGTCTCCTGTGGGGCCAGAGGCTCCGAGCCAGGGCTTATTTGGTGGGAGGGGTAAAGGGGAAATGGCCTATTTCCAGTGCCTTAGTATTGTCGCCGAGTAGATCCTACCTGGCCCACCCAGAGGTCCCTCCGTGTGCCCGGGACGCTCTCTGGTGTCATAGCTCATCCCACAGGCTGATGGGTCCTGCCACCCCTCTCTGGCACCTCGCTCTCCCCTCTGTTCTTTGTGCTCTGTGTATGCTGATGTCTGCTACTTCTAGAAGCATCCTCTCTCTCTCTCTCTCTCTCTCTCTCTCCCCCCCCCCTTCCTCTCTCTCCATATCTTCTCAATATTCTGCTCCTTCTGTCTGGGCTGATCATCCCCCATAACTCAATCATTTACAAATCGTTTCCTTCTCCTTAGGGTCTCCATTAGGTGACGCTTCTTGGAACATGGCTTCTATGACTACCCCTTACCCCTTTCCCCAAGTCTGGATGATGCTCACTGAGCTTCCAGCATAAATGATAAAGCGCTCCGAGGCCCAGCTCCTCATCTTATTAGCTGTGTGACCTCAGGCAGGTTGCTTGACCTCTCTGTGCCTCAGTGCTCTCATCTGTAACATGGGGACAGCACTCCCTTGTCTCCACCTTCTTGTGAAGTGAGTTGATAAAGGCAGAGCGCTTAGGCCATGCTGGGCACAGAGGCCACACCTGGAAAGCACAGGCTGCTGTTTTTGCTGTTGGTGAGTTATTTATTTATTTGTAAATTCTCGGCTGGTGGCATTCAGCACGGTGTTTGGGGCTTTGTTGATGATCAACAGATATTTATGGGATCAGATTGTGTGGCTGGTGGTTCCTGCAAGCAGGAAGGTGACCCAGCTCCGTATCTGTTCCTCAGAGGAGAGCTAGTTACCTTGCACCCCACCGCAGCGCCTGTGCTCGGAGACCAGCATCATCGCTTTTCAAAGAGCTGATTTCCCCAGGCATCCGAGTCCGGCTGGCGTCTCCTGACCCCTAACCTCATCCCGATAACCCGACTCGTGTAATCGCGGGGCTCCTGTCTTGTTTTGTGTAAATAAAATCTACCCTTTGTTTCTACTGAGCATTTTCCCAACCTTTTTCTTTCTCTGATTCACGTTTCCCCATTATTCCAAGACCGGGGTGTTCCTGCCGTGGCTAGAATATGTCCCCCCAAGTTCACGTACTGGAAACTCAATTCTCTAAGCCCTACGTTCGTGGTGATTGGATGTGGGGCCTTTGGAAGGTAATTAGGATTAGATGAGGTCATCAGAATGGGGCCCGTGATGACATTAGTGACTTCATAAGAAGCAGGAGGAAGGTTTTAGCAGCTCCATGCGGTGGCCTTCCCAGCCTCAGAACCATGACCTAATTTCTTTATAAATTACCTGGTCTCTGGTAATCAGTTATAGCAACTGAACACGGACCAAGACACTTCTTTGAAAGCCATAGTTGAGGTCCTAAGATCCCAGCTTGGCTTGTTCTTTTAAGCCAGCCCCAGAGACCTACCTAGGTGTACAAAGCTCTTTTGTTCCTGATCCTTGAAGGAGGACATGTCATCTACTTTGGGTCCATCTCTCTGGTGTCATCCCTGATCTGATAACCTTCTAGCTGCTTTTCAAGAGGGGCATTTGGACAACAGGAGAAATGGGGTGGGGAATAGTCCTGCCAAGGCACATACTTGAGTCTGGTTACAGTGGACCTTCTGTGTTATGCTTTTATTGCGACTCTGGCAAACTGGGAAAGGGCCAAAGACAAAATCATCACCTAGATCCCCAAAGAATAGGAGGTAAAAGAGGAGATTCTCCAGTAGAAACCTAGGAGCTCTTGTAGGCGGGGACTTACGGATCCACACACTATGATTTCCAAAGTCTAATCCAGTCAACACCTTCCCCCAGACCCATCCCAAAATAATGCACTTGGGGGGTCCTCCTGGCTCATGAGTAGAGCATGAGTCTTGGACCTGAGCCAATCGCAGTGTCTCATGCACAGCAACGGGTGCAGATATTTGCATGGGACCGTTCAGGGCAAATGACACTAATGAGCCTTTTCCTGGGAATTTAGGTATGGAGGCCAGAGAGTGTCCTTGCTCCTCCTCAGCAGGGGCACCAAAGCTTGGCACAGGGACACTGGCTGGCCCCTCTCATCTTTCACCCCTGTTCTGCCAGCGCCTAGCGTTGGGCAGACCCAACCGGAAGTCACATGGGCAAGCAAGCATTCAGCCCAGAGTCCATACCAGGTCCCTGCAAGTCCAAAGCCATGCAAAGTTAACATCTGGTCTCAACTACGTTTCCCACCCCCAGAGTGGAGGGCCAGGAGATTCAATAGGGGAAACAGGGCCAGGGGCAACATTTGTGTAGCTTTTCCTTACAGGAAGCCTGGAAGGAGAGAGGAAGTGTATCTTGAGCCAGATTCTGGATACAATGTGATACAGTGTGGCAGCTGATTCCCTCTGAGTCCCAGCAGTTCACATTTCTAATCACCCAACCCGGCCAGGGAGGGAGAGAGAGGCTACCTTCTCCAAGGAAGCCCGACCCTGGGCATTTTGGGTATGCAAACCAATAAATCATTGTTTTGCTTTAGTTCATCAATTGGGGTTGGGTTTTCTTTGATTTGGAACCAATAGCGTGGCCTCATCTGGAAGCCAGATTGCAGGGATCCTGAACCCCATATAATAGCCATCTCTTCCCTGTTACCCTCTAGTTCTAAGACTGATCCCAGGAAGCGATGGGGCAGGCTGAGTCCCATCCCCAGCCCCCACCCACGGATCCTGGAGCAAGGGAGCTGGATTTCCTCTCCCCATTATTTCCCCCTCATTTTACCGCTTAATGGGAAACAGTTTAAAAGATTTAAAGCATCTAAGTAGGTTAATTATTTTCAAAAAGACACCAAACTTTTCAAAACTGCTTCTGTCAGTAAATTTAAAATACCATCAATAATTTAGGTCCCAATTTTCCCCTCCACAATGAAGAATTAAGAAGCTTCAATTTCTCAAATATTCTCTTAAAAAACAGCTACAATCTCTTCCTCTCCTTTCCGTGACCTCGGAACCTGGCAGGACATTAATCCACAAGACACAGGGTCAGACTGAAGGTCATGTGGCCACTGAAAAAAAAATTTCTTTCTAGTGAGGAGTATTTCTTTTGGATGGGGGTTATTTTCAGGGACTTTGAAAGGCCTCCTAGTTTTTCCTGTGTGAGCAGATGAGATATGTATGGCCATTTTTCAGATGCAAAAACTAATACTGAATGAATGAGGTTTTAAAAATATGAATACACTGGGCATGGTGGCAGGTGCCTGTAATCCCAGCAGCTTGGGAGGCTGAGGCAGGAGGATCACAGGTTTGAGGCCAGCCTCAGCAACTTAGCAAGGCTCTGGACAATTATATGCATATATGTATTTTTTCCCCCTAACATTTTCCTAACCATCCAAGTGCTTTTCTCTGGCATGGAATCTATCTTACTCTAAAGGGTCCAACCAGTCAGGCTGGAGCAGGAAGCCAAGTTCATTCTGGGGGAAATGCACAAATTTGAATGAAGGAGGACTGCCCAGCGCCAGGGTTTCAGGGATGAGGAAGGATGTCAGGGAGACTAAGGGCTTGTCACAGCGAGAGCCCTTAGCACACTCAGCCTCGAAGGCCCAAGTGGAGGAAAGGTGACCCTGGGGCCTGGCGGGGCTGGCGCTTTGAGGAGCCACCCAGCAGGGGCTGCAGATGACGGGGACCCTGGGTGGAGAAGGGAAGGAACGCTCTGGGCCCAGCCTCTCCCTCCTCTGTCCCTCATGCAACCAGAGAGAAGGGAGCAGAGAAGCCTCCCCAGGGCTGTCCATGGGGTCCAGCTCCTCGGGCGTGGACCCGCGACTGCGCTATGTGGCGTTGGCAGATGGCATGGCTAACGTCACTGGTGCCCGGGGGCTCTCAGCAGATGAATCTTTCTCAGTCCAGATCGTAGGGAGCCCCGATGGAGGAGCGATCTCTGCTTGTGTCACGCCTTTGCCTCCTTCCAAAGCCCTCGGATTCTGCAGGACAGCAACCCACGACCTTCTGCAGCCTGCGGAACCATCTAGGGCAAGATGTCCCTATTGTGCGGATGAGGAAACTGAGGCTGGGGTCCACCGTGGTCCCCAAGTTCTATACCCCCTGGATGGCAGAGGAAGGGGTCCAAACGGGTCTGGTGGTGAGTCCCCGTGATCCAAAAGGTGGTCCCCTTGGTAATGTCCACAGCCCGCTGGGCTAAGCAGTGGGTAAGTTGCTGGGACATTGGAGAAGACATGGGTTGTGAGGCCGAAGTTGGTGGGTTTTCTTTTTAGAAATGAGTGTGGGGAGCACCCAGTGGTGACAGGCTGGCCAGGTGCACCTCTGTTTCACCAAATGCTTTGTCCAGTCTCCCATGATGCTTTGCTCAGTGTCAGTCACCTGGGCAGCATGTTCCCCTCCACGGTGCTCTGAGGGGCACTGGTTACTCCAAAAGTTGGTTTAATGGGTGAAACACAGGAGCATCCCAGGCTTGGCTTGTATTGTCCCATTGTGTGACCAGCACCCTCAGGAACCCAGCGTGCATGCAAGAAGGTGGCTTCTACACATGACACTAACTTGCTTGAATTCCCAGCACACATGAGAGACGACACCATCCTGAATTCTTGTGTTCAAGAGAATATGTGTCAGACGTTTCAGCCCAGACTTGCTCTTCTTCTTTTTTGGGGGGGTGAGGGGTACCAGGGATTGAACTCAGGGGCACTCGACCACTGAGCCACATCCCCAGCCCTATTTTATATTTTATTTAGAGACAGGGTCTCACTGAGTTGCTTAGCGCCTCGCTTTGGCTGAGGCTGGCTTTGAACTTGCCATCCTCCCGCCCCAGCCTCCTGAGCCGCTGGGATGACAGGCATGTGCCACTGCACCTGGCCAGACTCCTTCTTCTTGTTCCCTTAACTTGGCTAAGTTTTGGGGAATGGAGAAGGGAGACATGGAGTTTTCTTGTCCTTTTCTGTAAAGATGATGCACCCCTTATCCACACTTTTGCTTTCCACAGTTTCAGCTCTCTGCAGTAACCAAAAAATATTAAATGCAAGATTTCAGAAATCAGCTCCGCATAAGCTTTAGATTGCTTGGTGCCCTGAATAGCGGGATCCGATCTCGCGCCATCCCTCTCTGTCCCACCTAGGATGTGAGGCAACCCCTTGTGTAGCATCCACACAATCTATGTTACCCATCTATTTGTCACTTAGCTGTCCCGAGTGTCAGCTCTATTGAAGTGCTGCAGTACCTATCCACAGGGCTCAGGGCTGCCCATGGTCTCAGGCAGACACTGGGGGCCTCGGTGCACATCCCCTGCAGACCACAGGGGAACTCGTGTGTCTCTTTGTGGGGAAGAAGGGAAAGAAACCAGGAAAGAATCAAATAGGGACACTTTGTCAGGCTCCCCGTGGGATCCGGAAGGGCCCACGTGTTCCTACCCAATGGCGTCCCTCCTGGCTGCAGAGCTTTCCGGCAGCCCCTGGTTTACTGACATGGATCCACTCTCCGCTGATGGACCCCTGCTGGGATACGTGTCAGCTCTCTGATACTTGCATAGATCTAGGATCTTAAGTTCTCAGGCAAATCATGTAAGGGCTCTGGTGACTGCTGGCGTTTTTCTCATGGTTCATTGTTTCCATCTTGTGATTGTTGGATTGAGAACTTATCTTCAGTGGGAATTTACCTGTGGGAATCCTGTGTGGTCTGGTGTGGAGGTGTGTTTTCTGTGCTCAGTACTATTTTTCTTTCTTTCTTTCCTTTCTCTTCTTTTACTTCTTCTTCTATTTCTTTTCTTTCTGGTACTGGGGATTGAACCCAGGGACACTTAACTACGGGGACACATCCTCAGCCCTTTTTTAAATTTTCTATTTTGAGAGACGGTCTCGCTAAGTTGCTTAGGGCCTCACTAAATTGCTCAGGCTGACTTCCCATTTGCGATCCTCCTGCCTCAGACTCCTGATTCTCTGGGATTCCAGGAGTGCACCGCTGCACACAGTTATTTTGATTTCTTTTGGTTTAATCGGGGGTACCAACAACCGGGGCTGGTTTTTATGTTAATAGACCAACTTGGAAGTCCAGGGTCAATCCAATTCCAAACCTTTGTGAGGAAGAAGTCATGAATGTTTCCTTATCATCTCCCTGTGCAAATGTGTGGTTCCACTTGGGTCCGTATTTTTTCTGGGGTGCAACCCTTTGAATGTTCCCACTTGAGGCACGCATCTGTGTTCCAATTCTTTTCCTATCTGGACCCCCGTGGCCATCCCACCATCTTTTGCAATCATGAGCAAGAACAGCCACCATATCTCATGGCTCTTCTTAAGTCTTATCGCCCTTGGGAGACTTCTTGTACTTTCCTGTGAAATTGGCTATTATTATATTTATTGCTCATGAGTCTTTTTAAGTTTCCTTTTCTTAATTTCACTGGAAATGATAGGCATCTGATTTTGTTTGAAGACATGGTTCCATGCTCAAGAAACTGTGTTTGAAGGCCAATGGTCTCATCCAGCAAGAACAATTCACCCAGAGGAAATCCAGGTGTTTGAGGTCAGAAGCTTCAACTATGTGGAACCACATAGGATACAAGGTCACATAATGACCCAACCCACAGGAGACCCAGGCTGCAAAGAGATTTGGGAATCACCGCAGTCAACGATTCCTAGACTTGCCCGTGGATTGGTTGCATTGGAATTATTAAGCATCAAATATTATATCTAAACTCTCAGGCCCTGCGCCTAGATATTCTGATGGGAAACCTGGATGTGAGCACCTTCTATCCATCTTCCTGGGTCCTTTCCTGGGCTGCCCTGGGCTGTCCATTCTGGGTTCCTACCACATGCCTTCTGGCTCTCTCCGGGCCTCCTGTGTCATTCCTGAGGGGCCATCAGAATCAGCTCAGCCTCTTCTGTCCCCAGGTCAGGCAGATGCCACCAACTCCAGCCCCTCTTTCTTACATTGTCCCTGACACTGGATTTGCATCGTGATGAGCAGAAGGGAGAGGAGGAGGAGAGCGAGGATGTCAACATGGTGAAATACACACAGCGTTATCCTCAGGGTGGAGGAAGAAATGTTCCCGAAGGAAGAAAGGGGGTTGGGGAGGAGGCTCTATGCCCGGCTTGATTTCCACGGTTGGAAATGAACTCTCTTAAGCGCGGACAAGACAAATGAGAGGTGCAGTGTCTTCTTGGGAGGGTGGATGAGTCCTCGGAGGTCGGATCTGAACAAAGGGGCAGGTGGGGACGCTCTCCCATCTCATAAATGCTGCCTTGTTCCACGGGAGGCAGAGAAAGGCCTTCTGATTCAGCTCTCAAAGCAGTTATCCCGGGCCCTGCCTTGAAACCCCTCATCGGTGGGACCGGCACAGCATGAACTGTCACTCCTACTGTCCCTGGTTGGCCGTCTTGGGTTTGACAGGATCTCCCAGGTACTTTAGGATTTGGATTCTGCATAGGGGTCCTCGACATACGGGTGATAGAGCCCTGTCAATCATCTTTGTCTCTCATCCCCAGGCCTGCAAACTGCCACTTCTTCCACTCTACCCTTCCCTCCGTGTGCCAGCGAGGCCGTGTGGTGGCGGGGATGTGCGTGGGCACAGGTAGGCAGCTGCATGTGCTCGCATGTGTGCGAGGTGTGCACAGGTGCACGGGAGTGGGCACGCATGCGTACATGCTAGGACTGAGAGGTGACCTGATGTGTCACTCGCTGCACTAGTGCTGGGCAGGTGCACAGGAGCCTTGAACCTGTGCTGGACAGTTGGAAAGCTGGGAGATGCTGGAGGTCTCTGTCTGTTCCAGGATCTCTCTGCTCTTTTCTGCCCTTGGCCCCTGTGATGGCTTCCAGGAGACCCTTGTCCCAAGTCCCTTCCATTGCTCTCAGGTGTTGGCGTCCCGTGCAGCAGCAGAGTCCCAGGGAGGGCACGGTTCCTGCAGGACTTGTCTTAACTCTCCGTGGACCAGCTGAGTCCAGGAAGTGCTGGGGGGCGGAGACTAGCTCCTAACACAAGAACCTGAGCATGTAACAGTGTCAGGTTCAGCGCTGAGGGGGAGTTATTTGCACGACCAGTGTCCTGACCCTTTACAGAAGGAGTCGCTTCAGGATCTTTTGAGCAGGATTTTCCTTGATGTACTTAGAGACTCATTTACATGTCATTAATTCCTTGATGCAGGAATCAGAGCAGAAATATCTAAAGACAGTGTTACCTGTCACTGGTGGAGAGGGGGATGGCGACGAGAAAGAGAGAGAGAGAGAGAGAGAGAGAGAGAGAGAGAGAGAGAGAGAGAGAGAGAGAAGACATCTAGGCCAGATTTTTTTGGGGGGGAGTATGAGGGATTGAATTCAGAGGTCCTTAACCCCTGAGCCACATGCCCAGCCCTTTTTATATTTTTTATTTAGAGAAAGGGTCTTGCTAAGTTGCTTAGGCCCTTGCTAAATCACTGAGGCTGGCTTTGAACTTGCAATCCTCCTGCCTTGGTACCCAAGCTGCTGGGATTCCAGGCATGCACCTCCACGCCCAGCCCCAGAACAGATCTTTAAATCAAGATTCCTCGGTGCTACAAACGTTAAAGCCCGGGGTTTACTCTCAGGGTTCCCAGGAACATGCATCATATCAGCCCCGTGTTTACAGAGAAAGTTCTCACCTCGGGAAACCACAGACATCAACTCATTGCCTTTAAGACAGAGCCCTCCTGCTTGGACAGCGACTGTCCTGCTTGGTTCCTTTACAGGCCAACCCTGGGGCAGGGAAGGGAGCCGTGGGATTTGTTTGGAAGGCGAATCTAGGAAGCCCCAGCAGGGAACTGGGGAGGTGAGATGGAGAAGGGAAGGAAGTCAGTAAAGGATGTCAGTCAGCAGTGGGTGGCCAACAGGAGCTCAGTCCTACCAGGGAACTCTGGGAGACAGCATGGAGGGTGCCCCAGTGACCTCAACAGGAGATAAGAGCCACTGCCCACCGTCACCCATCATTGTTCCACGACTAAACACTCAGGGTCACTCCAGGTGAACTGGGCTGGCACGAAATAATCACACAGAGACAGAGAAATACCTTTTTCTTTGGGTCCTGTGACAACGCCTCAGACCTTAGGGGTCCGCGGAAAGAGAGAGAGCGCGAGAGAGCAGGTGCTGGCCCTTTTATTGGGGAGAAGCCATTCAAATGAGGCAAGGGGTCAGGTTTCAGGGGGCTGAGTCTAGCTTCCTGATGTCTGCTGTCAGCAGGTTGACTGTCATCTAGGAAGGCCACACCCAAGGGCAGAGCAAGAGAAGGGGACACACAAAGGGTGTTTCCACGGAACATTCTATCCCAAACAGGGCAAGGGGGTAGGGTTACATAGAATAAGTGAGCATAGCTCAACCCCTGGGGTATGCCTACTCTGAAGACTGGCCTGGCTATCCAAGCAGGACAACGCCCAAGTCACCACGAAATGTAGTGATGATTGGTCAGAGCCTCCTGCTTCAGGACTGGCAGACCCGTGGTCATTCAGAGCGGCTCCCCACAACCCATCAGCCAAGATCAAGGGCTGCTCCCAAAGAGACTTATGCATAGGAACCTTCAGTAACCGAGCAGGGAGGCAGTATGGAAGGAGGAGCCTTCTATAACCTTCCGGAGAGATGTACACCCACGCGCACACACATACACACAAACATCTCTGCAATTAGGAGCATGTTTTCTTCTTCTGATTTCGCACACACTCTCCCCGTGCTATCTTCTCTCCTTCCTGACTGCTCGCTCTGTTTCTGGCCTCGTCCTGAGCCTACCCTCCTTAGCCTTATAGTCTGTAGTCACCAGAGACTTGCCTCTGCAGTACCCCCCCCCCCCCAGTTCCTCAGCTGTGACCTATGCTTCCGGACCCCCAGCTACCAGAAGGTGTTCCCTCTGGAACTGGTGTGGTCACATTGTCATTATGGAACCAATCGAGCAGCAGAGATCTCCAACAAGAAGGCTGCGGGTGCCTCATTAGCCCTCAGACAATTTTATTTGGTCTGCAGAGCATCTTTGAATACGTGCAACGTTTGGGCTGTGTGGGATTTTCATAGGATTTCTGCTTTCTCGTGGAGAATGGGAAGACTGGCAGCGTGGAGCTTGGGGCAATATTTGGCAGTGATGGGCTGAGGTTGAAGAGTAGCTGTCCTCTTGGCTGGGAATGGTGCTGCCTGGGGCCCCCGGTTTCCACTGGACCACCCAACTTGAGTCTGAGCCCCACAGGCATGGGGCTTGCTCTCTAGCCTTCCCATTCTTGGCATCTGCTGGGTGGCATCTGCTGGGTGGCATCTGCTGTTAAGTGTCCTCCTAACCCTTCCACTGTGATTTAATAGTCTCTCTGGATTTTGTCAGCCTTCTCCCTAGAGGAGGGGACTCTGTTTCCTCCTCTCTCCACTGTTGGCTGAAAGCTTGCTAAAAATGAACAGAAAAGACCATCTTCCCACCCATCCTGCCACCTGCCACCTGGCTGTCTTTATTCGCTAATCACTGTGGACAATTTGGGGCTTGGAGGCTGGCAAGGGTACAGCTGAAGACAGCCGGGCACTTTGGATTATGCACGTGGAACCCGCCTGTCTATGCTTTGGGGGAAAACTCTAGGGCTGTTATCAATTTCTGGTCTTTTCCGTCTCATCTGCCTTTGCTTCTCTGTTTCTTATTAGCTTCGGCGGCTGAAATCCCAGGATGCTTTGCATCCGACTCCAGTAAGGTCATTACCACGAAGCCTACTGTCCTTGTCACCCTCATTCCAGATGGTTCTGTTACCATGGGATTCTGAGAAACCGTGTAAGAATTCTCCTTCCCGGTAATAGTCTAGCTAATTAGACGGACTTTGAATTTACTATTCCAACAGAAGACAGCGCCCATCCAGCAAGTGAACTGTGTTTTTCTCTTGTTTTTATTATACAGCCTTTTGCCCCCCTCCTTTGTGCAGGAGATGGTGTCAGGAGGAGGAGGAGGGCCAGGTGATTTGGGACTTTGTGTATCATTTATTTCATTGATGGAGGCTCCTGACATGGAAGGGCTGGAGGCAGAGAGTGATTTCTAAAAGCCCGGTTCACTTGGCATCTCTCCTTCGACAATGCAAACCACACATGATCAAGTTCTTTTTAGATAGAAAATGACTGATGCAAGGACAGAAACAGATGAGTCACTTATTTTTGCAAGTTTATTAGCTGCATAGAGTTTGTTAGAATGATGGCATCAGGAGTATCTGAAAGTTCACGGTGAATCCACCTTGTCTTTTTTCAGGAAAAAAAAATTTAAAAAAAAAATCTACTCTCAGAGAGAAGAATTGGATGTCACTTATTTATTGTCTCATTCCTTAGACCAAACACACACCCAGCGTGTAGTGTTTTCTAGATTGTGGGGTTAGAGAGAACTGGTGTTTCAGCCTGGGGGGCGGTGGAAACACAGGGTGGCACTGGGGTCAGGGTACAGGCTTGTGGTCAGCAGACCTCCACCAGCGTCCAGGGCTGATCTGATGGCTCTTCCCCCCCCCCCCCCCCAGTTTGAAGGAGGGACTCATGGTGTGTGCAATATTGTTCCCCTCAATTCCAGGTGTCAGCTCTTGCTTTAAGGTTGTGCTGAACATTGGGATAACTGGGGTAAAATGTGTCACCTATCGGAAGCTTGGGAACTGTTGTGGTCACCGTGTGGGAAGCAGTGTAGGCTGGGAGCATTGGGCAGCAGCACCTTGACCATTTTGGGGAATCTGGGAAGGAGTTTAAAAGAAGGGGCTATTTAGAGAGGGCCTCTGAGCACAGCTGCAGCAGGGAGCAGAGGGCGTCCTTTGTAGTTCAAAGGACAGAAACTGTGGGGGAGGGAGGAAGGGGGAGGTGGTGGTGGAGGTGAGGACAGAAGGGCACAGTGGGGGCCGCAGGGACAGGTAGCAAGGAGGGTTTGAGGATTGTAATGGTCGATCTGATTGGATTCAGAGAAGCCAAGGATCAGAGGGTTAGGGGGCGTGTCGTGAGGGAGTGTCTAGGAATGATTGGCATGCGGGCTAGCCAACTGAAGTGGAGCCCCGCCCTAAGCGTGGGCAGCGCCGTCCAATAGGAGGAGGCTTGGGTGGAATAAAAGTTGGCAGAACCCGGAGCAGCCGCAGAGGGAGCTGGCTCTTGAGCGGGTTCTCATTGCCCTGGGGTGGTCGGGGAGGTCGGACTCTGGCTTCTTCACCCTCCCAAAGTGGACTCTGCCAGTGAGTCTCCAGAAGCCTTTGGTCTTGGACCAGGGGAGCACCTTGATCCCTCTTCTTCTGGGGCTTTGGCCTCCTGGACGGCGCAGCTACTGGGTCCTCCAGCCTTTCGGCCTCCAGGCGGCCACTGTGGACTCTCCAGCCTCTGGTGGCAGAAGCCAACCTGATAAGTCCCCTTTTTATAACTATACTCCCTGTTGACTCTCTTCCTCTAGAGAACCTTAATACAAGGCTGGTGACGTTTTCCAGCCTGGGTCCCTGATGAATGACCGAGTCATCCAAGAGGGCAGAAGTGTAGGAGGAAAGGCCGGAGAAGCTCTGAGCAGGGGGCCTTGGCAGTGTGGTTGGGACTTCCGGTTGGAGGTGTCCAGCAGGCCGTGGTGGCATCTCCATAGAAACAGAGCTGAAGGATGCACATGGTACCTGGGGAACAGGCGAGGACAAGACCTCAGGGGAAGCGGAGGACTGGCGAGGGAAAAGGGCCTGGTCGAGGCCATATAAACAGTGACATTCAGGGCTTGGTAGAGGAGGTTAAACTCAAAGAGAAGACGGTGGAGCTGTTGCTTAAGCCAGAAGGTAATTTATTGGTCCATGATGCTGAGAAGTTGGGCAATTGTCAGGCTGCAGGAATGGCTGGATCCAGGGGATTCATATTTTTCCCTTCTTCCTCCTACCTGTTCTCCCTTCCTCTCTCTTCTCTTCTCCCTCCCTTTTTCTTTTCTCCCTCCCTCCTTCCCTTTCTTCCTCCTTCTCCTTTTTCTCATGGTAACTACACATTTTGGGACAGTTTTCTTCTTCAGGTGACAATGATCACTTCAGTCAGATTCCAGCATAGTGGACAGAGCAGGATCCGATCCCCTCTTCAGAGGTCCCAGGTTAACTTCTGGGCCACCCACCCCTGTGTGACCAGTCAGTGGGACCAGAGAAGAGTCTCAGGGATTAGCCTGGATCTCATACCCACCATGACTCCTGGTGGTGAGCCCAGCACCATCCAAACCAACAGACTGAAAACGAGGGAGGAAGAATTATTTGCAAGAAAGAAAAAGGTAGAAAAATTTTTTTTAAAGGGCACTGGGTCAGCAAAACCACCTAGAAGTCTTCTTAGAACACAGGAAGGACCTAATCCTAAAGTGAAAAATTATATGAATCTTGCATTACGGAAACCTGATCCCGTTGTCCTGGGTTGAATCATTTAGGTGTGGACAATGAACTTTGTCTCAGGCGAGTCTGGGGTTGTTCGTGTTTGGAGACCCAAAAGCGAGGAAAGGGCTCTGATTTTCTTCTCAGAAAGAGGACTCATCATTTTTCTATTTTCATAAAACGAAAAAAAAAAAAAAAAAAAAAACCACTCCCAAGTTTTTATATCGCTGTGGAACAAACATAGCTGTGACTCATGTTTCACAATTTATGTAGCCTGCTTCACATACTTTTGACAGTTCTATCATGTTTTCGAGGCTGTGAAATATTTGTTTTCTTCTGAAGAGCTGCGGTGGTGAAATTCCACTCGCTTCATGACTGACATTCTAAGCTGGGCTTTCTCAACCTCCGCTCTATTGACAAGATAATTGACAAGCTATTGGGCAAGGTCATTCTTTGCTGGAGGGCTGTCCTGTGTGTTATTAGATGTTTAGCAGGATCCTGGCTTTTAACCATGAGATGCCAGCCGCAGTGGCCTTCGTTGTGACAACTAAAGTACCTGCAGACATTGCTGAGCTTCCCCCGCAGGGGCCAAACCGCCCCTGGTTGAGAATCCCGCCCTTACACTTTCATTTCTGGTCATGTAATGTGCTAAGAAAGGGAGGTATGAAGGGTCTGAGGAAGAATAATAAGAATAGCCAGGCACAGTAGCGCACGCCTGTAATCCTAGCGACTCCGGGGGCTGAGGCAGGAGGATCGCAAGTTAGAGGCCAGCCTCAGCAACTTAGTGAGACCCTGTCTCAAAGTATAAAATAAAAAGGGCTGGGGGTGTGGCTCAGTGGTAAGCACCCCTGGGTTCAATCCCCAGTACAAAAGAAAAAAAAAATAAACCTTAAAAAAATGCTACCCTGCCCTTCTGAATGAGTGACATTGATAGAGTGCATTTGAGGACCATCTGCCGGCACTCCTTACTTTTCCCCTAATCTAAGAAGAGGGAAAACATGGGACCCTCACCCAGCAGCAGGATAATTAAAACCCAGGTCTAAAGTGAACCGCTTGTAATACAATAGCAACCAGCTGCTGATCTGCAGCCGGGGGATGGAGAAAGTTCACCGCCTATAAATAGCACAATTGGCAGCAAAACCCTGTGAAAAACACTCCACATGCCAGTGTCAGAGCATGATGTGTCCAATGCTTTCGATGCTGAAAATAAATACTGCGAGTCTAAAATAAATGGCATTATTAGCATAAAGGGAGTTCCTAATTAACCAGCAATAGTCCATTACTCTAGCCTTCAATTCATTAAATTGCATAATTACATAAAAACTCAGTTGACGCTTGATTCAGTCAGTGGATCTGGTATTGTCTCCTCCATAATTAGTTCTATAATTGTCAGTTTGACAGGGCAATTAAAAATGTTTGAAGACACGGTGTCGCTTCCCTGCGTGGAGCTGCCCTCTGTAGGGCGGATCTGGAGGGGAACTTCCCGCCTGGGCAGCTTGATGATCCCAGATCCGGGGATGATTGGCAGGCAGGGTGGGGTCCGGAGGGCGGGAGGAGATGCTTTGGCAGCTTCGGGGAGGTCACTGTTCCATCTGGGGGAGTTGGTTGTTCTCCGTGTCCCCTGCCGTGGCGTGTGTTGGGAACATGTCCCCCAGTGCAATGGTGTATGGGGGTGGGACCTTAAGAGAGGTCTCTGCCCTCCTGAGTTTGCTCCTGCCCTTTATAAAAGGAAGCTCTACCCCTTGCTTCCTGGTGCCTGCAGGCTCCTTGGCCTGTCTTGGGGGTGACGCAGCCTTCACCATTGGGCTTCCCAGCCTCGGTAACTGTGGTACATAAATTTGTTCTTTCCTTTCCAAATTACCCAGCCTGTCCTACCAACAGGAAAGAAAACTGAGTCAGGGTCTTAACTTAGGGGGTCTCCGCTTTAACAGCTGGGGTATGAAGAGGTGGATAAGCATCAGGGTGAGAGGCTCTAATTTGGGCTGACCCTTGCAGGGGACAGTAGTCAGAGAGGTCAGTCCTGGGAGCGAGGATCATGGTGGACAACAGGGTGAAATCACCCTGCCCTGGGGTCCTGTTCCATTACATTAGTGTCTCTGCGGATGCCTGGTACCATGGGGTTGTGATTCCCATGTAGGAAGGAGATGGCTAGCAAAGGCCCAGGCTGTGTGTGTGTGTGTGTGTGTGTCCAGCCAATCAGTGTAGGTTCAGGATTCTCAGGTTTGCACCTTTGTGGGGCCAAGGGCGTCTACACTTGTGGTCATCTTGGTGCTCAGGATCTTCTTCTCCAGGCACAAAGATACCAGCCCTGTGCCCACACATCTGATTCTGACTCCTCTTCTAGGTAGGCTGAGGCTGCTTCCACTGTCTCCTCCCCAGTCTCCAGTGACACAGGAATGAGGTAGTCGCCCCTGGGTGGGAAGACCCCCCAGCCCTACTCAGCACTGATGCTGTCTAGCTGCGCTGGGCTCCGTGCAGGGAGCACCTAACCCTTCTGGTCTGCACAGACCTGGGAGCGCACAGCGTGGGGCCGGAGCATGTCCTCAAGTCGGAGGACCAGCAATGTCTTGAGATTCTAAGTGACTGGTCCCCGATTTCCTTTACTCCCAAGCCTATCTGCTCCCCGAGTGGCTTTCTGGGGCTGAGAGGAAGCTGAGCTTTTTCCTCTTAGGGGCAGTACTTGATGCACAAGTTGGTGAGAAAGCAAAGTAAATCAAAGGTGCAGAAGAGCATTCTACCTGAGAGAAACACGCCCCACCCACCGCTCTGCACGTTCCCACCAAGATTCATCTGCATCTTTAGCCCCTGAAGTGGCCCACTTTCTTTTTTTTGGAATGAGGTTGGAAATTTCTGCTCATATTTGATTCTTCTGGGAACAAGTTCTTCACGGGGGGCTGTGGTCAGCTGGAACGTTGCTGTCCCTGCAGAGAAGGACGGACAGAGTCACAGCCAAAGTCTCACTGGCCTTTGGTAGATTCCTCTGCAGCCCTGGCAACAGAGCGTAAGTACATGTCACTGCCAGGGGTACTCAGGCTCAATGTCAGTCCCTCCTCATCCAGTCTGTGTCCCACGTGGGGCTTCTGGGCCCTTTGGTGTAAATCAGAATAATTGTAAGAGCCAAGGATGTCACTTCTGCATACCCCCCACCCCTGTTTTAGTCACCTTGTTCACCGCTGTGACAAAAGGACCCAGAACAACTGTAGGGGAGGAGAAGTTTATTTGGGGGCTCACGGTGTCAGAGGTCTGAGTCCACAGACAGCTGGGTCCATTGCTCGGGGCTCCAGGTGAGGCTGACCATCACAGTGGGAGAGTGTGGAGGAGGGAAGCAGCTCACATGGTGATCAGGAAGCAGAGAGAGACTCCACCCCCCAGGTACAAAATATGTACCCCCAAACCACGCCCCCAAAGCCCACCTCCTCCAGCCACTCAGTTAACCCCCATCAGGGGAATTCACTGATTGGGTTCAGACTCTCACAGCCCAATCATTTCTCCTCTGAACCTTCTTGCAGTGTCTCACATGTGAGCTTTGGGGGGACACCTCACCTCCAAACCAGAACACGCTCGCTGTCTCCTTCTCTGTAAGCCACAGATCCTTATCTATGTGAGAGGGACATAGATGGGCATCTGTGGGACAGTTTCCAGGCATGTTGAATAGAAATCGCCTTTTAGCTAAAGGACCGGGGTTTGGCTGATGCTCTGTATTTCTTGGAGGGGGTCAATGCCCGGGTCCTGTTGGCCGGACGGTCTGGGCTTCAATCTCTGGCTGCTTCCTGAAGCATTCCCTGCCTCAGCCCCACAGTTCCTTCATTTTTAAGTTTGCATCAATTCATTCTTCCTCCTAATGACCGTGGAGTGCGTCTCTGTGTCTATTTTAGGAGCTTGGGATATAACAGTGAGCAAAGCAAACCCAGGTCTCTCTTCTTTTGAGAATTACATTCTTACATGGGGAGACAGACAGTCAGCAACCAACGTAATAAGTAAGTACCCGGTTCCACAAATTGGAGGCAGTGAGAGGAGATGGGCCAGCCCCGTGGGTGGCTGTGATTCCAAGTGGAACGATTGCAAGTGTCTTTAGGAAGGGGACACTGAACACATGGGCCTATGGCTGGGGGATACCGTGAAACAGGGAGGGGGCCAGTGTGGCTGGAGTGGATGAAGGAGGAGGGCTTTAGACAGTCGAAGGGAATTTGACCACACAAGGATCTGTGGGCCAAAATAAAGAGTTTTGTTTTTAGCCAGGTGTGGTGGTTCACACCTGTCATCCCAGCGGTGTGGGAGGCTGAGGCAGGAGGATCGCAAGTTCAAGGCCAGCCTCAACAATTTAGGAAGGCCCTAAGCAACTCAGCGAGACCCTGTCTCAAAAAAATAAAAAAATTAAAAATTAAAAAGGGGCTGTGGATGTGGCTCAGTGTTTAAGCACCCCTAGGTTCAGTTCCTAGTACCAAAAAAAAAAAAAAAATTATTTTCAAGCTAATCAGGAGCCATTAGAAGGTTCTGGCAGTGGAGGGACAAATATGGCCCATGTTTTAAATTGATCTCTGAGTGTTGCATCATCAAGAACAACCCAGGGGGTTCACAAGTAAAATCAAGGAGAAAGGTTGATTAGGAGACAATTACAGGAACCCAGGCAAGGGACAATAGGTGACATGGGCCAGCCATCGCAGTGCCTATCTCCCAGAGTTGTTGAACAAGATGAAAGAGGGAAATGTGTGAGTGAGCTCAGACGCTGCCTTGCATAATGTAAGTGTCCAACAAACGGCAGCTCTCATAACCTGAAGGTGACCTGTCTCAAGACTGGGCCACACGGAGCCCTAGGATTTATTTGGGTTTTAATTCCTTCTTTTAAATTTTGGAAAAGTTTTCCAGGTGATTCTACTTTGCCATCGTAAAATAAAACTAATGTTCCTGGCTGTTTGTCCAAATTGTGCTCAGCTATGTATGCACATCATTTTTCTAGAGAGGGTGATACAGCATTCTTGAAATAACAGAATGGTCTGATTATAATAGCATATTAGTAATATAAGAAGCTTTTGATATTTAATCATTTTATTAAAGCTAACACTGTACATTTCTTCTTTCCAAACTGGTACTGTTTCCAGAGAAGCATTAGAATATGCAAAAAAAAAAATTTTCTCCCCTAACCCTGTATCCTTCTTATTTTGCTTTGTTCCAGCCAAATATGCTTCTCTCTGGGATCCTGAAGGAGTCTGATTGTCTTATTAGGTGCATGGAATCTGTACCATCTTCCCTTTGAACTGATATTGGCCCTTTAGCCTCTCAAAGTAAATAATTAAAATTCATGCCTTATATGTCCAAAGTTTTGGAGCTATCAGAGCCATAGAGGGAACAGGAATTTCCTTGTGCAATAGGATCCCCCTCAAAACAAGAAGAAGGTTCCACACAGATTCCAAGGGATTGCTACCATCTGCATGTGATTGTTGCAACTAGTCACCAACCATTAAAAAAAAGTCTCGTTTTTATTCCAAGGCAGCAAGCATCTAGGGAAAGCACAGTAAATACCAAGAGGATGATGTTGCAGTTTCAGGACACTCGGGCTGTCTGTCCAGGGTTGCCTGCAGTCTCGTGAGCCTGAATTCCATTAAACTTCCAAAAACCAAAAGGTGCATTGTGACATCATACTTCTCAAATTCCAGAGAATAATTTCACCCCTGACTGCCTTTTCCGGGACACCCCTAACTGATGAACTCCTAAAGACGAAATGAGCGAACCTGAGTAACAGCCAATCAGCACCAGGCAAGCGCTCAGCAAATATCAGCTTTAGTTAAGTTATTGTTGCAGCTGGTTTTTCAAACGTGCGATAAGGATGCTTACAACCTCCCAGATTTTCTTTGGCTTCGATTCCCCGCGTTGTACATTGATTTCTCTCTCACAGTAAAAATGCCCTCTTCTCCCTCTGTCCTCTGAACTCCTGGCATCTCAATGCCAAGTTGCCCGTGCACTCTGTCCAAGGTCCTGGACTCCGGATTTCACAAGTATCACCCTATTGGAGGCTAAGTCCCCGTCTGCACCGCCTCGGATTTCCTGAAAGCCAATTTTCTGTATCCTGTGGTTCTCTCTGCAGCTTTTTCTATCTTGGCTTTTGACTTCCTGGGGCTCTGGGTGACCTCCCTTACTGAGATCTAAGCATCGCCACCTCTTGTGGCCATGGCTCATCCCTCTGCAGAAGAATCTTTCCCAACTTCCTCTGACTTTCCATTTCCATATCCCTCGGGCATCCCCCGGCTTCCTTCATGTGAATCTCACCAGGATTTCAAAACTAAAAGCTGCTTCTCAAATTGTCCCCAAACTCCCTCCCTCCTGACCCTGGAGACTTCTTCCCTGATGACAATTTTTCTCCAAGTCCTTGAGCAAGTCCATCTTCTCCAGCCAGAGTGGGATAAGAACCTGCCTTTTTAATTTCTGGTCTTCTTCTTTTTTTTTTTTTTTTAAATCTCTGTTTTATTTCCTTGGCTTTGTGATAACTCTGCTGCAACTTAAACAACAATTAAAAGACACAATGTCAGGAGGCCAGCTGTTGCCTGTCACAAGCCAACACTGAGTTCAGCACGTTGCACTGGATGATATTGACCCTACTTTACCAGGGTGGACCCTGAGGCTCAATCAAACGGAACAGGATATTCTCTCTACAATAACCCCCTGTTGTCTCTGTCCATTGATTTATAAGGTTTTTGTGCCAAGAGCTTCTGCCTACCCTCTGGGGCGGGGGCACACGAGCCCACCATCCTGAATAGGGCTGCGTAGGGTGTCAGCCCAAGCAAATGGATAAGGAGATCATGAAGTAGGGAATTCCACCTCCACCCCAAATCCATGATCAAAGCAGTTCTGGCTGATCTGACCTAAACTTGACCTGGCCTCAGGAAGGAATGCATAATCATCCCATGATAGACGAGACGGCAACCTCGTTCTTCTCTGACTCAGGAACTTGGCTTTCTCTCCTCAAGCGACTTTGTCTCGGACACAGCTGTGAGACGGAATTCAAGCTTCCCATCTGCTGAACTTCACCAGATGCCAGGGGAATCGAGGTGGGGAGAGCTCTTGGCAGAGATTTGGAATTGCCCGTTCTAGTCTGCAGTCCCTGTGGATGGCGACACCCCTGCTGATTCCCTCAGAGCACCCTCTGCCCTTCCTGACACCCACATGCCACCTGGTGAGCGGGGCCTGAACGTGCAATGAGAAGTCGCAGAGGCCCCGCCAGAATCCAGCGATAATCCAGGGTTGTCTGGCTCCAGGACTTGGAATCACCACCTCCTCAAGCAGGATCCAGAGAGATGGTGACACAGAGGACAACAGCAATCGCAAACAGAGCAGCACTTTGCCATCAGGGCTTCCGTCAGAGATGGGAGGATCTCAGAAAGAGCTGGAGTCACGGTGCACATCTGGGAAAATCCAGATGTTCCAGCAACGGTTTTCAACTATTCAGTTATAACCGGTACCACTTATTTATTTATTATTTATTTTATTTTCTCTTTCCTCGTTTTTTTTTTAATTGGTGCATGATAGTTGTACCTGTTGATGTCACTTGTCATCACACCTTCCTACGTGCACACAATGTGACAGTATAATGGACAACATCACTCCCAGCACCTCCCCCTCCCTCCCCCCTCCCGCCCTCGGGTCCTTTTCCTCTAAGGATCTCTCCTTGATTTTCATGAGATCCCTGTCCCCCAACATCTCCCAACTTTTTCTTTTTTTTTCCCTTTTTTCTCTCTCGCTTTCACGAATGAGGGAAAATATGTCACCCTTGACCAACTGAGTTCAGCATATTTGGCTTAATTAATTGTCTCAGAGTCGGTCCATTTTCTGGCAAATGACATGATTTCATTCTTCTTGATGGCTCCGTGAAGCTCCATTGTGTCTATAAACCCCATTTTCTTTATCCATTCATCCATCCACGGTGGACCCCCAGGCTGGTTCCGGAGTTTGGCTATTGTGAACTGCTCACACACAACTATGCATGCTCACTGTAGTGAGGTGGCCTTTGAAACCCACCCCATTAAACTACGATGACACTTCATCCAACCCAGAGTGCTGGGTCCCTCCTGCTTGGTTCCCTTCAGTTCCATTCGGCCCTGGGATTGGACCCAGTCCCAAAGGCAGTGTCGCCAGTTTGGCATGGAAAAAAGGTGGGTGGGGAAAAAGTGTCCTGACCACTACCTTCAGGTGTGAGGGTTGGGGACAGCTTCCTGTGAGGTGAGAGGCAGACGTGGCCACCTTCCCTGGCCTCTTTAGCTGGTCTGACCTATTTTTCATTTCCATGGTAAAAGACACTGTGCCACACATTGCAGGTTTGGGGCAATCCGGTTTCAATAAGGAGAGTAACGGGGGACCCTTGAGAGGGGAGGAAAGATCTCTTAGGAGTGAGCCTCTTCAACTCTCGCACTAGAAGGTTCACCGCGGAGCACTGTGGGTCCCTCTTGGAGCTCTGAGACAAAGGGATGGCTTTGTGTCTTTCCTGGTGTACATTCAGCTGTGGAGAGCAGAGACCTTGTGTGTCTTGACTGTTCTGCTCTCTCCAGAATCAGCCGGAACAGTTCAGCTCAGGTCCTGTCCAGTGACTGCTGGGTGAATGAGTCCCCAAGGGCATGAATGGGTAAACAGGACCCGGATAGCCAGGTGGTCACTTCCACACCCCTGAGCTCTGTGACGGGATCAGACAACTTGGGCAACCCACTTATTAATGCCTCTGGCCTTGGTACACTGACCCGGAAGTAGAAGTGACAATACTACTCACTTCCCAGGGCGGTCCTGAAGATCCAATTGATCATTACAAGTTTTGCATTGGCCCCCCGTGTCCGGTTAGTGATCCCTTGGCTACTACTATATCTCTGTCATTTAAATTAAACAACAACAACAACAAAATTCAAGGACTGACACAAGGTTACGATTTTCAGTTTCATGGAAGAGGTCATTAAAAACACACCAGAACTACCAATTATTATTATCCATTCATACAGAAAAGACATCTTCACATAAAAAGGAGGAAAGACACAGGATCAGGGTCAAGGTCATTCTTTTAAATCATTTCAATTTTGTGAAAAATGTTCTGTATTGTCTTCATTAAAAAAAAACACATTTATCCAGGATTAGTGGAAATATCTTCATGTATTTTTTTTCTCTCTTTCTGGACCACTGCCCTGGGCTCCCTTTCTTTGAAGGGACTGACGTGACATCGATGCTCACAACTGAGAAGACCTGGCATCTCTTGGATCAGCGTGGGCACTGGGTTGTGAAGGAGAAACTGGGGCCAAGCGGTCCTGGTTGTAACTGAGCCACACAGGTGTTGACCACGCTGCCATCGGGAGACCACGGACAGGACAGCCAAGAGGCTTCTCTGTGTCTTGAGTGACATTGTGGTCTGTTGGACTTAACACTCCAGATACTGTTCGACAGGGACCCTCTAGAAGTTCTGGGATCCTCAGCACCGTACTGGGTGCTAATAAAGATGCACAGGGATCAGGGTACTGACGAAATCTGAAAATTATACACATCTGTCTCTCCCAGTACGAGTCATGGTGCTCCGCTCAAGGGGATAATCTACGTGCATGTGGAAAAAACATTCCCTGTATCCTACTTTCCTTCTCAGAGAACAACCCCACCAAACCCCATCATCCTAGGCTGGAAATTTAGGAGTCGGTTCCTGGATTCTCTGCCTTTCCATAGTCAATTGGTTATGCCAGGCACAGCTGTGAAGGCTGCTCCAGAGCTCAAGGGTCTGATTCTCACCAATAGCCACTGCAATGGTCTTAGCACTGTCCACCTGACCTAGAGTTTCTTTCTCTCCCATAATTACTTTATATTTATTCCACCATATATAAATTAGTATCATTTCTAGACACAAACAGTGAACTAACTGGAAAAGAAGTCAAGGAAATGATCTCATTTATAACATCCTAGAAAATACTTAGAAGTTAATTTAAGGAGGTGAAAGACCTGTGCACTGAAGACTATAAGCCATTGATGAAATAGGTAAAAATAAACACAATAAATGGAAATATATTCCATGTTCAGTGGGATTGATTGACAACCATTCATCCATCCACCCATCCACCACCACCCATCCATTTATCTACCTACTCTATTCATCCACCTATCCAACCATCCATTCATCTACTTTATCCATCCATTCATCTATCCACCCACCCATCCATACATTCTATCTATCCATTCACCCATCCATCCACCCACCCACCCACCTATTCAGCCACCCATCTACCCATCCACCCATCCACCCATCCATCACTCACCCATCCATTTATCTACCTACTCTATTCATCCATCTATCCAACCATCCATTCATCTACTTTATCCATCCATCTATCCACCACCCATCCATTCATCTATTTACTCTATCCATCCATCCACCCACCTACCCATCCATCCACCCATTCATCTATCCACCCATCCATCCGTCCACCCATCCATCCACCCACCCATCCATCCACCCATCCACCATCATCCATTCATCCATCCATCCACCATCATCCATTCATCCATCCATCCAACCATCCATTCATCCACTCTATCCATCCACCCTCCCACTCATCTATCTACCATCCCCCCTCCCTCCCTCCCTCCCTCCATCCACCCATCTACCTATCCACCCATCCATCCATCCATTCATCCACCCATCCACTCCATCCACACCAACCATTCACCTACCCATCCACCCATACATCCATTCACTCCATCCACCCCACTCACTTCATCCATCCCATTCACTCCATCCACCCATCCACCAATCCACCCCATTCACTCTATCCACCCATCCACCCATCTTTCACTCCATTCATCCACCCATACACCATTCACCCACCCATCCACCCATCCATCACCCATTCATCCACCTATCTACTCTATTCATTTCATCTACCCATCCATCCCTCCATTCATCCATCCATCTACCCACCCACCCATCCACCTATCCATTCATTTCATCTATTCACCCATCCATCTATCCACTCAATTCACTCCATCCACCCATCCATTCCTCCATTCATCCACCTATCCACCCATCCATCCACTCATCCATCCATCCATTCATCCACCTACCAACTCCATCCACCAATTCATCCACCCATCCACCCATTCACCCATCCACTCCACCCACCTATACACCCACCCAACCATCCAGCCATCCACCCATCCACTCCACTCACTCCATCCACTCATCCACCCATCCATCCATCCACTCCATCCATTCACCTATCCAACCATTCACCCACTATCCATCCATCCACCCATCCACCACCCACTCATCCATTCATTCATCCACTGTATCCATCCATCCATTCACTCAATACATCCATCCATCCATCCATCCATCCATGTTTATACAGAGCACATTAAACACATGAGCAATTCTCCTAAAACACAGATTTGAGCACATCATTCTCACTTCTTTCTTTCCTAAAATTCTTCACTTGTCTGTATTTGAGAAAAAAAAATAAAGTTGCTCAAGGTCATCAACATCAAAATGTGTAGCTATTGTTTAATGGGAGACCATATTAAGAGCTTTTATATCCATTTATTTAATTTGGGACAGTGCCATCATGATCCTACTTTACAAATGTGCAAACTGCATCTCAGAGATGTTAAGCAACATTCCCAGGGAGAGGTCACACGGCTAGTCATCAGTGGAAACAGACCGTCCCCTGCTCTTAACCCCTAACCTCCCTGTCTGTGGCCCTCACCCTTTGCTAATGGAATGGTCCCAGGGAGTGAGGGGAAGGTGTGGCGGCCAGAGAGGACTTCAGAGGGAGGTTAGTGTGAAGTGTGTCTGGAGGACTGAGCAGATATTTAAAGTACAGTCAAGAAGGAGCTGGGGTCCTGGGCACAGAGATCACCAGGAGCCAGGGTACAGAGACCTGAACCTGCGTTGGAAGACACTGCATCTTGGAAAATACATACTCTTGCCATGTTCCTATGGGGTCAGCCTGGGGAGGCAGGAGTTTCAACAGTTTTTATTTTTTAAAAATAATCTCTGATAAGAAGCACTTGCTGGAAAACACTGACCTGAAAATTGTGCAGTTATATATTGAAAGGACTAGAATAAATTTTTTCAGCCCCAGTACTACTTTGGAGCTAAAATACATAGCGTTCCGCCTTATCACCGATACAGAACAAGACAGGTCCCAGTGTTCAGGGGAATGATTGTCTTCTGTGCCCAGAAAGCCTGGGAAATGTCGATAACAGTGTGGCTGGGTGGAGGTGCTCTTGGCTAGGGGGGAGGTTGGCTGGGCCTGGGGCTGGACTGGCCAGCTCTTCCCTCCATCTGCCTGCTCCATTTTACCCCAATTCTCTGCTTGTCCCTCTTGTCTAGTCCTTGGCTCTTAGGGGCATTTGCTCCTCAGACTGTCCCTCCACTCTGAGGCTCTGTCCTCTCTGTAATCCCTGGAGCCCATAAGTCCCCTTGAACTTGAACTGAATTTGCTTTTAGTTATTGGTGGACAGCAGTTCAACCTGTCCAGGGGTAGGTGTGACTATAAAGCTGGGACCGTGGTGGTCTTCAACATCTCATGTTAAAATCAACAGAACAACCATTTGTGCTTTTGTTGCACATGGCTTCCTAGAATAAGGACAATAATGGGTCGGGTCTTCTCCAACTATGTAACTAAGTTTTGTACAAGACCAAGCAAATCAAATAATTACTATTAAGCAAACATTATTTCCCTGGAAGAAATCTTTAGATGCACTCTTATTGACCTCTTTTTTGGAATGCAGAAGCAATGGTTGGAGCTGAAGTAGCCACACTGGACCAAGACACTAATACTTTGTTGGTAAAGCAAAAAAACCCCAAGGGGCTCAGTACCTTGCTTCTTACCTAATCTTAACTTGACTTTCTTGAAAGCAAAACTTCTCCTTATTCTTCTTCCTCCTGCTTCTTCTTCTTTTGAACCACTAGTATTTTTGGCTTATCTGTTGTTCACAGCAGAAACTCATCATCCTATCTGCTAGCATTAGATAGTTTTTGCTGCGTAACAAAGTAGCCATGCTGTAGTGGCTTTAATCAACTTTTCCCCCCCTTACCATTCTGTGGCTTGGCTTGGTGGTTCTTCTGATCTGGGCTGGGTTGTCTCTTCTCTGGGCCGAGTTGCCTTTGCTTTTCTATTGACCACAACAGGTCACATGACCAAGCTCAGCCCCACAGTGGGCAGTGCCAAGCCCTTGTCCCGGCTACCAGGAGGCATGCGCGAACCCTACACTACCTTGACTGTCTACCGCATTGAGAAAAAAAGCATCTATTTTTAAGAAAGCCCAAACAATTTCCCCTAGTTTAAAACATCTTCTTCGTGGCAGAATTTGTGCTAGACTTTGAATATCCATCTTCAAATACAGTGATGATTTTTTTTTTTTTTCCAAAATAGCATGCTGCTTAAGACTCTGTGTTCTGAATCTAGACTTCCTCCCTCCAAACGCCAGCTGTCACTTAGTAGACGGGCTCCCTGGAGTAAGTTCCTTAGCCTCTCTATTCTTTAGTCTCCTCCTCTGTAATCTAGAGATAATGAGACCATTGGGATGTTATGTGCATTAAATGACTTGATGCATGTACAATGCTAAAAACGGGGCCTGGCGTGTAATAAGAGCCCAGAAGTGATAGCTAACATTATTGCAACCCAGGTACGGCGGCAATTTCAGGTGCCGGCTTATCTCCTTTGCAGAAGCCACTGAAGCCAACAGATATCTAAGCCCTTTGTAAATTTGGAGCGTTCCCCGGATGTGAGGGGCTATTATTTTTACTATTAGATCTCATGCCTTTGGGATCTTCCTCCGACTTATTCTAAGCTAAATTGGAAGATAACTGTCACTCCAGGACCTAGCTAGCCAGAGGGGAATGCCCAGGGGTCTCCCCTGTAGGTTTCATGTCATCTCTGCTACCTGGTGGGCCCCGGTGCAAACATAGAAGGCTCTAGGCTCAGGCCGGGTGCAGAGAAGCACTCAATTTTCTAGCAATGTCTTGGAAAAAAAAAAGAATGAAACGGATCTAACTGTAGGTAATTAATTCTCCTGGTGTTTTGGGGTCTGTGCATCTGCTTCGCCGGCTACATTTGTTAATATCAAGCAATAGGGATTTCTTTCAGAGCAATTGTAATAAAATTTAAAAAGAAAAAGAAAAGGCACATTTTGAACCACTAAGCTGGCCGCCCTAAATCTCCGGCCTGTTTGGTATGTAAAACCTTTCATCCGGCATGCATTTTTTATGAACGGATTGAAAACCCAAGAAATAAAACATGGGGTGCGGAACATCATTATGCAAAAGCCGGAGCTGCCCAGGCAACTGGAATCAAACAGCAAGTCCCCGGGGAGCAGCCGGAGGTCTGGGGAACACAGAGCCACCAACACTGGGTTTGAACAGGTATCCAGGAGGACTCGCTGAGCCCCCAGAAGATGCAGCAAAGGGCCGGACAGTGGTTAGCTCTCAAATTAAGCTTGAAAAGAGTAAGAGAGAGCCCCCCCGCCCCTTGTCCAGAACACTAAGCCCGCCTCGCACACCCATGGTTGCTAGGCAACCTGATTTCTAAGACCACCACCCTGGTGGAAATCATCCATGATTACCATCAAGGGGAAGCTCTAACAAAAACACCCCGTGACAATGTCTGTTTCTCCTACATCGGAAGTCCCAGATGGATACTCTTGATGAGTAGGCAATTGTGCTGGCTAGTTTTTTTGTTGCTGTGACCAAATTACCTGACATAAGTAGCTTGGAGGGGGACAGATTTATTTGGGGGTCGTCATTTCAGAAGTTTCGGTCTATTGTCAGCGGGTACCATTGCTTTGGGCTTGAGGTGAGGACCAACATCATGGCAGAGCCAAAGAGAGCTTCTCAGCTCAGGGCAACCAGGAAGGAAAGAGGGAGACAGGGTTGGGAGGGAAGTGGGAGAGGAGACCCAGGACAATGTATTGTCACCAAGGGCACACCTCCGGGGACCTCTTTCCTCCAACCAGGCCCCATCTGCCTGCAGTCTCCATCACCTCCCTGTAGCCAATTCACCTACCAGTGGATTAATCCACTGCTGAGGTCGGAAGCCTCACCATCCAGTCGTTTCTTAAAACCCCAGCTCTGGACCTGGAAGGAGACCAAGCCTTCCCTACATGAGCTTCTGGGGAATATTCCAGGTCCACACTGTGGCAGCAACTTTCCTCCAAATGGTGGTTCAAGGTTCTGATCTCCAGCTGTGGCCTCAACATCTTTGGAATGTGGCTTTCGAGGTCCAGGGTCTGCTTAGAGGACAGTGCCTGGGAAAGTTTTAAGGGACAGTTCTGGCTGGCCTGAAATGCTCATCGGTTAAAACTCAGCCCGACAGCCATGGCTTTCAGAGAATCTAAGAACATTACCATGTGGGTTCTCTGTTTTGGGAAATGCAGAGACAGGCTCTGCCGCGCCTGGATTCCGGGGTTCGTTTCTGCATTACTTAATGGTTCTGCCCCAGCGAGTCCACTCCCTGTATGGAAGTGACAGGGGTCAGTACAACCTTGACCTCAGGATTTCCCATTGCAACAAGAATAGAAGCTGACCCCTCCCCATGCTCCACCCACCCCTTCCCCACTTGGAAACCTTCCTACACGGTGGGCCCATGTCATGCCCTCTCCCCCGAGTCCAGCCGGATGCTCCAGCTCAAAGGGGGCTCTGAATTGCAGCTCACTGGACTCTCCTTCCCCAGGGACATCTGTCTTTGTCATTGAAATCCTCCTCCTAAGGCATGCTTTCCTTACACCACCTACTGCAGCCCAAGGTCACTTTCTAAGGCACTTCATTGCATATTTGGGACTCCGTGAATCTTCCTGGATACCAGTTCACCCCCAGTATTTTGGCTTTTTGTCCCCAGCACTCCCCTGCTCCCTGGGGACCGTCTGTTGGATGCTGGTTGTCTGGGCATCTCTAGTCTTGAATCCCCACCCCCCTGTGACTCTCCATGACCCCCCCCCCCCAGACTGATCTGGGTCACTTGTATGCTACAGTCTTTGAAGGTAGTGCAATCACAGGTTTCTTGATTCTTTTCCATAACCAGGATTTTGAGTGGGCTAAAGGTTCAATACCAAGGGGAAAATACTGATTTTGGATAGACACATGTCTCCCGCACTTGGAGATGATGCTTGATGGGGTCACACTGCTGGTGGGGTCATTCCCAACCCCTTCTCACATGCCCTCCTCAACTAGGAAGTCTGGTAAGCAGAAAGCATGACTTTCCATTTGACAAAATGATGCTATGTGCATGTGTACATCTGCCACCTTCCACTGAATTGAACCTTTATGTACATCTATAAAGCACCAATTACAAATCAACAAATAAATGGAAAACCAGTATAATAGAGGATTGGACACAGAGTAGAGGAGGGGCGTGAAAGAGGAGGCATCGAGACGGAAATGGAGCAAATTAAATTCCATGCATGTGCCTGGAGTGGTGGCGCATGCCTGTAATCCTGGTAGCTCTGGAGGCTGAGGCAGGAGGATCACCAGTTTGGAGGCCAGCCTCAGCAACTTAGCGAGGCCCTAAGCAACTCAGTGAGACCCTGTCTTAAAATAAAAATTTTTACAATTCTGTGCATGAATGATGATGTCCAAATGAACCCACCTCTTATGTATAACCAACCACATGCTCTAATAAAAGCATTAAAAACAAATCTGGATCTTTTTTGTTCCTCTCCAGTGAGGGATGGTCCCATAAAACAGCAGTGGTCCGTGGTACTTAGCGGAATCCTACTGAGCAGGGATTCTGAAAAAAGCATTTACATTCTTGAAGAAGAGAAGCCGCCTTGGCCATGCATCCTTGACTTTGCGTCCTTCTTCCTGACTGGGATGCAAATGGGGTGTCAACAGATCCCAGCAGCCAGGCAATGAGAAGAAGAGTGTGGCTGGCAAAACAGCGAGACAGCAGCACCTCCATGCAGTCCTGGAACATCTGCAGTGACCTCCTGGGCTCACTGGCCCTTTTGTTATTTGAGGCAACTAAGCCCCTCATTTGTGGACACCGCTGTGAGTGAGGGTTTCCACACATGATGGCTGTTTATGTTATACCAATGGCCACATGCTCCTGTCTGTGCATCCTCTCTGGAAATTCAGAACACTCTGCTGTTCCACTTCTCTCTCTCATTTCCCCCACGCTTGCCTTCTTCTTCTTCCCATCCCTTTTCTGATGTATCACCCCTTGTTCAAATTCCCAGTAGTTTGGGAAGGAGTAACCAGAAAGCTGGTTGGTCTTGGGAGACCTAACTCTACTGGGGACACCGTGTGGATTGTCATGTGGGTGGTAATGCCTATCCCCTTCCTGCTCTCTTTTCTGCACAAGGCTGTGAGAGCTTTAACATCTGGCTTTTGTGACTCTGGGCTCCTCAGACGGCTTCTTTTGCAACCACCTTCTAAATCTTCTGCCCTTTAGGGCTGTGTACCTGTCTGCAAGCTGCTTATCCATTTCTCTGGCTGGGTCCAGGCCAGCTTTTAAAAAAGAGGTGTCAGCGTGGGATTCCTAGAAGAGGCTCTTCAAAATGGTCTGCTCTGACATCTGTATGAGAACCTTTACTCAACAGAATGGCCAGCTAAGGTGAGCACCTGAGATTTTATTAAGTCATTTATTCATTCGTTTTTTTTTTTTTTTTTCAAAAGACATTTCTTGGGTACTTATGTGTGTTCCAGTACTCAGTAAGGTGGACACAGAGGTGAAAAAACTGTATCTAGTCTATGGATGTCTGCAGCTGGGCACAGGGGACAGGCACATAATCAGATTATTTTAACAGGCCGGGGTAAGCGCTATGAGGGAGACACTTTAAAAAGATCAGGAAGGAAAAGGAAGGTGGTTAACTCTGCAGTTTGGGGACAGGGTTGCAGGTTATCATTTGAACTGGATGCAACCACTTTAAACATGGGTGGTCCCTGCACACCCCTTCCTGACCTGTGCTGAATTCCAAAGATGGGTGTGAGCACAGAGCGTTGGGGGCATTTATGAGGAGCTTGGTACGACCCCAGTGGGGGCTGCAGGAAGGTGCTAGAAGAAATGCTGATTTTGGATGAGACCCAAGGCTGCTGGAGACCTTGGACTTCATCCGCAGACCCAGATGCCTCCTGTGCAGATAGCCCTGAAAGCCAGAGCACCGCAGAGAGAGGATTTTTGCTCTCAGGGCTTCTCCACTCACGCTCTCAGCTTAAGTATAAACACAACACCAGGAAGAGGAGTCTCTGGAGATAATCAAGTTTGTACTTATTGTACCATAGGCACTGCCACTGTCACTACTGACTTGCAGTCTGCAAATCCTATTCATTGTTCCCCTTTCTTGAAGGCAACAATCTATAATGTTTTCTGCTTACTCTCACTAGGATGAACACATCGCTTTCCCTCACGTTAGCCTTTCACAGATGGGAGTGTTATTGGATGTGAGGGTGTTTATGTAGCAGCGTAAGGATCGATGGTGCCTGAGAAATCACAGTGGGCTCCAAATTGCCTCACACACGCATGCGCGCATGCACACACACACACACACACATGCAGGCTCATGCACAAACAGGCACAACCTACCGAGGTTGCCACACGCGAGACTTCTTACCAGGTGACATTTCTGGTGCAACTCTGGCCAGGTGAGCAGCCCTGTTGAGCCCTATTGAGTTCAATGAGCTCCCTTCTCTGGTATGTTCCCTCCCCACCTCCAACCACCTTGCTCTTTTACTGTAGGATCTTCTGAGTTTCTGAAATGATGATTTTGGAATCCTATACTCCAAGACACGGGGCTCTGAAGACTCAATAATCACGTGTCGCAGGTGAGATTCCACTGCACCCAGAGCCACCTTCCGTCTCTTGGGCCTCTTGATTCTTTGCCACCCCAGAGGCCCTCCCTGCAGCGGGGTGTCTGCCTGAAGCCATTTCCCTTTGAGGCTTCCAGAGGGAAATTAAAATCCTGTTGGCTAACAAGGCCTAACTCTATCCCAGCCCAGCGGGAGGGTCACTAATGCAGGAAGGCCAGGCCAGGCATCCTGCTGGCAATCTGAGAGACCGGGAACAAGTTGGGAGCGGTGACAGGCACATAGTGATTTTATGTCTCCTGTCTCCTTGCCACTTATGGTGGCTGTCACAGTTGGTTTTTATCTCACGCCTGCAGCCTTTAGAGGAGACACCAGCTCTTCTTGGAACTTGACCCTGTAGCAGTCATTAAGCATTTGTGGACATTTCCACACATGGAATATGGGATCAAGAAGGCTTTCGGGACACTTTCTTGATGTAGTCATGGGAAGATCACTGGACAAGGAGGGTTACAATTCCAGAGTCCATCCCTGTGTGGCCTCAGGCAAGTTGCTGCTCGTCTCTGTGCTTCCATGTACCTCTCATATCCAAAGGGTCGAACTTGTCCCCGGATCATGGCAGTCAACTTGGGTGCCAGTGGGGAACAACGGGATAAAGGGGCAATGGATAAGGGAGCCCAGGCATCAGCCACCACTGGGACAGGGGGGTGGAGAAGGGGACTGTGGAGAAGGTGGCCAGCCTTGGCTCACTGCCACATCATTCTTTCCCTGCAGGAATTCAGGCCCTGAACGTGGAGAACTGCAGGTTTCTCCAAGGCAATAATCCAGATTTTATGAGAAATCACCACAGTTTTAAATATTGACCTAACACTAAGCAAACCACTCATTCATTGGCCAAATTCAGCCCACATGGCCCCAGTTCCATCCTCGAGACAGGCCAGCCTGTCTTCCCAGTCTATTGTCCTGTGTCCCTTGGATAAGACTTTGCCAGGGCACCAGTTTCCACCAGGGACAGGGGTGCTTCTGTGTGTGTTTAAAAAGCAGCCTCTTATAAGACAGCTCAATTCATTTCTCTTTCTCTCTTTTTTCTTTCTCTTTCTTTCTTTTTTTTTTTAATAACAGGGATTGAACTCAGGGGCACTTAACCACTGAGCCCCATCCCCACCCCTATTTTTTATTTTATTTAGAGACCGGGTCTCACTGAGTTGCTTAAGGCCTCACTTTTTTTGCTGAGGTTGGTTTTGAACTCTCCATCCTCCATCCCCAGCCTCCCCAGCCACTGGGATTAGAGGCAGACACCACTTCTCTTTTAAATTATGAGATCTGTTTCATGGGGTTCATGGGGCTCTTTTAAGAATCATAGGGAAAAGTGCACCTAAACTTCCTTGTTCAGGGTCCGGCCATATGATATGCCTTCTTGTCTTCTTCCTTCCTCTCTCTAGTCATTCAGTCACTTAATACATGATGCTCAAGCACCTGCTATAGGATAGGTGCTGAGTCACAGGTTGGAAATACACCAGTGAGCATGTTAGGTGGACTCTGACCTTTGGGTGCTGATTATGTGCCAGGTACTATGCTTAGTGCTTTGTAAGTATCTACCCTGTAAGACTACTAATGGCTCTAAATGTATTTGCTGTTATTATCACTGTTGTAGATTTTTTTTTTACAATCTAATTTTTTTTAAAATTATTTATTCTAGTTAGGTACATAGGACAGCAGAATGCATTTTGATCCATTGTACACAAATGGAGCACAACTTTTCATTTTTCTGGTTGTACACGATGCAGCGTCGCAAACATATGTGCAGTCACATATGTGCCTGGGGTGATGATGTCCATTGCCTTCCACCATCTTTCCTGCCCCCATGCCCTCTCCCCTCCTCTCCCTCCCCTTTCCAAAGTTCCTCCATTCTCCCCACGTCCTGCCCCCCACCCCCAGTATGGATCAGCATCCACTTATCAGTGAGAACAATTCGGCCTTTGGTTTTTTGGGATTGGCTCACTTTCCTAAGCATGACATTCTCCAACTCCATCCATTTATCTGCAAATGCTATAATTTTATTCTCTTTTAGTGCTGAGAAATACTCCATTGTGTGCATATACCACCTTTTCTTTATCCATTCATCTATTGAAGGGCATCTAGGTTGGCTCCACTGTTTAGATATTGTGAATTGAGCTGCTATGAACACTGATGTGGCTGTGTCCCTGTAGCATGCTGATTTTAAGTCCTTTGGGTATAAACCAAGGAGAGGGATAGCTGGGTCAAATGGTGGTTCCATTCCCAGTTTTCCAAGGAATCTCCATTCTGCTTTCCAGAATGGTTGCACCAACGTGCAGTCCCACCAGCAATGTATGAGTGGGCCTTTTCCCCACATCCTCGCCAACACTTACTGTTGTCTGTATTCCTGGTCACTGCCAGTCTGACTGGTGTGAGATGAAATCTTAGAGTAGTTTTGATTTGCATTTCTCTAATTGCTAGAGATGTTGAACATTTTTTTCATATATTTGTTGATTGATTGTATATCATCTTCTGAGAAGTGTCTGTTCAGCTCTGTAACTCATTTGTTGATTGGGTTGTTTGGGTTTTTTTTTTTTTTTTGGTATTAAGTGTTTTGAGTTCTTTACATATCCGAAGAGTGTGCTCTATCTGACATGCATGTGGCAAAAATTTGCTCCCCAAATGTAGTTCTGTCTTCACCTCATGATTGTTTCCTTTGCCAAGAAGAAGCTTTTTAGTTTGAATCCATCCCACTTATTGATTCTTGATTTTATTTCTTGCTCTTTAGGAGTCTTGTTAAGGAAGTTGGGGACTAATCCGACAGACTTTTTTTTTTAATGAGGCAAGAAAAGGGATACATTATTTTCACATTACACAGCTAATAATGGTCTTGATTGCGCTTCTGTCTGACTTTGAGTGTTTAACAAATATCAGTAATTCAGGCTCATGGGGGCAGGCCGGTAACAGAACAATATGGCACCCAGTGCAATAAAATCTAAAGGAGAAGGGGGGGTGTCCAAGTGTAGTGAAGGGGTGCCTATCCCAGTTGGGAAGTTTTCTGGGCAGCTTTATCATCGCTGGGATCCGAAGACCTGAAAGGAACAACATAAAAGGGGAAAGTTGATTTGGGGCCTCATGGTTTCAGAGGTCTCAGTCCACAGACGAGCAACCCAGACCATTGCTCTGGATTCAAGATGCACCAGACCATCGTGGTGGAAGGAGGTGGAGAAATTCCAGGTCAGGGCAATCAGAAAGTGGAGAGATAGGGACAAATGTAAATCCCAAAGGCACTCCCAGTGACCCACCTCCTCCAGCCACACCCCACCTGCCTAAAGTTACCACCCAGCTAATCCCCACCAGTGGATTAATCCACTGATTGGGTCACACTCTCACAACGCAATCATTGCACCTCTGTTCTTGCAACTGTCTCACACATGAGCTATGGGGGGACTCCACATATCTAAACCATAACAGGATGTGAGTGTGTGTGTCAGGATGTGTGCGTGCGTGTGTGTGTGTGTCGGGAGTGACTGAATGTCCAGGGTGGCTTTGCAGCAGAAATGGCATCTCAGCTGAGATCTGAAAGCTCTGGAGCTTCTGATGGGAGGGCGTGTGGGGGTCCCCAGGGGGGAGACTGAGGTAGCAGAACCTCTTCCAGATGCTGAAATATCTTTCCATCTCATATGAGGAGTCTCCATGTTTCAAAACTCACGAATAATCTATCAAAAATAGATCATCTGGAGGCAACAGAGAGAAGAGGCAGTGGGGCATCCGAAGAGAGGTCCCCTCTGGACAGGGGTGACCACCTGACCTTCCGTGTCTCTGATAGTGCTTCCTGTAGTCTGTTCTCTGGGACCAACGGCTCCAGGACAAGAGCTCTGGCCAGGTGACTAGCGGAGGCCTAGCCAGCGAAGGCCCTGGACTCTAGCATCCAGCTGTTGGTGGTCAACTCCCGGATGCCCCTCTCTCAGTCTCGCTCCCTGGCTGGGCTACATAAAAATTTTCTGCCTCAGTTTCCCCACATGCCAAATGGCCTGTTGGACGTACCACTCCCGGTGCTTGGGAGAGTTAAATGAGATAACGACCTTAAAGGCTGATCAAAGAGCCTCTGCAACAATGGATCCCGGGCAGCTATTGGTTGATTAACGAATCTGGAAAATCCCCCAATCAAACCCATCTCTTCTCCTTCAGCAGCTGTGTCTGTGAGCCCCTTGGTAATGTTCTCCGAGACGATGCACATGTGTGAGCAGCTGGCATCTCATCTAACCCGCATGGAAACCGTGGGCGGGGAGACTTCCTTAATGCTTTCCACTGATGACCGCTCAGCATGGCTTTAGTTATTAAGCCCAGTTTTGGGCAGGGACTGAAAGGTGTCACAGGGCACCCGTGCCCCATGTTCTTCTGCCTGGAAAGATTTACCTGTAGAAACTCGTAGAAGATACTCCTGATTCTTTCAGATCTATACTCCAAGTATCCACCCCAACCTCTTTCTGTACAATAGCACCCCTATTCCTCCCTAGCCCCATTATTCTGATTTATTTATTGTAGTGCTTCATAATGGCTGTTATCTATCATCTATCATCTATCTTCTCTCTCTCTCTCTCTCTCTCTCTCTCTCTCTCTATCTCACCAGTCAGACTGAAGCTTACTGAAGACAAGAACTTTGTTTTACTTATTCAGCATTAGGATACTAATTCCTGGGGCTCACCGAACAGCTGTTTGGTAAGTAAATTGATACCCCAATGGATAAACCAATGGGTAGCTGGGAGACAGAGGGCGACTGGGGCACCAAGATGGAGGAGCCAATGACAGAGAGAGCCAATGGACCGTGGATGGATGGATGGAAAGCGCATGGGACTCCGGATCACACAAGCCTGGCATCAAACCCTGGTCGTACCTGTCACTCGCTTCCACTCCCCACATTTCTTCTCTATCCCACGGAATCCACCTGCCATCCCTCTGAGCACCATTAAATCATTCGGAAGAATGTTCACTCTCCGGCTTGAAGTTGAGTGGCCCCTTTTTTATTTGTCACAAACATGCAAATTCTGCCCGAGATTTTAGTTGATTAAGAGAATTCAGCTTCTATAAAACGAAACACACTCTGATACCCAGATGCGATCTAATCCTTTCATTTTATGGTAATGAAATTGTCCCAGATATACGAATTCACTTCCCCCAAAGTCCCGTAGGGGGGTTGAAGGCCATAATCAAGATCTGGATGAAGTGGAACTCCATGTCTAATTGCCTCTCCCATTCATTTATTCGCTCATTCAATACATATTTATTGGACCTCAACTCTGTCCTGGACTCAAATCTCATACCTCCATATAGGTGCCGGGGATATGAAGAGGGATCAGATAATCAAGTTTCCTATACTCTTAGAACAACCAATAAACAATTAATTAAACCAGACAATTTTGAGGGTTAAACCAAGTTAAACAGAACAGGTTCTGTTTATGGATGGTGTCTATGGTGGGGCAGACATTCTAGGGATATTAGCTGCAAATAAGCATGAAAATCATCCAGGGGACTTTCCTCAGTGAGAAAATATTTGCTCCCTTCCAGTGAAAAAATAATTTGGTGAGGTCTCCAAACTCTTATTCATCCCATTTCCGCTCCCCGTCCACGTCTGACAAACCTTGCCAGTAAACGGGCTCCCAGGAGCCCCCGCTGATCAGTTGGCACATATGTTTTATTGCTCGGTAAGCCCGGGATCTGAGTTTGATGAACCCCACTGACACGTATGTTTTATTGCTTAGTAATCCCAGGATTGGATTTTTATCAGCCTCGATGCCTGATTTCCATTTATTGTGCTCCAACTTCTACTCGACTCGTTCATGTGAGATGATGGGAAGTTTATGCTCGGAAGGGACGACTGTAAATTAATCTGGAAGATGCACACACACACACACACACACACACACACACACACAAAGGCATGGCTCTGCAGGATGGATCGGGTTTGGGGGGACTAAAGGAACCTTTGGTCATGCCTTCTGGTGCAGCGAAGATGCTAATAAAGGTGGACAGTGCTTCTGAGGAGAGACTACTCATAAGAACTGCAGTCCTGGAGGCCACTGGTGCCACCATTTTGGGGCCCTTGAGCATCTTCAGAGACCCAAGAAACACAGCTCATTCTGAACGTTCATAAGTCCAGTTGGAGAGAAATCCATTTCTTTGATTCTGTCATCTTCTAAGTTGTTTTGTAAGCAATAGACGTCTGTCTTCTGAGATTTGGGTTCAGCCTATTGCTCAAGAATATGAACCTGTGTCACTGAGGAAGCCCTCGTGAAACACTTCTGATGATACAGAGGAAAAGGAAAATGTATGATTCCCACTGCCAAGTGTCCCTGGAAGCCAGGCCATCACTGAGCTCGAATGATTCTGGTGTGTGGTTCCTCAGGAGGTCCTGCTGCAAAGTCTCCTCCGGGTGGTAGGAATGCTCCTGCCTTTTATGTCCAAAGACCCAGCGCCATCTGGCCCCTGGTCTGGAGCTGCCCCCTCTGGAAGTCCTCTCTTGGCTTTTCCACCTGGATGCAGCCTCTGTACACAAGTGGCCTCTTACCTGTATCTCACTGCATTCAGTTTTCAACTCTTAAGTGACTGAAACCAAGCTCTTAAGTAAGTGACGTACAAAAGTCTCCACCTGCAAAATTGTTATCCTTCAGGCACAGTTGGATCCAGCAGCTCTCACTGCCAACAGGCTGTATATTTTATATTTATATTTATATATCAGGAAAGCCCTTCTCCATAGGTGGACCTGAAAGCTTCAGGATACTATCTTCCCAGCTCCCCAGCTCAGCAACTTTAGGACAAAAAAGGTCTCTATGTTGTTATCATTCCAATAAGATCCAGAGATTGAATCTCATTGGACCAATTTGAGCCATAGGAACCAATCACTGCGATGGGGGGGGGGGGGATGAAATACTCTGGTTGGCCAACACTCTATTGGGCTCCTCCCCCTTGAAACCGGAGAATGAGATCAACCACTCCTACGTCCTTCGGAATCCTCCTGGGTGATAGGGTGGCCTTGTAACTGGAAACTCAGATGCTGTATCCAAAGAAAGAGACACAAATTCTAGAAGGACAAAAATAGGGCTCATCTCACTGGTCCATGAACTCTTTCCACATCCCCTTAGGTGTTGTCTCTATTTCTTTTCATCTCCTCTCCCAGACAAAAGCTTTTTTTTAGGACTGAACCCATATCTGCCTCACGGTCTCCTGTTTGACCCTGTGGGGGCCTTTCACATAGCAGATGCTCAACAAATCCAGCTTTCGTGGAAGAATACATATCCAAGCTCTCGACTTTGCTTGCTGTGATTACTTAAAGAAGCCCGGTGTGGAAGGAGCGGCTCGCTTCAGCACTCCCCGGGCCGGCAGATACATCTTCATGTGGAAGGCAGAGCTTTTGGAGCTTGTAGAGTTCCTGGTTTTTATGGTCAACAAATAGAGTTGAACAAAATTAATGAGTGTGTCAAAATTTCTGAGGCTTTGATGACTCAGACTCATCGGGTAAAATGTTTCCACTGAATGAAACAGATTTATCTTTCCATTGTTCCTAACTGTAGGTCATTTAATAGATGAGGCAGGCTGGGCCTTCTGCGGAGACGCAACGCTGGAGTAGGAGTGGAGAGAAGATTTTTCTAGCATCTGGAACGTCTGGGGTGAAATAAATTTAATTAGTAAGGAATGGAGTTTCACCAACTTTTTTTTTTTTTGTGGCAGAGATTTGGACTCAGTTTAGGATCGTCGATGCCAGATGAAAAGATCTAGGGTAGGTACAGAGAGGGTGTTCTTTAGAAGTGTTACAGGGCTGGGGGCTTCTGGGAAACTGAGGCAGCCCAGACACACCCCTTCAAACCCCGATTCTTGCCATCAAGTCAGAAAGATTTCAGACATGGCACTCAGAGCAACGGGCACGATTTTCATGAAAGGAGAGGAAAAGGGAAAGGGATACGAGAGGGGGTCCTCTCAGAGAGGAGAGACACTCTGTCTCAGTTCTACTGGGGATCCCAGAGAAGTTTCCAGAGAGTCCCATCCAGATCCACCTCTTGGCTTTTGACGGACAGCAGTGTGACATTAGACTTTCAAATCCCCACTGCCATGACAATCTGAGGTCACTCTGGCCCACGATCACTAGTTCTAATTGGATTCTTGACCATAAATTCTCATAGATTTTATGGTGAGGAGGAATCATCCTTCTCTCCTGGAGTCTCAGGATCTGGTCTGGGAAAAGAGTCACAAAAGTCTCCCCTTCCCGGGTAACTTGGTTTCCTCTGATCAACATTATTTTGGGCCTGCATTTCTCCTGCAGATAACAGGTGGCTTGCAGAGGAATGTGGCATAGCCTATCCACTGAGGCCAGACAAAGTTGCAAATATATATATATATATTTTAAAGAAAGCATGGCCGGGGGTGGGGTGGCGTGGTCCAGCCCCGTGGGTCCATTTTATACAACTATTCCATTAACCTCACGTTCCCACCATTTGCATCTTCTGCCCTCTATGGGAAGGATTTCCAGTGAGTTAAAGGAAAACCCAAATTTGTTTTGAAATGGCATCTAAATTAATGCACTGGGCTAATCATAGGAATTACTGGAGGTGCCTGTCAAAAATACAGAAAAATATGTAATTCTGGGTCCTCTCCACTCAATATGCAAATGGAGTAGGATGCAGGAATCTGTGTTTTTTTTTAAGAGAGAGAGAGAGAATTTTTTAATATTTATTTTTCAGTTTTTGGTGGACACAACATCTTTATTTTGTTTTTATGTGGTGCTGAGGATCGAACCCAGCACCCGGCGCATGTCAGGCGAGGATGCTACTGCTCGGGCCACATGCCCAGCCCAAGGAATATGTTTCTGAATGGCTCTCTGGTGAGGCCAGGTGGGAGAGACCCTGTGGCTTCCTGCTCACCTGGTCCAGTAGTGCAAGGAGAGGATGAAGACCCGAGAATCTGCATTTGACCTAAGTGTCCCTTACTGACTGGAAAACCTTCAGCAGTAAGATAATTCAATTTGGCCTGGCGCAGTGGTGCACACCTGTAATCCAAGCAGTTTGGGAGGCTGAGGCAGGAGGACTGTGAGTTCAAAGCCAACCTCAGCAAAAGCGAGGTGCTAAGCCACTCAGGGAGACCCTGTCTCTAAATAAAATACAAAATAGGGCTGGGGATGTGGCTCAGTGGTCAAGTGCCCCTGAGTTCAGTCCCCAGTAACCCACCTCCCCCGAAAAAAAATATATTTAAATTCTCCAACACTGAGAAAAAAAAAAAAGTAAGGACAATCATGGTGCGTCAGGATGAACGTGAAGATGACCCATGACCACACCTTGGACAGTGCCTGGCATAACACACACCAGAGTTTCCAGATGGAGGCTGCAGATGGAGGGTGTGTCACTTTAAGAGAAATTAGCAGTCACCTCTTAATAACACCACCCCCGCCACCACTAAGAATCTATAGTGCTTACTGCAGGCCAGGTGCAGTTCGGATGAGTTTTCGTCTGTTAACCCACTTTATTCTTACCATAACCCAAGGTAGGATTATTATTCCCATCATAGAACCAGGAAACTAAAGCAGGTAGGGGGACCTCCTTTGCAGGTGACTTCTTCAAGGAGTCCCATGAGTGGCAAATAAATACCTTCACCCAGGGAGAACGCCTTTTGGTTTTGCAGAATCGGGTGGGCCACAGTTCCTGGGGTGCAGATCTGCAGTGTAACATGAATCCCATGTAATTGCCTGCGTAGGCTGGTGTTTCTGGCCTGGTTTTCCGCTTCTCAAATCCTTGCATGTGGATATTTTGAAGAGTTCCGTTATTCTTTGCATTCATATGAGAGCAGCTAGGGACTTTTTAAAACTGCACTGTGCTGGAGCCTGGTCATCTAAGGTGACCAGGTGAAATTTTCTGCCTCCCCCCACCCCCTACCTCTCAATTCCCGTACAAGACACTGCTTGGAGAGTCCTGCCCTGATAGTCCCACCTCAGGAGGGGGCCCGGCTCACTGGTGCATAGCCAGGCTGGTGTACAGGGCTGGGCTTCTTGTGAGTCCAGTTGACGGATGGAATCAACTCTATGCCTGATGCTTCCCTCCTGGTTCGGCAAGAGCAACACATCAAAGCCCTCTTGCCTTGGCAGGGCCTGGGCTGCAGAGGCAGCCTGAATTCTGTGCTGTTGCCTGAGAGAAAGGAACCGCTTCCCCTGGAAATCAATTAGCAGGGCCACTTACTGAGCCGCTGGCTTCTCTCTCAGTGCGGAGGTGGGAAGCTCTGTTCCCATCAACTCCTATCTGTAGGTGGTTGGTCTTGCTGCTGTAAATCCTTGCTTGCAGCAGGATTTACAAAGGCAAAGGCCAGTTCCCAAACCCCCCAAACAAATGGTATTTTCTCCTCTTACCTGACTCCATCCACACCCTCCTCCAACTACAGAGATTGCTGCTGTGTCGGAAATTTCACCCTTCCTGATTCATTCCTTTGGACTTGAAGATCGTCTTTGATCTCCTGGTCTTTTCTTCTTCTTCTCTATGACTCATTCAATGTCTTAAAAAGTCTTAACAAAGATTGCATGCTTCTTATAACTGCAACAAACAATTCAAAGCATTCACAGGAGCAGTAATTTCTTCCCTTGTTTCTTCTAATTTTTTCTTCACCCACGAGAAAGACAATGTTAATTATTTGTTTTATATTATACCTCATTTTCATATTCTTCATTATGCACAAATATGTATACATATTTGTAGAATTTTTTTTGCTAAACTTAGAGCGTATCATGTACACAAACACAAGCTTATTTTTGCTTTAGACTTAACATGCCAGAAATTCCTACAGAAAAGTGGTTAGATGAACTCTTCTTTTTAAACAGATTCAGAATATATCACAGTCAGATTTCTATCATGAATTCAACCCTTCTTCTACCAACTTACTTTCAGCACATGTCCAGGTATTTTTGTGTGTATGCTTGACACTTAAAACAACAACAACAAACAAACCATTTGTTCATTGTGTACTCTTAATTTTATTTCTGCAAAATAGATGACCCTAAATTCAATGAATATATCAAAGGGGACATTTTTAAAATTATAATAACTATTGACAGATGAATTCCCAAAGAGCTATTAGGGTTTCTTATTTTTGTTACTTTTGTGAAAAATGGTATCCCACTTTGACTTGCTATGCGTTTCTCTGAATAGTAGCTACTTTGTGCATCTTTTCACATATTTAATTGCATTTTTGCCCTCAATAAATTCTCTTAACATACACTTATTTCTGGGAGGGACAATGCCTACTACCTTGGTCACAGTTGTTGTGCACTCAGAGTGAGACCTTGCAAAAGGACTGATAAATGAATAGATAGGAGTAAAGAACCATTCCTTATTTCAAAATTTATTAGATCTTGAATTATACCAATACCAGTATCCTGCTTGTGCTATAGTTGTGAGGTATAAATGCTGGAGGGAATTGAGTAGAGGAGACTTAGGATCTCTCTGGGCTATCTCAAAGTAATTATCTCAAAGTAAAAAATTTGAAAAGTTTCTTAGAAGCCTTCTCTGTTCTAGTGACATTGGCTATCATTTTAAGGATTGTGTTTTTAACACCTATTTAGAGAGGTTATTTAAGATCAAAGTTTTAGATAGACCTTTCCTGTCATGGACCTATTGTTTAATTAGCTACTACATAGAGAGAAATATGGTTCTTATGGAGTAACCATGTAGGTTTTCTCTAGTTGAGAAGACAGAAGTATTTGGTTTAAAATATGATTCTGTCATTTGAATTTTCACTTCTCAGAGACTTCGTTAACAACTGCATTACTTGGACATATCTTTAATTGGATTGATCTTTAATATCTTCCTAATATATCACAATTTAAAAAAAACTCCACACATTGAATAGGTATGCATATAGTGCCTAATATATGGGAAATAGTGGTTAAGAACTGAGGTGTTGTACATGACAATGCTCATGGGACATACATCCGTGCAAGGGACGACTGATTACATACTGATTAAATAAACTGATTATATTATATGCCGATTATAAACTGATCAAGATAAAATAGGATGATGTCAGAGAGTGATAAGTTCCAGTAAAGAAGAGACATGATTACTGCAAAGTGGGTGGGTTAACTGTGGGTCACATAAAGAAAGAATTCTAAAGAGGTCACATTCATCCAGGGCCTGAATAATGAGAGGAAAAAAAGGTTAAGAAGAAATCTGTGGTTAGAATATTTCTTGAAGTAATAGCACATGCAAATGCCTTAAGACTGGTTGGGGCTCGGAGAACCCAAGGAACAGAAGAGCCCCGCATATCTGGGTTATAATGGGGACGAGGTTGTGACTGGGATTTAAGTTGGAAAGATGAGCAGTGGTCTGGTCACAGAGAGCTTTCCTTCTAAGGCCATGGGAAGGCCAGTGGATGCCTTCTAGGTCACTAGAGAGACAGCGGAGGATTTTATACATCAGGTCTCTAGGTGAGGGTGTAGGATTTGATCTGTGTTTCCAGAGGAGCACAGAAGTGGCCATGTGGAAGCTAGATGATAAGTTGAGCTTTTGGTTGCTGAGAAGAACAACTTAGAGGAGGAAAAGTTGATTTTAGCCATGGTTCCAGAGGTTGAGTCCATGGTTGACTAAATCCATTGCTATGGGTTCAAGATGAGGCAGAAAATGATGGCGGAAGGGCACTCCTCAGCTCATTGCAGCCAGGAAGCAGAGAGAGGGACAAGGGAAGGGGCCAGAGAGAAAATGCACCTTTCCAGGGCATGTCCCCAGTGACCCACCTCCCCCAGCCACGCCCCACCTCCCCCAGCCACGCCCCACCTCCCCCAGCCACGCCCCACCTCCCCCAGCCACGCCCCACCTCCCCCAGCCACGCCCCACCTCCCCCAGCCACGCCCCACCTCCCCCAGCCACGCCCCACCTCCCCCAGCCACGCCCCACCTCCCCCAGCCACGCCCCACCTCCCCCAGCCACGCCCCACCTCCCCCAGCCACGCCCCACCTCCCCCAGCCACGCCCCACCCCCTGCAGTTACCACCCAGTGAGTCCATTCCAACTAGGATGGACTGATTAGGTTCCAGCCCTCCCAATCCAATCCTTTCACCTCTGAGCATTCCTACATTAACACAGGAGCTTTTGGGGGAACCCCTCTTATATATCCAAACCATAAGCATAGAGAAAAACTAGATGAGCCAGGAACCTAGTGTAGTATTCTGGGTGAGAAGAAGCGACTAGGGATGTGTAGCAGAGATAGGGAAACCTGGGCAGTTGGGGTGGATATCTCATAAGTAGAAGGAGATAACAAGATGGTGATTTGGAGGTGAAAGGAGTAGAAAGGAATGCAAGATGAAGGAAATTTTAGGTTTCAGAAACCTGGGAGAATAGCAACACCATTTCAGGAGGCTGGGAAATGGAGGGAAGAATTAAGTTGGGAGCACATATCTAGAGTTCCCCTTTGATCAGGTTGGATTCCAGGTGGTGCACAGATACCATCTTGCCTTGGCCCGTCTCGCCGTTGCACAGGTGGATCTGGAATCACACAAGAGCGCTGAGCTGGTGTAGATTTGGGCATCAACAGCGCACACAGACTGCTCAATGCCACAGCACAAGAAGAAAAGAAAGCCCTGGGTTCCTGGGGTGTTCAGCCCTCCCTCCTGAGCTGGGACGCATACACCTAAATGTATACCTAAGCTTCTCTTCATTTAAATATTGAATAATAGCCTTAAACTTCATATATCCACAGCAGACCCTTTGACTTTCTCCCTCAAACTTCTGGACCAACTTTCACACTCATCTCCATTTCATGGAATCCCATGTTTCTGGTTATCAAGGGGCAAAAAGCTGAAAAATTCTTGACCTCTCTCATCCCCCACATCCAAACCCTCTTGCTTCTATCTAATATCCTTGCAGGATGGACCACTTTTTCCTCCTCTGATGACAGCACCATACTCCAGTGGAGTCACCTCTGACCTGTGTTGTCCCCTGTCCCATCTCCCTATGGTGTTGTTGACATGACATTGGGAAAAGATCACCTCTTTGTTCAAAACCCATCAGGTGGCTCCCCAGTTCATCCAGAGTAGAGGTGGAAGGGCTCCTCAAAGCCTTCCAAGGGCCACCATGAATTTGTCCTTCCTATCTGTGGGAACTTGTCAGGAGATACAGGTATTATTATATTATATAGATAGAGGTATTCTATAACGAAAGAAAAAACTCAAATGTCCTATCTGATGCAGTACTTCAAGCTCATGACCAGCGCCTTCCTACATCAGTGATTTGAATACAGTTTTCCCTGCAAGAGAGATGCTCGTTTCCCCTGAGCACTAGAAGGAAGGACTGTGGAACTTGGCTTCTTGGGGTCAGAAAGACCCAGATTTTAAGCCCAACCTTCAGTTCCCTTTGGGGAGGGGACCATTAGGCAACTCAGCTTCCTGAGAAAACCAGTGATGTTAATGCAACTGAGATGACCAACATGCTCTTTTTGACCTAGGATCTGGTCCACGGTAACCAGTTATCAGTAGAAATTATTTATTTTCTCTGCCAGTTTAACATCACCTTCCTTTCAGAGCCAGAGGAAAACTAAAGCAATAGCAACTCTTCATTTTTTATTTTATTACTATTTTTTAGGGTGATTTGGGCCAACTCTATATTTGCCAAAAATGTATCTTATTTGCTCAATCAGAAAAGAATATCTTTGTTCATGAGCTTACACCAATGTAAACACCATTTCCTGTTCATGAGGACTCCAGTTGGATGATTCTTCCCATCCTGAACAGGAAAATTCAGAATGCAGGTGTAGCTCACCTTCAGTCTCAAAAAATGTCACCTTGAGAACATTGACCTTTTGAGATATATTAAGTCCTGATTCTCCATTTAGTTATCCATGCCAGCAATTTACTTTCTGGAAGCAAATTTCAGAGCCCTCTCTTAATGACAGTGTGCTGTGGCATCTTGTGTAAATATCCTTAGACAACTTCAATGTCTGTGTCCCCGAGCCTCAAAAGGCTGAGGGCAAATTACCAGCCAAGTGCCAGGGCTCTGACCTCATGAGCCCAGTTCAGGTAGATGCTTTGGAACCAGAACAGTGACTCAGCATTTCTATCTGAAATGCAGAAGCAATTTGACTTTAAGAGATGTTTCCACTTTATCTTTCATTCTCTTGTTCATCCTCCAAACATTCATCAAATGACAAATATATATACAAAGCCTTTTCTAAGTTAGGGCCATGAGTAACAGTGGTGGTATTAGCAGCAATACTGGGGGCAATAAAAATGGCTACCATTTTTTTTTTTAAATGGCGCACCCACCATGGACCAGATGCTGTGCCGGGGACTTTGTGGCTATGACCTCATAATCGGTAGATAACCTTATTTTTGCAGAAGCTAGTCACTTCTTCTGGGAGTGTTACTCATTGAGGACATTATTATTTTTTTTTTCATGTTGGGAAAGGGAGAAAATGAAAAGTTCCAGATAGTTTTGATGGATAGATGAACTGAGGAGCCATAGGTGAGGGATTGAAGGATGTGACACCCTTTCTCAGGAAGTTTACGAAAAAGCAATCCACTAGCATCTCTAGTAATGTATACCCGGCTCAGAGACAGGCACGTGGTCCTTAGGACCGAAGTAAGGGGCTCTTGTTCAGTAATGGAGGGATAAGCTATGCAGCGAGAGAGGTTTTTCTTGTATGCTGCATTGCTCTGGGGGAAACAAATGTTAGTTTTAGTGAGGTTCGTGCTTCTCGGGGAATTAGAAAAATCTGCTAAGTCTAGTGAAAACCTATTGAATCAGGACTAGAGGGTCCACAGCATTAGCTTCTTCTGGAACTCGGTACCATCTTCCTTGTTTAGAGCGAATAGATTCAGCACTTGGGAGCTATGGGTTGAGCTTCATGCATGATTGGGTTCCAAAATGTGCAGGATACAAAAGATGGGGACCCTGAGAGAGGAACTTGGCCCTTCATTTTGGCTGGGATGTAGCTTCCTAGGTGAGCATTGTGGAGTCTCCAGGGAGAGAAGGGAAACTGTCTTCCTGAAGGTTTCAGGGCTTCTTCACCTGATGCAAATCGAAGGAACAGGTGAGGTGAAGTTATTCGAAACTTCTGGGCATCTCCTACTAAGCTGCAGCGCGAGTGGCCTGTCATTCATTCACCAAATACTTGAAAAGCTTCTGCTGTGGGTCAAGCACTGTCTTAAGTGTTGGGTGTGGTGGTTGATCAAACTGATGCGCTTCTTGACATCATGGGACTCACTTTTAGCAAAAGGAACAGAGAATTAAATAAACACCTAATTATGAGAATTACAGCTCATTGCAAATTCTAGGAAGAAAACAAATTAAGCAACTGCCTCCGACAGAGCATCTTGGAAGACTTCATTGAGGAGGTGTCTTTCACCAGAGGAGAAGGAGCCAGCATGGGGTGGATGGGGACAGAGGAATGTTGAGGGTGGAAAGTTCTGGAACCTCGCGGCAGTGGTTCTGAGCCTGGCTGCGTATTGGAATCTCTTAGGGAGTTTCAGAATTTACTCATGCCTGGTTCCCATCCCCGAGAGATCATGACCTCATTGGTCTATTATTTGGCCTGGGCATTGATGGATTTTAAAAGCTCCCCAGGTAATTCTAAAGTGCAGCCAGGCCCGAGAACCACCACCTTAGCAGGACAGAAAGGAGGGCACCGTGGAGATGTCCCAGAAGAGGTGGACAAATGCAGATGTTGGGACTTTGCAGAACCCTCCCCGCCCGGCAGAGCCCCAGCTGTGGGAACGTGGCCTGCCGTTCCCACTCTACAGATGAGAGCATCGAGGCTTGGGTCACAGGGTAGTAAAAAGGGCCCTGGGGTGGAACGGAGACCTGTCAGACTGTGTAGCCTGCACTCTTAATAATGAAGAAATACTGCTCTCTGCATGAAAAATTTTATTGATTTTTCCAACAGGATGTGCTCATTCCTTCTTCTCAGCCCCTCTGCAGCTTTCTCTATGTGTGACAGGATGATATTTTTAAGGTATTAACCATTGGTTGTCTCCTTAGCTTTCTTCCCTCCTCTATTTTCTGCTTAAAATCGGAAGGAAGGGGATTCTTGGTGAGGGTGGAGACTTCAAGAATGGGCTCTGTGACCAGGGTCTGAGGGGCCGGGGGAAAATAGGGATGCTCTGTTCCCTGTCCTGGGCGGGGTCAAGGAAGGAAGAGGAGGGAGAGATTCAAAGAAGCCCCTGTACCTTTTGGGGGGGTGGATTTGGGCTTGAACTCAGGGGCACTCGACCACTGAGCCCCATCTCCAGCCCTATTTTGCATTTTGTTTAGAGACAGGGTCTCACTGAGTTGCTTAGTGCCCTGCTTTGGCTGAGGCTGGCTTTGAACTCATGATCCTCCTGCCTCAGCCTCCGGAGCTCCTGGGATGACAGGCATGCGCCACCGTGCCCGCATTGTACCTTGATTTTTTGGTATAGCATTGAGTTGCAGAATCAAGACCTTAGAAAGATCTGGAAGTCTGTCTGGGTAATTGGGACCAGAGACAACCTTTTCCGGATCCCCCCAGCTCCGATGCACAGTATTAACAAAGACAGAGCCATCAGAGGGGAGCAGGGACATGAGACTGCTGAGCAGCAGCCTCTGTGGACTGACAACTTAAGGTCTGGCCAGATGATGGATGGCCCAGAAGATACTGGCCTGGTCAAGAATCTTAAGTAGCGATTGTCCCAGACTCTCAGCCCAAGTTTTGACGCTCAGGACTTAGATGACATAACTTAGGAACAAGATAAAGAGTCTGCAACTTGGGGGAAAAAATGACAATTCAAAGTAGAAATTTAGTTGGGTTGTTAAGAAAATGATGCTATTTCTTTGCAACCAAGTTTGAGGCCGAGAGCGGTGCCCATCATGGTCTTTGTCCTGAGCCAAGGGCTGGCCTCTCCTGGCCTCCAGTCGGGGCAGCCTCTGGCTCCTCCACCCCTGGCCCTGGGCTTCAAGCTCGCTGGGAATCGCCTCAGGGGCTCCCCAGGGCTCTCCTCTGTGTCTCACTGCAGAGACCCCCCTGCTTCCCCAGGGAAGGTGGGGCCTCCCCAGCGCCCATGCATAATTGGGAAGATGCGCAGGGAAATTAAAAAGGTCATTAATCACCGCGCAGCCCCAGCAGCTCTCGGGGACCTATTCTTCATGATGATTAATGGCAGGCAGCGCCGCCCCTCGCCCCAATTCATTTTCCTGCCACCGTTCACTCACTTCCTGTGCTGTGTCCTCTTCGTCCCTGTCTAAGGGAACCCGGGTCTCTAGGTAACACTGACCCACTGTCTGGTCATTCCTGATGGCCTTCACTGTCACCAGACCTGCAGGGGACAGGAGCGAGGCCACCGGAGTGTTCACGTTGCTCTCCCCATTTTATCATTATTTTATTACTCTATTGAGTGCTGATCCCTCTGATGCCCTTGCAGGTCTCGCTCAACAGGAAGGGTGGGGGACAGATGGTCTCCATGTTCTCTGCTAATACTGATGATGGTGATGGTGTGGTGATGGTGGTGATATTGATGGTGCTCATGGTGGTGACGGTGAAGGTGGTGGAGATGATAATGATAGTGGTGGTGGTGATGGCGGTGATGGTGATGATGGTGGTGATGATGGTGATTGATGGTGGTGATGATAATGATGGTGGTAGTGATGGTGGTGGTGATGGTGGTGATGATGATGATGGTGGTGATTATGATGATGGTGGTGGTGATGGTGATTGATGGTGGTGATGATAATGATGGTGGTAGTGATGGTGATGGTGGTGATGATGGTGATGGTGGTGATGATGATGATGCTGATGGTGATGGTGGTTGTTTTAATCAGCTTTTTGGATGCTGTGACTAAAGGATCCAACCAGAACAACTGCAGAGGAGAAAAGGTTTATTTGAGGGCTCACGGTTTCAGAGGTCTTAGTCCATCGAAGGCTGGCTCCCTTTCTTGGGGCTCCAGGTGAGGCAGAACATGGAAGAGTGTGGCAGGGGGAAGCAGATCACATGGTGATCAGGAAGCACAGAGAGACTCCACTGGCCAGGTACAAATATAGACCCCAAAGCCATGCCCCCGATTAATCACCTCCTCCAGCCACACCCACCTGCCTCCAGCCACCACTCAGCAATCCACTGATTAGGTTAAGGCTATAACCCAATCATTTCTCCTCCAAACCCTCTTGCATTGTCTCACACGTGAGCTTTTGTGGGGACACCACATCTAAACCATAACAGTGGTGATGGTGATGTTGGTGGTGATGTTGGTGGTGATGTTGGTGGTGGTGTTTGGGTGGTGATGATGTTGGTGTTGGTGTTGGTGGTGGTGGTGGTGGTGATGATATTGGTAGTGATGTTGGTGGTAATGTTGTTGGTGATGTTGGTGTTGGTGGTAGTATTAGTGGTGATGTTGGTGGTGATGTTAGTGTTGGTAGTGGTAGTTGGTGGTAGTTGATGTTGGTGGTGATGATGGTGGTGGTGTTTGGGTGGTGATGATGTTGGTGGTGATGATGGTGGTGGTGTTTGGGTGGTGATGATGTTGTTGGTGGTGTTGGTGGTGGTGTTTGGGTGGTGATGATGTTGGTGGTGATGTTGGTGTAGGTGTTGTTGGTGTGATGATGTTGGTGGTGATGTTGGTGGTGATATTGGTGTTGGTGGTGGTATTTGTGGTGGTGTTGGTGGTGGTGATGATGTTGGTGGTGATGTTGGTGGTGATGTTAGTGGTAGTGATGTTGGTGTTGGTGGTAGTATTAGTGGTGGTGTTGGTGGTGATGTTGGTGTTGGTGGTGATGGTGGTGACAACTGGTCATGAGGATGAGCATGTACTGGGTACCAGCACCAACAACTTTGAATGACCTGGGTTAATTCATTCAAATACCACCCTGAACCTCAGAGATACAATTATGTTAGCCCCATTTTACAGACAAGAAAACACATTCAGAGAGACGTGTGCTCAAGGCAGTAAAGCTAGTAATTTGCCGAGGAGGGATTCCATCCAACCCATCTGAGGCCCAGCCTGTGCTCCTGCCAGGACCTGCGTGGCTGGGCCCTCCAGCTGTCTGCTTCCTGTGGACCACAGGAGCCGGTTCCCCTTCCTGCCCCTCCTTTCCCAGCCTACCTCAGGCAGGGCTGCCCTTCCCCAGCAGGATGAGCCAAGTTCAGGTCACGCTTGAACAGTCTCCTCTTCTCTTTTTGTTTGCCAATGAGCCTCCCGCGTGGCAGCTGCTACTTAAAATAAGCAGCTTCTCCTGCCCACTGATGCCTTGAGCCCAGAGCCTCCCTCTGTCCAGCCCCCAATCAGGAACACTTGCTATTCCCTGAGATGACTATATCCTGGGGGATTCTAGTGAATTTACGAGGAGAGAATGAATCTTATAAAGTTCAAGCATGCTAAAGGAATTTTTTGAGGCTGGCAGAAATGAAGGAACATTGCCGAGTTGGCTTAGCCCATTTTGGGGTGCTATAACAGAATACCTGAGGATGGGGGAATTTATAAAGAACAGAGATTTGTTCCTTTCAGCTCTGGAGGTTGGGAAGTTCAAGATCAAAGGGTTCATATCTGGTGAGAGATTTCATGCTGCACCATTCCGTGATAGAAGGAAAAGGGGCAAGACAGACAGAGAGGGAGTGCATGAGAGAGGGTGGGTACCTCATTGACCCCTCACTTCTGCAAGGTCCCACCTCTCAACCCCGTTGTGTTGGGGATGAAGCTTCCAGTACCCAAACTTTGAGTGACAGTCCAATGCAAGATCGTAGAGCAGCTGGAAAAACTCAGAAGCCCGAGACAGACTGTGGTTCTGCTGTCAACTCTTTGGGTGACTTTGGACAAGTCACTCATCTGGACAACAGTGTCTTTAATAAGTCTCGGGGTGAGAACAGATTCTGACAGTTTGAAGGTGGAGCTAATGATCTGGGGTGGGGACAAAATTTGGACGAGAGAGAAGATGTTGGGAGGAACAGGTGATTCAGAAGGATGGGGTAATGCCTTGGCCTCCCCTACCCTCCTTAGGACTTACCTTGCAAGAGACAGAGAGTCTGTGGGTCAGCTGGATGTCCTAGGGGGATGCCAAAGACCCTGGACAAATAGCTGTGCAGCTATATGAGGATGGAAATATAATAACTGAAAAATTAATGATGATTATACAGCAAAGGATTTTTCTTTTCCACTGAGCCATATCCCCAGCCCTATTTTGTATTTTATTTAGAGACAGGGTCTCGCTGAGCTGCTTAGCGTCTCACCCGTTGCTGAGGCTGGACTTGAACTTGTGATCCTCCTGCCTCAGCCTCCTGAGCCGCTGAGATTACAGGCATGCATCACCGCGCCCGGCTCATTGATATTAGATAATACATATTAGGCAATGATTATGTGCTCGTCTTTCCTGTAACTCTATGAAGTAGCCACTACTGCTCTCCCCATGGTGTAGATGAGAACACCAAATGACATAGGAGTTAATTCATTTCTCCAAGATCACAGGGGGAAGGATTTGCAAAGCTCGATCTTAGACGGAGGCTCGGGCTGTCAGAGGTCTCAGCCGCACACTCTATCTGGGGCCCTCAGGAGTCCTGGGGGCCTATGTGGATAGGGGCTTTCTTCCTATCCAAACCTACTGCCTCTGTTTACCTCTTAGAAACCGCCCACCTGCGCACTCAGAACAAGCCACATAATTTTATGAGGCTCCTTGAAAAACAAAACACACAGCCTTTGCTTCAAAGCCATCTAACAGCAGGTGTGGTGGCACATGCCTGTAATCCTAGCCCCTGGGGAGGCTGAGGCAGGAGGATCCCAGGTTTGAGACCTACCTGGGCAACCTAATGAGGCAACTTAGCTAGATACTGGCTTGAAATAAAAAAATAAAAAGGGCTAAGGATGGAACTCAGTGGTAAAGCGCCCTTGGGGTCAATCCCCAGCACCAATTAATAAATCAATAAATGGGAAAAATCATCAACTATTAAACATTTAAGAGGGTGACAGGAGAACATTCCACAAGCTTGGGACGGCTCTGAGCGTGGGGCCCAGGTGGCATGCCCAAGAAACCTGCCCCCGTGGGTCTCCAATTCTTCCCCAGCTCTGAATGCCCTACACCCTCTTTCCCAAAGGGTCTCCCCCTAAGGTGGGAATTGGACCTCTTCCTCCTGTTCTGGGCGCCTGTGACCTGGTCCAGCCGCCATTGACTGAACTTGCAGTTTGCAAGACACAGAAAAAAGAGACTGTCAATGATTCCTGTCCTTGGGCCAATGGAATAAATCCCTGTCCCTTGTGCCTGCGCCTTCCCCTGGGGCTTGGGACTAAAGAGGCTTGGCTTCACCCAAAGCGCCCACCGCCCAGGCCTAGACCACCAGGAAGACGTGTTTCAGGATACAAGCAAGACCCAAAGGCCCCCTCTAATCAGCAGGCTGGTGACTAATGGGGGACTTCGCTGTGCAGGGCCTTCTGGTGGTTGTGATCACCATAGAAATCTGCACGCCGCGCACAGCCGCTCCCCGAGCCCGCTTCCCCGGGGAGCCGGCTCCCCTCTGCAAAAGTAGCACCTGGGTTATCGACACTGTTTGTGAGTGAAATAAATGGACAATTAGAAGCCAGACAGGTTGAATTCTTGTTGGAGCCAAGTTTTACCTACATCCATCCTGGGGTCTAATTGATGCTGTTGTCCTCGCTCGAGAGGAAATCATTGGAAGGTGATGAATTCAGTTTGGATGCATCCCCTTTTGCAAAGCTCAAGGACAGGGAAAAATGCCTAATTAGGAGGCCGACGTTTCTGCCTTTTAGAGGCAGCTGCTGGGTTTGTCACGCGGTGTGGAGGCTTTTCATTTCTTTCCTTGCTTTTATGCACAAATATGATTTGCTCCACCAGCCGGGGGAAACCCTACCATCATTCTATAAGTGGGGTCCAAAAATCTAATCTTGTAGAGTGCAGGACTGACTTCGTGTGGAGGTTACTAACTGAGAACAGGGGCTGGGTGAGGTCTGAGAGCTGCATCAGTCAGACTCTGTTAGGCTTTGCAGCGATAACAAGTATGTCCTAAAATTTCTGCAGGCGTCACACAATGAAGGTCTCTTAATGGGTCATGGAAAGTTCAGTTGTGGTCAGGCAGCCCTTTTGTGCTGTGTGTCTGTGCTGCCTGGGACATGTGGCCTTTTAGTTGTAACAGGAGGGAAAGACACGGATAGGCTAAGTATCACTCTGGTCCTCAATGACTGTAGTTCATTTATACACAGTGCCTTAGCCACGTGGCCCCCAACCTAACTCCAAGTGAAGCCGGGAATTATGGAAGAGTGTGGAGTGTTGGTAGCATCCTCTGTTCCTGCCGGAGAAGGCAAGGGATTGCGTCTGAATTTGTAACATCGTGGTGCACTTCTCTTACTAAGGCCTGGCACCAGGATGCAGATGAAACCTGAGAGGTGTTTAAGGAGACACACGAACAAGCCCACACAGAAATCAATGAGTGAAGACCAGTTTGTAGTAAATACCGTGAACAAATAGAACCGACTGATAGTGTCTGGGGAGCTTTAAGTTAGATGTGGCAGCCAGAAAGGCCGCTCTGGGGAGAGGGTGGCATTTAAGATGAGACTTGAATGCAGAGGAAGAGTCAGCAGTAATTTTCTGATTTAATTAGTCTGGGCCAAGTCTGGACACCAGTATTTTCAAAAAGTTTCCCCCAGTTGTTCTAATATTCAGCGAGCAGGCACCAACAGGAGATCAGCGTGACTGGAATAGTGAGTGAGAAAAAGTGCAGTGTGTAATGAGGTCCTGTGAGCCCGGGTGTGGGTGTGCACTGGGTCATGAAGAACTATTCAGTTCTTACTGGAGGACATGGGGAAAACTTTTGAAAACTATCATCAGAAATAAATCTTAGCTGGACGCGGTGGCGCACGCCTGTCATCCCAGCAGCTCAGGAGGCTGAGGCAGGAGGATCGCGAGTTCAAAACCAACCTCAGCAACAGTGAGGTCCTAAGCAACTCAATGAGACCCTGTCTCTAAATAAAATACAAAATAGGGCTGGGGATGGGGCTCAGTGGTTGAGTGCCCTGAGTTCCATCCCCGGTACCCCCCCAAAAGAAATAAATCTTACTTCGTAATCTGGCACTCATACATGATGGAAACTAAAGTTTGACACAATAATACGCTTAGTATGAGTGAAGAATGCTCCTTGGTTCACTCCGCTCCACTCCACCTCATTCCTGATTTAGTCAGGATGAGGTTAGGTGATGCCACCGTAACAAGCAGCCCCGAGAAGTCAGTGGCTTATTACGGTGCGTGTTTATTTCTAATTCATAGCACAGCTTCCAGGCAAGTGTGAGTGTGTATGTGATGTGAGCTTGGAGGGCCCTCTGCTGAAGGGAAACACAGACTGAAGGTTGGCAGGGCTTCACCTTGACAAGGACTTCCGCGGTCACCTTAGGAGGAGGAGGAGAGAACTCGATGAATCCCACGCAGGCTCTTGGGAAAGACTCCCTTTGGAAGTGGCACATGTTAGTTCTGTGCAAATTTCACTTGTCAGTGCAAGATCCTGGGCCACCTTTCCTTTACAGGGAAAGGGAATGTGGGCACACCGTGGCCCCGGGAGGGCTGGAAGCCAGACAAAATGTGGTACACGGCATTAAAGACGAACATCTTTTCATTCCTTTCCACTTTCTGACTCAGGAGTTGTTTGAAAGAACAGCGTGAGAGGCCTGGAGCTAAGTAGCACAAACACAGGGGCAGAGAGCAGGCAGCGCTGCCCCCTGAGAACTCACAGACGGTGGGAAAGACGGCTGGACACTGATGAGCAGTGGTTGCTTCAAGCTACACAAGATGTGGAACAGAGAGTGGCGGGGAGGGGGGACGCCGGCTCCAGCAAGAGGAGGAGGGATCCGCACTGGGTGGCCGGCCTTGTCCCCAGGGCTGGTGGGCAGTAGCTCTCCCTCCTGGTGGCTGCTCCTCTGCATCTCAAATCTTCTCTCTGGCTTTACTTTCTTGGGTGGAATCGTCTCTTCTCTGCAGCACATTAGAACAATTGGGTGAGCTTCTTTGGAATCCGGGTGCCCAGGTTTACCCCAAACTCGTTAAATCAGAATCTCTCTGGGCCGGGCGGGAGCATCAGTGCTTTTTACGAAGCTCCCAAGGGACCCAAAGGCAGCAGAGGTTGGGGGTCGCTGCCATCCACCAGAGCTTTTAATGACAATCATGCGGCCGCATGGCAGTTGTTACAGAAACTGTCATAGCTGTGGCCTTTGGCGGGGATGTGGCTGGTGGACTTACTGTCCTCGGTGCCATACCCCCTGAGTTTGCTCTGCTCGGCCTCCGGGATTCACACTGTGTTAGACCAAAGAACAGCAATGGTGTCCCCTTCCCTGGGAACCTTTTTCCCACTTCCTGGATATTGTGTTCGATTTCCTCCTCTGCCAATCGGGAGCCGGGACTGTGTCCACAGTACTCGCAGCTAGACTCTCCTGGTTTGTGACTCAACCAATCAGCTGGGTGTTGGGGTACAGGCCTGTAATCCCAGTGGCTTGGGAGGCTGAGGCAGGAGGATCGCGAATTCAAAGCCGGCCTCAACAAAAGTGAGGCCCTAAGCAACTCAGTGAGACCCTGTCTCTAAATAAAGTACAAAATGGGGCTGGGGATGGGGCTTAGGGGTCGAGGGCCCCTGAGTTCAATCCTTGGTAATAAAAAAAAAGAAGGCCTGTGGAATTGGATGTGAACCTTAGAAAATAGGCATTCATAACAATGTCACGTCAGAGCCCACGCTAGGGGTTGTGCTGGAGATGTTCTATTGCGCACATACGCGCTTATGATGAGGAATGTAGAAGACACCGGTCAGCAAATCAAACCAAAGGAGACTCTCAACAAGGACGGACAGTTCGGCATTTCTGTCTCTGCCTCCCTATCTCTATACGCACGCTGGATATTCTTCTAGGATCTACTTCTCTGTTATATAATATTGTCCTCTGTTCTCTATCAATAAATGCAGATGTGTATTATTTTGAACGGGTGAATCACAATCTTCTTCTAATCACTCCTCTATTGTGGATATTTCTATTGCTTATGATTTTTGTTATTCTCACGCTGTTGTGATGAAGATCTTTGTACAGGAACCTTTGGGCTCTGGTGCCATTATTTGCTGAAGGAAAATTGAATGTCGAAAGGATCCGAGTTTTGAAATGGACGATGTTCTTGGCAAAAGCAGCAGGTTAAGCAGAGGCCTGGATGTAGGGGTGTACGGGGGACACCCGTACCGAGACGCCACCACAGGAGACGAGGACAGCGAGGCCCTGTGAGTGTCCACCTTCACTGACTTCCACCATCTTCTTAAGAGCCATCTGAAGAGAGTTTTGCTACCTGTTTTACCGATGAAAAAGCTGATGAACAGAGAGGTTAAGTTCCTTGCCCAGATTACACAGTCAAGAGTTAGGAGTGGCTCTTAGTTAACTGGAGCCCAAGGGTCAGGCTCAAGTGACTACAGGAGCAGTGAACAGAGTTCAAGGTCACATGCTGGTCATTTACAAACAATGGCCTCATCTTTTGCCTGGACATGGGCATCCTTCCGTGGGCGGACAAATGTAGAAAGACGAAAACCCGAGGTTCCTCAAGAGCCTACATGCCCTTCTCACTAGGACGGGGGATGTCAGCAACACTTCTTGCTTGCACACATGTTGTCTTGAACTGGGCAACCTGTAAGCTGGTTGCCATGGTGACCAGAGAGCCCCAGGGAATGATGGACACACAGGGTGAGCTGGAGACACCGCGGAGTCCTTCTCCTTCAGCCTCGGTGGAGCTGGTGACAGCGGGTGCCAGACCCTCAGGTGCTCAGGAAGCCCACACCACAGTATCCACGCGCCACCCCGTGTGTCCATGTGTCATGACTTCGCTATTTATGGGGTGTCAGGGCAAAAGACCTTTTGTGGATGATCTTATTTGCTTTTCCCCAAGCTTTGCTTGACAGACGATGATAGGGTTACCCCCACTTTATTGGTGAAGACCCAGGGACACGGAGAAGCTCGAAGACTCTCTCCTGTGTCTCAGCTACCAACAGCAGACAGCTCCCGAGCTCAAACACCCTCCATGTTGCAGAAGAATTTCCAGCAAATAGCAGCTCCAGGGCGTGGCGGGCTCTTAGCTTTTCAAGATTCCCAGAAGGAAGCGCGGGTTCTTGCAAGAAAGACTTGGGGCATTAGCAGGGATGTCCAAACCACAGTCGGGGTGGAGAAATAGGCCAGAAAGAATCTAAATTCAAGACTCTCTAGGCTGCAATCATTGTGCCTGCGGGTCCCTTGAAGATCCTCTCTGGGTATGAGGGTGGGGAGAGTGGGAGAGAGAGAGTGTCACTGTTTGTCTCTTTCCTGTTCAGTGTGGAGGTGCTCAACCAGGCCTGCCCGCGGGGCCCAGGTGGGTAAGCCAGGAGCAAATGAGGGGACACAGGACGAGGCGCCCTGGGTGGGCGGCTGCAGTGGGGTGGGGTGGGCTGTGCTCACGGCTCATTCCCAGCAACCGGCCCAGACCCGTCTCTGCCCACTGTCCCCCCGGTTTCCAGATCTGATTATTTTAGAAGTTGGAGATCTGGATGCTTCTTTGAGTCTCCTGATTTTTAAAAATGTTATCAGCCTTTCAAACCCAGCTCTGTGCTGGGGAATAAAATAATTCTACGGGCTAACTCATGCTCTGGGCCCTTGGGGGAAGGTCTTAGTTCTGAAGTTTGGTTCATGTTTAAAGAGTCCTCTGCTTTTTTAAATTTATTTTTTTGGTACCGGGGATTAAACCCAGGGGTGCTTAGCTGCTGAGCCCCATCCCCAGCCCTATTCTGTATTTTATGTAGAGACAGGGTCTCACTGAGTTGCTTAGTGCCTCACTTTTGCTGAGGCTGGCTTTGAACTTGTGACCCTCCTGCCTCAGCCTCCCGAGCCACTGGGATGACAGGCAGACGCCAACTGCGCCCGGCTATTCCTCTGCACTTGCACTGAGGGAAGCGTGCTGAGGGCAGGTCACAGTGGTGAGGAAGCCAGACCCTTTTGTAACTTAGAGTCCAGCTTGGTGTCTAACTGAGGACCATGATGAATTAGCGTATCTCCAAGTCAATGAACAGGTGGCAGCCAGCATGTAAAAATAATACAAAATAAGGTAGAAGCCGGGTGCGGTGGTACACTGCGATACCAGCAACTCCGGAGCCCGATGCAGGACAATCACAACTTTGAGGCCAGCCTTAGCAATTTTGCAAGGCCCCCAATAACTTAGCAAGACCCTAAGCAAGTTAGGGAGACCATGTCTCAAAATTAAAAAAAAAAAAAAAAAGGGCTGGGGATGTGGCTCAGTGGTTAAGTGCCCCTGGTACCAAAAAAAAAATCATGGAAAATATCAATAGCATATAACAAAAGTAGGAACTAGTTTGTAGAGCACTTGTTATACTATGGATCTTGGGCAAATAAATAAATAAATAAAAGAGAATTCACTTTTTCAAAGTGATTGACAGGTAAAAGAAGGGCATCTCAACATTCCACTTCTGTTCAACACTGGGCAGGGTGAGTTTCAGTCTTCTTTTACATTGTGGTTAAGATCCTGAGCTCTGCCACTTGCCAGCTGTGTGACCTTGGAGAAATCGCTTAACTTCTCTGTACTTCTGTTTCTTCATTTATAAAAATAAGATGAACCGGGTACGGCGGAGCGCATCAGTAATCCCTGCAACTCAGGAGGCTGAGGCAGGAGGATCGCAAGTTCAAGGCCAGCCTCAGCAACTTAGCAAGACCCAAAACAATTTAGGGAGATCATGTCTCAAAATAAAAAAAAAATAAAATAAAAATGGGAGCTTAGGGATGGCAGCTGAGCCGTAGAGCAGCCCAGGTTCAATCCCTAGTATTAAAAAAAAAAAAAAAAAAGGTTGGGAAGATTAAATGAGTTAATGCATGAAAACACTGGCACACGGACATTCTCAGTGGCTGTGACTGTTGCTGCTGCTTTTCCTGAAGTCCGGCATTCAAGGGCGTGTCTGGGTGAGGTGCCCGCGGGTCCTTCACTTCTGCACAGTGGAATCTCCTACGTTCCAACGACGAGGCTTTCTCTGTGTCAATCTTAAGCAGTCTGAGCTGTCAGCAGTGGAGACCCGAGAGTGGTCTTCCATTACAACAGAACTTCTCTGTTTCCCGGGTGTGACTGCAATGCTGTCCAGGCCGTCCCCATGCGGGAGGCCGCTGACCCTTGGGCATCACTGTGGAGCACGGTGACAGGCAGGGACCCATCCAGGCTCAGCTGAGGCTTCAAGAGCCCAGCAGCCCACCGGGCTTTCCTTTCAGGCACAGAGATGCACTTGATGGTGGAGGAAGAGACCAGACTGCAGAGAGGGGGAGCTCGCGATCGAGGTCCTGCAGGAGGTGGGCAAGGCACAAGCAAGGTCACAGAGGTGCCATGGGTCTGCCTGGGGCTCCGGGGTGGGAGAGTGTGGAGGCCGTGTGAAGCCCCAGTGGCCAAAAAATACAGTCAGAATCAGGGCATTGGAGGCCCAAGAGGCACTGCTGGATGTTTCCGCCAGATCTTAATTCTCTCAGTGAGGCCAATTCCAACGCAGTCAACACAGTAGCTCCCTATTTGATTAACTCTGATTTTTCTGTATTTGATGAGCCCGTCTCTTCATCCCCCAGTGATAAGAGAGTTTGCCGAGTTACTTTTGGAAATTCAAATTCTGTTCTCTGTTTAGCTAGAAGGATCCGCAGGGAGGCAGTTTTACATAAGGTTGTCACAAAACCACTTGGTTATCTTAATTATCTCACATCCTCAACTGAATTAAAAAAAAAAAAACAAACAAACAGAAAAACAACAACAAGAAGTCTTTAGAGGCTGGAATCTGGAAAGCTGGGGGGTGTATTAGCAATGACTACAGAGACAGCTTCCCATGTTTGAGTCCTGAGCACTGTGCCTGCATTATCCCCTCAATCCTCACCGTGACCCTGGAGAAATTTTTATTTCCATTTTATAGATGAGGCAACTAGTTTGTAAAGGTGAAGTAATTGACCAAAGTTCACAGGGTTAGTTCATCCTTGTGTTAGTCAGTTTTCCATCACTGTGACAAAATGCTTGAGATAACAACTTAAAAAGTGGAAAGGTTTGCTTTGGCTGCAAACCCGTTCTTGGTCACTTGGCGCTTCTGCATAATCCATCATGGTAGGAAGACATGATGGAGGAAGTCTGTTCACCTCACAGCAGCTGGGAAGCAGAGACAAAGAGGACATGGTCAGTGTCCTCATAGCCTCTTCAATGGCTTTCCTCAATGACCAACTCCCTTCCACTAGACGCTGTCTCTTAAAGGTTCCACAACTTCCTAGTGGTACCACAGTTTGGGGAGCAAAGCTTTAGCATGTTGGCCTTTGAGGAACATTTCAGACAAGAGAAGACAGCAAACTCCCATCTTACTGTAGCAATAGTAAAGATAGGATTCCGACACAGAGCCCTCTGAATCCTGCTTGGAGAAAACACTCTCAACTTGCACTCTGCCTGACTACTTCCAACTCCAGTTTTGGAACTTTTTCCCCTTCTCTTTCTCAATGTGGAAATATGAAAGAGCATCAGTTTTGACTTCCCTTCATCTATCTCCTTCTGGTTGAAGCAGATCCCATGCACGGCCGGCATCCGAGAGCGAGCAAAAAAATGAGACCTCCTGCCTCCACTCCAAGACGGACAAACAATTCTTACTGAGATTGACAGATGGCAGCATCCAGGATGGACGGAGGAGGGGCTGTGGTGGATTCATCATGTCTGCCATGAGTCCAGGACGTGCAGCCGTAAGTGGGCAAAGCCCACTTGTCCTTTCGGCTCTTGTGTTATTTTCCCGCACAAATCTACATTTTTCTAAAGCACAAATAAACACCTACACATATTATTACAGCTTTATCTTCAGAGCAAGGTTCATGGTTTGCAGCTAATATCCAAGCTGGGTGTGTGATATTACTGCTGATTACTCTTTATATTATAATGTTGAACCCCTGCTCTTGTCTGTCTGACCTTCGTAAAGCAAACTCTCCCAACAGAATAGTGTTAGCCTGATGCTTCGAGATGATTGCTAACACCCACGGGTCGGATAAAATAGAACTCAGCCTGAACTTGTCATGGATGTGCCCTGATTTTTTCCCCCCCGTTCTGGCTTCTTTGTTGCTCAGTTGTAGTCTAGATCTCCGACATTGGCTCAGATACTTTCCCTCCAAGGTGGGACCGAACCAACAATTGGAACAATGCGTCCCAGCACCAAGCGGCATAAAGACCCGACTCTAGGCTGTTCCATCAGCTATGCTTTCAAAGAAAGATCACCATCAAATGGCAAAATGCAGAAATTGAGCATATAAATAAAAACACTGTTGACTTACCCTTCTAAAATAGAGCCAAGAGGCCAGGAGGAGAAGACACTCAGGTCACAATTATTCTCTGAACCATCTCACCAGGCCAATCCAGCAAACCAGCCCGCCTTATCTTTAAGACCATCTTGTTCCTCTTAGCAATTGTCAAGTGAATGAATGGCCAGCCACAGCCGGAAGGCAAGCTTCACATAGAAGCTGCTGACATTTTTCCCTCAGAGCTGGTCACCTCCCCTGGACACTGAAAGTGCCAATAAACTTTCTTTCATAAGAATCTGCATAGATTTCTTCAAAAATCCCCAAACTCTGCATGTCTGCCTCAGATTGTCGTTTTCTTCTTTATTCCCCAATAAAGGTTCTTTATTGGCGATTCTTCTTGCATTTTTTCTTCTTTTTTGATACCGGGGATTGAACGCAAGGTCGCTTAACCACTGACCACATCCCAACCCTTTTTATTTTTTATTTTGAGTCAGGATCTTGCCAAACTGCTGAGGGGCATCATCAACTTGCTGAGGCTGGCCTTGAACTCTCAATCCTCCTGCCTCAGCCTCCCAAGCTGCTGGGATGACAGGCGTGCACCAATGTCTGGCCTCTTCTCAGTACTTTTCTTCTAGACATGTTATCTTTTTTCCTGCTCAGAAACCATACCCCCTCCCCCGATAAAACAAACACAACCATCTTCCATGGAGAACCATTCCCTTTCCTGCGCACGCAATCGCACCACCAGTCTCTAGCAACAGACTCACGACACGTGACCAGGTCTGACCAATCAGAGACTGGAGCGTATTCTTCGGGCACAATGATTGGTCCAGAGTTGCACACTTGACTCAAACCTGGCCAATGAGGCCCAAGCCTGAAATCCCCCTCCCTGCCCCTGCAGGAGGGCTTAACTGACGGGTTGCAATCCCGGAGCTGCTGCCCACCCCCTTCCTCCCCAGTGGGGGGCGCTAATCACTTAAGCCCCTGGATCTAGTCACCTCTAGAGCTAGCTTTGTTACAGGAAGATCCAGTTTTGAGCGCCTGCGAGTTAGCAAAAGCCAGTTTGAGCTGTGTTTCTGTCCCTGGAGACATATGTAGAGCTAATGACATAGTGTCCTCCACAAAACCTCAGGTGATTTTCCATGCAATGAATTGGAATATTTGTGTCCGTCCTCTCAAATCCACATGATGGAATCCTGATGCTCCAGAATGGGGGCCTTATAACCCCATTTCCATTTCCACATCTGCTGCCCCTTGCTGCACTCGGGTCACATGGATCTTATGCTCCTTTGTGGCAAATGACTTGCTTTCTCCTTAGCATGCCAGGCCCTCCCCTGCCCCTTGCCCTGCCACCCTACCCTCCAGCAGCAGCCCAGGGCCAGTCTTAACTGTTACCTCCCTGACCTGCTTCACAGGGACCCTATGTTCCTTGGATAAATTCCACAACCTGGAACAGGACATCTGCTGCATAGCATTCTCTGGTCCCTTTTGAAATAAAAACAGCCAACAGCTCACATTTATTGAGCATATACTATACAGCATCTATGCTCCCTCCCCCTGGGGTGGCTTAACTGACAGGTTGCAAATCTGAGCGGCTGCTGCCTGTCTTTGTCACTAGGAGGGGAGCACTAATCTTAACTTAAGCCTCTCAGTCTAGTTTAGCTAAGCTGGTGTAGAGCTAGTTTACCCCAGGAAGATGCAGTCAAGTGAGCCCATATAGTTTGCTAAAGCCAGTTGGAGCCATTACTCTTGGGACATAAGTATAACTAATAGCTTACTGTCTTCCAAAACCACTGTTGGAACAGTGAGGAAGGACGTGCTGGGCACCCCGAATTGGCCAGGCCACCAGGACTGAGTGGGTGAGTCATTCCCCGAGGTCAGTCACTTTCCCTGGGCACCAGGCCCGGGGCCTCATCTCTCTGCCATCAGGTCCTCTGCAGCCCATGGAGCAACTTGAGCACTAATTGTGTTTCTGCTTCTGTTCTCAGAACTGTGAAGGGTTAAGAGAATCTGCAGCCTTTTCACAGAGCAGCAAGGGCCGCAGAGCGTGCTGTGGTAATTGGGCTTGTTTTGTGGGGAGGAAACGCCTGTCTTGGTGTCAGGGCACCATGTAAAAACGTGTTTTTATTCCATATAAATTAGTCTGTGTGCTCGCCCCGTGCTGCCGACGGCCTCGGCTGAACAGGGCTTGGCATTCCCTGTGCCCATGGAGATGACTCATTAGTACAGAGCAGGGCCCGCTCCTCATCCTCCTTTGTCTCTTTCCCCAGAGCAGAGCAGAGCGTGGGTCTCACTGGGAGGCAGATTGCAGACCAAATGCAAACGGGCTTTCTTTTCTTCTCTCTCTCTCTCTTCTTCCAGATATTTCTTTCCATCCTGTCTACACCCGCAGAGGACTTATCTGGGGCAGAGGCAGGTTCATTCTGCCTGAAAGTCAGAGACTTAGAAGGTTTAGTCATCAATTCAGAGAATCTTAACGGAGAGCTGTTGGAACATAGATGCTCAGAATTGTGGGATCTCAGAATTTTGCGTTCCTAGAATCCTAGAAATAAAGATAAAGCCAGACGCTGGGACCACAGACCTCCATCTGCATTATCTGATTTTTAGGTGGGTGGAACCCCCCCCCTTCTCAAATGGGCCAGCACAGTCTGCCTGATTCATATTGTTATTCAGGTCTCAGTTGAAATGTCCCCACTCATGGGCTGCTTCCCTCCATCTATGGGTCATTATGGGATGAAAGCAGAGCCCACCCATCTTCCCCCAGGGTTAATGAGATCTTTAAATGTTGGCTCGTCACTGAGTCCCCGGGCTGGGCACACACCTGACAGTGAGGAGGTAGTCGGTATGTATTTGTCCCATGAATGGAGGGAGGGCTGATCTTGCATTCTTTGGCTCTTGGGACTGGAAGGAATGTGAGTGACTGTCACTTGGCTCCTCCCCCCATATCTCTGCAGAGTCCCTGAAAAATGGTTGTCTAGCCTCTGAATAGGGTGGGTCCCCGCAGGAGAGGGGCGCTTACCGCTCCTGGAGTGGGGATCCACCCCATTCTAGAGAGACTCGCCAGGTTGTGAGGTTCTTAGTTGCCTAAGTCACATTGTTGGACCTGTGACGTTACTTCTCCACCCTTGGATGTCACTGTTGGTGAGATTGAGCACAGAAACACTCGAGCTCACAGTCCCGAACAACTCACAGAAGGAATATTTCCCAGAAGGTTTAACAGAGATGACCTAGGAGTTGTGTTTGACATACAATATCCATTTTCTATTTCATGATTTAAACAAACAAAATTTCAACTACAGAGAAGTGCATGTGTCACAGGCATATGGGTCAGTGAATGACACAAAATGAGCAGAACTGTGACTAGCATAGATCCAGAAACAACATGGCAGCTGGGGGGCAGTGGCGCCTGCCTGTAATCCCAGCAGTTTGGGAGGCTGAGGCAGGAGGATCACAAGTTCGAGGCCAGCCTCATCAACTTAGCAAGGCTCTAAGCAACTCAGCGAGACTCTGTCTCCAAAATTGAAAAACTAATTTATAAAAAGGGATGGGATGTGGCCCACTGGTTAAGTGTCTCTGTTGCTGCCCTGTTGGTAGGTCAGTACTGGACCACGTAGAAGAATCTACATCCAGGTCTAGCAATACCGGGCCCCCAGTTTCTCATGACTGCACGTGGCTGCCCTCTTGGCCTGGGATCCGCCACGTCCAGCCAACCCCTTCTCACATCTCTGGCACTCCTGACCTCTCCCCTCAGTGTGGCCCCTGCGGGTGTTAGACCTTCCAGTTCCGGTCAAGTCATTTTCCCTAGTCACTGGCCCTTCTAACAGCTTCAATGCTGCCTGTGGGAAGGAAGCAGGGTGGTGCAGAGCCAGGTTTTGTTTTGGAATTGGACAGAAATTAGAACCTGATTTGCTACCAGCTTAAGGGTTTCTGTAGGATCAGGCTTGCGACCCTGGACTCAGGAGACAGCTGGGTTGAAGTTAAGTATCATGTGATCTTGAGTCACTTCACCTCTTGGACCCTCAGTTTCCTCATCTATTCAAGGGGATAAAGGAATGGCCCACACTCCCCAGTATTGTGAGGAGTAAAAGTTCTATAGAGTGCTCAGGACTTTCTTCTGAACAAGTGAGAAGTGTTTGTTAAACAGCTGGATACTACCCATAGGTAACTTCCCCTGGAGACTCAGTTATCTCATCTGTAAAGTGGGATTGAATAATACTTGCTTCTCAAGTTTGCTGTGAGAATTAAATAACTTATTTTCAGAGGCTCCACAGGGTGACATCTTCTTGATCTTGATTCCAATTACCCACCCACAACCAGGACTGGTTTTCCCCTTTGGTTTTGAGTTCCACATCAACAAGCAGATATCTGCAGGATATAGCTGTGCCCTGGGTGTGGTGGCCCTGAAGCCACCATGCACTCTCTCACAGTGCCAAGGTCCCAAAGATAGCATCACTAGCTGTCACTATAGGCTTCTTGGACTTTCTGTTGTCTCACCTTATTTATATTTGAACTTGAGTCTAAATATTTTTTTCCCTGTCTTAGTCACAGTTCATTTTTATAAGAACAAAACCTAACTTAAGATGTCCATTTCTCTATTTTCTCTGTTCTCTGTTTTCATTTCAGGAGTTTTTCCAATGCTGTTTAGTATTTTGGGTCATCAGATCTGTTCTAAGGAGAAATCATGCAGCCAGGAATGGCATGGTATTCATTCATGTGTTCATTCATTCATTCGTTGGCTCATTCATTCATTGGTTCATTCATTCATTCATTGGTTCATTCATGCAATTGTTCGTTCAATCATTGGTTCAATTGTTCATTCATTCATTTGTTCATTCATTCATTTGTTCATTCATGAATTCTTTCATTCATTCTTTCCTACAACATATCTTATACACCATATTGTTTATTAGAAGCTAAAAACAAATCCTTAGCACCTAAGTATCATTAATTTCCTTCATCTTCACAACAAAGCTTTACATGTATTGATGATTGCAATGTTGATTATAAGGATGTGCTCATCGCTAGTCCTGGCTTTAGATGCTATATTTGCCATAGTTCATCCTCCAACAATCCAGGGACTAGGAGCCGCCGTATCTGTTTATAGAAGAAGAAACTGCCCCTAGTGTAAGGTTGCTCAGTGAGGCCATGAGGACTCATGTTTCTTGGAGCTAACTCAAAGGTTAATGCTCTTTCCACTTGATCTTTTCATCTTCATCAACAAGGACTCCGTAACCCAGGGCAGAGGACCACAGTTGCTACGTCCAAACCATCCGAGCCTTTATTGAGCCCCGGATTATGGCTGCTGACTTTTTTTTTTTTTAGAAAAAATCATTTTATGAATATGTAATTCACATACCATTTAATTTACCCACTTAAAGCAAACTACTCAATATTTTTAAAGTATATTCATGAAACTGTCACAATAACCTAAGCTTGAAATATTTTCATTTCCCCTAAAAGACACCTCACATCCATTAGTAGTCAGTCCTGGTCTCGTTCTCTCTGCCTTCTCTACAGCCTTAAGCAACCATTAATCTAGTTTCTGTGCCTCTAAATTTGACTATTCTGGATATTTCATGTAAATGGAATCATGCGAAGTGTCGGTCGTGTTTGCTTGTCTTTCACTTAGCTTATGTTTCCAAGGTCATCCAAGTTGTAGTGCGGATTAGTGCTTTACTTTTTTAAAAATTGTGGAATAACTTTCCTTTATATGGACAATTCAACTTTATTTATCCATTAATCAGTTGATGGATATTTTGTTTCTTTCTATCCTTTGGCTATTATGAATCATTTATGTGTGTCTAAGAATTTGTCCATTTTGTCTTAGTTATCCAATTTTTTTAACATTATATGCCTACATCATATTTTCCTGTAACTTTTAAATTTCTGTTAAACTTAGTGCCTTTTGCATTCCTGGCTTTGGGTTATTATTATTATTTTTTTTTTGTAAATTAGTCTAGCTGTAAAAGTTTTATACAAAGTTTTGGAAAATTTTTAGAAGTGTATAAATTTTATTCATCTTTTTAGAGAACCAGTTTTTGGTTTCATTGAGATTCTCTGCTATTATTTTATTCTCTGTTTCACTTAGTTTCACTCTAACCTTTATTATTTACTTCTTTCTGCTTACTTTTTATTTTGCTAATATCTTTCTTCTTATTTATTTTATTAAATACATGACAGCAGTGGAAAGCATTACAATTCTTATTACACAGGTAGGGCACAATTTTTCATATCTCTGTATATAAAGTATTTCATGCCAATTTATGCCTTTATACATGTACTTTGTTATTGTTGTTTTGCATTACAATTCTTAATACACATATATACCACAATTTTTTTGTATCTCTGTTTGTATATAAAGTATGTTGACACCCAATTCAAGTCTTCATACATGTACTTTGTGCCGCAGTCCGGCTGCAGCAAAATAACCGGGGGGGGGGGGGGGGGGGGGCATGACGAGCAACTTGTGTACATTGATACAGCAGGAGTGGGAGCCGTTTATTGTAGGACAGGAGGGGTATATATACATTCCACACAGCTTATCTTAATTAACATAAACTAGATACAGCAGTCAACCAATAAGGAATCTCCACACTTAATGGCTCGCTGGTGTTACTTCACAAACCACTCCCCCTGGCAAAATGCCAGGCGCCATCTTGACTAACACTTTGGATAATGATGTCCATCACATTCCACCACCCTTGCTAATCCCCTGCTCCTTCCCTTTCCCTCCCACCCCTCTGCCCTATCTAGAATTCATCTAATCCTCCCATGCTCTCTCTCCCTACCCCATGATGAGTCAACCTCCTTATATCAGAGAAAATATTCGGCATTTGATATTTGGGATTGGCTAACCTCACTTAGCATTATCTTCTCCAATGCCATCTATTTACCTGCAAAAGCCATGATTTTGTTCTTTTTGAATGCTGAGTAATATTCCATTGTGTATATATGTCACTTTTTAAAATCCTTTCATGCACTGAAGGACATCTAGGTTGGCTCCACAGTTCAGCTATTGTGAATTGTGCTGCTATCAACATTGATGTGGCTGTGTCCCTGTAGTATGCTGTTTTTAAGTCCTTTGGGATCAGTCCAAGGAGAGGGATAGCTGGGTCAAATGGTGGTTCCATTCCCAGATTTCCAAGGAATCTCCATACTGCTTTCCATATTGGCTGCACCAATTTGCCGTCCCACCAGCAATGTATGAGTGTGCCTTTTCCCCACATCCTCACCAACACTTATTGTTGTTTGTCTTCATAATAGCTGCCATTCTGACTGGAGTGAGATGGTATCTTAGAGTAGTTTTAATTTGCATTTCTCTGATTGCCAGAGATGATGAACATTTTTTCATATATTTGTTGATTGATTGTATATCCTAAGAAGTGTCTGTTCAGGTAATTGGCCCATTTGTTGAATGGGTTATTTGTTTTTTCAGTGTTTAGCTTTTTGAATTTTTTTATATACCCTAGAGATTAGTGCTCTATCTGATGTGTGAGGGGTACAAATTTGCTCCCAGGATGTAGGCTCTCTGTTCACCTCACAGATTGTTTCTTTTGCTGAGAAGAAACTTTTTAATTTGGTTACATCCCATTTATGATTCTTGGTTTTAATTCTTGTGCTATAGGAGTCTTATTAAGGAAGTTGGGGCCTCATCCCACATAATGGAGATTAGGGCCTACTTTTTCTTCTATTAGACGCAGAGTCTCTGGTTTAATTCCTAGGTCCTTGATCCATTTTGAGTTGAGTTTTGTGCATGGTGAGAGATAGGGGTTTAATTTCATTTTGCCGCATATGGATTTCCAGTTTTCCCAGCACCATTTGTTGAAGATGCTATCTTTTCTCCAGTGCATGTTTTTGGCACCTTTGTCTAATGTTGAGAGCCGAAGCCGATGCGGCCCCAGCAAACTTCCAGCTGATTGGCTCACGGTGGCCCCAGCAAACTTCCAGCTGATTGGATCCTCTGTGGTGACACTCATTGGGCTGTTTCCCCGCCCTTTCAGACCACAGAGCTGCTTATTGGGGGACTCTTTTGGCTCCACCCACGCGACCCAGCCAATCTGCCTCAAGAGTGGGAAAATTGAAAATGACCTAAGAGTTCCGGTTGAGAGGCTCGCAGGAAGTGCCAGGGGTGGCGGTTGGGCTCTCAGGGAATTTCTAGAGAGCTCCGGTGGTGCAGCGTGCATGCTAAAAATAAAGTTTGTTCCTGCTTGAAAAATCGTTCCTGCTTGACAAGTGGCTCGTGAATTGTGCCCAGCCAGACTGCGGCAGTAGTTGTAATTTTGTGGGTTAGTCTCTGTGTCCTCTATTCTGTACCACTGGTTTACTGGCCTGTTTTGGTGCCAATACCATGCTGTCTTTGTTACTACTGCTCTGTAGTATAGTTTAAGGTCTGGTATAGTGATGCCACCTGCTTCACTCTTCCTGTTAAGGATGGCTTTAGCTATTCTGGGTCTCTTGTTTTCCAGATGAATTTCATGATTGCTTTTTCTATTTCTATGATGAATGCCATTGGGATTTTGATTGAAATTGCATTAAATCTGTATAGTGCCTTTGGTAGTATGGTCATTTTGATAAAATTAATTCTGCCTATCCAAGAGCAAGGTAGGTCTTTCCATCTTCTAAGGTCTTCATTGATTTCTTTCTTTAGGGTTCTGTAGTTTTCATTGTATAGATCTTTCACCTCTTTTGTTAAGTTGATTCCCAAGTATCTTATTTTTTTAAAGGATATAAAATCAACACCCATAAACCAAATGCATTTCTGTATATCAGTGACAAATCCTCTGAGAAGGAAATGAGGAAAACTACCCCATTCAAAATAATTTCTAATTATCCTCTGTATTTCTGTAGAGTCTGTTGTGATATTGCCTTTTTTCATCATGTATGCTGGTAACTTGAGTTCTCTCTCTCCTTCTCTTCGTTAGCATAGCTAAGGGTCTGTCAATTTTATTTATTTTTTCAAAGAACCAACTTTTAGTTTTGTCAATTTTTTCAATTGTTTCTTTTGTTTCAATTTCATTGATTTCTGCTCTAGTTTTAATTATTTCTTGGCTTCTACTGCTTTTGCTGCTGACTTGTTCTTTTTTTTCTAGGGCTTTGAGATGTAGTGTGAGGTCATTTATTTGTTGAATTTTTCTTCTTTTAAGGAATGAACTCCATGCAATGAACTTTCCTCTTAGAACTGCTTTCATAGTGTTCCAGGGATTTTGATATGTTGTGTCTGTGATCTCATTTACCTCTAAGAATTTTTTAATCTCCTCCTTGATGTCTTCTGCAATCCATTGTTCATTCAGTAGCATATTGTTTAGTCTCCAGGTGTTGGAGCAATTTTTACTTTTTATTTTGTCATTGATTTCCAATTTCATTCCATTATGATTTGATAAAATACATGGTAGTATCTCTACTTTTTTGTATTTGCTAAGAGTTGCTTTGTGGCATAGTACATGGTCTATTTTAGAGAAGGATCCATATGCTGCTGAGAAGAAAGTATATCTGCTTGATGCAGGTTGATATATTCTATATATGTCAGTTAAGTCTAAGTTATTAATTGTGTTATTGAGGTCTATAGTTTCTTTATTCAACTTTTGTTTAGAAGATCTATCCAGTGGTGAGAGAGGTGTGTTAAAGTCACCCAAGATTATTGTGTTGTGGTCAATTTGACTCTTGAACTCGAGAAGAGTTTGTTTGATGAACATAGCTGCACCATCGTTTGGGGCATATATATTTATGATTGTTAAATGTCTTGTTGGTGTATGGTTCCCTTGAGCAGTATGTAATGTCCATCCTTATCCCTTTTGATTAACTTTGGCTTGAAGTCTGCTTTATTTGATATGAGGATGGAAACCCCTGCTTGCTTCTGCAGTCCATGTGAGTGGTATGATTTTTCCCAACCTTTCACCTTCAGTCTGTGGATGTCTTTTCCTAACAGATGAGTCTCCTGGAGGCAGCATATTGTGGGATATTTTTTTAATCCAATCTGCTAGCTATGTCTTTTGATTGGTGAGTTTAATCCGTTAACATTTAGAGTCAATATTGAGACATGGTTTGTATTTCCAGCCATATTTGTTTATTTTCATTATTTAACTTGACTTGATTTTCTTCTTTGATTTGCTTTTCCTTTAGTGTACTACCTCCCTCTGCTGATTTTCATTGTTGTTTTTGTTTTCTCTTCATGAAATATTTTGCCAAGGAAGTTTTATAGTGCCGGTTTTCTAGCTATTAATTCTTCTAACTTTTGTTTATTGTGGAAGGTTTTTATTTCATCTTCAAATCTGAAGCTTAATTTTGCTGGGTACAAGATTCTTGGTTGGCACCCATTATCTTTCAGAGCTTGAAATATGTTGTTCCAGGATCTTCTAGCTTTTAGAATCTGTGTTGAAAAATCTGCCGTTATCCTAATTGGTTTACCACTATATGTGATCTGATTCCTTTCTCTTGTGGCTTTTAAAATTCTCTATTTATTCTGTATGTGGGGATTTTTCATTATAATGTGTCTTGGTGTGGATCTTTTGTGATTTTGCACATTTGGCATCCTGTAGGCTTCTTGGATTTGGATTTCCATTTCATTCTTCATGTCTGGAAAGTCTTCTGATATTATTTCATTGAACAGACTACTCATTCCTTTGGTTTGGACTTCTATGTCTTCCTCTATCCCAATAACTCTTAATTTTGGTCTTTTTATGCTATCCCATATTTCTTGAATTTTCTGCTCATGGTTTCTTATCATTTTTGCTGTGTGGTCTATGTGCTTTTCAAGATGATATATTTTCATTGTCTGATGTCCCATCTTCTAAGTGGTCTACTCTATTGGTGATGTTCTCATTTGAGTTTTTAATTTGGTTTATTATTTCTTTCATTTCAAGGATTTCTGTTTTTTTTTTTTTAATATATAACCTCTATTTCCCTGTTGAGTTGATCTTTTGCTTCTTGGATTTATTTATGTAGCTTATTGTCAAAGTGATCTTTCACTGCCTGTATTTGTTCTCTTATTTCTTCTTTGAGATCCCAAAACATTTGATCATGTATATCCTGAAATCTTTCTTTGTTTTTTTTTTTTTTTTTTTTTTGCTGTAGCTGTCAATTCTTCTAAAGATGTGTTGTCTTGAATTCTTTATGGTACTTTCTTCCCTTGTCTTTTCATGTTGCTTGCATTTCTTCCTTTCCCTCTCTCTGGGACTGGGGTGTTATTGTTTTTACCCTATAGATTTGTAGTGCTCTGGTATGGCTCCAAGATCCCTCCTTAGTGGGGAAGGACAATGTTAACACATCCTAATATCAACAGTACATCACCTCTGAACAAATTATTGTTATTAAGACATTTATAGTTAGTCTCAATGTCCAGAAATGTTGGATTCCATTATTATTTAAAATATAATCAGTAGTTTCATAAAAGGTGTACAGTTTCTGGTGGTGGACAGTGAACTGGGGGTCGAGTCATCTAAGGGGGAAAGATGTGAGGTATGGGGTTAACATAAGTTAGGAGATTTGAAGAAGAACTCTAATAAGAGGGTTAGTAGCAGGGAAATGATCAGGAGGTAATTTAGGGTAGATAAGTATGTGGGAGGACAATAGAATGCATAAAGATAAATACATATATGTATTTAGAAATTTACAGGATGTTAAAATAGTGAAATTTGCCAGGTGAAAGAAGGAGAAAAAGAAGAAGGAAAAATGGGAAAGAAAGAAAAAAGAGAGAGAAGAAAAAAAGGGGGGGGCTTATGCAATTCCTCTATATTATAGGGTTAGGGTTAGGGTTAGACAGTTCTCACAGTTCTATTCATGTAAGGTTCTCGGTTTCTCGTGTGTTGGGGTGTGAGGGCCGGAGGACAGAGGGGAGAGGTGGAAGAATACAGATAAGAAGGAAAAAAAAACCCTCTTAGAAGTCCGTGTCCTTGCTGCCTCCTTCTCTTCCAGTAGGGGGAGCTGTCTGTTTTAAGCTGAGTCTGTCCTCAGGGTGGTGCAGGTGACCAGGGTGAGGGGACTTGACCCCCCAATGGTCTCCCTCTCCTGCCTGGAGCTTCCCAATCCTGGGCTCTCTGTTTTAGTCCCCTCCCCTCCTTGGCTTATCAGGTCCCCACTGCGTGACCTCTAGCCCTCAGGCTCTGCCAGGTGAGGGAGGCTTTTGCACTGGGCAGTCACTGTGCTGAGTCACCAAGTCACCGCAGCTGGGGAGCGGGCGGGGAGCTGGGACCAGGAGCCTGCTCACAAGAGGTCCGCTCTGGTAGCCACGCCCACCACTGGTAGCCACGCCCACCGCTGGTGGCCACGCCCACCAAAAATGGCGGGAGAGGTTTTCCAAGATGGCGGCGGCCTGCTTCCAGCACCGGTGTTGGGTGAGGCGGGGGAGCTGGGGTGGCCTTGTGCTGGGGCTGGGTGGTCTCCGTGTGGCCTGCGTGGGAGCGGGTGCTGCTGATGAGGTGACTCTGCTGCGTCACTTGAGTGCCATGTGCGCCTGACCTGCGGCTTGGAGGCTCTGATTTCTGTGCAGGCGGCCACAGCTCTGGTGGCTTCTACGACCGCTGTGTGGGGGTCCTGTCGCCCGCTCTGAGGTGTTGATTCCGTCTAGGTGACACCTTGTGGGGACCCCCTGACTGCTCCTTGGTCTCCTTCCACAGAGCCGCCGTCTTGGGGGATCCTCTGCTCACTTTGGATTCTGCTCTTTTCCCCTTCTTTCCTGGTCTCTGAAGGTGGAGGTCCCTTGTTGACCTGGACTCCGTCCTCATTGTCACCCCCGATGCTTATAGACATAGATCTCCTCTGGGGCTGCATTCGCCGTCCTGGAGGTCAGGCAGGACAGGCTTCTGGCCTCTTTCATCTGGAGACACCTGGACCCTCTCGGTCCCTTCTTGTTGGATGCATCCTTTGTTTGGGAAGGGGTTTTAAATTTCACGTATTTATGGATTTTTCCAAATTCCTTTGGTTATTGATTGCTAATTTCACTCCTTGCATTTGGAAAATGTACTTTGCATGTTTTTGGTCTTTTGAAATTTGGTCCTTTAAATGGCTCAGCCTGTGTTCACTGCTGGGAATGTTTTGGGTGCTGTTGCTGAGGTGCGGGTCCTCCCGTTGGGGACTGCTGGAGTGTTCTGTGTAGGTGCAGGGCTGTGAGGTCTAGCTCAGTCCGTTAATTGGTTAGTTGGTTCCTAGGGTCATGCAGATGTCACATGCCCATGTTGACCTTTAACAAGTTGTTGCATCCCTTAATGACAGGGGCCTGTGGGGATCTGTTATTTGGGGAATTGCCTGTTTCTTCCTTCAAGTCTGTCAATTTTGCCTCATGAATTTTATTTTTTATTTGAAAGATGTGTATGTTGGTGATTATGTCACCTAGGAAGCAGTTGATCCTGGTGGCATGTCTCAGCTCACAAGTTGTGTCTTCAAACCTAAGGTAAACATTGGCAGGGCCACTCTGGCTCTTCGATGGTCACTGTTTGTATGGAATCTCTTTTCCATTATTTTGCTTTCAACCTATTCATGTCTTTGGATCTCAAATGCGTCCCCTGTGTACCCGCTGTAGTTGATCTGGGACGACATCTCTGGCTTTTCACGGGAGTGTGTAATGCATTTATGTTTAATGTTATTACTCACATGGTTGCATTTACATTTGCTACATTTTTTTTTTGTACCAAGGATTGAACCCAGGGGTGCTTAACCACTGAGCAGCACTGCCAGCCTTTTAAATTTTTTATTTAGAGACAGGTTCTCTCCAAGTTGCTTAGGGCCTCGCTAAGTGACTGAGACTGGCTTTGAACTTGCGATCCTCCTGCCTCGGCCTCCTGGGCTGCTGGGATTACAGGCGTGTGCCATGGCGCCTGGTTGCTATTTTGTTTTCATGTCTCCTAATTTCCTCCTGTGTTTTTCATTTCTCTACTCCTTCCTAATTGCTTTCCTTTGCATTAAGTGGTTATTTCCTAGTGCTATGTTTTAATTATTTTGATAATTTCTATTATATTAGTTACTCTCTAAGTAGTTGCTCTAGAGCTTACAATACACCTCTTAATTATCAGAATCTACTTCAGATTTACACTGACTTAATTTCAGTGAGACATGTAAACCTCACTCCTATTCCCTCCCCACCTTTTTATGTACAATTTTATATGCATGTAGGATATAGACCCATTAATACCTAATTATCACTGTATATAATCTAATTTTTTTTAAGCAACGGGAGAGGAGAAAAGAGAGCAAGTGCATATTTATAGAGATGGCTACATTATCCTCCTATTTTTTTCTTTCTGGTCTCTATTTCTTCTGTGTCTTTGAGATACTATTCTCTTATTTGGATACCTGACCTTATTCGCTGTTCTTGTCAAATATATTCTGAGCATAACAGGCCCAGCCACCCACCATACATATATTTACAATTGTGTGTCCCTTAACGGTGACAGACATACCTTCTGAGAATAGTGTCTGTTAGTTGATTTCATCATCATGTGAAAATCATAGAGCCACTGGCTGTGACGTCACTGGGTCCCCGGGAGTCACCTTATATATGTCACATCTGCAGTCACGGAAGGAATGCTGTTTATGTCACCCAGCTGTGGTGTCTGGCTTTACACAATTGCTTCCTAAAAAGGTCCAGGAAAGAAAGGAGAATAAACAGGGAACTATACTGTCTTTTGTAATTACTTATGTAATTATCTTTATGTGTATTCTTTGTTTTATGATCTGGCTTCAAGCAACTCTCTGATGGGACTGAATTCCCTGAGTATTTCTTGTAAGGGAGCTCTGCTGGAGAGAAGTCTCTCAGTATTCATTTATCTGGAAAATCTCTTTATCTCATCTTCATGTTAGAATGATAGTTTTGCTGGATATAAACTCAGATTTGTGCACGTGGGAGTTTAATTTTCATCATTTTGACTGCTTGCTGGTGGTGTGTGTTTAGATGACAGGTCAGCTATGGGGCTGGGGATGGAGCTCAGGGGTAGAGCACTTGTCTGGCATGTCCAGAGCCCTGGATTCCATGCCCTGAATTAAAAAGAGAGTCAGCGGTCAGTCTTACTGTGGCTCTTTGTACACAGTGAGTTGCGATTTCAAAATTTCCTCTGAGTCTCAACATTTTACCTGTGATATATCTGGTTGCAGATTTCTTTGCATTTATTCTACTTGGAGGCTCATTGAACTCCACGTATGTGTAGCATGTTTTTTTAATCAAATTGCAGGAATTGCCAGGTATTGGTTGTTCAATGTCTTCTACGAATCCCTTTCCTCTCTCTAGTCTCATTATGCATATCTTGGGTCCTACATTACTCTAAGGGTCAATGTATTATTTTTGCTTATTCTTTTTTCTCTCTGTCCTTAAAGATGTGATGGGGGCTTAGAAAAGTTGCCTTTGCTAAAAGCACCCACTTTCCTTAGGCCTGCAGCTGCCCCGTGGGACAAAGCCTGCACCTCTGCCCTCACTTGCTCAGCTCTGCCTGTCGGTATGTTAATCATTTACGGAGTGTTCACCTAAAAACTGGTAATAAAGGTTCATTAGCCCCAAGGTAGTTATAAACCAACCAATCTTGTCCCCCTGCGAGACAGAGGCAAGGTTTTCAGACTCCTGAAGTGGCCCTGGACGTCTTCTGTTGTGGTCCGGTCCCTTCCAGGAACCTCAGGACCGAGCATCTCATGGGACCCTAATTGCCCACTTCTGGGATCACAGGTGTGGCAGATCAACTTCCTGCACTCTGCATCCTGCAAAGCCCCCTAAAGCGATAGGGACTTCTTAAATTTCCTTGCAAAATCAGAACAGAGAGAATAATCAACCAGACCACAGTTTGATGAGAATGGCTCAATTCTGCACTTTCTCCCCACACCCGCTGCCAGAATTCTGCCTCTCTTTAAACCTAAGGCTCCTGTCAGCATCTGGAAGACAGGGCTGAGAGGCCGGATCCCACTTTGCCTTCCCAATAGGGCCATATGGATGAAGGTTTCCTTTTCTGCGTCTCAGTTTACCTTTCCTGCTTGGTTTTGGGGTCAAGTGGCTGGACCTGGTTTGCTGGAAACCCTGAGGTCAGGCCTCTGACCCGGTACTCCAGTATCAACTGTACCTGTCTCCATTGATCTACCTTCAAGTTTTCTGACTCTTCTGCTTGCCCAAATGTATTGTTGAGCACTTCGGTGAATTTTTCATTTCGGTGCTTGTATTTTTCAACTTTAAAATTCCCATTTGGTGCCTTTCAACGTCTCTATCTCTGGTGAAACATTTCAATCATGTTTTCCTTGAATTATTTATAGTTTAGTTGTTTGAGCATATTTATAATAGCTACTTTGATGCTTTAGCTGTGAATCCCACCATCTGTAGCCTTCAAAATCATTTTGTATTACCTACTCTCATTTCTAAATAGAGATAATGTATTTCAGTTTCTTTGCGTGTCTGGTTTTTGTTGAACACTGGGCGTGTTAGGTAATATATTGTAGCAACACTGGCTGCTGCTGTTCTCTGATGGGCCATTTGTCTAGAGTGGGGGAAGAACTGATTCTGCAAAATCTATTTTTTTCTGCTCAGTTGGTAGCCTCTGATGCACCTGCTCAGATTCCAACTCCCCCACTCCGCCTGTGGGGCTCCTTCGCCTGTCCCTGGGTAGGCATAGCTGCTAATCTGTCAGAGATTATGCCAGCAACCCCTTAGCCAGTTAAAATGCTTACCTTGACATTGAACGTGTGCGTGGCAGGGAGCAGCCTCACAGCTCTTGAAGTTTACTGCTTTTGCCCCACATTTAGCCAGAGAGAGGCAGCTTTGAGGTTCTCCCTCTCTGGATGCTCCTGAGAAAGATGCAGCACCCTGAGCATGTTCTGTCTTCCAGAACACCCATCATGACTGGGACCTTTGGAAGTCCTGGTGTCCTGACATGGCAGGGTAAACTCCATACTGAAAGAGTTTGTTAGTGGCAGAGGAGACAGGCTTGAACAAGAGCTCCCAGGACGCAGAGCAGACAGGAGAGCCTCTAAGCAACCTGCATTGCTGCACCTGGGAGACGGGAGGCAGGTGGTCTGTTAGTGAATGGCTTTAGGTGGCCACCTGTGGAGGTGCGGGTTGCAACAGCTGACCTTTGACCTAGAGATGCATGTGGCCTGCAAGTCAAGGGTATCTTCTTGACCTTATCTACATCCCTTTCTTAAACCTCCCCGGCTGCTCTTTGCACTGTGCTGAGGAGACGCAGGGTGAACCTTCTAAGACCCCCTCACTGGCCCTGAGGAGGAGGATAGACTTTGGACCAGAGTCCTCCATCTCCCCCTTCAGCCAGCTTTTCCAGTAAAGTCTCTTTCCTTGCCTCCACCCCTGGACCCTCCACGGGACTGGCCTGTCGTGCAGCAAGCAGCTGGGCCTGGATTTGGTACCCCTGGTCCTCACTGCCCATTCTGCGTGGGGCCGAGCTGTGCTTCAGCCCTTGTTCCAGAGAGGCTTTGGCCCCGTGGAGACGCGTCTGCATGTGGCTTGGACAACATTCCTGGGTCTGTCTACATCTGAGTAGGTGGTGCCTTGTGTATACACAGCACTCCCAACCCCCGGAGTGACGGCTCCAGTCCATGGCTTTTCCTGGGTCTCTGCTATTGGTCTTGTATCCGGGCCCAGCTTCCTCTTAACGCCCTCCCCCAAAATCTCCATTGGTTTTGACGATGCCCTCGGGCACAGTTAAGTGCCCTGGGTTCAATCCTGGGTACAAAAAAAAACAACAAAAAACAAAAGTGGTCTCGGCTCTCGTGGCCTCGTCAGGTCAGGAATGCGTGTCCTTTCTCAGCCCTCTCGGGCCACGCGTCCTGCCCTGGTTGGACTGGAAGCATCTCTCAGAAGAAAAGCACAGCACTACAGGTCGGTACTTCCACTTGTTTAACTCTGAGCCTCCTCGTCTGCATTTCAGCAGCAGCTATGATAGCTCACCTTGGAGCTGCTCTGAAGATGGCCTTCCTGACTCACGCTGGTTACACAGGACCGTCTTGTTGTTGGGAATAAGACTTCTTTATTTTTAAGAACAGAGGAAGACCTGTTCTTGTTTCCAACGATGAAATTAAGAGCAGGTCTTTCCCTTTGGACTGAGTGTTACAGAATCACAGCTGACCTTGACCCTGTGCCTCGTGGAATTCCAGGTTCTTTCCCACGAACCTCAACGGCAACCTTAAAAGCAGGTGGAACTCAGTTTGTAGATAAGGATCCTCAGAGGCAGAGTGACTTCAACAAATACTAAGTGGCTTGTAAGTGGCCCAGCTGAGATCAGTACCCACCTTGCTCTGCGTACCTCAGCTCCTGGGTTGGGCAGGCGATTGGTTGACTGCCCACAAAGCTGTACTCCATCTTCCATTGTGGCAGAACCGCAGTTTTGGGGGGATATCCACCTTTCCTCCACCATTACCTAATATTAGTTTTAATGTCTAAGATTATTCAGGTCAATATATTTCCCTTGCTGGTGGCTAATTACTTCCCTTGCTGGTGACTAAACTTAGGAAGGGACATATAACACAGTTCAGACCAAATGTGATGAGACAGGAAGGGATGCATACTCTGTCTTTTCTGGGAAAGATAGAAAGAGACACATGGGTAAAAGTGTAATATCCGGCATCATGGCAGCCTTTTTGTGCTCTGAGGGAGTCAGCCTGAGAAAAGTCATATTTGAGAGTGGAAATCAACCTGCAGGAAAACTTGGGTCCTCATTGCGTCTGGAATGAGTCTGTGACCTGCCTTCCCTTTATGTGAGATAACTCATTTTCCTTGAGGGAGCTTTTCTGCATTGTCAGCTAAAGGCATTCCCATGGATACATCTATCCATGGAGCAAAACTACAGCAAGATTCATAGTGGGGCCAGGGGTGGGGGAAGAAGGAGCCTGCACCCAGCATGCAGAGAGAGGAGAGGGTGGTGAGCTCGGGGACAGTCTCTGGGCTGCAATAACCAAAGCGATGGGATTCTGGGATCTGTGGGAAAGCTCTGCAGGATCCCGAGAAGGATCTGATCTTGCTGCCGTTCTGAACACTCACTCGGTGACTGTGCAGAGGATCGACTGGGTGGTGACAGAGGAAGCCCAGAGGGGCACCAGGAGGCAGCTGCAGGGAGCCATGGAGTTGGGGGAGGGAGAGGGGAAGGAGTGGGTGGGTCGGGGCAAATGAGGGACACCTCAGGATTTGCAGAAGGCATCCAGCAGGAGCAGCTGGGGTAGCCTGGCTGGAGAGGAGTGGCCATGAGCGGGGCCTCCGTCAAGCCTCACCGAGTGAGCGAGTCCCCTGTGTCTCCGTCACGAGGAGCTGGGAGGAGATGGCAGAGACACACTGAGCTCCCGGCTCGTGCCGGGGACCTTGGTGCCAGGACATTGGCCTGTCACTCATCCAGACGGCAAATCTGCTGGGTCATAAATTCCACTGCAGACTAATATGCGATGATAAACATTAATTAAACACGTAATCCCCCATCATTTTCCTTGTCACAGTACATTCTCAGAGGCCACCGAGGGCTGCTCTGGATGGGCTGAGGATCTTCAAAGCACATCCAGGAACGTTCAGCTCATGCATTTCTTTTCTCCAGATGAAATTTTCTGTAGCGAGCGGAGAGTGCTTTCTGGATGCAGTTGCAATAGCTTGTTTACTTGCTTATCGGTTTATTTGATCACTTATTTGTTGATCCCGCAAATGTGTATTTAATGTCTATTGACTCCAAACACTTCACCAGTTCCAGGGATACAATGGTAAACAGGGGAGGGAGAAAGGGCCCTGCTTTATGGGGATGCCATCGTCACCAGGAAGACAAACATTGAGCGAATGAACGTATCAACAATGTAATTTAATAGAGTGCTCATGTTTATGGAGAAAATGAAGAAGGATATGGGGATAGAGGCGGGTTGTGACTGGGAAGTTCCTTTAAATTAGGTGGTTAAGCAAGGCAGCTGTTATGAACAGGTTTCAGCAGGAGCAGGCCAAGAAAAAGGAACAGGATGTGTAAAGGTCCTGGGGTGGGAGAAGAAGCCTGGTATGTCTGTGGAAGAGAAGAAACTATGAGGTTGAAGAGCTACCAAAAGTGCGGAAATCAGAGAAGCCCACAATCTCTCACATTATAACCAACATCTCCTGATGGATGGGTTGCATAGGAGGACAGTCCTTCCCTTTCTACTGCCCTGAGTCTGGTATGGTCATGTGTTTGGACAGGACAGTGTGAGCCACGAGGTCAAGTTCTGTCTCATGTGCTCGTCTTGGAGGTTTGGGTGGCTGTGGCATGACACCAGCCCCTGGGGAGAGGACCACCAATAGAAAAGTAGTGGCAGCTAGGATGTCCAAGATGGGAGGCCCACATGTGACAAAGACCTCCTTTTCACATTTTACCATCATGGAAAGATAAAGAGGAGCAAGAGATCAAACCTGTAGGCTCAGGTCCTTTTATAAGAGCCACCAACCCATTTTAGAAGGTGATGCTGTCACAAGCCCAAACATCTCGACGTTAAGATTCCAACACGTAGATTCTGGGAGACACATTTGTTCAGGCTGAGTCCCCTGCTGCAGTGACCCTTGTCATGCTGCCATCTGCCACAATGACCAGAAGTGCCCAAGGGAGAGGTCGCCCTGCCCATCTGGGTCCTGAGCAAGAAGGCGGGTGCTGAATGGATTGGTAGCGGGAGAGAGAAATGAAACATCATGGCTGATGTCTCTGAGGCCTTGGGGTTGTGTGTTACTGCAGCATCACCCAACCTATACTGACTGTCACAGCCAGGGTAAGGATCAGCATGAAAGCAGAACACAGTGACGGTGAGGAAGTCAGAGGATGCTTCTTAGAGAGGTGCCATCTTTAAGGAGGCTGGAAGGACAACGCGGAATCACCCAGCCACAGGGGAGGGAGCTGGTGTTTTGGAGACTAGAAGAGAGACCTGTCCCTCGGGTGGGTAGCGAGGGTACAAAAGGAAACAGGAGAACCGTTCGACAGTTCAGTGAAGAGCACAGGCTTGGGTTACCCTGTGTCCCTCTCTACATCTGTGGCTTCGGGCAGAAGCTCCTGACATCTGAGGATCAGCTCCCCCCTGTCACAGTAAGCATGAAGGTGCCACCCTGCTGTGCCTGGGGTGTGTGTGTGAGGGCTCCTTCAAGGCGGTGGCAATGTGAGATGTGCTTGCAGAGGTACTCAGACCTGGGCCTGGTTTGTCATGGACTTTGTCAAAATGCCACGGCCGTGACAGTGATGGACAGCTACCGCACGGGTGGCCTTAGTATATACCCATTCCTCAGCCCTTCGCGTGCATTCCTGAGCCCTTGCGTGTGACCACTGTGCCCATTTTACTAATGAAGGGGAGCCCAGAGTGTAAAGGACATGTCTAAAGCCACCCAATTGCAAAGTGCCCAAGCCAGAATTCAGACCTGGGGACCAAACTCCAGTGTCCACCCCTGTGACCGGGGCATCCTTTCTTGCTCCTGGGCTTCGACGGCTGAGAGACTCAGGTGGGTGTTGCTGGTTTGATGTCGGTGAAGCCCCCACTCTCAGAGGCATCGCTGAAGCTAATGGAAGGAAGGGCTGTGGGGGCCCTGGTCAGAGACGCAGGCCGGGACAGTGCTGCCACCTGAGGTCACAGGAAGAACCAGGAGGGGCAGTTGCTGACATGAGTCAGGCAACAAGGGACCGGGAGCTCCTCCTTCCAGTTTCCTACAGTCATTGTTCACGGGGCCCTGCTCGGGGACAGGCTGCTCTATGCTCTCGGGAACTTACAGTCGTGAAATAGTGTCCACGCAGACCCCGGGCGCTGCCCACGGGCCTCCGATCCCCCAGTCTCATGGAAGAGACGGATAAGCCACAGGAGCTCTTGGGGACAGCCCCAGTGGTGATAGGGGTCCTTGTCTAGCCTTGAGGATGACATCAAATTGGAGACGCACCAGCCACGTACGAGTGACCCCGATGAAGAAAGGGGAGGCAGAAGAACATTCCAGAAAGAGGGAGAAGCACGTGCAATCATCCAGGAAAGCCGGGAGGGTGTTTGTGGGCGGCAGCACCCTGAAAGGCTCTCCGTGAAGGGAGGGAGGAACTTGGGGTGGGCACGGGGGGCTCCCTCCTTCTGGGCTCTGTCCCCAGGGCAAGGGGAAGCCAAGGAAAGGGCTTTAACTGGAAGAGCCACAGAATCAGATTTTCCTTTGTGAAGTCTCACTTTGGTGGCTATTAGGATTGCAGGGGGACAAGGCCAAGGGTAAGGACCACTTAGCAGGCTGGGCTAGCATCTGGCCCGAGGGAAGGAGGTCAGGGGCTGCGGAACAGGGGACAGTGGGTGGAGCCGCGCACTGAACTCCTGGCCCTGGATAAAGGCTCCGGTGACATTTTATCCCCGGCCTCCTCCTTCTCCGCCCAAAGGGCCACCTGACCTATATTTATCTTTCCAAAGTGACCGTTCCGCAAATTGCCACTCTGTGCGCGTCAGCCCTGCCTCTGTGCCCGAGCACACTGTGTTCTGGGTCACGGGCAGGTGGCCCTGGCAAGCTGTTAACTGGCTTTTCACTTTGTTTTGTTTTGTTTCTCAGATTTCTGGTTGCTCGGTGCCCAGCCCTTCCCAGGCTCAAGTTCAGGAGGCCATTTGTCCACGCCCCACTGGGTCATGGGTCGCAGCTTGGGCAAAAACCAGGTGAGCTGGTTTCCAGGACTTTGGGCCTCGTGCTCCACAGGGGACGTTGTCCCTGTGGAATTCCAGAAACCAGGGGTTAACTTTCTTTTCCAATTAGCTCTGCATTTTCTATAAAGACATAATCCTTTTTTAAGTTAATGAGGCATCATAATTATTAATTGCTAATTATTCACAGTCGCTTAGTCGACTTAAAAGGAATGATACCAGTTAGAGCAAGATTTAAAGATATCAAATACCAAACAGCCTCCCCTGGCCGTCCAGCTACTCTGCACCACAGCGGCAGGGACATTAGTTTTCTCCTCTGGATGATTCAAATTTTGTTCTAAATTCTATGATTTGGAGCATCAGCTCAATTCCTGCGTGTCCTCCACCAACCTCCTGACTCTGAATGTCAGTTTTCCCAATTGGGAAATGGGACCTGATATCCATGGGCAAGGCTGTTGGGGTTCACCTGAGATATTGTGAGCAGAGTGCTTATCATCGTGCTTAGTAGGTATCAAAAAGGTCAAAAAATGTAAGTTATGTTTTAGAAGTTGCTTCTTTCTTTAGCCTTAACTGTGCATATTTTTGGAGGGTTAGGGGTACTAGAGATTGAATTCAGGGGCATTCAACTACTGAGCCACATCCCCAGCCTTATTTTGAATTTTATTAAGAGACAGGGACTCACTGAGAGGTTTAGTGCCTTGGTATTGCTGAGGCTGGCTTTGAACACGAAATCCTCCTGCTTCAGCCTCCTGAGCTGCTGGGATGACAGGTGTGTGCCACTGTGCCCTGCCTGGATGTGTCTTGTCTGTGTGTGTGTGTGTGTGTGTGTGTATGTGTGTGTGTGCGCGTGCGTGCGTGCGTACACATGTATGTCTTAGTTCATTTCCCGTTGCATCTGAATGCCACAGACGGGGTGATTTATAAGGAGTATGTTTATTTAGCTCACGGTTCTGGACCTGGGAAGTCCAACGGCATGGTCTTAACATCTGCCCAGCACCTGGCCCTGGCCTGGAGAAAGATTTCCCACCGTGAGACAGAGCAGACAAGTCAGAGAGCTCGCTTTCCTACCAAAGCCACCTTGCTATACTCATCAATCCACTAATCCACTAATCCATGAGTGGATTAATCCACTTAAAAGGACAGAGCTCTCTTGACCCAAGCAGTTCCCAAAGGTCCCACCTCTGAATACTGTTAACACAGGACTTTGGGAATGAAGTCTCCTACACGTAAGATCTGGGGACCATGGCTTGTGAGTGTGTATCTGTGTTGGTGTCTACCTCTGTGTCTTGACCTTGTCTTCTGAACTTCTGCTGAAACTCATGGGACTTGAGGCACAGCCCTCAACCTGGACTCAAGGGTCTTGAGCCTTCAGGACAACATAGACTGGATAGCCCACTTGGAGGCAGCTCAGATGTCCTACCAGGACACTGGGGCTTTGGAATCCGAGAGACAGTGGCTTCCTATTCCTGCTCTGTGTTGTTCGGTGAAGAACCAGGATTCTTATACCTCCTTGTTGGGTAAGGGCTAGAAGTTAGCCAGACCTGAGGCCCAGAGATGGGGGACCTCCTGAGGGTGGTAGGGTTCAGAGACGCCCCCTGAGTCTTCCAGACTAGCCAGCTCTGATGTCCTGACCCCTGGGCTTTATTTTTTTATGCCCCGTTCATCCGTGGTTGGGGGCTTTGGTTCTATTTTGCATTCTGAAGACTGTAGTCTGGCCCCCGCCCCTGACTTACAGAGGGAAACCCCAGTCCTTTTTCAGAATCCTGGTTAGGGCATGTGCCTGTGCTGGAGGGAGGATCCTCTCGCCTTCGTCAGCTTGCCTTCCCTGAGCTGGGAAGAGCAGACCAGCATGATCAGCTGCAAAAATAACAGGTTCCACACTGGCAGCAATGGGGGGCTGTGCCAAGCCACATCTAGCAGTGACAAGGAGATCAAGTCCCCAAGGGAGCAAGGGCAGCGGCTGCGGCAGGTGAGCTGAGGGAGGTGGGCCTGGGAGAGGCTCTGCCGTCATTTGTTAATAGCCACATCCAGACACTGAGAACCTTCGAGATGCTGGATCTGATATCAACTGCCCTACAACATCTGACCTGTCCTGAATCGATTATCGTTGTGTTCACTTCCTGTGGCCAGTGAGGTTAAGGGCAGTCTCAAGCAAGCGTGAATCCAAGAACGTGTGTCCCTACCTGTGCCAACACCCCACTGTCTCCTTTTAATGGTGCCCAAGGTTCAGTGAGGGGCCACTCAGGAGGTGTGAGGAGTCCAGGCGTCCCTGTGATGGCCAGTATGCTGTCCTGGCCAATGCATTCTTATCATTATCTGTACCCACTTATCCCTTCTCCTAAAGAGGTGGGCAGGCTCAACTGACGTTGGAATACAAGACACCCACAATTCCTACTGGGTGAGGACTGCAGGCAGGGTAAGGGCAATGTCCTAATCTCCAGAAACTGTCAACATGTTGGTTCGTGTGACAAGGGGCGGTCTGGTTGCAATTGGAACTTAGATTGCTAATCCATTGGCTTCAAAATAAAAAGATGATCCTAAATTATCCTGAAGGACCCAGCATCACCACCCAGGGTCCACATGGGAAAGAAGAGCAGAGAGTGGGCACAGGAGCGATGTCACGAGACCCCACCTGCCATTGCTGGTTTTAAAGACAGAGGAAGAAGATTGGGACCCGAGGAATGTGATAGATTTTAGAAACCAGGCAAGGCAAGAAAAGGGAGTAGCCCTTGAACTTCCAGGAAGGAAGCAACCCAGATGACATCTTTATATTAATTAGCCTGGTGAGTCCTGTTTCAGACTCTGACATTCAGAACTGTAAGGTTTTTTTTTTTTTTTTATGTGTTGTTTTCAGTCAGGAAGTTTGGAGTGATTTGTTATAGCAGCAATAAGAAACTAATACAGCAGGGTAACTGCACACTTAAAAATCATGTACTAATCAAACCTTTGGGTTACAGACTTTTCATCTCTAAGAATGCAAAGTAGAGGAACCATTGTAAAACAAACCCACGGGAAAGCAATGAACCCCACCCAAATAAGCAGCATTCTGCAGGACAGTGGGCTCAGGGATAAATAAGGGGAGGGGATGTTGCTACATGGTGGCCTCTGGTTTATGCTGTAGTCCTGATAAATTATTAACATCAGCCTCTGTTACTCTCAAACATGTTCAAGTTTAAATGATAAGTCTTATCATCTTCCTAGTAGAGGGTGCTCAAGAGACTCAACAACCGAGTAACAGTGAATGAAACTTCTGTGAATTTTTTTATTTGGAAAAATTGACTCTAAAGTATGAGTGCTTTTAGACAATTGGGAAATTTAGATATGAACTGGGTATTAGACAAGGCGATAATTTTGTGAGGTGATAGCATTGTAATCAGGTATAAAATTTTTCATTTTTAAATAAGATGTTACTAACGTGCTTAGGTACAGATGCTGTGATGTATTAGATTTGCTTTAAAATAATCCAGCAAAAAGTGAGATCTTGATGGCAAAATGTGGACAGTTGTGGGTGATGGATTGCGGGGGTTGTTTACTCTCTACTATTTCAGACTTTTCATAATAAAACCGTGTTTAACATGGTCCTACTTATAGTTTTGGCTTTTTTAGCCAAAGGCACAAACATTTCTCTCTGTCTCTCTGTTTCTGTCTCTCTGTCTCTCCCTCTCTCTTTTGGTACCAGGGATTGAACCTAGGGGCTCTAAATTGCTGAGGCTGGCCTCAAACTTGCGATCCTCCTGCCTCTGCCTCCCGAAGTACTGGGATTCCAGGTGTGGGCCACTGCTCCTGGTTTTCTCTTTGATCGTCTTCTTAGACTGGATTTGCGTCCGGTGGCTGGTTGGAGGTAAGATGCAGACATGCAGGGAGAAGATGTCACCAGATGTCTTCAAACAAGACCAGGGCACCAGTTCCAGGAGTTGTTTGGGGGATCAGATCAACTAGGGTGGACAAGCAGTATACTGACATCTTGATTCTCATTTACCTTGACCTTTCCTGGAAAATGTCATGGGGAGGTGTGGCTCTGGCTTAGAGTTGAGATTCAGAGTCCCTACTTTCAGAGGGTGGAAGAATCCAAGATGAAAGGCCGACTGCAAACTAGTGCCTGGTGGAGGTCCGTCAAAGCCAGCCCTTTGCAGGGGAAGGACAGGAGGCTGGGGGCCAAGTGCCTTGCTTTAATTTGACATAGTTGTGTGATCTTTCAAAAGAGACTTGTCCTCTTGGAATCCCAGATTTCTTATCTGAATGTTGGAAAAAAATTAATCCTTATTTCTTGGGATCATTGGGAAAATTAAAATATGGCATTAAAATATGCCATAGCATCTTGAAAAAAATATTAGACACAGAAAGAGTTTAATGAACATCTGGTCCCCACACTTTTGAATCTTGTTGAGTGGCTAATGATTTGAATATCACTAATTCCTGTTTTATCTTGGATACTATCATGTGTTTAGAGATACACTGTTGTTGATTATTGAATAATGTGTGCTCATGGTAGAAGAACCCAGGAATGTTAATTCATTGTAGAAGATCTAGAAGATTATAGAAACCCATGAAAATACAATAAAAATCTTCCATAAAACCAGGAAATGCTTCAATTGCACGCATGCTATATTGTGATTTTCTTCTGTTCAGTAAAAATAATTGGGGTCAACTGAGATATAGACTTTTCCATCTGACTTTTTCAGTGTGAATTTTTTTCTTGCTGTCTATGGATTATTTTTTCAATGTTTAACAATAAAAGCAGAGAGGAGTTTGGAACTATAGCAGCTTGCATCAGAGAAATCACATCTCTATCATGTCTTATGCATTTGTCTCTGCAAAAATCCTGTATCGTCTCCCCTGGGGTCTGTGTGGGATTTAAATGGTTTAAGGTTGATAAAGCTGTTAGAACAGTGACTGAAATAGTGCTTATAAAATGATGGTGTCTGTTGTTGATATTGATTAGACTACCATGTCAGGATATGTTATGCTGCAATAACAAAAAGCCCTGAAGTCTCAGTTACTTAACAAAAATTTGTTCCTTACTGCAAGTGGAAATCATTTTCTTGGGTAGCTCTCTTCCAAGGGTGATTTAAAGTTTCAGGGTTTTTTTTCTATCTTGTAGAACTTCCATTGCATATATTTCCATAATTGCCAGGCCAAGGGAAGAGAAATTGGAAGATGTCAACTAGCAATTAAACCCTTGGATCCAGAAGAAATAGGATCCACTCTACTTACAACCAATGGGCCCAAACTAATTATATGACCCCACATTGAAGGTGTGTGTGTGTGTGTGTGTGTGTGTAACTCCCTCATACGCCCAAAAGAAGAGGAGACATAGGCATTGATAAGCACCAGGAGTCTCTGCCTTGGGATTATCGGTTAGAAGATTGTTTGCTCTCTGGGGAGTTAGTGGGCTTGAACTCCTCAAGGTCAGCTCCCAGTGTGTCTGTGTGTTCTAAATCCTCCTAGAAGAAGAAGGGAAAGGCAGGGGCGTGGCCTCCCCCTGGGTCTGTCTGAAGCTGGGTTCCCCCCAGAGTTCCAGCACCTGTTTGCTCTCTGTGTCTGGGAATCACTGCCTCAGGCTCACCTGTGAGGGGTGCACTTAAGCACCAGGGTTGGGCTGGCCTCCGAGCAGCATTTCATCTGAGCCCTGTCATCGCCCTGATCTACAGCTCGTCCCGAGGGCCATCAGTCCTGGGAGAGAGTTTATCCGGCCCCACTCTGGCATTTAGTGCCACATATGTCACCGTGGACACTAAGTAGACCTGGGCCAGGCCTGGTGAGGTAGAGCCTAATGTGAGCTGAGGGCTCCTGGGGAATTATCAATCATACCACCTGAAGAATCTTTTTTTTTTTTGGTACTGGCATTGAACTCAGGGGTACTCAACCACTGAGCCCCATCCCCAGCCCTATTTTGTATTTTATTTAGAGACAGGGTCTCCCTGAGTTGCTTAGGGCCTCACCATTGCTGAGGCTGGCTTTGAACTCATGATCCTCCTGCCTCAGCCTCCTGAGCTGCTGGGATGACAGGCATGTGCCACTGTGCCCAGCCCTAACCTCCTGAAGAATCTGCAGGGAACTTTTGCTTTTGGAGTTTCAAATAGCGGCAGCCTTTCATCTTTCCAGATACTGGCAGTAGGGCGGAAGGAAATGACTTAAGAGTCAAACACATCTTAGGTATGCATTATGGCTTTTCCCTATACTAGCTGTGTGGCCTGAGGAAAGTTGCTGCCCATCTCTAAACCTGCATTTTTTTTTTCATTTATGTAATGGGAACAGGATCAGCTCTCTGATTTCTCTCATTCTATGATTCTGTGACCTCATTCTTAAACTAGGTCCAGAGCTTGGATATTGGGGGAGCTCCCAGTCAGAGACCAGCTCGTTCAGTTAGGATGCTTTTGGTCATAAGCAACAGAAATATTGACGTAGATGGGTTCTGAAAATACAGAAATCTACTGCCCCATACAATAGACTTCTGAACAGAGTGGGTTTAAGAATTTGTGGACCATCAGCTCAGCCAAGCCTGCAAAGAACCAGTTCTCAGCAGCTTGGGAGGCTGAGGCAGGAGGATCACAAGTTCAAAGCCAGCCTCAGCAATGGCAAGGCACTAAGCAACTCAGTGAGACCCTGTCTCTAAATAAAATACAAAGTAGGGCTGGGGATGGGGCTCAGGGGTCAAGTGCCCCTGAGTTCAATTTATGATACCCCCCAAAAAAAAGATCCAAATTCCTTCTGCTTTCTGCCTAAGCTGTGGAAGTTGCCTGTTGATATTTCAGTGATCAGAGTCAGACATGCAAACCATCAGACCAAGAAGAGAGAGGATCTCTTCCAGTGGGGCTGTCCTGAGAGCCAGAAATGGGCCTGAAGACCACCCAGAAGTCTTCCCCACTGGCCAGAGGTCTTTCCTGTTTCTCAGTGTTGAGGTCACTGTGGAGGGGTGGGATTGCCTTGGATCATCAAGTCCATCCATGGAATCTGAGATGAGCTCAGCAGGAGAAGCAGTGGGTTCAAAGGGTACCTGAGACAAAATCAGGATTCTGTTTGAAACGAGGCTGGGGCTGGTGGCACCGCAGCATCAGCTTCTCATTCAAGCTGCCATTTTCTCTTTGGTTAATTCAGCATCCAAAGGAATGATTAACATCTCTGAAGTGTTTGCTTCTGTGTCAGGATCCTTACAAGTGATTTCTTCCTTAACCTGTCTATCAGGCTGGGCAAGCAATGCTAATTCCAAGTCCATTCTGCAGAAGGGGACAGTGAGGTCCATGAGATAACTTGCTGAGGCCATGAATCAAGTGTCTGAGCCCATAGTTCATCTTGTAGGCAGGTGATTGCAGAGCCTGGGTTTTAATTCCTGTGCTGAATTATATTTGGAGAGAAAGAAGAACGAGGCATGAATTTTGGCAAAATAACAGCTCTAGCTGGAGCCCAGGCCCACACAGTTGCTATCTCATTTAAAACCCATAATAGGGCAGCTACTGGTCCCAATTCTTCCTGCTTCCTATTTTGTGAGGTCTCAGAGCAGGTGTTTAACTTGCCAAGAATTTCATAGCCAGTAAGAGGCAGAGACATACGTCTCTTGGATATGACTGTTTCAGAAAAGAATGCTTTTATCCGTTAGGAACAGAACATCCCATAAGAGTGACCTCAACAATGGGATTTTAAAATTTTTCTGTGTCAGCTGGAGAAGGAGATGTGGCCCACTCCAGGAGTGGTTCAATAGCTCAACAGTGACATTCAGGACTCAAGGTCATCCCATATTTCTGCTGCAATAGCTTCGGCAGATGGACAATGTCTCCTTTCACGGTCTCCAAGATGCCTGGTCTTCATCTGAACTTGCTGTAAATCAGGAGTAGGCAAGGGCAGGTCGTCAACAAGCTCTGTCATGCGCTTCTCTCTTCTCTCAGGAAGAAAGCCATTCCTGACGCTCAATAGCTGACATCCCTGTGGGTCCCGCGGGCCAGAGCAGAATCACATGGTCAACCCTAGCTGCAAGAGAGGTTGGGAGGGGGCTGTGTGTTCAGTTTCTGCGTTTGAAGTCTGGTTCGGGCAGCTCAGAAGAGGGGACCAGGTTTGTCCTTGGGAAGAAGACCCCAGTGCCCATCGCAAACTCCCAAGATGCTCCAGGGTGGAGTCTGTATCTTAATTCTTTGTATTTTGATTGCCCAATGAAGCCTACAGTTTTAAATAACTGTCCATTAAAATAATTGAATGATTTACAAAGTTTGGGACTCTTGGGGGGAACTTGTGGAGAAGGACGGCTGTGGATGGAAGGATCACCCAGGCATCTACCCCACCCCCATCCTACTTCCTGCCTGTCAATCATTTAGACTTTTTTTTTCTTTTTTGCCAGTGAGTTGTTCCATGATAAAATGCAGATGGGCAGAGAGGCAAAGAAGATCCGGCATGTTTCCTGTGTGAAAAATGATGAGGAGGACAGTTTGTGAAACAGCTTGTCTTTCATTGAGATTCCAACTTTTGTTCTTGGTTCTGTGACTTTGAGGTGACCATGTAGGAAGCTCCTACCCTCAGATCCTTCCCTCTGGGAGGCTGGAGCATATGGAAAGAGGGCTTACCAAAGTCCACTGGAAATCCCACCACTGGGCAGAGACTGAAAAGAAACGGAATTCAGTGTGTCCAAGAGACAGCCGATCTCCTGAGCGGAGTAAAAAATCATCCTTAACAGCTAAAATATGGAGCCAACCTAGGAGTCCATTGATTGGTGAATGGCTAAAGAAAATGGGATACATCTACATGTGATATCTTGATATATATCTCTATAAATCACATATGTATGTATACACACACATACACACACACAATGGAATATTATTGAAGCATAAAAATGAAATCTTGCCATTTGATGCAACCTGGTTACAGGAGGACATAATGTTAAATGAAATAAGTCCGATTCGGAAAGAAAAATACCGAACACTCTCACTTACACACGGAAGTTAAAAAGTGGATCTTATAGGAGTGGAGATTAGCATTGTGGTTGCCAGACCTTGGGAGGGTTTTGGGGGAGGGAGGAGGGAGAGCGATGGTGGATGGGTAGAGATACAGTCGGATGGGAGAACACCTTCTAACGCTCCCCGCAGGGGAATGATGGTCGATAGCAATTAACTATATATTTCACATAGCTAGTAGACAGATTTTTTGAACATCTCAATCCAAAGAAATGATTGTTGTGAGGTGAATGATATGGCATTTATCCTGATCCGATCCTTACCCATGTATAATGTCACAAGGAAACCCGCATTTGTCAATTATCATTTTTTTAAAGTCAATTACAAATGGACATATGGAAGAAATTCTGCTGGAGAGCATGCTCAGAGGCTTTCTTTGGAGGAAGAGCTAACCTGGCAATGAGACTGGCCTGGTGGGGAGGAGTAGGGGGACCTCCCGTGAAGGAAGGTGTCCCCTGCCTCACCTCCTGGTGTGGGCAGCCTGCCCAGCTCCCCAGCAAAGCCTTCTCTCTGGGTGGTCATGGCAGACCCCAGACAGCACTTCCTGCTTGTGACCGTACGTTGGAATCATTGTTGGGGGCAGTGAAGTCGGGGTAGAGGGGCCAGCTGCAGAGGGACTCTGAAGTTTCCCCAGGTGGCTCCAAGGCACAGACGAGGCTGAGATCTGCAGCTGTAGAGGACACTGCCTGCACTCAGATCCTGGTTATGCCACTGCTTCTGTGGCTACCGACACAAGTTCATGAACACATCTGTGCCTCAGTTTCTTCATATGTAAAATGGGGCCAATAACCATCAGGTGTATCCTGAAGGCAACAAGCATTGTTCATAGAAAGCACAGTGCAAAGTGATTTGGGGCCGTCAGCGTCATTGTCTGCCTGTCATGTGTGATACTCACCAATGGGCCTGGGCGCTGCACCACGGGGGATCCCATCATCTCAGGTAGCCACTCTTGCAAGCCCTTCTGTCCTGACCCACCTTGGAATCAGCCCTGATGGATGGTTCCTATAGTCTAGAACATAAAAGAACCATATGCCTCCCAGGGGCAATGTCTTGGGTATATACTTCCTCCCTTGGGTAACAGAATTGCAATCGTCCTTTGCAGGAACCATCCTTCCATCACCCCTAGCCCATGCAGTTGGATGAAACTGAGCCCAGTTCCAGCTCCAGGCTTGTCAAGAATAAAGCCAACACGATTTTTTACTTCTCATGGGAAGGAGGTCTTACATTGGTCTGGGCGTTGCTAAACTGGGAGGATGTAAGTCTGTAGTTTCTGGAAATCATTTATGCAAACAGGAGAGGAGAAGCTGCCCGAGGGGGGCAAAATCTACATGGGGGAGCCAGAGGGAATGATTAGGAGATATATATTCCCTGTGACATAATTTGAGAACCTTGATCACACAGCACCTGAAACTGGTTTAACCACGGGCTTTTCAGAGACATGAGCTAATTGCTATTGCTCAAGTCTCCTTGTGTTAGTCTTCAAGTGCAATGGACACAGTCTGATAAATATAGTTTACCTTGGCTTACTGGCCACTCCTAAGGCCACAACCTTCTGTCTTGGTATTGTATCTTGTTCCCATAAGAGACCACGTCATGCTCCTTTTCTCCCTTGGGAGTACCAGGTATGCTAGGTGTTCAGAGCTGGGATGATGGTGACAGCCTCTGTGGGCTGAACATCCATAGACATCTGTAACAACTCCCATGTTCCCAGAGGGAATTAACATTGAAAACTAAACAAAACCAAACCACGTTCCATTAACCAGAGACACGAACTGGCAGAAAGGAGGGAACTAGTCTCCCACTCTGCTCTGCCTCTGGCGGGGCGGATCTCACAAGTTTTCTTTCACTTGCTTCTTAATATTGCACTGAGAAATGGCTACCAGGGAACAAGAGGGACCCCGGTGGTGAAGGGATTTCAGCCTATAAAAACAGGAACAGCTTCGGAGAGAAAAGAAGGAGGGCGTGCTCATTAGGAGGGAGAATTTTCATTATTAATTTGTAAAGATCAAAACCATCTCTGAGCAAAATGGGCTGACTCATACTGGAGACTCCCTGTTGCTACAGGTGGAAGCGGGCTAGTGAGCTGTCCTGGGTGCTGAAGAAGGGCTGCTGCAGGGTGGGTCCCCGGAGCCGGATCCTAAGGCAAGGGTTTGTGTGCAAGTGGCTCATGATGGCTGGGGGGTGGGGGTGGGTCCCAGAGAAGACCAGGAGGAAGTGAGGGAAGGGAAGGAAGCCTGTCCAGGGCGCATTAATGAGCTGCTTCCTCTAGTGGGAAGGTGGCGCCCCTCTGAAAGGGAGGAGGCGACACCCAGAATTGTCCCTCGGCGGGGAGGAGGCTGAGGTGTTCAGTGCTGGACCCTGGTCCTCATCGGCTGGGGCTTGCTCCCAGGGCGTCCCCGCCCAGCCCCTCCAGCCTGCCCAGGTAGGGCTGAGCTCTCTGAGATGCGGGGATGTCCCTGACCTCCTGGAGGGGCGGTGGCTGGATTCTGCCTGTAGGGGGCGCCCCTCAATTCGCTCGGTGTTTTCAAAGACAAGGAATTTGAAATAAACCCTCTAATTCCCACTGACTCCAAACGGTCTCATGAACATCTGTCCAGCTTCATCAATTGCCTCTTATTGCCTGGACCCTGGAGGTCCCTCCCTGCACTGGTTGGTGACGTCTCTTTTCACGCCATCAGCATCAGGAGGGCTCTGCTCAGGAATTCTCCGGTGGCCCCCATCCACACCTGGGGCCGAGCAGGGTGTCTTTGGAGCAGAGAGGCTGAGTCGCCCCAGCATCCTCCCTGTTCCCAGGTGCCATCTGGAGCCAGCTCTTTCAAGACACAGTGATGATGACAATAGGTGCACAGCACTCAAAAGTTTGTAAGATGCTTCACAGGCAGGTTGCTGGGTGGAGGGCTGAGAAGCAGGAGGCAGCTGCAGATGCGGGCAGAGGAACAGTCAGGGTGAGGGGTGGGGGAGGCAGAAGAGGAGCGCTGTTGTCCCAGTGAGTCGCGTTTTCCCCTTAAAACAGTGGTTGAGAGACAGTGAGGCACGGATCTCCAGTCTGCACCCAGGAAGAGGTGGAAAGAGACACACCCATGGTCAATTATGTACAATCCCAGAATCCCTCGGGCAGCACAGGAGACATGAGATGGCGAGTCTCTTTCTCTTACATCCTGGAGTCCCTTTCTTAAATAACGGAGAGACTCATGCCACAGGGGAAGAAGGAGGACAGGGTTGTGTGGTCACACGATTTGAAACAAAGGTGCCACTTTCCGGGTGCCTGCTAGTCCTTCTTTCTTTCCTATTCTGGGCTGCAGTTCTGGCATCAATATAGAATAAACATAGACACTGTATGAGTCACAGAAGAGTGACAATACCTCTCCCAGGACTCTGCACCCACTTATTTTAAAGATGATGGGGGAAGAGAAGGATAACATGGCAGAGACCGAGGGGGAGGAAGAGAGCAAGCTTACTGATGATCAGGGGATTAGTTATATCTCTCCCCAAATCCGTACACTGAAGTCCTAACCCAGACCCTCAGAATGGCTGTATTTGGAGATAGGATTAATATCTTCGTAAAAGAGGGAATTTGGACACACAAAGCAATGCCGTGTCATGTGCACAGGACAGGGAAGGAGATGTTTTATTCCCCTGGACCTCAAAAATAGATTCTGAATCCATTGAGAATCGATTCTCGTTATTCTTGTTATTGCCTTGTATAAAGTCACCACGAACACTGAATTAGCAAATACCAAACCAGCGAATACTGAACCACCCCTGGTTCCATCGACCCCAGGGGAAATGCAGGGCAAGGTTTGTGCAGATCTCTGGTCTTGACATTTCCATCCATCTTTGACTGCATAATTTTCTTTTATGCATGTTTCTATTTAAAGGCTCTTTATTCAGTATATACTGCTGATGCATTAACACCGTACTTGTAGTCAGTTGCACTAGAGCTCACACCCGAGCAGAGCTGGGCAAACGTGTATTTCCCCCATCAGGCACATGGAGTTACTAGGTTGCACTCAGGAGCACCATTTGGGACTTAAAACTGCCCCCCGAGGACCTGTTAATACAAAAACAGCACTAAATGGTGAAAACATGGCATTTGATAGACTGGGGAAAGGCAGGGTGTCTGTCTCCTTGTTCAGCCTCAGCTGGGAACTGGTGCATCGGGTGACCTCAGTTTTGGTCCTGCATATCTACACAAAGTGTCGTGGGCATTGATTTGGGGTTACAGAGAAATCGTAGTGAGCTGGCAGATATACAGAGATGGAATCCACGGACCATGGGGCATCAACAGTACTTCTTATCTTCTCTGTTGTATTCCTGGTCCAAGTTTCTGGGTTACTCTGCCAGGTCCCTGTCAGGGCTCCCTGCTTCCATTCTTCCTCCTGTCCCGCTCCCTTCGTCCCTGATGGGAGATGCCCAGAAAACCAAAAAGAAAAAAAATATAAACAAAAATATCCCCTTGAATTTCCGCATAGCGTAGAGTTGGCCTGTGGAAATGAACATCGCCGACTCTCCCATCACGGGGCATTCGATGCCGTGATATCACGATCACAAGTACAGGTGAAATATTTGCATAGCAAATAGTAACGTGGTGTGCCCAGGATCTTTAGGGAAAGTGAGAAGGAGCCGGATGACATGTCAGTAAGGAGATGGTTCTGAAGCGCTCCCGGGCTCTCCTGTAGCCTGTGCCCATTAGGTGTGTGTTTCTTTATATGCTTGGTGAAATCACGGTGCCCATGTCCCCAGGAGGACCATTGAGTGCTTATGGAAGGACAGGCATTGAAGTAAGCACGGAGCATGATAATTGATTTCATCTGCACAACCACTTGATTAGATCTGTTTTATTGATCAGAAAGCTCAGGCACAGAGAAGGAAAGGGGTTTGGTAAGATCACACAGCTCATAAATAGAAGAGTGAATTTAAGTACAGGTCTACTGACCCCTGGGGTTTACATCACCAGTTGAAGTCAAATAAGGAGATGTGTCTCCGTACATTTAGGGCTTTTTTTTTTTTTTTTGAGGGGAAGGCATACTGGAGATTGAACTCAGGGTCATTCGACCATTGAGCCATATCCCCAGCCCTATTTTGTATTTTATTTAGAGACAGGGTCTCACTGACTTGATCAGCACCTCGCTTTTTGCTGAGGCTTGCTTCGAACTCGTGATCCTCCTGTCTCAGCCTCCAGAGCCACTGGGATTACAGGCATTCGGGCATATGTTTTTAGTGTATATTTGCGTCTTAGAATTCCTCCACCTTTCCCCCAGCTGTGTCCTTCCTGTTCTATTTTAGTTCTGCAGGCACACTCTAGATCCGCCTAGGTTCTGTGGCCCCATGGAGGCTCACGTACCACGGGGAGATGTGGACCACAAAGCCACTGCAATACCTAAGGTCTCTTTGCCCCCCCCACTGAAAATGCTTGCTGAGGATAAGATCTAGGGGCAGTCTGCTGTGTGATCTCTGTCAGTTCTAAGCATTTTAAATATATCACTTTATTCAAGAAGCTTATGTATTTTTTTCTAATTAGTTATCCATGACAGCAGAATGCATTTTGTTTCATAGTACACAAATGGAGCTCAGGTTTTCATTTCTCTGGTTGTACATGATGCAGTCGCACCATTCAGGCAATCATAGGTGTACTTAGGGTAATGATGTCCGTCTCATTCCACCCTCTTACCTACCCTCCTGCTCCTTCCCTTCCCCCACCCTTTGCCCTATCCAAAGTTCCTCCACTCTTCCCATGCCCCCTCCCCGACTATGAATCAGCATCCACTTATCAGAGAAAACATTTGGCCTTTGTTTTTTTGGGGGGATTGGCTTATTTCACTTAGCATGCTATTCTCCAACTCCATCCATTTACCTGCGAATGCCATGATTTTATTCTCTTTTAACGTTCAGAAATGTTCCATTGTGCATATGTACCACATTTCTTCATCCATTCATTTATTAAAGGGCATCTAGGTTGGTTCCACAGATTAGCTGTTGTGAATTGAGCTGCTAAAACATAAATGTGGCTGCATCACTATAGTATGCTGATTTTAAGTCCTTTGGGTACAGAGCGAGGAGTGGGATAGCTGGGTCAATTGGTGGTTCCATTCCAAGTTTCCTAAGGAATCTCCATATGGCTTTCCAGATTGGCTGCACCAATTTCAGTCCCACCAACAATGTATGAGTGTGCCTTTTCCCCACATCCTCACCAACACTTATTGTATTCCTGGTCACTGCCAGTCTGACTAGTGTGAGATGGTATCTTAGAGTAGTTTTGATTTGCATTTCTCTAATTGCTGGAGATGTTGAACATGTTTTTCATATATTTGTTGATTGGTTGTATATCTTCTTCTGAGAAGTGTTAAGAAGCCTATGCATTGTTTATTATTTATTTATTTGTGAGGTGCTGGTCCTTGATCCCAGGGTCTTACTCATGCTGTACCACTGAACTCCACCTGCCAGTCCTATTTATAAAATTTTTGATTAACAGGTGTTAATTGCACATACTCATGACATGCAGTATGATATCTGTGATATCTGCACAGGTATATAAAGTGCACACTGATCAAATCCAGCTTCCCTTAATCCATCCTACTCTCTGCCTTCCTAACTTCTATGAATAGCTATTCTATATAAAGGTTACATTTTTAAAAATTTCAACATACAAATGAGAACATGTGATGCATGTCTTTTTGTGTCTGGCTTATTCCACTTAATACAATGTCCTCCAGTTTCATCCATTTTGGATGCAAATAACCAGATCTCATTCTTCTTCATGGCAGAACACTACTCCATTTTGTACATATGCCACATTTCCTTTATTCATTCATCTGTTGAAGGGCACTCAGGCTTCCTGGGCAGTTTTTAGCCAGTGAAGGGACTGAGACACAGAGAGATGAAGTAATCTGCCTGAGCTGACACAGCGTGGTACTGAAGAAGGAAAGATTTGAACTTGAGATGGCTGGATTCTGAGTACAGCCCTTTAACCACTGCACCACACCACCGGGTCTCCACATGAGCTGACTTCATATGCATAAGATGCTTTGAAGTTTACAAAAACCTGTGAGAGAAGCAAAAGCCTCCTCCTTACTGAATTTAAGAGGAAACTGGGGCCCAGGGAGAGGCCCTGGTCAAGAAGAAGCAGAACACAGATTTGAATGGGAGTTACGTTCCGAGACCCCGAGGGTGCCCCTGTTGAGCAGATCCTCTTCTTGTCCCTGGGCTGTCCTGTCCCCGTGGCTTTCTGGAGATTTCCATCCTCCGTGCAACCGAGTCCTATTCCTACCCACACCCTACGCTCTCGCAGAGAAAGTTTCATCTCATTAGTCAAATTAAAACTTACTTTTGAACTTGGTCTATAGCTGTGTGATAGACTTCAAGTAAATTATAATTTTATTTATAGCTCCCTGTCTTCCAGAGACTTAAGCAGCAATATGTTATTTGGCTCGTGAAGAAATAAAAATAAAATAAAATAAAATGACACCTCGAACGGCACTGTGACTAATTAGGGAGACTTCCAAGCGGCTGTTAATACGAGATGCTGAAATGTGCACCAGCCGTCGCCAGCCGCCAGCCCCAAGTTCCCAGGGAGGACAGGACTCAGGTTTCACATTAAGTCCAACAATTATTTTGACGGGTAGAGTGAAGCTCCACCAAGTGCCATTACAACAAAATCTTTCTGTAGCTGTGTCAGGACGGTTGCACCCGGCAGGGGGAAGCGGAGAGATGTCGGGGAGATCTCCCCAAGCCTGGCAGCAGGCATCCGCTGACCCCAGGCTCTGCCAGATACTTATTTATGTATTTTTGAGGCTCCAGGGGAGAGTTCAGAGCTTTGGGATTGGGACGTGGTAAGTCTCAGGAAAGGACAGCTGTGGAGGGAGCAGGCCCGGGCTCACGTGTGTGGGAAGGAATTCTGATTTCTGCTTCTGATTTCACCGCTGGTGTTATCGTTCATTTTTATACTTGAAATAACTTGAAGTGCACAGCCGAGTTACAAAGATAAAATAATTATGGTTCCCATACACATTTACCTGGCTTCCTCTAATGCCACCGTTTTACCGTACCAGGGGAGATTCCCCATCCAGACTTCTTCCAGGTGCTGAGGGGACATCTGTTAAGGAAAGCAGATGTGCTCCCTGCCCCCAGGGAGCCCGCGGTCAGCTGGGAAGGACACACACACACACACACACACACACACACACACACACACACGGGACTCTGGTAATGAGCCTTGGCCGGGTGGCCGTCTCTCCCCGGCCATCTCTTCCTCCTGGGTGAGGAGTGGCCACTGCAGCGGATCCGGTGATTACCTGGATTCACGAATCAAGGGGAGAACCATCCTGTGGCTCTGGACCCCAGAGGGAAGGCAGTGACCGGTGAGTAAGGACAGCTGAGGACACAAGCATTTGGGACTCGACCGAGCCACCCTTGAATCTTTATGCGTGTGTGGGCTGGGGTGAGACACTCGGCGTCAACCGTGGAAATGGGGGGGTGGCTTTTCCTTTAGATTGACATGAGGGAGGTGGGTGTAATTAAGGTTTTTTTTTTTTGCAAAATAAAAAGGGCAGGCTCTGCTCAGCACAGGGAGTGAACGATTGCTGGCGTGTGCATTTGTGCACCTGATCTATTGCAGAAGCAGCCTAAAGCCATGTTGTCACCTGGATCTTGTCCCCACATGGCAGCCAGAAGGTCTTAACATGTCCCTGCTCTGTGCAGAATATCCAAGCCAGCTCCTCTCGCTCGGGTTGCAGGAAGCCTTGTAATGTCACCTTCTGCCCCTGCCTGGACTCCGTCCCCAGCTACCCTGAACTCTCCGGCTCCTTGGCAACCCTGAGCTGCTCTTGGGTCATAACCCACATCCCCAGCCCCAGACCTTCACCCGAATGGTCCCCTCAGCCTGCACATCTCCGTCCAGGTCTTTGCAGAGTTTTCTCCCCACCTGGTTGACCTCTAGCTTGCAATTTCACCTCCTGGAAAGGTCCTAAGGAAACATCTGATGGAAGCGTAGCACCTGGCTTTGCTTTCTTCCCAAGACGCTTCACAACTGGACAAGGGCTAGCTGTGACTTATTCCTTTTCCTCTGCCTCCTCCCACGGAGACTTCCCCATCCCTGGTGCCCAACGGTGGTTGGCCATAGAAAGCATTTAAGAGATATTTTGGGGGGTGGAAGTTGGCCTGATTCTTCCATCCCTCCCTCCCTCCCTCCCTTCTTGTTACATAATTGCTCCAACTCCACCGTTTTGCCCTGATGTGCATGGGGGGCCCTTTGGGATGCTCTGGCTCTGAGCTTCCTTCCCTTCACCCGAGTCTCTGGGCCGTGCTGGCGTCAAAGGCTGGAGCTGAGCTGGTGCCGGGCACCGCCCCGTCAGGGCCAGAAGCCACACGTCCCAGCCACGTCCTTCCCTCCCTTCTCCTCTGAGCCTGGCTGGGAACAGGATGGACGCACGTGGGTGGAGACCTCCGGTGGCTGCTCCCTGGTCCACATCCACCTGTCACTTTCTTCCCGACATGGCCGAGCGTTTCAGGTCTGGAGAAAAACTCCTCAGACTCCTGCGTCACCCACTTTCCCTCGTTCCACGTGGTGGGGTGCGGGGAAGAGAGGGCATGAGGAAGCGGCCGAGTTGGCATGGAGCCTCAGCCAGGCTGACTTCAGTGAGTCTTCTGTGTCCCTGACCTCCATCTGGAGAAGCCATGGCAGCCCTCTTAGCCTGGGCCTTCCTTGCTGTCTGATCGGCAGAAGGGGAATGTGCTCTCGGTTGGGCCCAAGCAGTCCACTTCATCAGATGGTTCTAGAAGATGTGCCCTGAGCAGGAATGAGAGAGAAAGCCAGAGAATTTTTTTTTTTTTTTTTTTTTTTTTTTTTTTTTTGCAGGGGAGTACTGGGGATTGAATTTAGGGGCAGGCACATAACCACTGAGCCCCATCCCCAGCCCTATTTTGTATTTTATTTAGAGACAGGGGCTCACTGAGTTGCTTAGGGCCTCGCTGTTGCTGAGGCTGGCTTTGAACTGGCGATCCTCCTGCCTCAGCCTCCTAAGCTGCTGGGATTATAGGTGTACACCACCATGCCCAACTCAGAGCACGTCCCAGTAGACTTTCCTCCGCCCAGCCTGAAAAGTTGGCAATTAGAGCATCCACCCAGACGGCCACCATGTATTGAACAGGATGTATATTCAAGGCTATGTCAATAAGCCTTATCTCATTCATCCCTCCAAAATCCAGTGAGGTATTCATGTCTCCTGTTTTACAGATAAAACAGCAACAAAAACCTGTCCTGAGACTCAGAATTGGCAACTCGGCTTGTGACTCCACTGTACTGAGTCAAGGTCTAGGAAGAGTGTGTTCCAATGAAAAAATTCCATCTTGTGATACACCTCCCTGCAGATAATATATCACCAAGCTGTGACCACCCAGGGAGAAGTCGGCTCACCTGAAGCCTGTGAAGTGGGAAGGCGTTTGTCTTTCTTGGTCTTAGAGCTAATAAATGGTAGACCCAAGTATAAAATAGCTTGATTGCAAAATTTATAGATTGAATCATTATGTAAATCTAAAAATGTTGCAAAATGGTGGCCGACGTAGGTTTTATTTCACTTGGAGAAAAAATGCTAGATTTTTGAGTATTCATTGACCTTTAAAAAAAAAGGGATTTTTTTTGTAGCATTTTACTTTGAATTATCTCAGATTCAAAAGAAGTTGTGAAATAGTACAAAAGTGTTGTTATACTCTTGAGCCAACTTCCCCCAGGATAACATCTTGCATGACCACTGTACACAGTCAGAACCAAGACATTGACATCTCTACAACACTATTAGCTGAACCACGGAGCGCATCACATTTCACTGGTTTGTACATGAACTCATTATTCAGAGCAGGTGATTTTTAATTAAAAGTATGGAATTTGGATATCTATTAGAAAATCCATACATGACATCACCAGGCTAGATTTCAAGGAGGGGCAAGATGGGTGACCGAGTCTTCATTTTGTCAAGGTTAGTTGTTAGCTGACCTCACTCGTTCCTATAACCTGCCTGGCCTCTAATGGTGCCTCTATTTGTGCCTCTGCTGTACTGAGAGGTGCAAAACAGGAGTTTCCAGTGAAAGGATTTCACCTTGTGATAATGCCACCTTGCAGATAAGACATCGCCTGCCCAGCTGTGATCACCCATGAGAAGTGGGTTAACCTGGAAGGCTGTGGAGTGGAAGGCATTTGTGTCATTCTTCAGGGATCCAGAGCAGAGCTATGAGCCAGTGCTGGAAGCCAGAGATGGGTAAAATTTAATGCATCCTAAGGAAGAACATTCTAGTCATGAGATGTCCCTGGAGAACTGGGCTTCCCATTGAGGTAGGGAGGCACCTGGCATTGGAGGTTTTCAAACAGAGTCCAGGTGGCCATCTGCTTTAGAAGTGGGAGAAGAGATTGTTGTAAGAGGGAGATGAGTTGGTCTTATTCCTAAGACCATTTTAATGTTGAGGTCCTTGGATTCTCTCTGACTGGGTCTGGTGGTGGTGGTGGTGGTGATGATGGTGGTAGTGGTGGTGTGTGTGTGTAGACACGTGTGTGGGCCTACCTGTGAGTGTGTTGTATGTATTAGCTCATTTAATCCTCATGATAACAATCCAGGCTAAATGCTGTTTTTCAGCCCATTTAACAGAAAATGGAAACTCTCAATGTGCCCAACTCAGCTAGTGAGTAACTGAGTCTGAATTCAGACTTCAATCTCTCTGCCTTCAAACTACCCACTTTTCCTCGTGTATCACACTAACTACCAACACAAGCATCCTTGGATGGAATTGTTTTTCCACATTCCCATTTCTCAGAGAAAGAATTCGTAAATCTGCTAGCTGACATCATGGGCTTGTAGTATCTATTCAGCCGTGGGACCCGCCTCAGTGCTGTGGAAACCCTACCTGTGCACAGAGGTGGAACTAGTTCGACAAGGACCACCAGGACTGTTCCTTACAAATGAGGTTTTGATTCTGAAGGTTTCCCAGTTGGAGCCTAGGAATGTCACACGTAGCAAGCTCTACGAGAATCCTTTCCTGTGACGACAGCATTGGAATTTAACATGAGAGACTTCCGCCAATTTTCCCATCATTTCTGAATTTCCTATTTCATTTACTTACATTCTGAGAGATGGATGTAAAGCGACCACTATGGCCAGGATCTGACCTGGGCACCGAGAAACTCATCAAGGAACCAAACAGACCAAGTAAATAAACAAAGACCTTTCCCTCAGAATGCTTATCCACTACTGGACGTAGTTATGCCCAGGTAGATCAGATTCCATACAGCAAGGTGGGAAAGAGAGTTTAAGTGGTTTATAAAGAAATTGAAGGGGTGAGGGGAAATTTCAAAAGTGGCTGATAAGTGATGGTTGCCAAGATGAAATGGAAAACGACCAAGGAGCTTCCTTCCTGGATGGTGGAATGTTCTGGAATTAGATAAGGGCAATGATTGCACCATCTTGTGAGTATGCTAGAAACCAATGATTTGCTCAGTCTACAAAGGTGGATTCTGAGACCTGTGAATCACATTAATAAAATCATAAGTAATAATAACTAGAATGTGGAGAAATTGGCTCACTCCTTGGGATTGGGAATGTAAATGGCGCGATCTCTCTGGCAGCTCTTTTCAAAGCTACAAAATGGACTTAGCCCACTGTGTTAGTCAGATTTTTGTCACTGTGACCAAAATACCCAGCAAGAACACTGAGAGGAGGACTAGTTTATCTTGGTTCATGGTTCCAGAGGTTCTATCCATGGTCAGCTGAGTCCATTACTCTGGGCCCAAGGTGTGGCAGAGTGTCATGGTGGAAAGGTGGGTGGAGGGGTGCTGTCCATTCATGGTGGCCAAGAAGCAGGGAAGGGGCCACAGGGAAGATGCCCCCTTCCAGGGCACCCGTGACCCACCTCCTCCTGCCACTCCCCATCTGCCTACACTACCTGTCTGATTAAGCTAGGGTGGGCTGATTCGGTCACAGCTCTCACAATCTAATCATTCCACCTGGGAATTTTCCTTCATTAATATAGGAGCTTTGTGGGGACACCTCCTATCCCAACCATAGCACCCCCGGACAAGCAAATGTACTCTTGGGCATTGATCCCAGAGAAATAAAATTGTACTTTCATTCAGGAACTTAAACACAAAGAATTCATAGTGGCTTTATTCCTAATAGCCCCAAACTGGAGATTTCTCCATGTTCTTTAATGGGAAAATTGTTAAGCAAAGTATGATCCATCCATACCACAGAATACAACTCAGAAATAAAAAGGAATGAAGTATTAATGCACTCAATAACTTGGATGAACCTCAGGGAAATTATGTTAAGTATTAAAAATATTTCAGAAAGAATGATTTCATTTATGTAACATCCATGAAAAAGCCTAATTATAGAAATGGTCGGGCGTGGGTTGAGGGAGTGGTGTGGCTAGAAAGGGTAACATGGGGTGGGGGTGGGTCTTGTGTTCATGGTGCAGCTAAGCTTCTTGATTTGGGTGCTGGTATACAGAGTACAGATGGGACATAATTTCAAGAAGTTATATATGTCCGCCCCAACCCCAAGAGTGCATTTATTATTGGTCATATCCAAATAATGCCCGAGAAGGTCTATAGATTGCACCAATGTGAATTTCTTGATTTTGGTCTTGTACTGTCGTTGCACAAAAAAACGTTAACCTTGTGGAAAAATGGCAAATGGTGCATGGGGCTTAGGAGTACATTTCTCTTCAACATTCTGTAACTATTTTAAAATTAAAAGTTAAAACAAAGTGACCGGTAATCACCTTTTCTCCATTCAATAAAAAAAAAAAAAATCCAGCACCAATTCATCTTATTTAGGATTTTACTATTTGTGTCAAATAAGCAGATAAAATAAATTTCATACATGAACTTGCTTGTATATGCATAAACTATCTTTGCAAGAGTAGCAAGAAGCTGATAAATTTGTTTGAGTCTAGAAATAGGACAAAGTGTGGGGGTAGCCGTGAGCAGAGAATTTGAACCATATGAATATATTATCCACCAATAAATAAATAGATTAATTAACAAATGCACAAAGACATAAATAATTTATTCTGAGTTCTTCTACTCCTGGTAAGGTGGAATAGACACATTTTCCTCCTATCCCTCCAATAAGTATAGCTTTTGAAAGTATAAAAAGTGTTGGACTTTACATAAAAAAACAAACATAAGAAGACTCTGAAAATTTTTTCTTCTCGGCAGACTGGATAGGTACCTCCAGACTTGGAAAACAACATGCTTTTAAATTCTCTGGAACCTATTTTGTTCTCCTATGTCCCAGGCCACTCCTGGAGAGACCAGCAAACCATAAATGACAATTGATACAACGTTCCAAGGAAAGACTGTACTCTTATAGCTCCCAAGAAGGGTACCTCCTGGCAAGACAGAAACTTTTAGAGAATAACTAACTGCTGTACTCCAGCCAGACATCACAGAAAACCAATTACAGCCCCACTCCTGTTTCCATCGGTAAAGACGGAGCTGAGAGCAGAGATTCTACCTTCCCAGGCTGTAATGAGGTACAACACTTCCTCAGCTAGATGGTGTCGGTGGAGGCTGTGCAGGGACTTCACTCCCTCTCAGTGGTACCCACCCAGGCCCCTCCTCACTGGATTGGAGTCTGAGGAAGCCTGGTGGAGAGTCACGACTGTCACCAGTGCTCAGCAGGCAGGGGGCTACCCTCCGTGGAGTCAGTGGGGGCTGCACAGGGAGTAGAAATATGTCTCACCTCCCTCTCCCAGCCAGGGGGACCAGGATATACCTAGTGGACATCCTCACTTCTCATCCTCAATTCTCACATGCAGGACATGTGAAAAAGATGGAACTGTCCCCTCCCTTCCCAGGGAGCAATAATAAGGTGAAGTCTCCCCTTCCCTATTGGATCAGCATCAAGGGGGAGACCAGCTAAAATACAAGATTTAAATTAGATCCAGAGTCACCACATAATACCCCAATGGTTAGCTGTCAATCAAATATCACTCATTATTCCACAAACCAGGGGTAGCTCAACTTGAATGAAAAAGGCAATCAATAGCATCCAACACCAAGGCTACAGATACGTCAGACTTCTCTGACAAGTACGTTCAAGCAGCTGTCATAAAAAATGCTTCAGTGAGGGAATTGTGAACACAGTTAAAACAAATGAAGGAGGGTTCAGAAAAAAGTGGCAGGAAATCTTTGGCAAAGAAATATAAGACGTGAAGAAGAACCAAATGCAATGTTTTATAACAAAACAATATAAACGGTGAAGGAAAAACTCAAAAAAAAAAATGGGCTGACCAACAGAATGAAGAAAGTAAAGGTAAGAGTTGGTAAAGTTATAAAAATTATCTGATCTGAGCTACAGAGAGAAAATGGGAAAGAATGAACAAAGTCTCAGGGGAGGGTGGACGAGAGCAAAAGATCCAACATTTGTGTGACTCTCAGTGGAAAAGAAAATGAGGGAGGATGAAAAAGTATTAAAAATGATGTCTGAAATACCCCCTCCCCCAAGTTTGGCAAAAGATATGAACCTTCAGATCAACAAACTGAGAAAACTCCGAACAAGATAAATCCAAAGAAATTCATGACCAAGCCTAACACAGTCCAACTTCTGAAAACTAAAGATGAAAAAAAAAATGTTTTTTTGAAAGTGACCAGTCAGAAATCATACATTGCTTATAGGTGGGAAAGTATCAGAACCCAATAACAGTCTCTTATCTGAAGCCTCAGAGACGCGTAGAAGTGGTGCTATGTTTTCCAAAGTGTTGAAAGAAAAGAACTATCAACCCCAAGTTCAGTGTTCAGAGAAAATATCCACCGAAAATGAAGGGGAATCAAGACACATTCAGAGGAATGGAAACTAAGAGGAGTTGGCACAGAGAGACCCTGAAAGAACAGCTAAAGGAAGTTCTTTAAATAGGAAATAATAAAAAGAAACTCAGGACATTGGGATGGAGGAAAGAGCAACATCTACAGCAGAAATATGGTTGGGTGCGGTAGTTTCTCTTCTCTCCTTGTGTTTTAAAACAACATTCTGCTTACAACAAAAGCTGTAATACTGTTTAATGTGACTTTCAATATAGATGGAAGTAATATTTAAGGCCATTATGTTAGAAATAGTTTCATTTAAAGGGACATAAAAGGAAGTAGGATTTTGATATTTTTAGTTGAACTGGTAAAATGTCACTACAAGTAGACTGTGATAACTATGTGTTTATAATATAATACTTTAGAATGACCACTTAGAATCCTGGATACACGAAAATACTAGGAGAATCAAAACAGAATTTTTAAAGAGTATTTAAGTAACCCAGAAGGAGGAAGGAAAGAGGAAACAAAGAAATTAAAAATGGAAAGAACAGTCAGAAAACAAAACTTTAAGTGAGAAACTTCAACCCTAGCATATCAGCAATTACATTAAGTGTAAATGGTCTAAATACAGGAATTAAAAGGCAGATATTGGCATCATTGATTAAAAATAGACACATTGCATACTGTGTCTAAGAAATTCACTTCCACATATAGGTAGATTGAGAGTAAAATAATGGAAAACCATATGCAATTTTTTAAAAAAAATGTTTTTATAGTTGTGTTGGGACAGAATGCCTTTATTTTATTTGCTTATTTTTATGTGGTGCTGAGGATGAAAACCAGTGCCTCACATGTGTGAGGCAAGTGCTCTTCTACTAAGCTACAGTCCCAGCCCCATATGCAATGATTTTTTTAATAAAAATAAAAGAATGGCTTTATTGATATCAGATAAAAAGTATCCAAAGCAATGAAAATTTTTAAGAAAGAGAGGATCACTGAATAATGAAAAATGGGTCAATCCACAAAAACACATATCAATCCTAAATGCACGTACACAAAAGAGCTGAAAAATACATGCAACAAAATTGATAGAAATGGAAAAAAAGAGACAAATCTACACTTAACCTTGGAGACTTCACCACCCTTCTGTAAATAATTGAGAAAACAATTAGACAAAGAAAAAAAAAACATCAACATTAAAGTCAACCTCAACAACAGCATTAACCAGCAGGACCTCGGTTAAAGCATTTAAAGCATATTCCACCTTCCGTGTCTCAACTTCTCCACGCTCACTTGGGATTCCTGGGATCCCCTTTCAAATAGATGACCTTAGTCCAAGTCTTGTCTTAGAGTCAGTGCTGGAGGAATCCAACCAAACCACCACCACCCAACATCTCGTCTAGAGTACAAACTCATTTCTTAGGGTTTAAACTCAGATGTTTATTTGATCCCAGGAAATGCAGAGGAAAAGTGGGGAAGGGAAGGGAGAAAATCAGGTAAGAGGTGCGTTCCTGAGTAGGTGTCTGCTGTGGGCACCTGGAACTCCGTCTTGCTGGGGTTCTTCTAGGGAGCCCCAGCCTCTCCCCACCAGGTTTTGAGGAGGCTGGGCCACTGTTCATTGGCCCTTCCCATCACTGTTAATGGTCACTCCTCTTTGTACTGAACAAGACCTGTGCAAGAGAAAGCCAGGCATAAAAGAGGAGCGTCTCCACCTGTTCTGCTGGAGATTGGGGTAAGGAGGTTGAGGTTGCCTTAAAATTCTTTAAAGCCCAGGGTAAGTGGTGCCCACCATGAGACGTCTGATTAACAGCTGGGAGCCAGATGGCAGGTCATGGCTAGCATCTGCTCTGGGTGGACCCCACATACCCACTGCAGGCCACATTTGCATAGAAGCATCTACTGATGATCTCAGAGGCACAGTCTTGGGGCCCATCCTCTCACAACGAAGGCAGCAGGGTCAAGGCAGATAGAGAAGAGATATCAGTTCCCCTTTAGGAGATGGAGAGACTGAGGACAGAGATTTGATGTCACTTGCCTTAAAACACCCAGGTTGTTTTTTTTTCCTCCCCAAAGCAAGACATTTAATGACCTCCATTTTTTTTTTTTTTTTAGATTGTCTGTCCTAGAGGCTGGGATTCAGAAAACATTTTTTTTTTTAAATGCACAGATTAATGAACCAGTGCATCCTCCTCCCAAGGGACAGTCATCAAAGGGAATTTCAAAATGGTCTACTTACTCACTCCTAGTGAGAGTCCATGAGGAATAGCCAGAATTTGTGTGCCATCCAGCCGTTTCCTGGAGTTGAAATTTGTCAGTATGAGGCAGAGAGAGGCTGAAGGGTTCGTTCCTTTAGACATATGAAGCTCCCTAAGCGAGACAATCAAATATCCCTTCTCTTAGCACGGTGGGAGCTCCGTGGGGGGAAAGGCAAGGCCTGGGAACAGTAAGTTTTGGCACCAGAGCCCACACACAGGCCAACGTGAGGTAGCCCCTGGGGTTCTGGGAACTGAGGCTCCGGCAGCCAAATTGCAGGCCTGTGAATTTGGAGGAATTGCTCTTGGTCTTTGCAGTCTGCTGGGTGAACTCAGGAAGGATGTAGAAGTCATGATTTGGACTCTTTTGATATTGTCCTCATGACGGTTGGGATAGGAGGTGTCCCCCAAAAGCTCATGTCTGAGAAAATGCAAGAATGTCCAGAGGTGAAGTGATTGGATAATGAGAATTATAACCTAATCAGTGGGTCAATGCATTTGGTGGATTAGTAATTTGAATGGATTGGCAGGCAGTAGTGGTAGGCAGGTGGGGTGTGGCTGGAGGAAGCAGGTCACTGGGGACGTGCCCTTGGGGCTTATGTTATCTATGGCTCCTTTCACTCAAGCTCTCTCTGCTCCTGACTCATGGACTGAGTAGCTTTCCTTTGCCCACAACCTTCCACCATCATGTTTACTTCACCCCGGGCCCAGAGCAATGGAGTCTGCCAACCAAGGACTGCACCTCTGAAACCATGAGCCAAAATAAACTTTCCCTCCTCTAAGTTGTTCTTGTCAGGTGTATTGGTCACAGCAGCACAAAACTGTCTAAACCAGTCTTTCTGCCACAGTCCCTGCTGGGGGGTGACTGTTATTATGTGACCCTATGCTGTGGCTTATCTGATTAGATCAGGGTGGATCAGGGGACCCATTCCTTGACTTGGATGAGTGAATCAAAGTCTCTTTGGAGCATATAAACTAAGGCACACAAAAACTATCGTCACATGGTGGCGATTGGTATAGAATCAGTTCAGAGGCGGGACCTTTGCAATTATTAAAAAAGAAAAAAAAAAAGACATGAGAGTCAGGAAGAATTCCTCTTCATCAAGTGACAGAAAAGTAAAGACAAATTAATTTACACACAAAAGGATCTACTGATTCAGGCAATGAAAATTCAGGATAATGTAGCATCAGGCATCACCTGATGTAGGGACCCAAATGATATCGTGCCGTTTTTTTGTCTTTGTTGCTGAGTTCTGACCCACCACGAATGCCCACATGATTTCCAAATAGGATTTATCTTGGTAGCTGCAAGATGGGTCCAGCATTGTCTGAATCTACAGGCCTCATCCTGAAACGTCATGGTAAAGAGGGGAAGTCCATCCATTCGGTGCTAGGGAGGGAACCCAGGACCTCAGGGGAAGTCCATCCAAAATGCCCCAGAGAAAGGCTCACTGTATCTTATTGGCTCTGATTTGACCACGAGCCCACCCCTGAACCAATTTCTGTGACCCGAGGGAAGCTAATGGGCTGACTGGCTAAGTCCTGGTCAGGAGTCGCATCCCCTAGTGTTGGTCAACGGGACCCTAACCAAATCAGGAACCCACCAAGGGGGACCAGGCTCTCCAGAGAAGCAGAATCGACAGAAGCTGTCTAGATGTATGGTTTTCACAGGGGGTTATCAGATTGGCTTTCACAGCTAGAGCCTGGACAGTCCCACAGTGACTGTCTGCAGGCTGAAGGGATGGAGGGACAGCAACTGCTCAGCCCAAGTGGCTGCAGTTTCAGAGGAACAACGACGTGTAGCCCCAGTCTGAGGCTGAAGGCCTGGCAGCTCCCCAGAGAATCCCTGCTGGGATTCCATGTTGGAAGAGGGACGAGCTGGAGTCGGGTGTCCACAGGTAGTGGTGGCAGCCATAAAGGACCAGCTCAAGGAGAAAGGATTCTTGGTTCACTGTAGCTCCTCCTCCTCCTCCTCCTGCTTTTTGTTCCATCTGAGCCCCCAGCCTATTGGGCAGTGCTGCCCGCCTTCCCCACCTCAGATGGCTGTTCCAGGTGCCAATCATCCCCAGAAACACCCTCAGGGACACACCTAGATGGCTCCTAATCCTAAGTGCTTCCTGGCCATCTCTGGAGCCCATCAAATCAACCATCCAGATGAACCATCACAGGAGAGGAAAGATCTTGAACACGTGGAAGAAGAATGAATGGCTGTTGTGTAGTCCAGGAGGCCAGGACTAAGTAGAGGGCTGGTGGACACAGAGAGGGAAATGGACCCAGCATGTAGGCCAAAACAGGGACAGAAGGCTGTGACCAGGCAGGAAGAGACCGAGAACAGAAGGAGGGAAGAAAGACAGGAAGGAGCAGGGCAGAGGCCCTCTTCATTCCGTGCTGTCTTAATCTCATTCTGCTTTGGCTCATTTGGGCTGAAGTAACAAAATACTGTTGGCTGCATTGCTTATAAATGACAGATATTTATCTCTCATGAAACTGATAAATTCAAAATGGAAGCCCTGGCACATTTGGTGTCTGACACAGGCCTGCTTCCTGGTTCCTAGATGGCGGCCTTTCTGCTGTGTCCTCGCGTGGGGGAAGAGACAAGATGTTCTCCAGTTCTATAAGGGCACTAATTCCATTGATGATGGCCCCACCCTCAAAACTGCATCATCCCATTTACATATTCCAAAGCTCCCACCTCCCAATGCCATCACACTGATGGTTAAGTATCAATATATACATTTTAGAGCCCACAACCCCATTCAGGCATATTCCCATTCCCGGAAGTCCCATATGCAATTGCCTTTGCATCCTGCAAATTCATCTTCTTTTTTTTCCCTCTGGGTGGATATTTTTCTGTTTTCTGTTTTGGTGCTAGGGAGGGAACCCAGGACCTCAGGCATGCCAAGCATGCTGTCTACCACCCAGCTACAATTCCAGCCCCTTAAGGAGGATTTTTTGTTTGTTTGTTTCTTAAGCATCACCAGAGCCACACTCGAGCCTGAAAAATCTTCTGTCCTCCTGGCCGCTAGGACAGACGGCTGGATTGCTGCTACATGGAAGCGAATTCTGTGTCTAGATGCACTTTAATAGATGAATCATGAGCTCCAACGATTTCAGCATTAATTTCTCCAACTGCAATTGTCTCCCCAGTTACTAAGCACTGTTAGTCCTAATTAACCAGTTTGCAGGCAATTTTTCAACCTATCAAGGAGTGAAATAAAATAATGAGCTTGGCTGAGGAAGACTGGAGAGATAGGAGTGCACTGGGGAACTAGGATTCCATTACCAATTCTACTCAGGGTCGAACTGTGCAGGGTTTTTTTTTTCTTTTTCTTTTGCCAGTTTCTTCCTAATCATACCTTGAAGTCAGGAGAATCCTGTCAGGATATTAAGATGAAAGATGCCTCGATGTTTCCCTTATAAATGAGCTCGATTTAATTCATGATTACACCCAGTTAATTTGGGTGCCTTAATGATCCCATTCACGGGGAAAGGAGATCAGATGAATGAGTTATGCCCAGCTCCTCCGATGACATTTCTAAGGCGTTTGCCTATTGGAAAACAAAATTTGAAAAACCTTGTTCCTCTGTGTTCTAATGGGTGCCTAGAATTTTTTTTTTTTTTTGACATTTTTAAAAAACATGGATGACTTTGAAGTCAACAGGAAGTGGGAGAGAACATAATGGGAAGCCAGCTTGTTAAAATGGCAAGCAAGCATCCTAGGTCCTCCATGAGGTGGCCTCGTCTCTCTACCCTCCTCTCCTCCCACCCCTCACCCTGACTCCTCATCCCGGGTGCTGGGGAAGCACTCCTGAGCCGCCCCATCCTCCTGGCCTGTAGGGGGCGCTGCTTCCTCAGGTGGCTTGGCTGAAGTCTGGGCCCACTTGTCTGCTCCAGGGTTCCCTGTAGCTAAGTAGAAACAGGTTAACATTTCCACAAAGAGCATTGCTCTAAAGGTGTGAGAGGATGAAGAAATAAACCAGGAAAATGCACTAGTGTTTAAAATGTTGGTGTTTCCTGGCCACCCATCCCTGGACCTTTCTGCTCCCCTTCTCCATGAGGCCAGAGGTACTCGTCTTCCATGTTGGGGGAACCATCTGAAAGATGCTTTGCCTCCTCCCTGGAAAAATCTCTCCTTTCCATGAATTCAAACCTCTCCCCAAGTTCAACACACTCTCACTGGGTCTACAGCAGTGTTCTCAAGGTGGAGGCTCCCAGAAGCAGCCACAGGGCCTGGGAACTTGTCAGAAATGCAAATTCTCAAGCCCTGCCACCACCCCACCACCCCCAGACTACTGAATGAGAAGCTCCGGCTGCACCCAGCTCTCTGTGTTTTGGCACAGAGATTCTGATGCACACTAAAGTTTGAGAATCATTGGTCCAAAGAGGCCAGTCCATTTGGTAGAAAAAGTACCAAGAGCTGTTCTATAAAGGTGGTAGCAGACTGCCATCATCATAGTTCTCAGAGACCTAGAAACAGGGACCACATGATCAGGGACCCTGCAGAAAGGTATCAGAAAGAACCCTTGGGGCTCTCTTGCAAACAGAGCCAACTCCTGGGTCCCTGGTCAAATTTTCTGGCTTGTACTTGCATTGGTCTCCTTGATTCATGGCCGATCTCAAACCAGAGCAATGGAAGAATTTGAATTTTATGGCTTATATAGCGAATCAAATTACTTTTAATTAATTATCTACTTTAAAAAATTGGAATCGAGAATTGGGATTTCTAGCTCCTTTGGAAAAAAACAAGATGAGCTGCTAACTCTCACATGGTCTGAACTACCTGGAGCTACGTGATAATTTTACTCCCCAGATGAAGCCTGCGTTCTCTTGATTTGCAACAGTCCCCACTACTCCCTATTGTACCCCCAAACTGAGGCTGATTGTTAGTTGCTGTTTATCTTCCATCTTGTCCTATTGGAACAGATGTTGACCCAAGAGGATCAAGGGGTTTTCAGAAAAAAAATGCTACAGGATCAATTTCTCTGTGGAATTGAAGTATAAGTGTCAATGTTTAATTTGAAAACTAAACGTGACTTTCATCGAAAGGATAAAGCTTAAGATGGTAACTAAATCTGCACCACCCCTGAATCATTTTTTAAATTTTATCTTGTTGGTTCACACTTACATTTGAGACCCCTGGGTGACTACTTTCTGTGTCTCTTTGTTAGGTCTCAGGGTCTTGTGGTTTTCCTTCCTGGTTCTGTTAGTACATTATCCTCTACTCACAGACTCCAGTGGTGTGTACCAGATTCTGAGAAGCACACCCAGATAAGCCTTTCTGCCAGGTCCATCAGTAACGTGGAGCGGAGGCAAGATGTTGGCCAGGGTCTAGCAGGACAGGTTAGCTCAGTGCTAGGTTCTGCCTTCACAGGAGTGTCCCTGAGAGCATGGTTGACCCTGGCACTCAGCAGGTGTTCAAACCAGTGGGGGGTCCAAAATAGCAGGTGGTTAGAGGTAGGGAAACAGTTCCACAGCCGTCAGAACAAAGTCATAGGGTTAGAAACAATTTTAAGTATCTACTGTTGTAAAACAAACCACCCTCAAATTTCATGCATTTGTTGGGATGTTCCTCTTTTTTTGTTTCTGAATGAGCAGAAGTTGAATTCTGCTGGAGAGAGCCTTGACTGGAAGAAGCAAGATGGTCCAGTCGTATGTCTGGGAGTTGGTGCCAACTGGGGCCGCCATCTTGGTTCTCTGTGTGGCTTCTTACTCTCCGGTGGGCTTCACTAAGCTTCCTCCTACAGTGGTCTCGGTGCAGTGTTCAAGGAAGTGAGCCCTAGAAGTTGAGCACTTACTTACCACCCCTCTGTATGTGGCACGGTCACACATGTCCTACTGGCCAAAGTCAGTCACAAAGCCAAGCCCAGAGATAATGAGGAGGAAAGCACAAGGGAATGGATACTGAGATGCAGAATGCATTGGAGTCTTCGTACAGAAGCAAACCACCTGGGGGAATGGAGTAGTGACCCGTCCTTTTCTTCTCAGTGAGACCCACCCGCCAAACAAGGCACTGCAGTGGACACTCAAGTCAAAATATTCATTTGTATCTTGAATACTGTTAGGTCCAGGGGAAGAGGGAAGGAAGGAGGGAAGGAAGGAAGGAAGGGAGGGAGGGAAGAACAAAATTGACCTGAACTCTGGGATGGGGCATAGGACTTGTTTTCTGTAGTTCACAGGGAATGTGAGTGTCAGGAGCTCATCTGAACCTCCAGTTCAGCATCACTATTAGTACAGTCCTTGACTGTCACCCCATGCACCTCTGTGTTACACTAACTCATTTCTGCAGGGTATCTCAGTGTTATTATTATTTTTAATGAGAAAGAAAATATTGAGCTGGACCACTGAAGAGTGTTTATGAATATTCTTGTGTGTGAATAAAAATGGATCCATGATACTGATTTCTTAAAGAAAAAGAGGAGTCACACTGAGATCTGCCCGTATGTGACAAAGGTATCTGAGATGAGACCATCATCTTGCCTGGGAGGTTATGTGCTATTTTATCTCCATTTGACTGATCACTTTAGTGTATTTGTGCATGCCTTTGTGTGTATGTGTGTGTGTGTGTGTGTGTGTGTGTGTGTGTGAGAGAGAGAGAGAGAGAGAGAGAGAGAGAGAGAGACAGAGAGAGAGAGAGAGACGCAGTGCCCAGCACATCTCTCCTGCAGGGGCTTCCCTGATAGAATCTCTATAGGAGTGTGCTTCACCCACTTGTAGGGTCAGATCAGAAGAAGTACAAAAGGTAAAGCCCCCGGGACGGACCCTCCACCTGGGATTTGGTGGATGAATCACCCTAGTTTTTCAGCCTTCCTTGGGGCAATTTTGAAGCACGTTCCATGCAGAGTCTCAGAGGATCCCAACAAGACTGCAGCCTGGCAGCCACGAGAACTCCCTCCCAGCACACTCTCTGTGGACTTCTCTGACTCCTCACTTCTCCACCCTCTCCTCAGGTTTCCTGAGATCAACTCTCAAATAAGTCACCTGAACTCCGGACCTTGACTCAGCATCTGCTCCTGGGGGAACCAGCCTGCGGTGCAGATGTGGGTATGGGTGAGATCATCTGTGTGTTGGGAGAGAGTGCACCTGTGCAGATGGAGGAAGGTAGTGTGGTGTGTGTGTGTGGGGGGGAGGCGGAGGGAGAGGGAAGAAGAGGGGGAGGAGGAAAAGTCGGAAGTAGAGGGAAAAGAGGAAGGAAAAGCAGAAGAGGAAGGGAGGGAGGCAGGGGCAGGCAGGAGAGGAAAAGGAGAAGAAAATGTGATCCTCACACACATTAATCTTGATAAAGCTCCCTCCCCACCTCCTGCCCAGACTAGCAGAGCTCCCGAGCCATTTTTATGATCCATATCTTCTTATTTCTCTGGTCTTGTATGTCTAACTTGGCATTGCTATATAAACTGACAGTGAATAAAAAATCAATGGCTAATAGATCGATAGGCTTATTTCTGAGTTCTCTGTTCTGTTCTCTTGGTCGATGTGTCTGTTTTTATGCCAATATATGCCAATACCATGCTATTTTGTTTACTATAACTTTGCAGTATATTCTGAAGTCAGCCTTGTGATGCCTCTAGCTGTTCCTCCTCCTCCTCCTCCTCCTCCTCCTCCTCCTCCTCCTCCTCCTCCTCCTCCTCCTTCTCCTCGTCTTCTTCTAAGTATTGCTCTGACTGTTCAGGTCTTTTGTGGTTTCATACCAATTTTAGGATTTTTTTTCTGGTTCTGTGAAGAATGTTCTTGGTATTTTAACAGACATTGTGTTCAATGTGTAGATCACATCGGATAGCATGGACATTTAACACTATTAATTCTTCCAGTCCATGAACATGGAATATCTTTGTGTGTGTTTGTGTTTGTGTGTCCTTTTAGATTTTTTCATTAATGTTTTATAATTTCAATGCAGAGATCTTTCACCTCTTTAATTTAGATTGATTCCTAGGTATTTTTGTTGTTGTTGCTATTGTAAGTGGAACTGGTTCTTAAATTTCTGTGTTAGATAATGCACTGCTGGTGTATAAAAACACAACAAAAAAGAGGTGTTTCAGTGTCGGGAAGGGAAGAATAAAAATTCATTGGATTAGACAAAAGGGAAGGAAAAGAAGGGAAGGAGATGGGAATAGTGGAATGAAGTGGAATGAAGGGGGCATCACTTTCCCATGTTCATATATGAATACACGACCAGGGTGACTCCACACCATGTACAGCCACAAGAATGGGATCCCAGTTAGAATACGTTATACTCCGTGTATGTAAAATAACACGTCCAAACACACCTTGTTGTCATGTGTATCTAAAAAGAACAAATAAAGATAGAACAAAAACCACATCAAAAAGAAATGGACTCAATCCACATGTCCGTCAACAGAAGAATGGATAAAGAAGTGTGGAATACACGCATAGTCTACTCCACCATAGGAAAAAAGATGGGATCTTGTCATTTGAGATGACAAGGTTGAACCTGGGGGACATAACAGGAAGATCAATAAACAAGTTGCAGAAGGGCAAATATCTCACACATTTGTGGAATCTAATCATGTTGGTGTCATAGAAACACCAAGAAGAACAGTGTCTAGGGAGGGTCGGGGGGAAGGTCACCAGGTACAAAGTAACAAAAGGAGGGATACATTCTGGTGACCCAGTGCACAGTAGGGTGACAAGAGCTAATAATGGATCTTATATTAAAAAATAGCTAGAAGAGAGGATTTTGAGTATTTCACCACAAAGAAATGATCAGTGTTGGAGGTGCTTGATATGTTAATGACCCTGATGTGTCTAACTGGGACACGTTACATTGTACCCCATAAATCCATACAATTATTATGCAACCATATAAACACTAAATAAAAAATTTGATGAATAAATAAAAGACAGATTGCATGGATGAATGAATGAGGGTAGGCAGAATAAAAATAAGTAGAATTTGACAATATTTAGATGCTCTTGAAGGGAAAGCCATGGTAAATCTGTCAGGGGGGCTCCATCCTCATCACCAGAGCGCTGAGGCTGATGCACTGGGACCAGGAGGTGACAGAAAGGGACCTGGGGGTGGTGACCCGAGTAGAAAGGCTACTGAACTTAGGTTGTAAGAAATGTTCTCACCCTTTAGAAGTAACTTCTGCAGATGCTGAGGGAGCCCCCCTCCTTGGGCAGTCCCCAACGCTCGCTCCCCATTTTATTAAGCGATTCAATTCTCTTCCTTAAACTTAGCAGAATAAACTGATAATTAAGCAATTAAGCATCAAAGCAAGCCTCTGACAGCCCTGGCACGTGTTCAGAAAATGAGCCAAGACTTTGCAATGGAGATCAAGGACCATTAATCTGAATCTTCCTTTCAGAGGATGTTCAGGGTCCCGGGACTCTGGAAATCCAGGTGCTCCAGCACAGATGTCTGGAGGGGTCTGGATGTGGTGGGAGGAAGCTGTAGCCAGGCCCTGGCCTTCCTGGGGTTCGGCTTCCTCGAATCAGCATCATTTCTCCCTCAGGGCTGCTGTGGAGAGGAACTTCACAGACTGGGATCTGAGCAGCCGTGGAGGGCCCTGGCTGTGCTGGGGGGCTCCAGAGCAAGACGCTTCTTCCTGTCATGCCAGTTGTCCCCCCAGTATTAAGACTAAAGATGCTTAAATTGGTAAATCACCTACATCATCATTTTAAAAATCTGAAATAAGCATCTCCTTGTTAAAAAAAAAAATAATAATAATTCCAGGCACTTTCCTAAGAACTGAGAATATAGCAGGGCATGAAACAACTCCTGGTCACATGGAGTTTATTTTCTAGTTGAAAGAGACAGATCATGAATAGATAAATAAGCACAGCCTTTGGACTGTCAGGTGGTAATTTGTATAACACACAAAAATAGAACAGAGGAGGGAGAAAAGTGACGTGGGGGCCGACGTTTAATGGCGGGGGGGAAGGAAAGAGAGCTGAGAAGCAGACACCGCAACTCGAAGGAAATGAATCTCACCAAGATCCTCAACCCCACCTGCATTCTCCAGAAGAGTCTCTTCCGTCCTCTGGACCTCCTGCCAACTGGTCTCTCTTCTGTCTGCCGTCACACTCCAGCCAGGTGGCTTTCACCCATTCAGACCTGTCCATATCACTCCCTCCTTAAAATCCAAGATGGCGCCATGCATCAGTGGTAAGGACACGCAGGTGGACCAGCACCAGGAATGAGAAGTGGGGCAACTGAGTGGTGTGGGGGCCCAGCCAAACAGGAGAACAGGAGCTGGGTCCCAAGGGACAACCCATTCACAGTTCCACCCAAGAAATATGGGCTCAGTGGTGCCAGATTCAGGATTTTGAAAATGAGAACTGAAATAGTTATATGAAATCTTCTCACTTTAAAACACAGGCAGTCAGTTAAAAGAATTGTAAACACTAATGGGCTAAACAAAACCTGTGGATGGGCTGAATCTGGGTCCCTGGGGCCATCCATTTGCAAACTCTGGTGGGGGAATTTAAAAACGTAGTCACTTGAGCAAAGCATTTCAACATCTGCAGAGACTTAGCCTCCAAGATTCATCGGCCTCTACTGCCGACCTCCCCACGCACTGTGTTTTAGCTACAGTAAATTACTGCTTCCAAGATCCACTACTGTTGTGTCTCTGAGCTATTTTTCCCAGGTGGATGGAAAACTCCTATTCACACTACAAGACCCAGCTCAAAGACACTTTCTTTGTGAATCCTTCCTGTACCTTTCACGCAAAGATAATTTCTCCTTCTTCAGAAATGTTGCAGGACAAGGCTCACGTGTTTGCCATGGGCAATAACACTGTCTGGGGTAAGTCTTTAACACGTCTGCCTCCCCACCCATTTGTGACGCTCTGGAAGCTGGGAGAGTGATTTGCACTTCTTTTTTCTAAAGGCCCTCTGAGGGCATCCAAGGTAGGGTGATCAGTAAATGGAAGGAAGAGTAACACATCAGGGACATTAGGAGTTCAGGCTTGGGACACATCACTGAGATCTTAGCTCGACCTAACTGAACCCAAGTTTGCTCTTCTGTAAAATGGGTATAATATTAAAGGAGCTTATGCCTGTGAAGTGGTTTTTGATGCATCATACGTAGCCAGCTTGCAATAGGTGTTCAAAAAGATGAAAGGGAAGAGAATATCCATTTCTACGTGTGTTTTTCTAAAGTCTCCTTTTCTCCAGGATCTGAGATCCACTCTTAATGAAGACAAGTGTCTACACCGCCTGGCACCCAGGGACTCTGTGCTAACTCCCTGGTAGACCCTGAGGTCCAGCAAGACAAGAACCAGGTGGAATTTTGGCTGTTCTCTCTGCACCAGACAAGAGGGTCCTTGCCTCTGACTCCTCCCACTTCCCCACCCAAGTACAGTATTTCAGTATCTTTACACTGTTGTCTTTTCAAATCTGGGATTCCGTGTTCTCTTAGTAGCACTAAACTTGCAAATTTATGAGTCTTACCAGTTCTAAGCTCTTTGATAGCTAGTCTCTAATTTTTTAATGGAAATTATTATTTTTAATACCTTTGTTTTATTTATTTATTTTTATGTGGTGCTGAGGATCGAACCCGGGGCCTTGCACGTGCTAGGAAAGTGCTCTACCACTGAGCCACAACCCCAGCCCCTCTAGTCTCTAATTTTATCTTCCCATCAATCCCCTGAAATAATTACGGCAGGTTGTAACAGGCCCATTCTAAAGATGAGGAACCTGTGCCCAGGAAGGACAAGTGGCTTTCCTTAGACTATCTGGCATAGTTAAGAAGTGGAGCAGATGTCAGAATGCCCTTTATATCCTCTGACCTCATGTCTGTGTACAGTGGGTCAGTTTGTATCTCACCCCCAAATCATCTGTGTGATAATGTTTACTGAGCACCTACTTTGTGCAGCGTTGAGGAAGACTTCAGTGAGGAAGGCAAACAATGTCCCTGTCCCTGCAGAGCCTACACTCCACATCAAAGTGCACTAGGTAGAGGGCTGAGTCTTACCGCGGGTGTCTCTGAACCAGGGTGAACTCCTGGCTAAATTTAATTCATTGAGCATGAGTTACTTTGAGAGTCGAGGCAGGGACACTTGTTTATCTATCTTGAGAAGATGTTGGTGTTCTACAGCTGCCTCAATGATGTACCCCCAAACCTGCTAGCTTACGTCAACAGAAGTGAATTCAGGAGGCCAGAAGTTTAAATTCAAGGTATTGGAGGGCTGGTTCCTCCCGAGGGAGAACCCGCCCCATGCCCCTCGCTCCCAGCTTCTGTGGCTGCCGGCACTCTTGGTGTTCCTTGGCTTGTAGACGTGGCTCCAATCTCTGCCTCTATGTTCACATCCGTAATCCTGTTCTTGCCTTCTCTTCTCTTCCAAAGCTACTTGTCATTGTAGATTTTAGGGACACCCTAAGCCAGGATGATTTCATCTTGGGATCCTTAGCTTAATTACATCAGCAAAGATCCTTACTCCAATTAAAGTCACATTAACCAGTTCTGGGTGGATCTCTTACTCTCTCTCTCTCTTTCTGTCTCTCTCTCTCTCTCTTTCTGGGGAAAGCTATTATTTAATCCACTACAGAAAACTTTATTGCCTGGGCATTGGAGGAAGCTACTTCTGTTGGTCCAGATTATTGAAATTATATCTGGAAAGATTCTGCCACACTCTGTTCTAACTGGTCACTGTCTACCTTGGATTCTTGACATAAGATCTGTTTCGGGGCTCCTGAGGCTCCTGGGGGTGAGGAGTGGGTCCAACCCCAGACTCTTGACACAGAGAACCCAAGAACCCACCGCAAGTATTGATCGATGGGGATCAATGCTCTTTTTTTCCCCCATGAGAACTGTGTGCTCTAAGAGAAGGAGGAGGCTGGGCATGGGTCACTTGTGATGGCTGTGTCTGGAAGCCATCCTCCTGGGAAATACATTTACATGCAAACACAAGCTGTCTCCAGTGTCACAAAAGTCACATGACGTTGTGCAATGAACAGACTCCAGGAAGCTCAGCACCTCAATCTCACTGAGTACTGGGGCCGTGGGTGCGGCTCAGTGGTAGCATGCACGAGGCCCTGGGTTCCATCCCCAGACCTGCAAACAATCAAACAAACAAAACACCAACACCAACAATAACAAAAAATCCAAAGAAGCATTGAGTTCTAGATCCTGCAACTTCTTTGAGAAGGTGCATGGCAGAGTGGCTGAGAACTTGGCTCGACATCAGAATATCAGCTCTGCCACTGATGGTCTTGGGCCTGTGACTGATCCTCTTCCAGTCCCAGCCTGCTCTGTGTGTAGTATCTTAAGTAATATCAGTGCTTGTTGGGCAGAAATTTGGGCATAATGAAGACAGCATCTCACTGTGGTGTTCTTAGCACAGTACCTGGCTTACGGACATACCCAATATGTTTTAGCTTTTAATCATTTTTAAATTTCTTTTCCATTTCTTCTGGAGGTCTTTTCCTTCTACAGCTCTGAGGGTTCCCATTTTTCCTCCCCAGACATCCCTGCCCGGTTGGGCTAAAATTCAAAGCACAGCTGAGCCCCAGTAAGTCTTAGTATGTTGGTGTTAGGCAAAGAATTCCTCTGCTCTCTGGTTTTCTTTCCCCTATTTACCCAGGAAAAGTGTCTTTATATAACAATGCTAGCATTGATCTGAGTTCCCCAGCTTTTAAAATAATGAGAATATTTTTTAAATCTGTACCTGCTCATTATAAGTCATTCAAACAGTGCTAACATTGGAAGAAGGAAATAGAATAAAATCACCTCAAAAATCTTAGATCTTAAAAATAACCGTTGCCAACACGAAGGGTGTATCATTCTAGATAGTTCTCTAGCCCACCTACAGAAAGACAGACAGGAAGAGGTAGTGGAGCAAACAGAATTGCTGTAATTTCCTATTTAATAAAAGTTATTAAGTGACATTTTCTGAACTTCAGGGAAGAAGTAGCAGTGGATGTAGGACTAAAAGATTTGCTACAATGTAACTCTTTACCAAAAAATGCATTACTCCTTCTAAAGAGCCTTTGAAGGTTAAGAAAAAAAAAAATCATCAGAGGTAAGAGTTAATATTTTTATTTGAGTTCACATTTTTGTCGTGGATCTGTGGAACGGCTCCCGTTCTGAGGGAAGAAATAAGCATTAGTGCTCCTATATCGCACAGAACGCCTCTGACCCTCTTGACTTGTTAATTGTGTTTTTACTTCATTGTCATTATCGTGTCTGGAATTCATCCTTAAATGGACTCTCACTATTCACAAGGCTTTTTAACAAAGTTCCTCCTTCTCTGGGTCTTTGTTTTGTCTTCACTGAAAAGATGTTTTATTATTATATCGTTGTTTGAGATGAGCGCAGGGGTGCTATTATCTCTGATTTGTTTCATCTTGGGCAAGCACCCGGTTGCCTGCATGCTCAATGGCACCATAGAATGTTCTAGAATTATTGTACTTTCTCTCGGATCTGGGCGAATATGGCTCTGTTCTCTTCTTGGTGTCGAATGCTACCCTGACTTTTTGTACATTTTTTGTTTGTTTGTTTTCTTTAGATTAGTTGTTTATAGGATAGAATCTTATTATATAGATGTATGTATTTATTTATGTATTTTGGTACTGGGGATTGAACTCAGGGGCCCTCGACCACTGAGCCCCATCCCCAGCCCTATTTTGTATTTTATTTAGAGACAGGGTCTCGCTGAGTTGCTTAGTGCCTCGCTTTGGCTGAGGCTGGTTTTGAACTCGCCATCCTCCTGCCTCAGCCTCCTGAGCAGCTGGGATGACAGGCTTCTATATCTTTAAAGCCAATGACATATACAAATTTGGGTGGGGTGGCTTTCTCTTCCCAGTTCTTTTGGGAATAGAACATAAGCTTTCATTCTGTAGATGCAGTTTTTCCTTCTGATTTTGGGAAATCTGTCTTATAGTGTTACTGTCCTAATTTTTTCTTTTTCTATTTGTTGGGCTCTGTACTATGGCACGTCCATTATCTTAACATTGGATATCTTTGCCTTCCCTCTTTGTCCAACACCTGACTCTAAATGCTTTAATCTCATAGTCTTGTTTTTCTATTTTAACTGAACTGATGTCAAGATTTTCTTCATCTCTAGGAAGTCCATTTTCAACTTTATTGTAGTCTTCAGTGAGTCTAAGCCGGAGCACTGATCTCCCAGCTCAGGATGACTTCTCGTGGCCACACCACTTTGGAGCATGGCGCCACGGGAAGTGTGGGAAGCTGGACAGGCCCATTATGGGGCACCATCTTGAACCCACCCTCAGCAATGGCGATGCGCGGGGGCAGGGCACTGCTCTTTAACGAGGGACCTTCAGTCTCTGTAACCAGACCTGTGTGGGATCTGTTTTCTTCCATGTCCGCTCATGGTCTCCTTTTGGCTTTTTGTGACTTAACAATGATCCAAATGCCCGAAGAACTCCGTTCAAAGGACAAAACGAAACATTTCCATCTTAACATCTTGCTTCATCCCAGGTAGACTCTCCAGGGCTGCTCTGGACCCAGAGTATATTTTACCTCCTACCTTCTTTCCTGAACTCCACACCAGGGAGGCCTCCCCTGTGTGACCCCCAGGCTAGGTCCTGAGGGCAGTGAGACCAGGCGGGGAAGGCCTTGTCCACCCAGGCTGACCAAACACGGGCTATGAATCAACCTTGCTGTTGTGGACTTAATGTTCGGTTTAATATGCTGCACCTTAAAATCTGAGTTTCTTTCTTTCTTTTGGTACTGGGGATTGAATCCAGGGGTGCTTAACCACTGAGCCATATCCCCAGCCCTTTTTTTTAAAAAAAAAATATTAGAGATAGTCTTTCTTTCTTACCTGTCACTCTGCTCTCTGGATTGGCCACTCATAACTCTTATAGAATCACTGTTAAGAAATTACTAATGCCAGGTGTAATGGCACACACTTGTAATTCCAGCAGCTCAGGAGGCTGAGGCAGGAGGATCGTGAGTTCAAAGCCAGCCTTAGCAATAGCGAGGCGCTAAGCAACTCAGTAAGACCCTGTCTCCAAATAAAATACAAATTAGGGCTGGGGATGTGGCTCAGTGGTTGAGTGCCCTGAGTTCAATCCCTGATACCCCCCTTCTCAAAATAAGAGAGACTATTAGTTACCTTATCCCCACTGAGAATTTTTCCACCCTGGATTTTTATACTTGACCCATGTGGCTTCTCTGGCCAAAGTGTGCTTCTTGGGCAGGCATGAGGTAAGTGGAGGATTTAAGGTCTATTTGATCATTTTTCTTGTCCCTGGAATTCCCATGAAACCCATGAGAAGGTCATGCATTGAGTAGTTACTATTCCAATGGTCTTAAGGATATGGAGCAGACCTGGACCCAACTCAACCTAGAAGCAAACCCAGACAACCTGCATCCTGACAGTCATTTGAGCCACGGTTGATCTGCAAATCTTGGAAGCATGAGAATAAATGATGCGACTATAAAGTGTTGAGCTTTGAGATGTTTTGTCACACAGCTGTATTGTGCCAGCCGCAGACTGATACACTGGACTAGGATGTTGCCTCTGTACCTGGTCCCATGGGCCACCTATGTAGACAACCACCTGTGGATTTCTTCTCCAAGTCCTAATCTCAGATTCCACCCCTCCCCACGGACACACAGCCAGTGTCCCATCCTGCCACGGAACTCACCCATGTAACGCAGAACTCAGTTCAACATATGCTCAGTGACCAAAAATGAGACCACAAACCAACCTGCAGAAGAATTCAAACACTCCACAATAGAAGTACGAGCTCCAAGATGGAAAAACAAAGTCTCTCTAAGTGCAACTTGAGGTACTAAATCTCAGGCGGAAGGCAGGGGAATGAGACTTCAGCCTTGAAGGCTGCTTATGTAATATTCTCATGCCTTTTGTAGGTAGAGGTATAATTATTTCATTATGTTTTCCTGTGAAGTGTGAAAACTCTCTTTACCAATCCTCTTAAATTAGTTAAATATAATATTCAGCGAGACAGGAGACAGAGCAATGTTAATTGAAAGTGAAGAGGTGTTTATAGGTTGATACCATGCAGCCAACTGTGACTAAAATTAATGTTTGGGGGGGGGGTTCCTGCAAATGCCTGATACCCTCGAGTTTATTCTATATTTCCAATAGCACCTCCCGGCACTTGGTGTGACTCCATGTGTCACAATTCCAGCATGCTTTGGGGAAGTTTTTCTTGAATTGGGTCAGAGAATTTGCAACTTTAATTACACTTCCGTTTGTAAACTTTTGCCTGGTGAGGTGCTGAGGTCAATGGGGGAATTTCACAAACAGTCCTCTGGGTGAATCACTGATGGGAATGGTCCCCGAGTCTGTCTCAGGACATGCCACACCGTCAGTCAAAGCTGGGAGCTCTATCATGTACGCCAAGCCATCGTTGGATTCTTTTGAATTGTAATTACATAGAAATCAGGGGGCGTTAAGACACAGAGGCTGGCAGAAGGTTTAGTTCTGCCTTTTTTCTTTATCATATGCACTGTTAAGAAATTCCCACGTGGTGGGGCACGCCAGTCATCCCAGCGGCTCGGGAGGCTGAGGCAGGAGGATCACGAGTTCAAAGCCAGCCTCAGCCAAAGCGAGGTGCTAGGCAACTCAGTGAGACCCTGTCTCTAAATAAAATACAGAATAGGGCTCAGTGGTCAAGTGCCCCTGAGTTCAATCCCACTGGCAAAAAAATAGAAATTCCCAGTATGGTTGCTACTTGGAAGTTGGTTCTTTAACCATGTGGTCAGTCCTAAGTTCCATTGCTTATTTAGTTGATAGAATAAATGTCAGGAGAGAAACCCAGAATCCCCAGCTGAACCTGTCCAGCTGTGCATTTCCAGTTACTTGACCTTCTCAGCAGGAGTGAGCAGGACTAATTTGACCCCTTCCTTTACGTTGCTCAGGACATCCAGTCATGTATTAATTTATTTCGAACACATAGGTGCAAGACATGGAGGCAGGATTTTTTCCCCTTTCCTTTGTTAGATAGGCAGCCTGTATTTTGGACGACGTATCAACATGGTGAGCTTATGAAGGATACATGGTAATTGCAATTGTTAGACACCACATCCTCTGATTCTAGCCAAAACCAAGGGCCAGGCAGCTTCCTGAACCACACCGGTAAATGTCAAGCTCTCTGTGTCCAACTGACCTTAATGATGTTCTTCTTGGGCTTCCTGATCAGGGCCACAGTTGGGAGGAGGAGGAACACCTCCAATCGTCAACCAGCAGCCAGGGCT